>NC_064834.1:38315000-38940000 GCF_024166365.1 Elephas maximus indicus
CAGGGTGGTAGAAAGGCTGTTCAGGTATTATTTTTGTTAATATGTATTCTGTTTTCTATAGAGAGTATCCTCTTTTTGACATCCACTTTCTTTCTAAAAAAACTGAGACCAGCATATGTTCTTTCAAAGAGGGTAAATGTTTCAGCAAGAAAGATTTTTGGCTGCCCTGCCCCTTTGCAGTTCCAATATCCTTTGAAACAACTGTGTCTATTTTCCTTTTTTTTTTTTTTTTTTTGCCTTTGCTGAAAATCACAGGTGAATTTGAGACAAGGAGCAAAAAACAAAAGCTCAGTACCAGGTCATCCAAAAATATTTTGTTTGCTTGTGTAAGCATTGCTGTCGTGAAAGTAAATCTGTACAAATATCCACGATTAAGATGCAGCTAATCAAGACCAAAAGTTCCGAGATCAACTATTAAATATTACTATGTTAGAGGAATTCCTTCTGGTGGATTCTAAACTGTTTTTAAAAACCAAGAATATATTAGGGAGGCAATTAACAGTATTGGTTAACACAGTTCCCACAGAAGATAACCAAGAGCTGGAGTTTATTCTGGAACTCTGCCTGTACGGAGAAGAAATAGCCAAACAAGAGAAAAAAACATCTGCACAGACCAAGTTCTGCTGGGTGTTCACGTGCAACTGCTGTTCTTAGATCACTAGATTAATTTTGCCTGTTCTGGGACTTTGTATACATGGGATCATACAGGATGTACTTTTTTGTGTAAGGCTTCTTGAACTCCACATAATGTTTTTCAGATTCATCCATGTTGTTTGTATCTGCAGTCCGTTCCTTTTTCATTGCTGAGCAGTATTCCATATGAATATTCTATAGTTTTTTTTTTTTTAATCTATTTTCCTACTGATGAACACTTAACTCTTTCTAGTTTTGGACCAAATACAGTTAAGAACATTCTCATGCAAATCTTTTTGTGGACGCATTTTCATTTCTCTTGGGTAAATACCTACAGCCACATTTGCTGGGTCAGAGGGGAGGTATAGGCTTCATTTTACGGGAAATGCCAGGTGCTTTTCCAGGATGGTTGTACTACTTTACACCTCCACCATCAATGGATCAGAGCACATCTTTGCTGCCTTACATGTTAACAGTGGCAACTCATTTTGATTTTAATTTGCTTTTCTCTGATTAAATAACACTGAACATTTCTTCATGTGCTCACTGGCTACTTAATATCTTCCTCTGTGAAATGGCTGTTGAAATCTTTTGCCTACTTAAAAAAAACTGAGTTATTTCTCCTTTTCTTATTGAGTTGCAGGTATTCTTTATCTACCTGTACTCTACAGTTACTAATCCTCTGTATGAGATCTATGTATGAGACCCTCCCGTTCCCCAGGGGCGTGGAGCCCCAGGCACTTCATCTTTTTGTCTGTCTCCCCTAAAATGATGCCAAGGATTCTGCTTTGTTTAACACCCAGCACCTAAGATGGTTCCTGCCGTGGAGTAGGAGCTCAATAAACATTTATTGAAATAATCAGTGAATGAACAGATGAACTAATTTGTGGACCAGATACAGTATTCTTGAATTGAATGGCATTACTTAAGAGGGAAACAGGAAAAAAAAAGAAAATTTTAAGTATTATCCTTGGACTATAAAGTACACTTGGTACAAAGAATGCAGTTTACCTTCAGGGAATTTGTTCACTCGGAGGAAACACTGCCATTCTATCTCATGGACTAACCTAACTTGCCCCCATTTATGAACTCTGTAGTGCAAGTCACCCCTGCTGTCTAACCTGCCACATTCTGGGACTATATCCTGCCTCTTCCAAGTCTTGGGTTCTGACCAGGTTTGCTTCCTGGATGATCAGAACGCCTAGTTTTGGAGCCTTGAAAACCCTATGAATTGCAGTTCTACTCAGTCCACATGCGGTTGCCATGAGTTGGTATCTACTCCACAGCAATTAACAACAACCACAAAGGTAACTTAATCCAGCTGATCCCACTATACCCTCAACCACCTTCCTCTTGTCTCCCTCCCACACTGATGGTGCCTGGTCCCCCGACTGGCCCCTTTCCTGGGCTCCACTGGCTGCTATCTGTGCCTCCCTAACAGGCCCACTCCCCTGGTGTGCACTGCTTTTCTGAGCTTCCAAGGCTGGCCCAAAGCTTCTTCCTCCTTGATCCTTAAACCATGTACTTGCTACTGAAGTGACCCTCTCCTGTTGGTTTCACAGTAAATAATAGTCGTCAGGAGCCCTGTGATGCAGTGGTTAGGAGCTTGGCTGCTAACCGAAAGGTCTGCAGTTTGAGCCCACCAGCTGCTTTTTGGAAACTCTATGGCAGTTCTACTCTGTCCTATATGGTCCCTGTGACTCGGAATGGACTCGATGGCAGCGGGTTTTAGTTTAAAAGTCATCAGCATCCACACTTGTAGCGAACCTTGCCATTTGCAGGTTCAGAATCTACTCAAGTTTTTTTTTTGGTTGGCATAGCCATTATCTCATTTGAGCCCCCAGACAGCCCTAGTTGTATCCTCCATTTTTTTTCCAACCCCCCACCCCCCAAAAAACAAAAACTAAACCCATTGCCGTTGAGTTGATTCCAACTTATATCGACCCTACAGGACAGAGTAGAATTGCCGCATTGAATTTCCAAGGGGTGGCTGGTGGATTCAAACTGCTGGCATTTTGAATAGTGGCCAAGCTCTTAACCAGTTGATTTGCTCCAGAATAAATGTTGCCCACACGAGGCCCAGAGTTTTCTAAGACTCTCTGGGTTTTGTTCTACCAATATTGGTGCTTTCTTAGTGCTTTTTCTCCCAAAAGGCTCTGTAGATTTTTCCAGTCCAGAAACTTGAATAGCAGCTATCATTAGGAATTCATTTTCCAAACCCAAGGCATGTGAATAGCTCCCAGCTTTTTAATTTAGCCACCATTATGGGTTTTTTCCCGCTCTTGGATCACGTATTTTATACATATGTATAAACGTCCACTGAACCTGTACTTACTGACTCACTTTCTCATCTTTATACATCAGATATGTACCTTCCAGCCAGAGTTTTGGATCAGGATCACCTCACTAGGTTGATTTTACTACTGCCAAAATAAAGGCATATGATGTTTGAATTAGCCTCCAAGCCAGTGTACATTTTCTGGCACATTTTCATTTCTACTGGGCTTTTTTTTTTTTTAATAATTTTTATTGAGCTTTAAGTGAACGTTTACAAATCAAGTCAGTCTGTCACATATAAGCTTATATGCACCTTACTCCATACTCCCACTTACTCTCCCCCAATGAGTCAGCCCGCTGCCTTCTTCCAGTCTCTCATGACAATTTTGCCAGTTTCTAACCCTCTCTACCTGCCTATCTCCCCTCCAAACAGGAGATGCCAGCACAGTCTCAAGTGTCCACCTGATACAAGTAGCTCACTCTTCGTCAGCATCTCTCTCCAACCCATTGTCCAGTCCCTTCGATGTCTGATGAGTTGTCTTCGGGAATGGTTCCTGTCCTGGGCCAACAGAAGGTTTGGGGACCATGACCACCAGGATTCCTCTAGTCTCAGTCAGGCCATTAAGTCTGGTCTTTTTATGAGAATTTGGGGTCTGCATCCCACTGATCTCCTGCTCCCTCAGGGGTTCTCTGTTGTGCTCCCTGTCAGGGCAGTTATCGGTTGTGGCTGGGCACCATCTAGTTCTTCTGGTCTCAGGATGATGTAAGTCTCTGGTTCATGTGGCCCTTTCTGTCTCTTGGGCTCATAGTTATCGTGTGACCTTGGTGTTCTTCATTCTCCTTTGATCCAGGTGGATTGAGACCAATTGATGCATCTTAGATGGCCGCTTGTTAGCAGTTAAGACCCCAGACGCCACATTTCAAAGTGGGATGCAGAATGTTTTCATAATAGAATTATTTTGCCAATTGACTTACAAGTCCCCTTAGGCCATAGTCCCCAAACCCCTGCCCTTGCTCCACTGATCTTCAAAGCATTCAGTTTATCCCGGAAACTTCTTTGCTTTTGGTCCAGTCCAGTTGAGCTGACCTTCCGTGTATTGAGTATTGTCCTTCCCTTCACCTAAAGTAGTTCTTGTCTACTAACTAATCATTAAATAACCCTCTTCCACCCTCCCTCTCTCCCCACCTCGTAACCACAAAAGTATGTGTTCTTCTCTCTACTGGGCTTTTTGAAAGATTGAAAGTTCATACACTGATCCTTGGGAGAGTGGGGCAGAATGCAGTTCTTGTGAAGAATTAGCCTTATACCTCCACTTAGGATCTAGGCTTTCTGTGCCACTGATGTCCAGGTCGGAGGGAAAGGAGTGTTAGTGACTTTAACCCTCTACCGCTGTGACCTGGGCCTCTCCCTGTCTCTATGGAGAGTGGGGCTCCACCAGCCCTACCCTAGTATTTCCTCAGCTGCTACTTGTCTTCAGTTCAAATCTGTAAGATCTTGGGGCAGAACATGCATTTCTAGTAACAAAGACACTTCCCAAACCATTGTAGATTACCCAAAAGCGGAAATTTTAAAACATCGTGGAGCCAGAACTATTACATAGCATCAAAAAATTATCTGATTCGAATTATGCTTTTGGAGGATCATGGTTGCTATTCTAAAAATAGTGTCTGATTCTAAATTACTGCAATTAGTGAATGTTACTCTGCATGCCAGTTATAGAAGAGGAACTATGAAAGACTGTTAGTGTAATTTGTTATTGAATTACAATTTTATAAGTTATTCAGTAAATTGTGTTATATGAACTAATGGAATATTATATAAAAAATTCTTATGAATAACATTAAGTGAAAGAAGCAGAATGCATAAAGTTGGGACATACACTCACAACTATGAAAAATATACACATGTAGATAACATCCTTGGAATAGTCTGTAGAAACGAAAAAAGAAATGTATTAGGAAGGGCAAAAGTAAGCCTTCATTTTTTCAAAATGTCTTTTATGTAAGTTCTCACATATCAGCTTTGCAATTTAAAAAGCTAAAATGGATTTATATGGCTCCAGTGAAGAATATGTATTTTATTAATCAAATATTGTGCTTTCTCTTGTCTTGTTCTATAGGAGAGCCAGCAGAAATCCACTAATGTAGTCTATCAGGCCCACCACGTGAGCAGGAACAAGAGAGGGCAGGTGGTTGGAACAACGGGAGGATTCCGAGGATGTACTGTCTGGCTAACAGGTATGCCATGTTTTTATGTGCATATATATTTTTTTTTTTTTAATTGAAAGTTAACATGTGAAGTAGGTCACATGATTCTAAGGAAAGTACATGTTTATTTTTACATTAGAGTGAGGCTGAGAGCTGTAGTAGAAAGTCTGGCTTTTAGACCTAACTCTATCACCAATGAGAAATAAAACTTTGATCAAGCCACAGAATATCTCCAGTCCTTAGTTTTCTCTCTTTGGCATGAGAGTATGGGACAAGTCGATTGTGACATTCCTTCTCAGCTTCTCATGTTCCTGTCTAAACATATTAGTGAGTAGTTATAAATGTAGCTTTCCTAATTTGACATTGAGCATTTGGCTTTCCATAAGGTTTTGGATATTTAGAGATATTCTTCATTGTTTTCTGATATTTTAACATTCTAGGGGACTGTTCCACTTAGTGTAAAAAAACATAAGAATCTGTGCAAGAAGGAAAACTACTGATTTCCATTTGGCTGATGATTGCCCCTTGTATATAGAAATAGCTCGCTCCCATTGAGGTGACCAAATGAATCTCTGTTTTGTTGTGTTTTTATAGCCATAGAATGTCAAAGCTAAGAGTTAGTGACAGAACTGGAATTAGAACCAAAACCAAAAAAAACCCCATTGCTGTTGAGTCGATTCTGACTCCTAGTTACACTACAGGACAGAGTAGAACTGCCCCAGGGTCTCCAAGGAGCACCTGGAGGATTCGAACTTTTGGTTAGCAGCTGTAGCTCTTCACCACTATGCCACCAGGGTTTCCAAATTAGAACCAAGACTCCCTTATATTCTGAGTACAAGGTAGAGGAAGTTGTTCCCTGGGAACATGAGTCTGACATAGCCTGGACTCAAAAGGGAAAACCAAGTTCATTCACAGACATGACATTTCAAAAGGAAATGAGCCCAGACGCAAATAGATGTTTATCTGGTTATGCAATCAATTTATATGTTACTGTCCATTCACAAATGTTGACTTAAAGATAAATTAAATATCTTGTAACTTGAAGATAATTCTCAAGAATGTGGCAGGCAGGGACCTGCCTTGCATCTTTTCTTGCTATTCTGAGTTGAGTCTTTCCCTTTCTTACCCAAATCAGACTCATTCCTCTTATCTTTTTCAAGTTTTTTTTTTTTTCTGTTACCGCCTGCCTTAGTTATGTAGTATTGCTATAACACAGATATCACGAATATCACAAATGGGTGGCTTTAAAGAACAGAAATTTATTTTCTCACAGTTCTGGAGGCTATAAGTCCTGATCAGGGTCTTGAGTGTCAGTTCCTTCATCGTAGGCAGCCCTGGGAAGTCTTTGGTTCCTTGGCTTGTAGATGACCCTCCTCACCATGGTGTCTTATCTCCACAGCTTGTGACTGCCTCTGTGTCTAAGCTGCTCTTTTTATAACTCAGGAATGATTAGGTTTAAGACACATCCTATACTGATAATGGCCTCATTAACATAAAAAAGAAAACCCTATTTCCAAACAAGAGTCCATCCAAAGGTATAGGGGTTAGGATTCCAGCGCATATTTTGGGGGGCTGCAATTCATAACACCCTCCGTAGGTTTAGTATCTGTGGTACTTGCCTTTGGTTTCCTGGTTTCATCTACTCCTGGGCTTTTGCATCAAAACAACATTCTCCAGCGAGAAAGAAGACGGGCAGAGGTCAAGGAGCCTATGAGCTTCTAAGAGGCAGTGTTCACCAGTCATTGTTCCTGAAATGTTTACCCCAACTCACTCTGAGAGACATGATTTTCACCATGATTTGTAGCTGTATTCTAGAAGCTTCCCTCTTGGTGTGTTTGCCTTCCTCAGGTGTTTTACTGGTGAGAGCAAATTTTGTATTGGGGCATACATACACAGTCTCCATTTTCTCTAATGTGGAACAACCTTAAAAAGAAAAAGAGAACTGGGAGAAGAGGAAATAATCAGCTGTTTTTTCTTACTCTTAAAAAAAAAAAAAAATTTAAAAGGGAAAATCTTTTCCTAATTTTTTTTTTTTTTTTTTAATTCTTAAGTTAAAGAGGTAGGATCTTAACCAGGCAGACCAGAAGAAATTGAATACTACCAATCTAGAGATTCGAATTTGAGTCCCAGCTCCACCTACATTAACTGGTGACTTTATAAGCCTCAGTTTCCTTATTTGTAAAATGAGAATAAAGATAGTACCTGCCTTATAGGATTGTAGGTAGGACTAAATGAAATAAAGCGTAAATGCACTTAGCACAGTGCCTGGCCCAAAGTAAAGTTCTCAGTAAATGTAATTAGTGTTATCCAGTGTATTAAAATCAAAGGCGCTGGGTTTTTTTTTTTTAGTGTATTAAAATAAGTATGCCAGCAATCCAGTTTAATGGGATTCAGCTCTTAGTTTCCTGAGAGCTGAACAAAATTGAAGGAAAGGCTATCTCTCTCTCATTTTCTGATGCACGAGAGCATACCAGAGCTTCACAAGTCTCATTTTCCCCTATCCCACAATTGGCATAAATTCTAAGAGGACTTTATTACCTAAATCTTTATTCAAGTGAAGTTGAACAACATAAGAATGCAATAAACAATGTTTTCAAGGGTGATTTAGCAAAGATTCCTTGTGGACACATTCTTCATGTAGCCTTTTCTCTAATGATCTTCTGTCAAGGCCAAGAGCATGACTTTAAAGCATAACTAAAAGTATGGAAACTGTTTTCTTTTTGCATATCATCCCCGCTCCGCCCCCATGCACACAATTCTCCTTTCCTCTCTGTCCTTCATCCCTGTCTTTCTCTTACTTTTTCCATCTTTGTTTTCTTTCCTTCCTCCTGTCTTCTCTGGCCTTCTCGTCTTTCTCCCCACCATTTCCTTTACTGTGCTCTGCTGCTGTCTTGACAGCAGTTTTGCATGATGGAATATTCTTCAGATTCAGAGATCTTTAGGAGTGCTAGTTTTCCAGGGTAATTCAGATTTTGAGCTCTTAAGTCATTTTGGCTGGTGGCATATGTTCTCCCTCATATAGAAATTACAACATGTGTTCACAATCATTTTACTTTGAAACCATGGTGAAAGGCACATGGCAACTCTATTCTCAGGTAAAAACTCTAAATACCTAAGAGTGTGTGACAGCTCTAAAGGCATCCACAGCATAGCTCAGGATGGTTCTTTGGCTTCGTCTTTTGAAAAAATCTTGAAGTCAAAAGGACAGGATGTGGGCTCTGTTGTCAAATGGTTGTTTGACAGGACACACAACAGAAGCAGGCCTGCCAGTCCACAGGGGTGCCTGTCTCCCTCCATTCCAGCTGATTGTTGCCATGAGGGGACCATGAGGGGATATGAGACCACTGACTCCAGATCTTATGATTTTCCAAGAGAAGCCAGGGTCTGCATTCTTATGCACAACTTTCTAATTTTTAAAACACTGCGGGTACTCATTGCTTAGGGGACACTGAGCTTCTATTAAGGGTGATGGAAAAATCTGGAAATGGATAGTGGTAATGGCCAAACATGATAAATGTAGTTAATGTCACTGAATTATACATATAAAAAATGTTGAAATGGCAAATGTTTTGTTACATATATATTTAACACATATGAAAAAAATTTTAATTAAAAAAAGAAGAAAACACTACAAGCAAAACAGAACACAGTGAGGACCATAGCTAGCCCCCAAGTCTCCCTATGTATGATTAGGATCCCCACTTGCTTTGAAAGGCTACAATCCTAATACCCACTGCTGTCAAGTTGATTCCGACTCATAGCAACCCTAATCCTAATAGGAGACAAATAATTACTTCAGAATTTGAAAGGGATGTGAGGATTAGCTTGTAGTTAATTATGCTTTTTCTAGATTTCAATGGTTTTGATTTGGCTAACGAAAGACTGTTTTTGCCAGTTGCTGTCAAGTCGATACTGTAGAACTGCCCCATGAGTCCCTGGGTGGTGCAAATGTTAACTAGATAACTACTAGCCCAAAGGTTAGTAGTTCGAATCCTCCCAGAGGTGCCCCTGGAGACAGGCCTGGCGATCTGCTTCCGAAAGGTCACAGCCTTGAAAACCCCGTGGGGCAGTTCTACTCTGCAGACATGTGTTCCTTATGAGTGGGAATCAACTCGATGGCGACTAACGACAACAACAACAGCAAATAAAGGATTATTTGCGCTTACAAGAGCTGGGTCAGGCCACAGTTTCTCATCCTAAACAATCAGGGATAATGTCGGTCTGTCTTGCGTGTCCTGAACAGGTCTCTCCGGTGCGGGAAAAACAACAATAAGTTTTGCTCTGGAAGAGTACCTCGTCTCGCATTCCATCCCCTGCTACTCCCTGGATGGGGACAACATCCGTCACGGCCTGAACAAAAACCTTGGATTCTCTGCTGGGGACAGAGAAGAAAATATCCGCCGGATTGCCGAGGTGGCCAAGCTCTTTGCTGATGCTGGTCTGGTCTGCATCACCAGCTTCATCTCTCCTTTCTCAAAGGTGAAGTGATGTGGCAATGCCCAGCACACGCAACTTGCTTGCATGCTCTCAAACTGCCAGGAAAAGGAGGCAGGTGGAGGGAAGGGTGCAAAGGAATGTGATACTCTCAGTTTCCCCCACTGTTTCTTCCTTTTCTCACTCCCTCCCTCATTTCCTCAGTTGCACACTGGTTATACGAAGAGAGTTCCTTCACTTCCAGATGCCAGGGCATAAACCTTTTCACGTTCACAATTAGAAAAAGCATTTGGCCCGAGTTGAAAGGAATAAAAAGTTAAACAAGAACCACGCAACAGCTGTGTAATTTTAGCTCTTTGTTAGAAGCAGAACGTTTAGTTCTGGAAAGAACAGTTAGTTCACCGCTGAAGCTTCAGGTCATGTGTAGTTTCACGGTGGCTTCACTGAGGTGGAGTGTCACTATTCTTTTAAAACAGGAAATTTCTGGGAGCTACAAATAATACATTATATGCTTTGGACACAATTCCTTGAATACAATGCTCCAAGAGGGCTGTGTTTACAAGAGCAATATTTCTCAACTTTCTCTAAAGGACTAGGATCCTTTAGAGCCAAAACCCCAAGTTTTATCTTACTGCTACTGAATAGCAGAGCACACAGCCGTCTGTTTGAGAATTTCCTGTGAGACATCTTCTTACACTCTAAACATATCTTTTTCCAGGATCGTGAGAATGCTCGCAAAATCCACGAATCAGCAGGACTGCCATTCTTTGAAATATTCGTAGATGCACCTCTAAACATTTGTGAAAGCAGAGACGTAAAAGGCCTCTACAAACGGGCCCGAGCTGGGGAGATTAAAGGTATGAGAACCAGCTGACAGCTCCTTCGCTAGTCGCTTAGGCTACTGATTCTTCCTTCTTCTCTGCCCTTCTGTGCTCAAAATCTGTTTGAAATTTCAAGTGGTATTATTCAAAATTGCATAAAAGTTTCAAAAACTGTTTTCCAAAATTGCGTATAGTGAACATACATTTTTATCGAATCATAGATAATGCACTCATTATGTCCATAGGCTTATTGAAATGTAGGTCCTAGTTTTTAAAGAACTGTTCCCTCCTCAGCCATAAGCAGTAAAGTTCAGAGAACTGAAATGGATGTGTATATGTGAGTATGCGTAGGGATACGTTTCAGAGATTTTCCTTCTTGTCGTCTTTTCCAATGATTTTTAATCAGCTGCAGAGGGCTTGGATTTAGTTAACCAGATTTTCTTAGTAACATGGGGACTTTCCATATTGAAAATACAGCTATCTATTTTCTTACCTATGGCTAGAGGTCAAGGACGGCTGTTTGACCTTTTCTGTTATAATCTGAATTCTCAGTTTAACAGATTATTTTAGCATGTGTTATGCTTTATTGGTTAAAAAGATTGTTCTGCCTTTTGCCTTGGTGCACCCCTCAAAGCAAGATGAGTCACTAGCAGCTGTACTGGAGCCACCCGTGAAAGATCAGCCAGGGTTCCTGCTCTTGCCACATTGTGCTCAAACTGGCACAGTCTGATCCAGAAATACGGCCTCAAAATGTGCCTTCGGCATTTCCGTCAGTATGCAAAGGATATAGGCTTCATCAAGGTGGACTAAAGGAGCCCTGCTGATGCAAACGGTGAAGCGCTTGACTGCTAACCAAAAGGTTGGTGGTTCAAACCCACCCAGCTGCTTCATGGGAGAAAGACCTGGCAATCTGCTTCTGTAAAGATTACAGCCAGGAAAACCCTATGGGGCTACTCTGTAATATGGAGTCCAAATCGACTCGAAGGCACCCAATAACAAGTTGAACTAAGTGATCATCCTTGAATAGATTATCCAAGACATCTACAAGGAAACAATGCAAACTCTTTGTACATAAAATAAAAAAATCTTCAATTAAAAAAAAAAAAGGCTTGCTCTGTCTGAGCATGCGTGATTTTCACTCTTACTCCTTGCAGGGTTTACTGGTATTGATTCTGACTATGAGAAACCTGAAACTCCAGAGCGTGTGCTTAAAACCAATTTGTCCTCAGTGAGTGACTGTATCCAGCAGGTGGTAGAACTTCTGCAGGAGCAGGTGGGTGAGGTTATCTTTTTCTTTCTTTTAATTTAATAAAGTAATGATAGATAATCTATTTATTGAAACATTCCTTTTATAGTTTTCATTTCAAATTGTTACCATTTATGATTCATTTCAGAACATTGTACCCCACACTACAATCAAAGGCATCCATGAACTCTTCGTGCCGGAAAACAAACTTGACCAAGTTCGAGCTGAGGCTGAGACTCTCCCTTCGTTATCAATTACTAAGGTAAAAAGGTGCAGACTAGCCAAAGGAGAATTAAGCTGTATATTGATCACTATAATCCATTTGGAAATCCCTGGGTCATGCAAAGAGTTAATGCGCTCAGCTGCTAATCGAAAGGTTAGAAGTTCGAGTTCACCCCGAGATGCCACAGAGGAAAGACCTGGTGATCTCCTGCTGAAATACCACCCACTGAAAACCTTTGAGGCAGTTCTACTCTGACCCGCGTGGGTTGCCGTGAGTCAGAGTCAACCTCACGGCAACGGGTTTGGTTTGATTTATACCGCGCGTTTACAAGTACCCTTAATACCAAAGAAGGCATCAATAAGGAAAATGCAATGTCTGTTAGAAAAACGCTTCACTTTTGCCAATTTTTTTTTTTTTAACCTCTTCTCCAATTAAATCTCTCACAAAGAGTTGCCACGAGGCAGCTGGTCAGTGCCATGTACAGAGGTAGACTGGGAAAGAAATTCTGTATTTTCTGTATAATTTTGTGTAACTGTCATTATATCTTTGGTTATCCAAAGTGTAGGCATCAGGCAGTAATTATTTTTTGGCAGCAGCTGAGGATACAATTTGTCCAGAATACAAGTGCTTCTGGGCAATTGAGAAGGAATTTGAAGTAAATAAAAAGTAATTCTTATCTAAAGAGATGTGAATACCTGGGTCTTTCTCTACTTAGCAAATACCCACTCTTCCCTTGTCAAGGACAGTGCAGCCTGAGGAGAGACAGAGACAGCCTTGTTGCATGGATTTTACTACCTTGAATATGTGGGACCAACTGCCCTTCACGTGCCCCGGCCTTTTTATGGATTAGTGTTAGTTGGTCCATCCAAGGTGATCAAGTCTTTGTCAGTATCTTTTCATTATCCATTAAAGCCTTGGAGAGTTTTATAAGAGGCAGAGCAAATAGGGAACCTGCTTCAGTTCTTGAAGACCCCATACTCTAATAAGTCATGGGATATTTATAAACAGGAACCCCGACTCTGTAAAATAAATCCTGAGTGCCCAGTGCTCCAGGCAAATGGGTAAACACATAATTATAATTGCCATGTAGTGTAATAGTTCCAATAAGAGAATGGTCTACAAGGTACAGAAGAACTACAAAGAATCTAGTGATTAATTCTCTTCATTGTAGAGATGACAGGAAAGGCTTCAGAGTAGGGACCCATGAGCTGGGTTTTAAAGGATGAATAGTAGTTTGCAGGTGGGGAGAAAGAAGGGATAAAACATAGCCCTGAAACCACGTAAGTGAATAGGCCCCCAGGTGGGGAGTGGGAGGAGATAGAGGTCCCTACATGGGCCCCAGGGGCCAGAGCTTGCAGGGCTTTCAATATTATGGTAAAAATTTTGAACTTTTAAAAGCACTGGTGGCCCAATTCGGTCAGTAACTAGTATATTTGGTGAAAAGAATATACCCAAACCAGAATTTTTTATGAAAGGATAAACAATGAATTTTCAACTCACTTGCAAGAGATAGATACAGCCTAAAGTGTTATAATAAATCATCTCATTTTGAAATCTTTTTACCAGTCCCCTCTAGGAAGGTTTCAAACTCCAAATCTGTCTGGCCCTTGGATCATGAGTGAGCATAACATATGGCAACACTTAAAACACAAAAGGTTCTATATTCTCCTATCAACTGATTAAGAAAGGACTGCCCCAGGCCAGATGGCTGAAAAGCAGAACTTATGGAAATATTCACATGCTTTTCCTGTTTTGCAGCTGGATCTCCAGTGGGTCCAAGTTTTGAGTGAAGGCTGGGCCACTCCCCTGAAGGGTTTTATGCGGGAGAAGGAATACTTGCAGGCTCTACACTTTGACACTCTGCTAGATGGTATGATTTTTTTTTGTTTGTTTCTTACTCTTTATTACTAAAGGAAAAAAAAAAAATCTTTCCCAGAAGTCTGCGGAGAAACAAGAAATGTTAATAAATGGTACATAAATCTTATTGTGAAAATATTTAGGTCATTTATGGTGTGTCCAATTCTATTATATATAAGCTTCCATTTTTAGGGTTTTGGGTTATACTCAAAGGATTGTTGATTATTTATAATCTAAAAAAAAAAAAGGAACTAAAAAATGATTTTTTTTCTTCTGTCGTACAAAACGAAGAGACATTTAAGTCTGTTTTAGTTCCATCTGCCCTTTGCTGTCCCTGACTTTCATAAGACAGCAGACAGAGCGCTCTTGCTGGCCTCCAGGGACCATCCTGGGACAGCCAGGATTGATGAGCTCAGCACACCTATGGTGCCTTCCACCCTCCAGGTTCCTCTGTCAGAGATTATTATTGCAGCAACTGCTCCCTTTGGTGGATGCTAAAGTGTCAATATTCATGGCCATACATGAAATATATTAGGATGGCTTCATCCACTAAATTCTAATAGGGGAACATTAGGGGAGCTTTCTGGACACAAACGGAATGGCTTTTAGAGAACTGACGTGGTTGAGGTCGGAAGCATGTGTTATTCAGAAAACTTCCGGACCCTTCTATGATCATTTCCTTTCTAGAACTGCCTGAGGTCCTCAAATGGAACTTGTCTGCTAAGGGGGTGGGGGTGGTAGTAGAGCCACGCTGAATTTTTACTATTGAGAAGGGCCCCTACGTTTTAGGAAGAAAAATGAGACGTTCTTTCTTGGAAGAGATGTTTGTGTTCTGGCTTTGTGCCTCTGCCTGGAAAGTGAAGCATAAAGCCAGAATCAAAACTCAAAGACTGATAAAAATGGGCCCTCCTCCCATATTCCACGGCTGTAATTGATAATGTCCCACAACTTGAAACTTTCATTTCTCAGATTAAATAGCATTCCAAGAAGAGCTGGTTTACTCATAGCTTGCTTAACAACAATGACTTGTATCTGTATAGCACTTCACTGGCATTATTCATTTGATCCTAACAAATGTACGTATGCATGTATTCCATGTGTGTAGGTGTTCTGGAATACATACATATTCCAGAGCATTTTGCTTCTACATCTTCTCCCAAAGCCTGGTTTGGAAACCATTTGACAGTGGTTGTAACATCGTCTTGCAGAAGTTGGAGGGGCTATTGACATAATTATTTAAAAACTAATAATCATCTGAACAATGTTTTTGGGTTGTATTGAACATCAGTCAGAAACATTCTGATTTCACCAGCTATTTGGTGTCATAGATCCTCTATTTTTAAAAATAGTAGTAACAAAGAGCTCAATACATTTTTATGTTATTTTGTATAAAGCTTCATAATAGGAATTCGTTCCTTGACATTGTTGTTTTAAGATTATTTTGGTGGAGAGCTGAAAACATGTTTCTTAATTGTGTTTGTGTTTCTCTAGGCGTGGTCCATCTTGGTACGTACTTTAACAACTTTCCAAGTAGTTATATTATTATAATTAGATATGTTGAATTAATTAGAAATGGTTAAGAATGTAACTAAAAACAATCTAAATTAACCAGTTGGAGTTGGTATCAATTCACAATCCAACCAGTTAGAATACTACATTTTTCTGTTGATTGGATTCCAAATAGCAGGAAATGTCTGGATCAGATGCAGCTGTTGTTTATAATGTTGTATTTGGCCGGCAAAAGTAAACTTGCTCCTAAATGATTGTTGCGCATTTTGTCCCTGAGGTTTTCTAAATTTCTAATCTGCTCCACTACCTCTGTTGAGTTGAGGTCCTTTTCACAAATCTGAATTTTTTTTTTCCCTATTGAGTTTATTAAATATTTTAAATCGATTAAGCATAAATGAACTTCAGATGCAATCTAAACTGGATGCACCTGGCTGGATTGTGCATGATTGTACTTCATTTGTTTCTGATGTGTGATTATGCATGAGTTTAATTCGGAGCTATCATGATCAACAGTTATAGAACGGGGAATAAGCACATATTTGCTGTGACTATAAAATTCTGCATTGTACCGGGATGAAAAGGTAGAATTCTGAAGATAGCATTAATCTTTGATATTGTTTTCATTATTATTTTCCCTTCATTAAAAAGCCTAAACAATAAAAAAATAATTTATTTTTTGCATAGTAACAGTTCCAAACAACAGATAAGCAGAATCAACAAGGCTAAAACAAAACACTTGAAAATTATTTAAAACAAAAGCAAAAGTATTCAGTTGAGCGGGAAGTTATCTGTTGAACCTACCATGGCTGAAACAACACAATACTGTAACTCTTTTCCAACGTGAGATATGCTACAATAAAATAACCAAGGCGGCTCCCACCAGAGCAGAAGCACACAAAGGAACAAGATTAGATGCCCAAATCAGTATCTAAAGCCTTGAAGGAGGTTTCAAGGCTGAATTAAGTTGTTGGATAAGTTTGTGTACTAGAAGAGTTGATAAAGATGATAGGGAACCACCATAAATCTGCCTCTACCTGTGTGGAGTTACAGTTACAGGTGTAAAAGTTCAGCTGGCATTATGACTCGGTAGAACCCCTTTCCATAACACCTCACAGATTAGCTCCTTTATCGTAATGACCTGTCAGGCAGGGAGTGTAGTTTTCTCATTTCGGATTTTCACTCAAGGCCAAGGTGAAGGTTGGATCAGAAACTACATTGGGCAAGAGCCTAGTGGACCAAAGGAGTCGATTGCAGCAGGAAAGTGAAGTATTCCTTGGATTTCAACCTGGAATAATGGATGGAAGACAGCGCTGCAGGCATGTTGCAGGCAGGGCTAAGCTTCCTCCAGCAACTTGACCCGTGTTTTGCTTTGCATTATGTTTTACTTCATTTTGGTCAGGTCACTCTTCATAAATGGAATCAAACCGCATGTTTTCTTTGAGCATGTGGTCAGTAAGCAGTCCACAGAAAGCATGATTTCTAATTAGAACACCAGCATCCTTGAAGGTACTAGCCTTTGTTAGCCTCTCTCCTTTTCCCTCAACTAGACTATGGAGTGGGCTTGATTAGCTTTAATCATAAACCAAGGAACCCTGATGGTGCAACAGTTAAGTGCTCAGCCACCAACTGATGAAAGGTTGGCGGTTTGAACCCACCCAACGGCTCCATGGGGGAAAAGACCTGGTGATCTGCTCCTGTAAAGAGTAAAAAATAAAAAAAAAAAATTTTTTTTTTTAAAGATTACAGCCTAGAAAATCCTATGGAGCATTTCTATTCTGTCACTCGGGGTCACTATGAATGGACTCAGTGGTATCCAACAGCAACAATCATCTTCTTGCTGTGTGCCGTCAAGTTGGTTCTGACTCATAGCAACACTATAGGACTGGGTACAACAACTGCCCTATAGGGCTTCCAAGGCTGTAATCTTTATGGAAGCAAACAAACGGCATTAGGAAAGACTAGTTTTTTGGTCCTATTGGTTAATGTTAATTGTCTCAATTTTTTCCCCCAGTATGTTGGTGAGTATAGATAGTGCCTAAACAGAGACTAAAATAAGAGACATGCCCAACTTTGTTCAAAAGTTAATTTTCAAGAAAGACTAGAAGTTTTTGGTTTATTTTACCGAACTTTATTTTGTTTGAGTTTTTAAAGACTTTAAGATCCCTAGTGTATTGAGGTCAGAATCAAGCTTTAAAAATGAAGCCCAGAAGAGACACCCCCCCAGTCCCAAAGAACTTAACCCACTTTTCACAACTGCCCCATCTCCTGCATTGAGAAGCCCCTCAAGGACTTCTCATCTCAGACTCTAGAGAAGAAGGTCTTATACCTTTTGCAGGAAATGTTTGGAAGGGGCATTGTCCACATTTGAGTCATTCTTAAAGGATGGCGCACCTTGTGTCCTGTGTTCATGCATCACGTGGCTCTTTCCACAGATGGAGTGATCAACATGAGCATTCCCATCGTACTGCCTGTCTCGGAGGATGATAAGAAACACCTGGAAGAGTGCAGCGAGTTTGCGCTGGTGTACTGTGGACGGAGGGTGGCTATCTTAAAAGATCCTGAATTCTATGAACATAGAAAAGAGGAACGTTGCTCCCGTGTGTGGGGGACAACGTCTGAAAAACACCCCCATATCAAAGTAAGTTGCAAAACCTTTGGAAGGATTTTCTTGGATTTTGTTGAGGGTTGCCTTGTGTCCTAAGATGTGGTCTATTCTGGAGAACGTTCCATGTGCGTTGGAAAAGAATGTGTGCTTTGCTGCTGTTGGGGGCAGTGTTCTATATATGTCTATGAGATAATGTTGGTTGATTGTGGCTTTTAGATCTTCTGTGTCTTTGCTGAGTTTCTTTCTAGACATTCTGTCCTTTACCAAGAGTGGTGTGTTGAAGTCTCCTACTATTATAGTGGTACTCTTTCTCTTTTCAATGCTGTTAGAATGTGTTTTATGTATTTTGGAGCCCTTTCATTGGGTATATAGATGTTTATTATGGATATGTCCTCATGGTGGATTGTCCCTTTAATCATTATATAAATGTCCTTCCTTGTCTTTTATGGTGGATTTTGTTGTAAGGTCTATTTTATCTGAGATTAATATTGCCACTCCTGCTCTTTTTTTTTTGGTTCCTGTTTGCTTGATATATTTTTTCCATCCTTTGATTTTTAGTATGTTTATGTCTTTCTTTCTAGGGTGTGTGTCTCTTTTAGACAGTATGTTGATGGGTCCTATTTTTTAAAAGTCCATTCTGTCACTCTCTCTCTTTATGGGTGCATTTAAGCCATTTACATTCAGTGTGATTATTGATAAAAAAAAAATAGGTATGAGTTTATTGCTGTCATTTTGTAGTGCTTTCTTTCTTTTTGTGGTGCTGATATTTTCTTTGTTCCTCTACTCTTCTGTGCTGGCTTCCTTTTGTTTGTGGATTTTTTTTTTTTTTTCGTTTCTTTCATTTTTGTAGATTTTGTGTTTACTGAGGCTTTGTTTTTCTTCTTTATTTTGATGAGTAGGTTCATTAACTTTCTTTGTGGTTGCCATGAAATTTACCCCTATCTTCCTAAGTTTAAACCAGTCTTTTATTACTTGGTATAGCCTTGACTTCCTCTCCATTTGAAAGTTCTATACCTATATCATTTATTCCCTCTTTTATTGTTCTGACATTGTTGTCATTTATGGATTAACCTCTCTGGTTCCCTGCTGTAAATCTTTAGTTTTGTTTTATCCTTGAGAGGTTCATTACCTAGGTTGGTATCTAGCTGATGCTGTCTTGTGTCCTAGATTCAGGTTGTTGTCTGATGTCTCTGGTCTCTAACTGAAGGACTCTACTTAATAATTCTTGTAAGTTTGGTTTGGTTTTTACATATTCCCTTAATTTCCATTTTTTTGGAAATGTCTTAATTTTGCCATCATATTTGAGCAGGAGTTTTGCAGGATATATTATTCTTGGTTGGCAGTTTTTTTCTTTCAAGATTTTATATATGTCATCCCATTGCCTTCTTGCCTGCATGTCTTCTGCCAAGTGATCAGAGCTTAGTCTTATTGTTTCCCCTTTGTATGTGACTTTTTGTTTTTCTCAAGCTGCTCTCAGGATTCTTTGTCTTTGGTTTTAGTGAGTGTGGTTATGACATGTCTTAGCGATTTTCTTTTGGGTATCCTATATGGGGTTCATTGAACTTCTTGGATAGTCAGCTTTTCATCTTTCATGATATTAGGGAAGTTTTCTGTCAGCAAATTTTTAATAATCCTCTCTGTGTTTCCCATTTTCTCCCCCCGTTTTGGAACTCTAATCACACACAAATTTTTACTCTTGATTGTATCCCACAGCATTCTCAGAGTTTCATTTTTCTTCATTCTTTGATTTTTCCTCAAACAAAATGGTATCCAAGGATTTGCCTTCAATTTTGCCAGTCTTGTCTTCCATTGTTTCAGATTTGCTCCTAAAACCTTCTATTGCACTGTCCATTTCTGAAATCTTGTTTATCTTTTGAATTTCTAATTGCTGTTTTTGTATGATTTCTAATTGTTTATTTTGACATTTTGTTCCTGTATTATTTTCCTGAATTCTTCCATTGCTTTGTCTGTGTTTTCCCTGATTTTGCCTGTATTTTCCATGATTTTGTCTATTTTGTCCTTATTTTTTGTCTGCATTTTCCTTCATCTCTTGGAGAACCCTGAATACTAGAGTTTTGAGTTTCCTATCAGGTAGTTCAGTGCCTTTTCTTCTGCCTGAAGTCATCTGGTGTTTTATTTTGGTTGCTTTCTGGAGCCATCCTGTCCTGTTTTTTTAATATGTTTTGATATTGTCTGCTCTCTCTGGGACATTCAGGAACTATTTTCTTTATTCACTGATTGTAGATTTGTTTGTTTCATCTTACTTTTTTGTTTTATTTATGTTTGGGCAGGTAGGCTAGGCTTGTTTTGTTGCTTACTGGCCTGTGGGCATGATACTTACCACCTTGTCCAGGTGGGCAGGGTAGGTCACTCAGCTATGGTGCAGCAGGGCTGGTCCAGTGAGAGTGGAGGGGAAGGAATGAGTAGTTTGTGGCATGAACTGGGGCTGACAGGGCAGGGCTGGGGAGCAGTGCAGGGCAGGGTCTGGGGGACCATGTCAATGCCGCTCAGGGGAGGATGTGATGTGCAGAGCTAAAGTGGGTGAGTGAAAGAAGAGAGAGAAAAACAAAAGTGAAAAAGAAATAAAATAAAATGGTGGTGTGGTAGGGTTCAGCAAGTGGGAGTGGGGCAGATCCGGTGAGGCCATGTGCTGATGGCTTTCTAGCTGACCAGTATGGATTGGCCTGTTGAGAAGGGGTGTGGGCAGCACATGGGAATAGGTGAGCAGGAGAAAGGAAAGGAAAGAAGGGAAAGAAATAGAAGAAACCAACCACCCAACAAACAAAAATAAAATAAAAACAACAACAATGAATAAATACGGTGGTGGGGGAGCTGGTCATTGGGAGTGGGGTGGAATTGAGGTAGTGGCAAGCTGATGTCTCTCTTGCCAGATGGATGGCACAGCATGGCCCATCAGGAAGGGGTGGAAGCAGCACAGGGCCTAGGTGGAAGGGAGAAGGAAAAGGGAGAAGGGGGACGATAAAGAAGAATAAAAAATATGGTGCTGAGGGAGCCAGGCTGTGGGGGTGATGCCGACCCAGGGAGGCCAGGTGCTAGAGGCTCTCCAGTCAAGCAGTATAGCACAGCCCACCAAGAAGCGGGGAGGGGGGTGACACACAGGGCCAGGTGGGTGAGAGAAAGGAAGAGAAGGGAGATAGAGAGAAGAAACAACAAAAAAAGAAAAGAAAAAAAGCAAACAATAAATAAAATGGCGCTGAGGGAGCCAGTCAGTAACAGTGGCACAGACCCAAGGAGGCTGCGCACCAGTGACTCTCCAGCCGAGCAGTGCAGCACAGCTCCTGAAGAAGGAGCGAAGGTAGTGCACAGGGGTAGGTGGGGGAGAAAGGAAAGGAGAGAAAAAAGAAACAAACAAAAAAAAAGAGAACAAACCAAAAAATATGGTGCTGAGCAAGCCAGTTGGTGGGGGTAGCGCAGACCCAAGGAGGCCATGTGCCATTGGCCCCCCAACCAAGTAGTGCAGCAAGGCCTGTCAAGAAGGGGCAGGGATGGCACATGGAGCCAGGTAGACAGGAGAAAGGAAAAGAAGGGATAGAGAGAGAAGCAAAAAAGAGAAAAAAAACAGAACAAAAAATATGGCATGGAAAGGAGTTGGCCATCGGGAGTGGCCCAGACCCCGGGAGGCCGTGTGCCAGTGGTTCTCTCACTGAGCAGTGGAACACTGCCCATTGAGAAGGGGCAGATGCAGCTCACGGGGCTAGGTGGGCTGGAGAAAGGAAAGGAAGGAAAAGAGAGAGAAGAAACTTGAAAAGAAGAAGGAAAAAAAAAAAAAAAGGTGCCGAGGGAGCCTACTGGAAGTTTGGGGAAGGATTTTCTTGATCCATTTCAACTAAGGACAAAAATATTTATTTTTACTTCCTTCACCAAGGACTTAGAATAACTGGGACTAGATGGAAAAATGCATTTTTCTAAGGAAGGTTTTGCAGGCTTTGCCTTGGGAAATCTTTTTAGAAAGAGGCAAACAAATGTCTCTCTACTTGCAGACTGGTCTAAATGATCTCAAGTCCTCTGATTATGTAATGGCTGATCCCTTAGCTAAATGGAGACAACTGAACCAGGTAGATAATCTACCCTAACATCACACATACAGAATCCAAATCATAAATTTGATTCACAGAAGAAGTAGCCATGCACAGAAACAAAGCCAGAACTTACAACCTTGTACATCTTGGAAATATACAAGGAAAATCAGTTTCTTTACACAGAATGGGCCCAACCACTAGAAACAGGACTCGAAGTTCATAGCCAGTTAGGGGTCAATGACATCCTTTCTGTAAACAGAAACCAGCACAGATAGTGGCAGCGTTTCCAAAGGGAACATCCAGATCTTTTGTAGTGAAAATTTTTTAAATTGTTGTCAAAATTTCAATGACTGTTTTTAAGATGAAGAGTATTCATGTAATTAGGCACATCTAGGGTCTGCCTAAAGGCAAAATAGACTAAAACTCTTCAGGTTCCTGGTAACTTCTAATTTTTGTTGGTATGGAGGGGGTATTATGAAATTGCTGGGTGTGATTCCTTTTCCAAAAAGGAAAATATGTTGCATTGAATGCAAAGGTCAGTCCTCATTCAGGAATAGAGTGTTAGGGTGGGAAGGACGAGGCATGAAATAAAGAAAGGCATATACTACTAATTTGACTTGTGAAATTCCCCAGCTGGAGTAACTATGAGAAAGTTCATGGGAATAGAAAGCATTTTGAGGCCCAGGAGACTAAAGAGCTGTGTGATTCGACAAGGCACATTCTCTCTCTGGGCCTCAGTTTCTTCATTTACAAAAGGAGGTTGCTGACAACTGCTGTCAAGTCATCCTGACTCATGGCAACCCCATACACAACTGAGTGTAACGCTGCCCAATTGGTTGCGGATTGGGCCATTGTGATCCCTAGGGTTTTCATTGGCTGATTTTCAGAAGTAGATCACCAGGCCTAGATCCCCCTGGTCCATCTCAGTCTAGAAGCTACACTGAAACCTGTTCAGCATCATAGAAACATGCAAGCCTCCAATGACAGACATGCGGTGGCTGTGCACGAGGTGCATCCAGGGGTGAATTAATCAGTAAGCAAGGTACGCATCGGCTTACATTAAGCAAGGTGTGCACAGGCTTACTTGTGTTTACTTACGAATCTGTAGTGTGCAATTTCACATGGGTTTTACCACATCGTTGATCAGGTGAAAAACAGGTGAAATTGTTCACTACAGATTCGTAAGTATGCACAAGTAAGCCCACGCGTACCTTGTTTATTGGGTAATCTGGCCCCAGGCTCATTGGACAGTAATTGAACTTGGGTCTTTCTACATAGGAGGCAAGAACTCTACCAGTGAACCATCAATGCCTCACATAAAAAGGAAGTGGCCACACTCAAAATAAAGTCCGAGGTCTCTTCCAGCCCTGTGACCCTGCAAATTGGGTGTTTGAGTAAACGTCATCAGAAATTTTTGGCAAAGTTATGTTTTGTTTTTTCAGTTGTTCAATACTCCAGTGTAGGAAGGACCTTTTCAAGTTCCCTGTTTGTGGCCTCTGGGCCCTCTTTATCTGAGCACAAGAGGCCAATGGGCAAGCAAAGCCATTTTCCCATTTATTAGACACGACTGTTCTTCCTGCAGATAATCACCTTCATGTAAGGCACATCCAGATCAAAATCATCTGAAAGGTTTTCCTCAAAGAGGCCATCAGTCTTTAAAATTGCTAGACAAAGAGCTGTTTGAGGAATATCGTGTTCTGGGTGCAATTTTGCCTTTGTTCCATTCCTTTCCTGGTAGTAATCATATATATTTGGGATCTTTACCCACAGATCCAAAGAATAATGGCCTTTCATTACGCCAGTTCAGATATTCCCAGTCTTGTGTCTAGACCCACATAACACATGACCAGCACTAAAACAAACAGAACTGAGGGAGCTTTTAAGTGATTATTTATTTTCATCTTGTCTTGCAATGTGTATTAGCAGTTGGAACTCAGCATTTCTTAGAAGCCAGGAAGAGCAGTGGTGTGACTTGTAGCCTTGACAGTGTTGCCACTGACTGGACCATTACGTCATTAGAGAAACTCTGAACATTCTCAGTGAGCTGATGGTGAGCAGTGAGCCGTGGATAAACCAGAAGGCCACTTGCCATGTATGTGCTATACTTGGATTATTGGAGGTGCTTTTACTAGATGCATGAATCACGGGTTTTATTGGGAAAGAAACTCTTTGCTGCCCTTTTTTTGTTTGTTTGTTTTTAAAGCACCTTGGAAACTCACGATAATCCTTAAAAGTGGATTTCTTTTTAGAACTTCAAGCCTTCTAAAATAAATCATGGGCCTTCTTGTATTTCCATGTGGCATGGGCATGACATTTGCTGGAAAGTGGTGGGAGTCACCAAGGAAATGGTCAGCCTCTGTTACATAGCTCTTGGCTGAAGTCACCCTTGACTTTCCATTCAAGGCATCCCAGTCCTCTCCCTCTGGTAACTAATTGGAACCATGTGACCTGATCTCAGATGAAATCATGAAGAGGAGCAGGTGCAACTTGTAAAAATAATGCTTGGAGAAACCTGGTTGCCTTTCATCCATGGCTCTCTCAAAGCTTCTCCAAATAGTAATTATTTCTTAGAATACTCTTGTGAACTAGTTAAGGATCATTACTGCCATTTTACAGATGCAGAAACCAAGAGATCAGAGTATATGACTTCCCAATGAAGAAGGATGGGAGTGAAGGTTTTCTTATCTCTTGGCTCCACAGTGAAGGCTATATGGCCTGTTAGATCACCTGGGGGGCTTTATAAATTATTGATAACTGGATTCCAGCCCAACAGATTCTGATTTAATTGGTTTGGGGTTGGACCTGGGTATTGCGGATTTCAAAGGTACTCAGTGACGCTTATGTGCTGCTAAGACTGAGAACCACTGCTTAAATGATTATTTGGAGTATATCCAGCTGTTTCCTGTATGGCTCCACCTGGATATATTCTGCGAGCACCTCAAACTCAATGTACTCAACCTCTTCCCAGACCTGTTCTAGCTTCACCATTTAGCAGTGGCCCATGTCTAAAACCTAGATGTCATTCTTGCTTTTTTCTTCCCTTTCACTCATTCAATCACCAAGTCCTGACAATTCGGCCTCCTAGAATTTGTTCACTTCTTTCCTAATCTAACTTATGCTGGATGAGGCCGTTTCATCTGTTCCCTGTCTCTAGCCTTACTCCTCTCCAAACCATTCTCCATTCTGTAGCCAGAGTGATCTGTTCAATCTTTATTTGGGAACCTTTGTAAAGATGTGACTTCATCTTACTTCACCATCACCCAACATATTCTCTCCTCCAGTCTTTCTGAGCTGGCCTTATATCATACTCTCTCTTACACATGCTAGTTCCTCAACCTAGGACACTTTTCCCTCCACCTCCGCCTCCTCACCTTAAAACCCATTGCCGTCAAGTTGATTCCAACTCATAGTGACCCTATAGGACAGGGTAGAACTGCCCCATATGGTTTCCAAGGAGCGCCTGGTAGATTCCAACTACAGACCTTTGCTTAGCAGCCATAACTCTTAACTACTACGTCACCAGGATTTCCTCAACTTAGTTACTCCTTTATCTCCTTGAAGAAGTCAGCCCTTCCTCTATGCCCCATAAGCCTGGCTGAGTGCCCTTCTTTGTACCCCCAGTGCACTTTGTACTTGTCCTATTTATCATGACTTCCTATGGTATCAAGGTATCATTACCCATTTACTCTTCTGTCAAACCACTCAGACTACCAACTATGAGATCAAGGACCACATTTGTCTTGTTTCCTATCAAATTCCCAGCAGCAAGCCCAGGGTCAGGCCATAATACATGGCGACAGTGGAGGATGGATGATAATCTTGTCGAGGTAATGCTGAAAAGTCAGCATGAAGACCACTGCTTAGAGGCAGCGGGTGCTGTGAGAAGAAGGCCCTGGTTTTGAGTAGTCCTAGATGTGGGTCCTAGCTTTGATAAGACAGCTGTGTGCTCTTGAACTCTGCCACCTCACTTCTGTAAGACTGCCTTCTCATCTGACAGGGCATTTAGCCCACATGATCTCCAGTATTTCTTACAGCTCCAGAATCCCGTGACTATGATAGATGTACATGAAGGAATCACAATGTTAGTTTTTCTTCTTCTCAATTCTGTTCTCTGAACCATTTCATCATGACCTTCTTTTCCTGAACCCACCATTTCTTTTCTTTTTTTGTTTATTTGCTTTTTGTTTTTTTAAATTTTTATTGTGCTTTAAGTGAAAGTTTACAAAGCAAGTCAGTCTCTTACACAAAAACTTATATATACCTTGCTACATGCTTCTAATTGCTCTCCGCCTAATGACACAGCCCGCTCCCTCCCTCCACTCTCTCTTTTCATGTCCATTCCGCCAGCTCCTAACCCTCTCTGCCCTCTCATCTCCTCCCCAGGCAAGAGATGCCAAAATAGTCTCAAGTGTCCACCTGATCCAAGAAGCTCACTCCTTACCAGCATCCCTCTCCATCCCATTGTCCAGTCCAATCCATGTCTGAAGAGTTGGCTTCAGGAATGGTTCCTGTCTTGGGCCAACAGAAGGTCTGGGGACCATGACCACTGGGGTCCTTCTAGTCTCAGCCAAACCATTAAGTCTGGTCTTTTTACAACAATTTGGGGTCTGGATCCCACTGCTCTCCTGTTCCCTCAGGGGTTCTCTGTTGTGTTCCCTGTCAGGGCAGTCATCAGTTGTAGCCAGGCACCATCTAGTTTTTCTGGTCTCAGGCTGATGTAGTCTGGTTTATGTGGCCCTTTCTGTCTCTTGGGCTCGTAATTACCTTGTGTCCTTGGTGTTCTTCATTCTCCTTTGGTCCAGGAGAACCCACCATTTCTTATCTTCCTTTTGATCCTTTCCCTTCACTTCTCTCCCTTTCTTCATCTGACCTTTGCATCTTCCTACTCTTAGCTGCTCCTCTTTTCCCAATTTGCACATTCCCTCTTCCTCTCCAGGTTGTTTATTTCAAATCTTCCTCTCCTTGCCCTCTTTGAGCCTATTTGCCCTAGCTCTCTTTGTCTTCATCCTGGTGTTTCAGCTTATCCTCTCTTTTTGGAATTCTGTTGTCTGTGATTCTAAGCCCAATCTCCCTTTCTCTTACCTCACTAGATTCCATCAAAGCCTGTTCCTTGTTCAAGTGTGTCCAATTCTGCCAACTCCCTAGCTGTGGCTCCTCTCCTGCCTTTGACAAAAGGCTTGCAAGGGGGTAGGGTCTTCTGGGCCACAAAGGCCTGGGAAACTAGGTATAGCCACAGGACACCCTTCCT
This sequence comes from Elephas maximus indicus, assembly GCF_024166365.1. Taxonomy (NCBI): domain Eukaryota; kingdom Metazoa; phylum Chordata; class Mammalia; order Proboscidea; family Elephantidae; genus Elephas; species Elephas maximus. The sequence goes on from NC_064834.1 coordinate 38,342,102, forward strand.
GATAGCTGGACCACAGTTGGGGGGTGGGGGAGATGCCAAAAGCAGTTTGAGCATAGCTCTTCAAACAGGTAAATTTTTAGGCTGAGTGGTAAACCAAATTGGTTCAATGTGCCTTCAACAATTAATAGAACATACCTGGTAGACCCCTAGCGTCCAAATGAGTTACTGCACTCCTAGGAATTTGGGTTTTTTTTACCTTTTTACCCTGGGTGGTTTTGGGTTACCCTGGTGGCAGGAAACCCTGGTGGCGTAGCGGTTAAGTGCTATGGCTGCTAACCAAAGGGTCAGCAGTTCGAACCTGCCAGGCGCTTCTTGGAAACTCTATGGGGGAGTTCTACCCTGTCCTATAGGGTCGCTATGAGTCGGAATCAACTCGATAGTACTGGGTTTGGTTTGGGGTTTTACCCTCACAGCGTTGGAAACCCTGGTGGCATGGTGGTTAAGTGCTACCGCTGCTAACCAAAGGGTCGGCAGTTCAAATCCTCCAGGCGCTCCTTGGAAACTCTATGGGGCAGTTCTACTCTCTCCTATAGGGTCGCTGTGAGTCAGAATCGACTCGATGGCAGTGGGTTTGGTTTTTAGTACTCTTTCAAAATTTAATCTGTCTTCTCATTCTGAGCAAAATGGAGCCCTGGTGGTACGAATGTTTAAGCGTTTGGCTGGTAACTGAAAGGTTGGTGATACCCACCCAGTAGCTCCATGAAAGAAATACCTGGCGATCTGCTTCTGTAAAGATTAAAGCCAAGAAAACTTTATGGGGCAGTTCTACTCTGTCACATGGGGTGGCTAGGAGTTAGAATCGACTTGATGGCACCCAACAACACAACGACATTCTAAGAAAGCGGAGTAAGCAAATGTATAGGTTGTGAGTTTTTCTGGACCATATTCATGTTCAGCGATTTGCCTGAGCACAGGTCTTATAGACAGAGCCATGCCAACACATCCAAGTCACTTTCACAGTCAACCTGTCTCTACTCCAGTCTTTGTCAACCTCAACACTATTGATATTTTGGACCAGACATTCTTTGTTGTAGGGGACTGTCCTGTACATTGTAGGATGTTTAGCATCTTCAACAACCCAAGCTTGATCCAGAAGGAATAGAAAAATGTTTCAAATAATATAGAAATCAATATTAATCATTACCAACTTTATTAATGTTCATTCTAGATGGTGATGGAAAGCGGTGATTGGCTGGTTGGTGGGGACCTTCAAGTGCTGGAGAGAATAAGGTGGAATGATGGGCTGGACCAATACCGCCTGACGCCTCTAGAGCTCAAACAGAAATGTAAAGAAATGAATGCTGGTATGTAGGCTGGCTCTGGCGCACTTGGTAGCACTCCTTACCACCCTCAGAACACTTCTAAAACATAGTTTCTGATTAAAGGATTACGGATATCAGGAACCAACATTTTTGTACTTAAACTGGAAACATCTTCTATTTGATACGTCTGTTGATACAGAAACAGTTTTTTACAGTGGCACTATACCCATAGATTAAATACTATGCAGCAGTTAACACACTCATATATAAAAAACATGCACTGACACAGAAAGCTGCCCAAGGGGTACTCACTAAGTGCAAAAGCAAGTGGCAGAGTGATATGCAGAGCATAATCCTGTTTTGGAAAACATAATAAAATTTAAAATCCAGCCAACTTTTATGTGTAGAAGCACAAGATGATGGCAGTGTGTGCACCAGATTGCAGATGACAGGGGCTACCTCGTGGGGATGCAACTGGACCAAGGGGAGGGGAAGATTTTCACCTTTTACTCCATCCATTTTGAAAAAGAAAGAGGAAAAAGTAACAATAGGATTATGGGTGGTTTTATTTCTATTTTGGGCTTTTCTGCATTTCCCAAGTTTTCTATAATGACTATATACTAATTACATTTCATAATCAGAAAAGGAAGTTAAAGCTCTCAGAAGTCTATCACTAGAGTTCTTTTGAAGACTTCTTTAAAGTGAAGGTGAAGTTTTTTTTTTTTTTTTTACCTCTGTGTACTGTTAAAGCCTTGCACAGGCCCTAGAAAATGTTCCTCCTCTTTGTTCCCCCAGCTGGGACGTGAGACTGGAGCCAGGCACAAGAGGACTGACTAGTGCTGACCCCCGTCTGAGCCCTCCTTTGCAGGAAAGGTCCTGGCAACAAACGTTTCCATTTCTGAATCAGGCTCTCCCTTTAGGGCTTCCTTCCTCAGAGTTCTATCTCTGTCTGAGCAGTCTGGCTTTGGCTGGTGCCTTTGGATTAGCACTTCTAATGCCCCAGGTGTGCTCTTCAGTTGCTAATCAAAAGCAGGTAGATGTAATGAATGTACTAACCAATAGATACAGCTCCGTCTTTCTGGCCGTTCTCATGGTCAAGTGACATGTGTGTTCCTTTGGCTTTTGTGCTTTCCTTTCCCAGATGCGGTGTTCGCATTCCAGTTGCGCAATCCTGTCCACAATGGCCATGCTCTGTTGATGCAGGACACCCGCCGGCGGCTCCTGGAGAGGGGCTACAAGCACCCGGTCCTCCTGCTACACCCTCTGGGTGGCTGGACCAAGGATGACGATGTGCCCCTGGACTGGCGGATGAAGCAGCACGCAGCTGTGCTCGAAGAAGGGGTCCTAGATCCCAAGTCAACCATCGTTGCCATCTTTCCATCTCCCATGTTATATGCTGGCCCCACTGAGGTGAGCAGTTGGGCCATGGCACTCAAAAGTGCAGGCTCAAACTTAAAAGAGCCAATGAATCTCTAGGATCCTTTGTTTGTATGAACAGATTTTAGAATCTTCTGGTCACTCCTATTTATCCATCATAATTATGTTTCCATTTGTTGCTGTTGTTGGGTGCCCTTTGATCCGTTCTCAATTCATAGCGACCCCATTGACAGTAGAACTGCCCCATAGGGTTTTCTTGGCTGTAATCTCTATGAGAGCAGATTGCCAGGTCTTTGTCTCACAGAGCCACTAGGTAGGTTCCAACCACCAACCTTTCAGTTAGCAGCTCAGTGCTTAACTGTTGTGGCACCAGGGCTCCTCGATGTTTCTGTTTAGTTTATGTAAAAATGCTAGAAACATCGAATCAAGTCTGTTCTATATTGCCTTTGAGAATATGGAAGTTGGTGTGTGAATAGGGTGAATAACGCAGCTTAACTGGGTTATACAACAAGTTGTATCTAGTCTAACTGAATTTCAGAAGTTCCAGTTCCTCTAAGTGTATCACCATGCCCTGTGAGCTACATGGGGAGGGAGAAGATGCCTTTAAAGGAATATCTCCCTTTCATCATAACACAGCGAGCCAATCAAGCAGAAGTTTTCTTTATCCCACCAAACCACCAGTGTGGTAGATTTGAGTGAGTTTGTGAGAAGTATGATGAATTGAAAGGGCCCAACCCTTGGGAATGCCCCAAATTGAGCTTAATGACTCCTCTTCAATCAGATCACAGCTCCAGGCCCCCAACTCCCCTCTCCATCTTTTGTATTTCTGAGCTATAAAGAGGGCAGTTCATTTTGAATTCTCAGTGTGGTATTGAAATGGAATCATTGTCTGCATATGAAAGGTAATTAGCTCGTTACTGGCAATCATAAGATGTTGGAGTTTGTAATTTCCTTTAAGCTGTGCTTTATTCTGGATAAAGAGGAACTGGAAAATATAATTCACATAATCTTGTAGAAGAACAGTAAGATCTGAGTGTTCCCAGTCTGCTTAGTCTGTTTGGAGAGGAGATGACAAAATAATACATCGGGTTCTAAAAGGGGAAATTTTATCTTTAAAAAGCCCCTATGCTACCCAGTATGACCAAGCAAGGGTCTGAAGGAGACAGCACGAAGCCTTCGGCACCTCTGCATTTCTTGCAGTTTTAGCTGGACCACATCACTGAATTACTCTGAAAGCCTAAAGGTGCCTCGGTGAACAGGGACCCATAAAGTTGGCCGCTGATAACCAGCATGTCCCTTATGTGGTATTTCCTAGGTCCAGTGGCACTGCAGGGCCCGGATGATTGCGGGAGCCAACTTCTACATCGTGGGCCGGGACCCTGCAGGAATGCCCCACCCTGAGATAAAGAAGGACCTGTATGAACCCACTCATGGAGCCAAGGTCTTGAGCATGGCCCCTGGCCTTACCTCTGTAGAAATCATTCCATTCCGAGTGGCTGCCTACAACAAAGCCAAAAAAGCCATGGACTTCTATGATCCAGCAAGGTAGGTATCCAGAGGAAAATCCTTTCATCAGCATCTGTACAACTGTAATGGTAGGGCAGAATTTTATACCTTTGAAAACCTTAGGCTGTCCAGCCCATTTCCCCGTGCTCCTCACTGGAATCAGAGGCTCGTGAGAATGGAGTCGAGAATTGATAGTCTTTCCCCATTATCAAACCTAGTCTTTCATATTTTATCCCCTAAAGTTGTAGCAGGAGCCCTGGTGGTGCAGTGGTTAAGAGCTCAGGCTGCTAACCCCAAGGTCGGCAGTTGGAATCCACCAGCCATTCCTTGGAAACCCTATGGCACAGTTCTACTCTGTCCTATAGGGTCGCTATAATTCAGAATTGACTGGATGGCAGTGGGTTTGGTTTTTGGTTTTGGAAAGTTGTAGCATAGTGCCTTGCAAATAGTAGATGCTCAGTAAATATTTCTCTTTCAACATATATGCCTTGAGCAAGGAGTGGGTGCCTGACACATTAAGCAAAAGGAAGTCAAAGTAGAAAAAGATTTAAGTGAATATTTTTAGTGCGCTCACCATGCTCAGAGCTCGTAGGAGTAGACAGAGAAAATAGTCTCTGGCCTTAAGATAGTCCCCTTGAACCGAACAGGTGCACAGTAAATTTTGAATAGATTGTTGCCGTTCAGTTAGCTTAACTCAGGGAGACCTTATGTATAACAGAACAAAATGTTGCCAGTCCTGTACCATCTCCATGATTGTTGATGTGTTTGAGTCTATCGTCGCAGCTACTGTGTCAGTCGATCTGAGGGTTTCCCTCATTTTTCCTGACCCTCTATCAGAGGAGCCTTGCTGGTGCAGTGGGTAAGCGTTTGGCTGCTAACTAAAAGGGTGACAGTTCAAACCCACCAGCTGCTCCTCGGAGGAAGACGTGCAGTCTGCTTCCGTACAGATTTACAGCCTTGGAAACCCTATGGGGCAGCTTTACTCTCTCCTATAGGGTCACTATGAGTCAGAATTTACTTGACAGCAATTGGTTCTACTTCCACCAAACATGATGTACTTTTCTAGCAATTGGTCTTATTTCCCTTCTGCAAGTTCCCTTACCGGAGACTTAGTGAAATGCTCGTTTTTGGAAGAAGATGCAATATTTTACAGAAATTAGAAATGTGGGTCTAAGGACTCATAACTTAATCTAGGAATCCTTAAAGTAGATATTTACCTCCACTGAGTTCTTTGTTGCCACCTGTGACAGGCACAATGAGTTTGACTTCATCTCAGGAACTCGTATGAGGAAGCTCGCCCGGGAAGGAGAAAATCCCCCAAACGGTTTCATGGCCCCCAAAGCATGGAAGGTCCTGACAGATTACTACGTGTCCCTGGAGAAGAACAACTGAATGCCTTTGGCTCCAGAGTTTCTTTCTGAAGTGCTCTTTGGTTCTCTTTTCTATTTTTGTGATTAGATAGATGGCTTTGTATCCAATTGCTTCTTGGTGACTGATTTTAAAGTTACTATTTCCTAACTAGGTCAAAATTGTATAATTTAAAGTCAAATTTGTTTTTTTTAAAAAAAAGACATTGGAGGCCAAATCTTAACCAGGTGGAAGCGATATTCTTATACATTTCAGAATGAAATCAGCTGTACTTTCTACAGCATCTGAGCAGCTGGGGCCCAGATTTCTCAAAGCTTTGACTACCATGTGTCTAGTTTACTTGCCAACAAATAAAGCTTATTTTCTAGCTTAAGTCTTGCCGACCTGCACTCTCCCAAGGGCATATACCAGTAGTAAAATAAATCAGTTAAGCAGCCTCTTCTGTCCAACTCATCAGGAAAAAACAAACGGGATTTCTCACCCTATATGAGGTGTGCCTCATGTCAAGATTTTTGCTAATGTCTGACCTCGTGCCTGTATACAGCCTTACTGCCCAATCTCTTTGGTGAATTAAGACCTAAACTGTAGAAACCAAATATGCGAAAATGTGAATTTAATCTGAGACCTATGCAACCTAGTTCCGCCATGAAAGCTATATTGTCTATTAAGTCGGAACGGCCTTTTGTGAATAACGTAACTTCAATTAAATGGTGACTTTAGAGTGCCCAGGGCTCAAACCATCTGGCGATGTTGTAGAAAGTTAACTTTTTCCCTCTTTGCTGTGGTCATTGTGTCCTATGGAGAGGCTAGGTTTATCTGGCAGCAGTGAGGTCCCCCATAACCAAAAAACGGTTCACACCATCAGCCAGTCACGTACGCATGCACTGTGAGCTGCTGAGCACTATAACGAAAACACAGACTTGGCTTGATGAGGAAGTAATATGGTGCTGTGAGTCAGACTCAACGGCAACTGGTTTTAATGGTGGTGCTGAACTAGCGCAAAGATACTTGACTCCCCTGGTGCTACCTACAGCACGCAACACAGGAGCTGGCCTGATTCCCCTCAGCTGCAAAACAAAGCACCTTGAACAAGGGCACTTACAAAGCAGCCTTCTTATATATCGAAAGGTCCCGAGTTTTCTAATCCCAGCTAATTTTATTGCAGTTGGAAAAAATACTTTTCCAAAGACTCAGGCTGTTGTGAGATACTCGACCTCTGATGTTTTTATTCCCTGGGAGGCAATCCTTTGCACTTTTTACATAATTCATTGTTGCCACAGAATGTATGAAGGTACAGCACCTTTTACACATGGGTCTTTCTGGAAGAGCCTTAAACTAGAAAGACAAAACTGTGATTTTTTTTTTTTAATACTTTTCAGTTATTAAAAAAAAATTCTAATCTTAGCTAATGGAAGTTCTTTTGAGAATAAAGTATATACAGTGGCCACAGCAAAGTTTAACTATCTTTTATACTGTAGTGCCTGTATTTATCGGAGGCATTCACTACTGCCTTTTTAAACAAATGTATTTATTGAAATTGAAAACATGAGACGGCATTTAGTGCCTTAACCAATGTTATTTTGTGATTTTTTAAATGTATTTAAAACTGCTCTTCTGCTCTAATACCACAGTGCAAATGACTATTTCTATGTACAACTGATGCTTGTCCTTATTTTAATAAATTTCTCAAAATGCAGGCTATCTTTTCTGCTAGTAATTTGGGGTGTAGGTTGGCCGTGTGACTGGCGAGGGCTTTGTGTCTTTGTGTAATGGGAGATGAACAGCTGCAGCCACTCTCGTTAAGACCATAATTTCAAAGCTGCTTACCCTTGTTCATGGCATGTTCACGTCATTTTTCACCAAATGTGCTCTAGATGTGACACATGGTCTCTGCCAAGCACTAGTGATCTTTTCAAAGGTGACAGCGTGGTTCAGATGCCTCACCCCAGGATTTCATTGCACAAGGATCTGACTTTTTTTGGCCATTTGAGATGAAGCTAACTCGCTTCCCTGTTGTCAAGGGAGTAGATCTTGTTCTCAAAGCAGCCCCTGCCCAGGAGTTTCACTGGTTGACTTAGTAGCAGTTGTGTGTGTGTGCATGTTTTTTTTTTCTCTCAGCAACCCCACACCTCCTCCAGCCTCAGCAGTTGCTATTTTCGCATGTAGAAAGGAAGGATACCTGTTTCCACCAGTGCTTCCAATGACCTACAGGAGTTTCTCAGGTTTTATTTTTCTCCTTGAGTCCCTCCCTCTCTTTTGTCCTGAAGGCTTCATGCAATTTTTTTTTTACTGGCCCTTACCCCAAATACAGCTGGTATAATGGCCAACTCAAAGCTGCCACTTGTAGGTCCTCCTGCTTTCTCCCCCCAGTTTACTCAGTGAAGCCTTGTGCCAATTAGCACAGGAAATGTGTAAGTACAGGAAGATATATATAAGTGGTGCTGAGGGAGGATGCCACAGGGCAGTGTGAAAAAATCCTGTTGAAAAAGCAGAAGCAAATCATTTGGCCAGGTTAATAGCAGACCTTATAAATACATCAGTACTTTTATCAGGCCACAATTTTTTTTCCAATCCATCTTTCCTTTAAGAAGAAACAAACCTTGGTTAGTTAACAATACCAAGTTGGTATTTCGTTTTCTTCTCATCTTTCTCCTTTCTATGACCTGACTTTTAGGTCTTGTACTGCTCAACATTTTCCTTAGAGCTAATCAGGACAACAGATGGGCACCAGATCTGTCAATCGTTGTTATTGTGTCTAAACGTTCAATGGAATGACAGTGCAGCTCTGGCTGTGGGATGTGGGCTACTATAGGTTTCCATCCTTGAAGCATTTCCCATCACCAACGTGTATAAACTATTGAGAATTTACTACGTAAAGATATTGAAAGAGAAACCACTTATCTTCCTTAGCATGAATTAAGTTCTTTGGTGAAGATTACATATCATTGAGCCACTCAAAGTACGCATTTACCAAATGATGGAAACAATATACAAGCAACTCACTAATACACACTCCAAAGGACTAATTTTCTTATTTTGTAATCTTACTGAAATTATTACTAAAAATAAGTGGGGCACTGGCTAAAGCTTGGACATCTTGGTTTAATAAAAGAAAAACCTGGACAAAATAAAAATATTTTTCTAAGGGGTTAGCCAAAAATGGTGGCTGCAAGAAGTCTGCTGAACTGAGAGAAATGAGGCCTTCATAGGTGAACAGAGGTCCTTAGTAGTTTTGCAATGGCTTACCTTTTCTAATTGAGGTCCCCCTCCCCCAGCCCACTATCCTCCTAACCCGCTGCTTTCAAGTCGATTCGGACTCATAGCGACCTTACAGGACAGAGTAGAACTGCCCCATAGTTTTCAAGAAGCATCTGGTGGATTCCAACTGCCGACCTTCTGGTTAGCAGCCATAGCTCTTAACCACTATACCACCAGGGTTTCCACTTTGACCTCCTAATTTGGATTCACTGCAGAAAAGACCTGTCTCAATTAGTAAAAAATCTAAATTATAGAAATGTTTTTAATGTAGTTTTATTACCTCCAAATACGTAAGCAACAAACTGATGGGCACAAGTCTTTTAATCTACTTGTAATCACTGGCATCAATAACACACACATTCTATTTGCTAAAGTTCTTAAATACAGTTTACTTCAGAAGTTTAAACCTGTCCTCTACCTCTTTTACTAAAGTGACATTATGTGCACGTTTTTATAAACTATTATACAAGTTTATGGGTAAAGAAAAATCTTGATTTCTATTTATTCCATAAACTTCCTTTCCATAAATAAAGTTCAGCTTAGTGTAGGCTGAAATAATAATGGACTGCTTTCCATGTAAACAACTTGAATATTGATCTGATATTTTAAATTAGTTGAAAGACTGGCCTCTACAAATGTATTTATCAAAACAAACCTGCATTTATGTAAGAAAGTAATTTCACTAACCCCTAAAGAGAATGTATCCCCCATCTTATCCCCAAGTCATAGAAAGAATTCTATAAAGTGCTAGATCTTTGGGTATATGAGGTAAACAACCAAAGAAAAGCTTACAGCTCCAACAGAGCCAAGGGAATATGCAAGTGTAATAAACAGAAGCACCAGGTACATGCAAGTGTTTACTCGATGCTTTACTCAACGCTATGTTTCATAATTTGTGCCCCCCCCCAAAAAAAAGGTCGGTTTACCAAGGCCTACACCTATCAGTAATACTGCTAAGAAAGTCACCCAGACAGAAGTCTCACAGCTATATGATGGTCAGGTCAGTATTGCTAAGGGCCCTACATCTGTTTATCAAAATGACTACTGTTGCTAGTGTATGATTAGTGAAAAATGGGATGGAGGCTTGGAGCACGTCTATTTCAGCACTTCCATTATTTTAGAGATAAGGAAATGAGCCCTATAAATCTGAGATGACTTGGAAAAGGACACAATAACCTAGAGCTATATTCACTTTATAGCTTGCATTTGCATATAACTGAAAATAATCTCAGAAGGTACACATTATGATCTCTATTTACAGATAAGGGAACAAGAGCCAAGAGAAATAGATTTGCCCAAGGCTCTGCCATGCAGTGTATGTACATAAACTCCACAGGTGGAACTGAAACCTATAAAGTTGATCTGAACTTTACATGACTTAAAATACCCACACAACTTCTTAAAAAAGAGTTGAGTATTAGGACTTCTGCTTCTATTAGAATGTAAAACGATGCAAGAGACCTTCACTCCCATAGTAACAAGAAAAAAAAAAAAAAAACAGAAAAAATTAAATACTACTTTTCTATGAGGCTAGCAAAGAACAGCTGATGAAAAGAATTCCTAATGAACTGACTTCCAGAGAGAAATAAGCCCTTCAGAGGTAAGCAGAGAGCAGTTATACCGGGAATGGATTCCCAGGTTTGGATACAGTGAACAGGGGAGTGGGCCTGACCTAGATGGAGAGACTTTACAGGTATGAGGAGAATTCAGCCAAGCCTCAGACAAAATAGTGTACTATTGGGACAGACTGGAATCTGGAAACACCTGCAAAAACAAACTGTTGGCTGGACAATCCTCCTTCCCTGAATTTTGCCTAGAAAACGGAAGTAAAAAAGGTGCTGGAGGTATAGTCTTATACATTCTCATGGTGACTGGATTCCGGAACGCCGTCACAACTGAGTATAAAGGTAAACCATCAACATCTGAACCTGCAACCTGAATCGCTCCCAGCTCAAATACTGATAAGATCACAAGGTTGCTGCATGGGACGGTACGGGGTGAGTAAACCAGGGTGGCTAGGTGAACACTAATTAAAGGTGTGGCCCAGATCCAGCATACCTAGACTTGAGGAGGAATCTAAATCATCAGCCCTTCACCCTGCCTTTCAGAGGAAACGCCTTGCACTCTCTGGAAATAAAACACACAAAAAGTAAGGTATACTTCAGTTCCACTGTTCTTTTATACCGAATACCTGGGACAAAATTAAAAAAAAAAAAAAAAACTAAGTAAAGAGTAGTATACAGTGATCTACCTAGCCAACGCGCTGGGCAAGCCAAGCAGCACGCCATCACCAAGTGGAAGTGGAACATATAGAACATGACTGAACAGTTCCCGAAGGCCCATCCACACAAACTGATAAGCGTGTTGCTCATACTTCTACAACGCCAACTTGTTCATTCAGCATATACCTAATGGCTTCATGTGACCAGCTGGGGGAGCTTTACAAATGGCCACACACCACGTCAGCACAAATCTGAAGCTGGACATCATATTTCAAGGGCAGCCCTAAAGGTCAGTGAAAGAGGAGAATCTCTGTGGAAGAATTTCAAGTGATACATACTGTCTACTTCACCTGGAAGAAGAAATAGAGAACGTGGGTAGATTCACAGAGGAGGCAAATGGTTTGACTAAATTGGTCAAAATTAGTGGGAATAAGGTTGGAGACAGGTGACAAGGAGGAATGAGAAAAGAGACTGAACAGAGGATAGAAGAATAGTGTAGTAAGACTATTTGTATCCTGTGTAAACTTTTATCAAAAGGCTTACATTGCAGAGGACGACCTTTATTGGAGGAATGGTGACCCACTCTAAAAAGGTATCAGTTGCTTCTACCTCAGTTTCCTTCTCTGATGTATCATATATATTTGTATATTTTAATTAAATTCCCTTCACTTTCCTCTTTAATGTATCATTGAACAGAGAATGCTGGTAGTGACTGAATTTACCACTTAGGTTAAGAGCTATAGGGAGCTAAGGCTGTTAACCAAAAGGTCGGCAGTTCAAATCCCTCAGTTGCTCTTTGGAAACTCTATGGGGCAGTTCTACTCTGTCCTATATGGTTGCTATGAGTTGGAATCGACTCAATGGCAATGGATTCTTTTAATGGGTACTACTGGATATTCTTAAGTGAAGATATAAACAGAAAGGACATGAGGAAAAGCTACAGAAACATTAACCCTTATTTTCAATCAATATGCCATCAGCTTATAAACCAAGAAACCCTGAAATTTTTAAATAACTGAAAAAGACCAAAGAGTAAGTGGAGGAAAAAAAAAATCAATAAAGAGGGATCCCTTTATTACCCATTTACAAAATAATAGTATAACATAGTTATTAAAAATGGAGACAATTTTTTTTTTTTGGTATCTTATGTTCTGCATTAGAATTTTCCACATCTTCACAATTTTTCATAACTTGCTTTTTGTATTCAAAGTGTTCTCCTACAGCCTCTACCCACCCCACTATTCAAAGTACAACTGAAGAATAAACTATCCAATATGTTCTAGTGACAGAATTATTATCAGGGAATTAATCCTGTAACTCATGAACAAAGACAGAGTTTTTAAAGAAATACGGTAAAAATATATGAAGCATAATTTCACCTTTCTGACGATTCATAAGGCACCTCAAAACTGTGTTGTGCCATTTTCTCAGCCTGTGTTTTTAAGTGTCTGTAACAGAATTCTGGTTAATGGAATTTCAAACAAAAAATCTTTCATATGTAGTTCACATAGGATCAACTGGCATGGACAATATAAGAATTTTGATGTGTACAGCTGTATTTAACTAGGGCACAATTTATAAGATGCTAAGAAAAATGTAAAAGTTAACGTTACAAAATGAGTATTTTCAGCACATTTAGTAACAGCTACTTGTTTGAAACTACCATTTCGTTTTTGATGACCAAATTATATTTGACATAATTAAACAAAATACAGCTTTAAAATAACATTAAAAAAAACCATGGTTACAAGACAACTGAAGAAAGGTAGGATGTCACATAAATGTATTGAATGGCAGAGTTTTTCAAATACATTCTTTTTCAAAGGTCTTCAATCCATCTTCACTTAAGTCAATGTAAAATTTTAAAAATGTCTTTACTTAAGGTGCTTGGAGAAAGATGTGAAATCAGCACTGATCGCAGGATTGCCTGACAACAATTCAATGCTGATCACTGAACACATTTTTACATGCTTATCCTCACAACCATAATAACTGAGTCACATCTAAGTATCTGAGTCAGATGTGGCTGACTGTAACTAATCACGTGCAGACAGAGAAACCCTCAACTTAAAAAAAGGCTGAAACAAGTAACTGGAAAATGGCTGAATCACTGTACCTTTCAGACATAACCTTAAATCTTAGTTTTGCTATATACTATTCGGTACTTTTGACTCAGTAGTTGGGGTAAAAAAAAAGTTTCTGTATTCAAATGTATCTACAGAATATCAATAAAAAATGTGTGAATATATACATTTAATACACACACACTCATGTATCTAGGAACCAGCACTTAACCACATCTGCATTTCTCACTGATGACCCATGAATCATTTGCTACTTATGCTATAAGGCTGTACAATATATGGCTAAGGAGGTCAAACACGAGCACACATTGTCGGGCTGGATTAAATTGTTCCACCTCATGATTTCTGACAAGTAGTAATACCACTTATATAACCACTGTATCTCAATAACTTAGAATCCAGAGTATAAAACCAGTGTCATAAACATTCAGCTCCCTCACTGTGTGAAGAGCACTCTTCCTTCCATTCTATTTCCACCAACTAGTAACAGGGCACACCAGACTAGATCACATTGACTGTACAAATGATCTTTACTCTCAATCTAAACAAACATGTGTTAAAACATTCTGAAATGCTGCATCCTTTGATTTCTTCATCTTTTCAATTGCCCGATGCAGGTCCTGCTGTTGCACAGGCCGGATTTCATCTTCATCGGGGCTAAAATGCAAATAAACCCATCAGATATTTAAATAACTTTAGAATACACCTCCCTAAAATAATAGTTTACTAAGATTTTTTTTTTTTAATTACATGAGGTAAAAAAAAATTTTTTTCCCAATTGTACAAAAGAGTGTAACAATGAAGTCTCTTGCTCATGCAAGAGTATCAAGATAACCACAATAAACAGCTTCATACAATTTTTCCAGGAATTATCTAGGTTTATACAACTCATAAGGAGCCCTGGTGGCACAATGGTTAAATGCTCGGCTGCTACCCAAAAAGTTGGTGGTTCTAACCCACCCGGTGACTCTGGGGCAGAAACGACCTGGGGATCTGCTCCTATAAAGATTACACCTAGGAAATCCTACGGTGCAGTTTTACTCTGTCGTATAGAATCACTGAGTCAGAATCAAGTTGAGAACAAACAACAACCACATATTTACTGCCAACAGGTAGAAAGCTAAAATGGCTGTCTATAAACATACCTGTGCTAACTAAAATACTTCGCACCAAGAATATACATACAGAATATTACTATATGGTGGAAATATTATATAAAGTTGTATTCGTTTATCCAAATGGGAATATAATTCATCAAGAAATCAAAAGTCATTCCCTGAAAACTTGAATTAAAAAGCAGCATTCCTAGGTATATGTTCATGTTTAGCTTTTGATGAATTGAAAATTCCCCCCCTTCAATAACGTCAAACGTGAACTCCAGTATATTAAGCCTCCTTTGTAATTTATAGACACTTAGGAAAAAATATTCAGGGGAAAAGTTATGAGAACCCAAATCTATTAAGCCAGATTTTTCATATCGAAAGATAAAATTTACAGGGCTTTGAGGAGAGCAGAAAAGCAGGACTGTTCAATATTAGTATAATTTACTTAAACAAAACTTATTTAATCTCATCCACAAGAATAAAAACCTTTGGAGCATAGATTAACCTGGCTAAAAAGGTAAAAAAAAAAAAAAGTACTAATTTGCTAGAATCACTGAATTAATCTGACAACAAATAAACGGAGTGAACCTCTCCACAACGGGGTCCAAGGGATACTAACAATGAGGTCCAGAACCAGGGCATACATAGCTACTGGCTGACAGGGGCACTTTCGGGCAAACCTGTCAATACTAAAACTTTTTGGATGAAGCTTGCTATGACAAACACTGTAATTAAATATATTAACATGATATACAAATAGGCATCATCTGGAGTGAAAGCCTCAGGGAGTTGAGGAAGGGAGATTGAGAAACAAAGCCAGAAGAGTTGAAGATCTCTTTGAAAATAGCCCCCCAGGGTACACAGGTTTGCTAGGAGTCACAGGAGTTCTTCATTAGAATGCTGACATTCTGGAAAATGGTTTAGAAATGCAGTATAGTAGTTAGTGGTTCAGGGCAAGGGGGCCTGTTGAGAATCTTCCTTAAGGGAGATGGTACATCAGGGCTTATCTAGTCATTCCAGTCCACCAGTATCTTTGTTAGAATAAGGCTGGTACAAGATTTTCTCAAGCTCACCATAATCTGAAACTGGTTTCATGTGGAGTTTGCTACACTGAAAATCGTTTCTTTGTTTAGTAAACACATTACTGTTAAGAAGCTGATGTCTGCTCCCCAGATCTCCCCACATTTACATACGTAAAATTTATGGATGACAACGTGCTCATTCATTTTCAAAACTCTCCTTTAGAAAACTGGCAATAAATTAAGTTGAAGAGATTGCTAACTCATTTACCTTTTATTTCTATAAGCAGGGTTGCTACAGAAAAGCAAAATAAAAGAAACTAATCTAAAAGTTCTAAAAGGTTTTAAAAAATATTAGAGATCAACTCTAAATACACATACCTTTCTTCTGATGTAGAATTAACATACTCCCTGACACAGAGAAGGGCAGCGTCTCGACACATCTCTTTTAAATCACTTCCTGAAAAACCATCAGTTTCCTGGGCAACTTCTAGCAGGTCTACATGCCTATCCACCTTAAACAAATATAAAACACACTTAAAAAACAAACCAAATATACTGCAAAGGAAGTTTCCAACACTCTTGTTAAAGTCAGAGATGTTATAACTGTATGGGAAACAAAACATTAAAAAAAAATTTCAGTTTCTCTAAGTTTTTTACCATAAGAGTTTAGATACATTAAACCTAATTTTCATTATTTGTCATGACAGAAATAAAAAATAAGTCTCAGTAGATACACCGTGGTGCGATGGGGAAGAACAAGCATTCAAACACTGTGGGATTCACTCTGGTACCTCTCAGAAAGATATGGAGTTGTCACTTTTCTATAATACATTCAACGTATTTTGTAAATAGACTGCATCATTAAGACCCAAGTACAGGACAAAAAACATACTCCACTAATTCTTACATTTTAACTGTAGTACTTTGGTATTTTACTACCTCAATACTAGTTCAGCACTGACAGTTTTGCTCCCAAATCTAAACTGCTGCTGCTGCTGTTGTTAGGTGCCGTCAATTCTGACTCATAGTGACCCTAGGTACAACAGAACGAAACACTGCCCGGTCCTGCGCCATCCTCACAATCCTTGCTATGTTTGCGCCCATTATTGAAGCAACTGTGTCAATCCATCTCCTTGAGGGTCTTCTTTTTTGCTGACCCTCTATCAAGCATGATGGCCTTCTCCAGGGATTGGTCCCTCCTGATAACATGTCCAAAGTATGTGAGATGTAGTCTCACCATCCTTGCTTCTATGGAACATTCCAAGACAGATTTGTTGATTCTTCTGGCAGTCCATGGTATATTCAACATTTTTTGCCAATACCACAATTCAAATGCAACTTATAGTCAAGACAATTACGTGATGGTCCTGATTGTATACCAAGCTTGGGATAATATAATCATTACAGTAAACTTATTTGTAGACTGGGAAGAGAAAATGAGCAAGAAAAAATTTAGTTATATCAACTAAAAAAAAAAAAAAAAATTAACTACCAGGTATTAAATATGCTATACAATATGCTAATAATAAGCACTTTATGTATGTTATCTCATTTAATCCTGTCAGGTAATATTATTTTCATTTTCACATAAAAATAATGAGACCTCTGTATTCCCTTTGGAGTTTGTACTTCTTTTGTGTCTGAGGAGCTATTTTTAGATGTATACATAAGGAGAGACATATACAATGATTAAATTCCTCTACTGTTTGCAACAATTAAAGAATAGAAATAACCTACTATATTAGGTATTTGGAGCCCTGGTGGTGCAGTGGTTAAAGTTAAAAGCACAACTACTAACCAAAATGTCGGCAGTTTGAATCCACCAGCTGCTCCCTGGAAACCCTACAGGGCAGTTCTGCTATGTCCTATAATAGGGTTGCTATGAGTCAGAACTGACTCGAAGACAACAGGTTTTTGCTTTTTGGTATATTAGGTCTCATACTCATATATAGGGTCACTATGAGGATGAATCAGAATCAACTCAACGGCACTGGGTTTGGTATATTAGGTATTATGTATCTATCCATACATATTCATGGAACTGATATACATTAACTACCGGGGGCTGTACTTCATTAAAAAACATGCGAAGCAAATATGGTAATATGCTGAAATCACCTGTTAAATCTGGGTGGTGGATATAAGGTTATTTGTGTATATGTTCGAGATATACACAAATAAATTAATTCATAAATGAATAAACTACTTAAAAAGACCTTCCACATTAAGCCAAATGATGCTTAAAAACAGTCCTCCTCCTTCAAACAACCAACACCTCCACCCCATCCTTTGACTACTACTTTTTTTGGGATACACTATGTTCTAACCATCACAATTCTGGTTCTAACGATCACGAGCCATCACAAAGTTTCAAAGATGAATGAATAGAGCATAAGGGAAAAATGAAAAGGAGGTTATTTCCATCACTGGGGGAGCAAGATTATTTTACCATAGGTAAAATTTTACCATAGGTAGCATACCATAATGGTTAAGAGAAAGGCTCCGTCACTTTGTTGCTGTGTGACCCTGGACAAATTATTACAGTATATAACTTGTCTGGGTTTCAGTCTTCTCAGCTGTAAAATAGGACTATTATGTACTCCTTAGAGAAATTAAGGATTAAATGAAACAATGTATACCACAATGCTTGGCACATAGCAAGCACTCTAAAAATATCCTTTTTTATTGTTAGATAACAGCCGGGTGGGTAAACTATGAAGTAGTGAGAATTGTTTTCATGAGGCAATTTTGAAGGCAAGTCCTAAGTTAAAAAAAATTTTAAGTAATGGGAGTAACACTGGAATAAATTAATAGGCTTCTGAAATACCTTGATAGGATATTACTTATTTATATGCAGTTTTTAAATTATATTTACCAGTGATTGTACACTTGCTAATATGCCAAATACCATAAGCACTTTATATGGAGCCCTGGTGACATACTGGTTAAGTGCTATGACTCCTCTGCAAAAGGCTGGCAGTTCAAATCCACCAGCCGCTCCTTGGAAACTCTATGGGGCAGTTCTACTCTGTCCTATAGGGTTGCTATGAGTCAGAAAAGATTCAACGGCAATGGGTAGGTAGTATTAGCACTTTACACACATCATTTCAGTTAATTCTCAAAATTATTCTATGAGATTGTTAGCATTACCTCCAATTTCCGGTTTAGGAAAATAAGGCTCAGAGAAGCTAAACAATATTTGCCCACGGTTACACAAGCAGGAAACGGTCAAGCCTGAATGTAGAATCTCCAGGTTGGTCTCCAAAGTCCATGCTTGTTAACTATTCTCCTATGCTATGAATAAATTCAGGTTAGTTCGTAAGAGGGAAGAAAAAGCTACCTCTTTTAGAGTTGTATGATACTTCTATAGAGTATAAATTATATTAATGCTAATTCTTCTTATACATAAACCTTAAGCCCAAATCACTACATTATCTTTTTAAGAGCAAGTCATGTTAAGGAGCATCTATCGATAAAGGATTGTAAAAGAGCTAAACACAGTATCATTTCTTAAAAGCTTCATTCTTTTCTTAAGAGAAGAAAAACTCATAAAACATTTAAAAGCCTGGTTGTCATTTCCATCAAAAACCTGTATCCTGCTCGGTAATGTATAAGCTCGATAGTGCTCGTTTTATTAAATAAATGTGTGTGCTACTGGCTTGAGGCAACTTTTAACAAAATTAATGTCTTTCAGATTCTAATGAAGTAACACTATGCCTTCAGCATATAAATAGAAACTAGTGGGAAATGAGACTTTCCCATGTTCAACAATGATCCAGAGAACATTCATATTTTGCATCATAAAACTAATTAGAGACTAATCCTTTGTGCTTTCATGAATAAGAAACAGAATGCTAAAAATTCCCTTCACCCATGACAAATATAATTTGAAAAGACTTTCCGAAGACATTGTTTTTGAAAGAAGAAAAGCAGAACACTAAAATCAAGTTTAAATTAGACATGATGAATAATGCCTTAAAAGTTTCAATGTGAAAAGGTAACAGACCCTGTGTAAAGCAGGGCTAGCTTATGAGACAAAGAGCTTAAATTTCATCATGTGTGTTCATCGCCTGTATGTATGTGATCAGCATCATCTACATCTACACTAGACCACGTATGTATGTGGTTCGAAAGGTTATAATCTTCCAGGCAGGCAATATAATAAACTTTAAAAAAGCTGTATCAGTTAACATGAGGTGTCTGCAAAACTGTCGACAACTGCCTTCTAAAAAAAAAAAAACTGCCTTCTAAAATTTCTAGTCACACCATAATCCTCCCAATTCAAATGGACTTGTGAAATAATTTCATCCCCTTTCTCTTCTTCTCTGAACTTTAATGCCTACCCTTGTTAACGGTTTACCAATCGTTGTTGTTAGGTGCCGTCGAGTCGGTTCCAATTCATAGTGACGCCATGCACAACAGAATGAAACACTGCCTGGTCCTGTGCCATCCTTACAACCGTTGATTGCTTGAGTCCATTGTTGCAGCCACTGTGTCAATCCATCTCGTTGAGGGCCTTCCTCTTTTTCACTGACTCTGTACTTTACCAAGCATGATGTCCTTCTCCAGGGACTGAGGCCTCCTGACATGTCCAAAGTATATAAGACGCAGTCTTGCCATCCTTGCTTCTAAGGAGCATTCTGGTTCTACTTCTTCCAAGATAGATTTGTTCATTCTTTTGGCAGTCCATGGTATATTCAATATTCTTTGCCAACACCACAATTCAAAGGTGTCAATTCTTCAGTCTCCCTTATTCACCATCCAGCTTTCACATGCATATGATGCAACTGAGAATACCACGCTTGGATCAGGTACACCTTAGTCTTCAAGGTGGTATCTTTACTTTTCAACACTTTAAAGAGGCCCTTTGCAGCAGATCTGCCCAATGCAACGCATCTTTTGATTTCCTGACTGCTGCTTCTGGGGGTGTTGACTGCGGATCCAAGTAAAATGAAATCCTTGACAAATTCGATCTTTTCTCCGTTTATCATGATGTTGCTTATCAGTCCAGTTGTGAGGATTTTTGTTTTCTTTATGTTGAGGTGTAATCCATACTGAACGCTGTCGTCTTTGATCTTTATCATGAAATGCTTCAACTTCTTTTCACTTTCCGCAAGCAAGACTGTGTCGTCTGCATGACGCAAGTTGTTAATGAATCTTCCTCCAATCCTGATGCCTGGTTCTTCATACAGTCCAGCTTCTAGGATTATTTGTTCAGCATACAGATTGAATAGGTATGGTGAAAGGATGCAACTCTGCCACATACTTTTCCTGACTTTAAACCACTCAGAAGCCCCTTGTTCTGTCCAAGGTTTACCAATTAAGTGTGTTTTATCTAAATTGCATTACTACTACATAAAGTCTTTTGAAGGCAGTTACTAAATGTTTAATTAAAAGGCAAAAAGTTATTTGTTAATTTCTCATCTAGAACAGAAGTTCTTAACCTAGAATCCACGGAAGTTTTAGAAATTTTCCTGAAATTGTACAAAAAATTTCACATGTATATGTTGTTTTCCTTGGGAAGACTACATAACTTTTATCTGACACTTGGCCCTGTGATCTCCCTCAAATGGTTAATAACCACTCATCCAATCTCTGTAATTTGCTGGGTTCTTTAAACTTCTGCACAGAGCATATATGTTCTTTTGATACATTTTTAAAAAATAAATCATTAGAACACTAACGAAAGACACTAAGGAAGACATGAACAATCAGAAACAGCACATATTTTTGGGTAGAGAGATTCAACATCAAAAATGTTTTAATTCTCTTTAAGTTAATTTAAAAACTGAACATGACCCAATGAAAATATTAATGTTTGCTTTTTCCTGAATAAGCCAAATTGATTCTAAAATTTATACAGAAAAACGAATAAAAATAACTAGGGGATGGGGGGGCACACAACAAGGGATGTGTAACCCTAAACCCTTTGCCTCGGGTTGATTCCGATTCACAGCAACCCCACAGGACAGGGTAGAACTGACCCATAAGGCTTCCAAGGCTGTAATCTTTACAGAAGGCGGCTGCCACATCTTTCTCCCATATCTAGCCCTACTATATTAAAACTTAAAAAGCCTCAGTAATTAAAATAGTGTAGAAAAACAAACAAAAAAAACCAAACCCACTACCATCGAGTTGATTCCAACTCACAGCAACCCTACAAGACAGAGTGGAACTGCCCCATAGAGTTTCCAAGGAGCACATGGTGGATTTGAATTGCTGACCTTCTGGTTAACAGTAGTCATACTTAACCTCTATGCCACCAGGGTTTCCAAAATAGTGTAGAGATGGTGTAAAAAGACATAAGATGAGGCGGGGCCAAGATGGCTGACTAGGTAGAAGCTACCTCGGATCCCTCTTGCAACAAAGACTCAGAAAAACAAGTGAATTGATCACATACATGACAAACTACGAACCCTGACCATCGAACACAGGTCTAAAGAGTTGACCTGAGTGACAGAGACTGAGAACAAGCAACTACGGGAAAGCAACGACTGTTTTCGGAGCCTGGAGCCAGCATCCCAGTCAGAAAACCTTGGCGCCAGGCTTTGAACTGGGTGCAGGGGAGCTGAGCACGGCATCCTGAAACAGCACTAACACAGGATGCAGCCCTAGCCCCCAGAAGTGACCTCGGGGGAAGCCCAGCCAGTGCACGCAGGCAGCGCAGTGACGCGGCTGACAGGAGGGCAAGTCACCAGAGGCAGCGACTGGTTTCGGACCTTGGAGTATGGCGTCCCAGCCAGGGAAGTCTGGTGCTGGGCTTTGGACTGGGAGCAGAGGAACTGACCACAGCTTCTGAGACAGCACAAGCACAGGACGCGGGCCTGACCCTCGGGGGCAATCTCGACCCAGCCAATGCACACAGGCTACACACCCCTCAGGAATCTCAGATAAAATAGTCATCACCAAGCAAGGTAAGTAACTTTGTCTATATTCCAGGGTGCTATTCTCTCCTATCTATCTGATCCCTCCCCCGCTTCCCAGGTGGCTTCATTAACATTGGAATTTCCTGAGCCAGAGAGTGAGGTGCTCTGTGGTTTTTTGTTTTTTTTTTTTTTAATCTTTTCCTAACCCATTCTCCTGGCCTGAGAGAAGCAGCTACAAAAAACCCAGGGACATAAAATCCTTCCCTGACTTCCCGAAATTGGACTAAAAATACAGAACCAGCTCCAGCCAAGCATATGAGATCCACAGTCTTGGGCTTTCATCCCTACAGGGAACAAGGTGGCTATAATAATGCAAAGGTATCCTGATAGGGATCTGACTAATTGTTTTAACGGATTACTGGAAAGACAAGTTTCCCAGGTCTGATATCTCTGCGTATTCAACAGAGCCCTCACTGACCCACAACGGGGAACTGAGGGCTGAAGCTCCCCCCAGACCACCTAGGCTTCTGCCATAGAGGTCTGAGGATGGTGACACCTACCAATCTGTAGAGGTACATGCATTGGGTGCCTAAGGTACAGCTGCAGAGCCCACCCACCAAAGTGCTTTAGGAACAGAGACACACCTACCTCACTGGCACTTGGGGGAAGCCTCTCAGCATCCTGCCCCCCCTGGAGTGTGACCCCCTGCTGCTACTAGAATCTGGCGCACACAGCTATCACCACTACTCCTCTAGGTGGATAGGTGACAGTCTGCACCACACACTTGGTGACCCAAAATCAGATTCTACTCAAGAATAGTAAATGGACTCTTAGGCTTATATATCTGGTAACAGCCCAAACCAGCTGGTAACAGGACATAAGTGATTCAAGGGCTACAACAATCAAGACAGCGCAATCTAGTAGCCCATCTACGTATATTGAAAGAAAACAAGACAAGACTCAGTGAGCAAATAGAAAATAAATCATTACAATATCTTATAGATGGCTCGGAGACAGCAGTCGATATCAAACCACATAAAGCAGCAGACCATGATTGCTTCTACAACTCCCCAAATTAAAGAATCAAAATCTTTCCCAAATGGAGATATAATCCTGGAATTGCCAGATGCAGAATATAAAAAACTAATTTACAGAATGCTTCAAGACATCAGGGATGACCTCATAAATGAAATAAGGCAATCTACAGAAAGAGCCAAGGAACACACTGATAAAGCAGTTGAAGAAATCAAAAAGATTATTCAAGAACACAGTAGAAAAATTAATGAGCTGCAAGAATCCATAGAGAGACAGCATTCAGAAATCCAAAAGATTAACAGTAAAATTACAGAATTAGACAACTCAATAGGAAGTCAGAGGAGCAGAATCGAGCAATTGGAATGCACAGTGGGGGAGCTGGAGCATAAGGCAATTGACACCAATATAGTTGAAAAAAAATCAGACAAAAGAATTAAAAAAAAAATCAAGAAACCCTAAGAATCATGTGGGACTCCATCAAGAAGAATAACTTACATGTGACTGGAGTTCCAGAACAGGGAGGGATAACAGAAAATACAGAGAGAATAGTTGAAGATCTGTTGGCAGAAAACTTCCCTGACATCATGAAAGACGAAAGGATATCTATCCAAGATGCTCATCAAACCCCATAGAAGACTGATCCAAAAAGAAAATCACCAAGACATATTATCATCAAACTCGCCAAAACCAAAGATAAAGAGAAAATTTTAAAAGCAGCCAGGGAGAAAAAAAAGGTCTCCTACAAAGAAGAATGAATAAGTTCAGACTACTCAGCAGAAACCATACAGTCAAGAAGACAATGGGATGACATATATAGAGCACTGAAGGAGAAAAACTGCCAGCCAAAGATCATATATCCAGCAAAACTCTCTCTGAAATATGAAGGTGAAATTAAAACATTTACAGATAAACACAAGCTTAGAGAATTTGCAAAAACCAAACCAAAGCTACAAGAAATACTAAAGGAAATTGTTTGGTCAGAAAATCAACAATATCAGATACCAACACAACACAAAGCCACAGAACAGAACATCCTGATATCAACTCAAATAGGGAAATCACAAAAACAAATTAAGATTAATTTTAAAAAGAAAAAAATGCTCAAAACAGGGAATCATTGAAGTCAATATGTAAAAGATCACAATAATCAAAAAGAGGGACTAAATACAGGAGGCACAGAACTGCCATATGGAGAGGAAAACAAGGTGATATAGGACAATACGAGTTAGGTTTTTTACTTAGAAAAATGGGGGTAAATATTAAGGTAACCACAAAGAGGTCTAACAATTCCTTAACTCAAAATAAAAACCAAGAAAAACGTAACGACTCAGCAAACATAAAGTCAAATACTATGAAAATGAGGAACACACAATTTACAAAGAAAAACGTCTCAGCACAAAAAAGTAAGTGGAAAAATCAAAGTCTCAACAACACACATAAAAAGGCATCAAAATGACAGCACTAAACACATACTTATCTATAATTACGCTGAATGTAAATGGACTAAATGCACCAAAAAGAGACAGAGAGTCTCAGACTGGATAAAGAAACACGATCCATCTATATGCTGCCTACAAGAGACACACCTTAGACTTAGAGACACAAACAAACTAAAACTCAAAGCATGGAAAAAAATATATCAAGCAAACAACAAGCAAAAAAGAGCAGGAGTAGCAATATTAATTTCTGACAAAATAGACTTTAAAGTTAAATCCACCACAAAGGATAAAGAAGGACACTACATAATGATTAAAGGGACAATTGACCAGGAAGATATAACCATATTAAATATTAAATATTTATGCACCCAATGACAGGGCTGCAAGATACATAAAACAAACTTTAACAGAACTGAAAAGTGAGATAGACACCTCCACAATTATAGTAGGAGACTTCAACACACCACTTTCAGAGAAGGACAGGATTTCCAGTAAGAAGCTCAATAGAGACATGGAAGACCTAATTGCTACAATCAACCAACTTGACCTCATAGACTTATACAGAACACTCCACCCAACAGCTACGAAGTATACTTTTTTTTTCTAGCGCACATGGAATATTCTCTAGAATAGACCACATATTAAGTCATAAAACAAAATTTTGCAGAATCCAAAACATCGAAATATTACAAAGGATCTTCTCAGACCACAAGGCCATAAAAGTGGAAATCAATACCAGAAAAATCAGGGAAAAGAAATCAAATACTTGGAAGCTGAACAATACCTTGCTCAAAAAAGACTGGGTTATAGAAGACATTAAGGATGGAATAAAGAAATTCATAGAATCCAAAGAGAATGGAAACACTTCCAATCAGAACCTTTGGGACACAGCAAAAGCAGTGCTCAGAGGTCAATTTATATCGATAAATGCACACATACAAAAAGAAGAAAGAGCCAAACTCAGAGAACTGTCCCTACAACTTGAACAAATAGAAAGTGAGCAACAAAAGAATCCATCAGGCACCAGAAGAAAACAAATAATAAAAATTAGAGCTGAACTAAATGAATTAGAGAACAGAAAAACAATTGAAAGAATTAACAAAGCCAAAAGCTGGTTCTTTGAAAAAATTAACAAAATTGATAAACCATTGGCCAGACTGACTAAAGAAATACAGGAAAGGAAACAAATAACCTGAATAAGAAACGAGATGGGCCATATCACAACAGACCCAACTGAAATTAAAAGAATCATATCAGGTTATTAGTCTAACAAATTTGCAAACCTAGAAGAAATGGATGAATTCCTAGAAAAACACTACCTACCTAAACTAACACAATCAGAAGTAGAACAACTAAATAGACCCATAACAAAAAAAGAGATTGAAACGGTAATCAAAAAACTCCCAACAAAAAAAAGCCCTGGCCTGAACGTCTTCACTGCAGAGTTCTAAAAAACTTTCAGAGAAGAGTTAACACCGTTACTACTAAAGGCATTTCAAAGTGTAGAAAATGATGGAATATTACCTAACTCACTCTATGAAGCTACCATATCCCTGATACCAAAACCAGGTAAAGACACCACAAAAAAAGAAAATTGCAGACCTATATCCCTCATGAACATAGATGCAAAAATCCTCAACAAAATTCTAGCCAATAGAATTCAACAACATATCAAAAAAATAATTCACCACGACCAAGTGGGATTTATACCAGGTATGCAAGGTTGGTTTAATATTAGGAAAACCATTAATGTAATCCACCATATAAATAAAACAAAAGACAAAAACCACATGATCTTATCAATGGATGCAGAAAAGGCATTTGACAAAGTCCAACACCCATTCATGATAAAAACTCTCAAGTAGGAATTGAAGGAAAATTCCTCAACGTAATAAAGGGCATCTATACAAAGCCAACAGCCAACATCACTCTAAATGGAGAGAGCCTGAAAGCATTTCCCTTGAGAACGGGAACCAGACAAGGATGCCCTTTATCACTGCTCTTATTCAACATTGTGCTGGAGGTCCCAGCCAGAGCAATTAGGCTAGACAAAGAAATAAAGGGCATCCAGATTGGCAAGAAAGAAGTAAAATTATCTCTATGTGCAGATGACATGATCTTATACACAGAAAACCCTAAGGAACCCTCCAGAAAACTACTGAAACTAATAGAAGAGTTTGGCAGTCTCAGGCTGTAAGATAAACATACAAAAATCACTTGGATTCCTCTACATCAACAAAAAGGACATCAAACAGGAAATCACCGAATCAATACCATTCACAGTAGCCCCCAAGAAGATAAAATACTTAGGAATAAATCTTACCAAAGATGTAAAAGACCTATACAAAGAAAACTACAAAAGCACTAGTGCAAGAAACTAAAAAGGACCTACGTAAGTGGAAAAATATACCTTGCTCATGGATAGGAAGACTTAACACAGTAAAAATGTGTATTCTATTAAAAGCCATCTATACATACAATGCACTTCCGATCCAAATTCCAATGACATTTTTTAATGTGATGGAGAAACAAATCAATTTCATATGAAAGGGAAAGAAGCCCTGGATAAGTAAAGCATTACTGAAAAAGAAGAAGAAAGTGGGAGGCCTCACTCTACCTGATTTTAAAACATATTATACAGCCACAGTAGTCAGAACAGCCTGGTACTGGGACAACAACAGGCACATAGACCAATGGAACAGAATTGAGAACCCAGATATAAATCCATCCACATATGAGCAGCTGATATCTGACAAAGGCCCAGTGTCAGTTAACTGGGGAAAAGATGGTCTTTTTAACAAATGGTGCTGGCATAACTGGATAGCCATTTGCAAAAAAACGAAACAGGACCCATACCTCACACCATGCACAAAAATTAACTCCAAGTGGATCAAAGACCTAAACATAAAGACTAAAGCGATAAAGATCATGGAAGAAAAAAAAGGGACGTTAGGAGCCCTAATACAAGGCATAAACAGAATACAAAACACATTACGAAAAATGATGAAGAGAAACCAGATAACTGGGAGCTCCTAAAAATCAAACACCTGTGCTCATCTAAAGACTTCACCAAAAGAGTAAAAAGATCACCTACAGACTGGGAAAGAATTTTCAGCTATGACATCTCCAACCAGCGCCTGATCTCTAAAATCTATAATGATTCTGTCAAAACTCAACCACAAAAAGACAAACAACCCAATCAAGAAGTGGGCAAAGGATATGAACACGCACTATCACAGGCAGCTAACAGATATATGAGAAAATGCTCTCGATCATTAGCCATTAGAGAAATGCAAATTAAAACTACGATGAGATTCCATCTCACTCCAACAAGGCTGGCATTAATCCAAAAAACACAAAATAATAAATGTTGGAGAGGCTGCGGAGAGATTGGAACTCTTATACACTGCTGGTGGGAATGTAAGATGGTACAACCACTTTGGAAATCTATCTGGCGTTTCCTTAAAAAGTTAGAAATAGAACTACCATATAACCCAGAAATCCCACTCCTCGGAATATACCCTAGAGAAATAAGAGCCTTTACACAAACAGATATATGCACACCCGTGTTTATTGCAGCTCTGTTTACAATAGCAAAAAGCTGGAAGCAACCAAGGTGTCCGTCAATGGATGAATGGGTAAATAAATTGTGGTATATTCACACAATGGAATACTACGCGTCGATAAAGAACAGTGACGAATCTGTGAAACATTTCATAACACGGACGAACCTGGAAGGCATTACGCTGAGTGAAATTAGTCAGATGCAAAAGGACAAATATTGTACAAGACCCCTATTATAAGATCTTGAGAAATAGTATAAACTGAGAAGAACACATTGTTTTGTGGTTACGAGATGGGGGAGGGAGAGAGGGTGGGAGAGGGTTATTCACTGATTAGTTAGTAGATAAGAACTACTTTAGGTGAAGGGAAGGACAATACTCAATACAGGGAAGGTCAGCTCAACTGGACTGGACGAAAAACAAAGACGTTTCCTGGATAAACTGAATGCTTTGAAGGTCAGCGGAGCAAGGGCAGGGGTTTGGGGACTATGGCTTAAGGGGTCTTCTAAGTCAATTGGCAAAATAATTCTATTATGAAAGCATTCTGCATCCCACTTTGAAGTGTGGCGTCTGGGGTCTTAAATGCTAACAAGCGGCCATCTAAGATGCATCAATCGGTCTCAACCCACCTGGATCAAAGGAGAATGAAGAACACCAAGGTCACACGATAACTATGAGCCCAAGAGACAGAAAGGGCCACATGAACCAGAAACTTACATCATCCTGAGACCAGAAGAACTAGATGGTGCCCGGCCACAACCGATGACTGCCCTGACAGGGAGCACAGCAGAGAACTCCTGAGGGAGCAGGAGAACAGTGGGATGCAGACCCCAAATTCTCATAAAAAGACCAGACTTAATGGTCTGACTGAGACTAGAAGAATCCTGGCGGTCATGGTCCCCAAACCTTCTGTTGGCCCAGGACAGGAACCATTCCCAAAGACAACTCATCAGACATGGAAGGGACTGGACAATGGGTTGGAGAGAGATGCTGACGAAGAGTGGGCTACTTGTATCAGGTGGACATTTGAGACTGTGTTGGCATCTCCTGTCTGGAGGGGAGATAGGAGGGTAGAGAGGGTTAGAAACTGGCAAAATCGTCACGAAAGGGGAGACTGGAAGAAGGCAGCGGGCTGACTCATTAGGGGGAGAGTAAGTGGGAGTATCGAGTAAGGTGTATGTGAGCTTACATATGACAGACTGACTTGATTTGTAAACTTTCCCTTAAAGCACAATAAAAATTATTTAAAAAAAAAAAAAAGACATAAGACAAATGACGTGAATGGGAAGCCTAGAAACACAGCCAATATCTAGGAAAATTTAATACTGGTAATCCCTGACTTACAATGTATGAGAACAAACCACACCCATGACTACCCATTTGTTTTTTCTTTTTTACATTTGTTGTTAGTAATATGTACTACATGCAATGTTGCAGTACATAATTTGCTAATATTATCATTCTCATGGCAACCCCCAAAACAAAGGTCTAACTTATAAAGATACTAATAATAAACGGCAATAATAATGAAAAGTAAAAAAAAAAAAAAAATCAGGTATTCAATTTACGTCAAAACTGACTTACAACGGAGTTGTCATCAGAACAGAACCCTGCCAGAAGTCGGGGACTACCTGTATATGATAAAGGTGGCATCTCTAATTAATGAGGAAAAAGTGTTCTATTCAGTAAATGGCATTGGGACAACTGGATATCTATTTGGAAAAACAAAACCAAAGCTGGATTCATATCATGCATCATGTATTCAGATAATTTCCAAATATATCAAAGATTTAAACATAAAATATGAAACTGCAGAGGAAATACAATTATTATGTATCTCCTGATGGAAAGTCGTAATTCTACCTAAGGAAAGTAATTCTGTTTCCCCTCCCCTCCCACCTAAACCTGAATGTGATCTAGTCTCTTGATCCAATTATAACTTTAGAGGACCAACTGTTTCCAGCACAATCAGCAAAATTCAGAACGGGGAAAAATCTAGACAAAGCCAACGTGGTTGCTTCTTTAAATAATTGAAAGAAAAGAACAGAGATTAGATAGAACTCACAGATCAAAAGAGATTTAAAGATATTAATAAACTGCAATGTGTGAACTTCACACAAATCCTGCATCAAACAAATGGTTTTAAAAAACAGCATTTTAGGAAAGCCTGATTAGATATGCAATGATAATACTGAATTATTGTTAATTTTGTTAGATGTAATAATTGTACTAGGATGTTAAAAACAGAAGACCTTTTTTGTTTTTTTAAGAGATACACCTTAAATATTTACAGATAAGATACGATGGAAAATCATAGGAAGGGAGGGAAGTGGATACAGTACACAGGAGGTGCAGAATTAGCCATGGGGGTTAACAGTAGTTCCAGGAAGGAAGGAAACCATAGAAATGCAAGGATCCCTCCCTATGAAATCTATTTGGCTTCTTAGTTTAGACAGCGAATTCAAATAGTGAGTTTAGATACTAAGTTTGGGATAGTGAGAAATACTATGTTATCCAAATATATTTGTTATTGAGTTTTGGAAAAACAAGTAGAAAGAGCTTGGAAAATGTGGAAAATTCTTTCATAACTGTGAAGTGGAAAATGCCTTTTTAATTTAGATTCAAAACCTAGAAGCCATAAAACAACAACAAAAAAAAGCAAAATCAACAAACTGGAAAAAATGTCTTTAAATCATGTAACAGGTAAAGGGCAAACATCCCTAATAAATACAGTGTTCCTATAATTCTACAGAGGGTCAGAAAAAAGGAGGAAGACTTGCAATGAGATGGATTTACAGTTACTGCAACGATGGGGTCAAACACAGCAACACATGTGAGTACTACACAGGAGCGGGCAGTGTTTCATTCTTTTGTACAAAGAGTTGTTATGAGTTGGAACTGACCTGACAGTACCCAACAACAACAGGTCTATAAGAAAAAGAACATTTTCATAGAGAAACGGTGATGAATATGAGCAGCCATTTTCCAAGAAAAAATTCAAACGGCTCTTACACATGTTATACTCATTTCATCCCTAAAGAATACAAATTAAAAATACAATGAGATACCATTTCTGCCTATCATATTGGCACCAAGTTCCGTAACATTCTGTTGGCAAGACTGTAGGGAAAGAAGCACTCTAATACTGCTGGCAGAAGAATAAACTGACATGTATAACTTGGCAATGTTGTTGTTAGGTGCCATGTAGTCAGTTCGACTCATAGCGACCCTACGTACCACAGAACAAACACTGCCCGGTCCTGCACCATGCTCACAATCATTATGCTTGAACCCATTGTTGCAGCCACTGCGTGATCCACCTCATTGAGGGTCTTCCTCTTTTCCACTGAGCCTGTACTTTACCAAGCATGATGTCTTTCTCCAGGGACTGATCCCTCCTGACAACATGTCCAAAGTGTGTAAGACACAGTCTCGCCATCCTTGCTTCTAAGGAACATTCTGGTTGTACTTCTTCCAAGACGGATTTGTTCATTCTTTTGGTAGTCCATGATATACTTAATTTTCTTTGCCAACACCACAATTCAAAAGCATCAATTTTTCTAACATCTTCCTTATTTATCGTCCAGCTTTCCCATGCATATGAGGCGACTGAAAACACCATGGCTTGGGCTGGGCACACCTCAGTCCTTAAAGTGACATCTTTGCTTTTGCAGCAGATTTGGCGACGGGCACAAAAATTATAAAAACCGTATCCTTTGACCTAGGAATTCCTTTTGTGGAAAATTCATTGTACTAATATTCCTGTGGCAGCCCTGATGGTGCAGTAATAAGAGCTATGGCTGGGAACCAAAAGGTCAGCAGTTCAATTCCACCAGGCGCTCCTTGGGAACCCTATGGGGCTGTTCTACTTTGTCCTATAGTGTCGCTATGAGTTGGAATCGACTCAATGGCAATGGGTTTTTTTTTTTTTTTTAATATTCCTGCATAAGTGTGGAATGATATATTTACAAGGTTACTCAATGCAGCATTTTTTATCATAGGGAAAAGATTAGAATCAAACTGAATGTCCTTCAATATGGCACTGATTAAATAAATTATAGTATATCCATACAATGGAATCCTATGCAGTTAAAAAAAAAAGATAAGGAAATTATATGCTAATATAAAAGACCTCAAAGATAAGTGAAAAAACCAACTCAGAGAACAGTGTGCATAGTTTATTCATATGGTTTATGTAAAAAAAGGGAGAAGGGAATAGAGGATATTCTAATTAGTCTGTATAGGTATAACAGCAATTTAAAAAGGTACAAGATTTTTCCCTATATGCCACTTAAAATATATGCTTCAATTTTTGAATCATGTGAGTGTATTACCTATTAAAAAACTTAAAAACAAAAGCTACTGAAGATTCTGATTATCATATCTTCTTAAATCTAAATTCTGACTTGAAAAACTATCACAGTTAGGTTAAAAGAAACATACTTCTGTACAAAAATTAATGTATTTTCTATAACCTGAGAAGTTTGAAAAATATCAAAGAGGATTTTAACCTGTAGGTACAAAAACATATAGTTTTTTAAAAACCTAAAGATTATCTCTAATTAGTTCAACTGTACCAATATGTCACAGTTATTGATGGCGAGACTATGTCTCACATTCTTTGGGCATGTTATCAGGATGGATCAGTCTCTGAAGAAGGACATCAAGCTTGGTAAAGCCCAGTCAGTGAAAAAGAGGAAGACCCTCAAAGAGATGAATTGACAAAATGGCAACAACAATGGGCTCAGGCATAACAACAACTGTGAAGACGGTGCAGGACCGAGTTGGAACCAACTCAAAAGCAGCTAACAACAACACTGAATTACATGAACAGTCAGGAGTTTTATAGCAACTTAGGTCAAATTCAAAGTTACATTATTCTCAAGTTTCTTTTGCATTTCTCTCTAAACTGATTTATGAACATATTTACAGGGCAGGAAAAATATAATTTTCTACTTACATTTTCATTTTTCAAGATCAGTTTCAGGATTGCTTCTCTCTGTTTTAGAGCCTAAAACCAGGATAATTTCCAGTTAGCATTTAAAAAAAATAAGGATGAACTAGTTTTTCCAATGTCCTCCCTCCCAGTGGTTAAAAACAACAACAAAAAAACCAAATCCGTTGCTGTCATGTTGATTTCGACTCATAGCAACCCTACAGGACAGAGTAGAGTTGCCCCAGAGGGTTTCCAAGGAGTGCCTGGTGGATTTAAACTGCCGACCTTTTGGTTAAGCATCTAAGCTCTTAACCACCGCACCACCAGGGCTCCTCCTAAAGGATGCTGCTGGCCAGATCAAGGTCTAGATTCCAGACTCTAGAGAAACTGTCTGTGCTTGTCCCATTGAACTACATCTTCTTATTCTGTATCCACAGTGCCTAGCACAATGACTAAGAAATAACACACCCTTAAATGTTTACCGAGTAAACAAATACCTATGAATATGTCTCTCCTCTACAGCTTTACAAATCTCCTTTTCTTTATTTAGAAAACTTCTGAAAATTTTTACCAGTAACTGAAAGAAATGGCAATAATACCCCTCTCGGCTCCATCCATTTCAACGAACAACTTGCACGTTCACTACTTTATATCAGTAAATTTTTACTTGGTGTTAATGGTGTGTTTGTCCACATATCTATATGCTTTTCCCCTCAGTGATGCCTCATATTATTATTCCAGAGAATAGAAACTGTGTGTGTTAACTCCTCTTACAGAATATCTTACACATAGTTAGTAAACTAAGTGCTTTTTAAAATTATTATGGCTTGACTCATCCCTATTCCCATAAACACTGACAAAGCAGAGCTGGCTACAGTAAGTATCAAATCAAATTATCTAAAAAACAAATGCTGCTATTTCTGTAATTCAAGTGTGTTAGGCAATGAATGTTAATTTGTTACACAATTACCAGTTACTATCATTTGTTGATAAACATTTAATTTGGAGAGGAGTTTTAAGGTAAGGATAGTCATACATTTGAGATCACATGCAACTAGAAAAAAATTATCCCATACTGTGTGTGTACTTTCACTATTAAATAGAAAGGGGGCTACAAAATACCAGTTTCAATGGTAACCATATACAAATTTATAACGATCTTGACAAAACACATCGTACCCTATTTTGATAACTCACGTGATTAACATATTAAACTTACAGCTTTAATAAATGCTCTCTCCACGCTGTTGTATCCTACTATGTTCTAGTCTATACATCAAAAAGTATGTTTTCTATCGGACCACCGGCAGACTCTATCAGTAATCTCTGTCTTAAGAGTCTCTGAGGTAAAATGAATTTTCTTTAAAGGTGTTCTGATGGCTTTGTCTTGCTTACAAAATAAAATATAAATTGTTGTGCAAAGCATACAGTTCATTTATACCTGGCTGCAGTCTACCTTTCAGCCTCCTCTCCATGCCCTATCTGCACTACTGCTATAACTCACCATTAAATATGAGCTTCTACACCTTCTTGCCTTTGTTCCTTCTGGCAGGAAAGCCCTTCCTTCCCTCACTTATCCAAATTCCTACCATCCTTCAAGGCCCAGCTGGATTCTATAAATTTCCCGGACTCCTCAGACAGAATTATTAAGTTTCATCATCAACTCAGGTTCTCACAGTTCTTTAAACATTCCTTTTTAAAGCACTTTTTACATTATTTATGTGTCTGCCTTCCCTGCTATACACTTGAGAACAGGGGCCATGTACCATTCATCAGTGCCTAGCAGGTATCTGACACATCGTAAGTACTCAATAAATACTCGCTCAAGCTCAGTGCCGTCAAGTCGATTCCGACTCATAGATACTAGTTATGCTAAAATTTTTTGTTTTTGGCTTTAACAAAGAGAAATTTATTTCTTCATAGTAAAGTAGGCTAAGAGTCCAAATTCTGGGCATCAGCTCTAGGGGAAGGCATTCTCTTTCTGTTGGCCTTCTCATCAATCTTCCCCCAGATTAGGAGCTTCTCTGCACAGGGACCTCGGGTCCAAAGGACATGCTCTGCTCCCGGCACTGATTTTTGGTGGTATGAGGTCCCCTTGTCTCTTTGCTTTGCTCACTTCTCTCTTTTATATCGCAGGAGATTGCCTCAAGACACATCCCAATCTTGTAGATTGAGTCCTGCCTCACTAACACAACTGCCACCCATCCTCCCTCATTGACATTATAGGAGGCAGGATTTACAACAATGTAGGAATCATGGCCCAGCCCAACTGATACACACATTTTTTGGGCGATGCTTTCTATTTCTACTAATGACATTACCAGTCTTTGCGTTATCTCAGTTTGAAATCTTAAAATTATCTCTCTTTCTCTCCTCCTTAATCCCCCATGACTAATGGTTGTCCCTGCCCACTAAATTCTATACTAGTTCTCCCATTCGCACCCTTTCTCTCTCTCTCTCTCTCCATTCCACTGCACACACCCTGGTTTATCATCCCTTTCTGGATTCTCTTTTTGTTTTTGTTCATACATCTCTGACTTTTCTTTTTCAACAGGCAAGCGCACTATTACAAACCGCATCATCTTTCGCACCCCATGTGTATGAGCCACATTTTAATTTTGCAACAGTCTCTGATAAGGTATTCTCTTTCTTTATCAATGTATCATCTGATCTGTTTCTTTTTTTTCTTTTTAATTAATTTCTATTGTGCTTTAAGTGAAAGTTTAAAAATCAGGTCAGTTTCTCATACAAAAATTTACATACGCCTTGCTGTACATTCCTAATTGCTCTCCCCCTAATGAGACTGCACACTCCATCCCTCCACTCTCTCTCCTCGTGTCCATTCGGGCAGCTTCTGGCCTCCCCTGGCCTCTCATCTCCCCTCCAGACAGGAGATGCCAACATAGTCTCATGTGCCTACTTGATCCAAGAAGCTCATTCTTCACCAATATCATTTTTCATCCCATTGTCCAGTCCAATCCCTGTCTTAAGAGTTGGCTTTGGGAATGGTTCCTGTCTTGGGCTAACAGCAGGTCTGGGGACCATGACCTCCGGCATCCTTCCAGTCCCAGTCTAACCATTAAGTCTGGTCTTTTTACAAGAATTTGGGGTCTGCGTCCCACTGCTCTCCTGCTACCTCAGGCATTCTCTGTTGTGTTCCCTGTCAGGGCAGTCATCGGCTGTGGCCAGGCACCATCTAGTTCTAGTCATGCTGAATATTTTTATAGCCTCCTACATTAAGTTAAAAAATATCTTCATTGATTTATCAGGTAAATTTTCTAATGGAGTGGTTAAGTATATGCACAGCCCCAGAGGAACCAGATAAGAGTCAGTTTACAGAGGCTACTACAATCTTTAGGAAACCATGTTCACTGCCACAAACTGTCAGTTACAGAATATAAATGGGAGAAATGATTTTTATCTAGATTATAAATGGAATATTTTTATTTCAAAATCTGCAAGAGAATGACAAAGCAAAAGCTCATGTACATGGCTATACAGGTATATAGTGATCGGATGGAATGTATATTCAACTACTAAAGCCTGTTTTTTTCCTCTTCTTCAATCTGAAGGCAAAGTTCAGGATTTGAAGATTCTGTGAAAAAATTACAGGATAACAATAGTCTATAATCATCTACTTAAGGGTACTTAATTATTTTTAAAAAGAATGCTATAAAGAAGGTAGCCCTGGGTCAACACCACCAACACATTTACATTCTTAAGTTAATGTGTACTATCTCGTTATTGTTAGTTACCATCAAGTCAACTCTGACTCATGGTGACCTTATTTACAACAGAACGAAACACTAACAAGTACTGTGCCAGCCTGTTTAAGTCCATCATTGTGGCTACTGTACCAACCCAACTCACTGGCCTTCTATTTTACCACACGTGATATCCTCCTCTAGCAAACGATCCCTTCTGATGACATGCCCAAAGCAAGTGAATTGAATAACGTTTTCTGTTATGATCCATAATGTTTTCACTGGCTAATTTTCAGAGGCAGATCACCATGCTTTTCTTCCTAGTCTGTATCAATTTCAAAGCTCCACTGAAACCTGTCTATCATGGGTGACCCTGCTGGTATTTGAAGTATCTGTGGTATAGTTTCCAGCAAGACAGCAATACGCAAGCCACCGCAGAACAAATGGACAGACCTATCAGTTTCGTTTTGTTTTAATGATATCTTAGCTATGGGTTAATCATTAGTCCTGACAGAGGGAAGCAGTTTATAACTGCCAAAAATTAATCCAATGAATCCCAGTCATTTCTCATGCCAAGCCTTCAGAACAGAACAATTCTTTAACCTCATTCCCTTAATTTTATTCTACGCTAAGCCAAAACTATAATTTAGATTTTCCGTTATCTTACTATATCCTAATCACTAAAATGGCTAGGCAAACTTGAGGTAATCACATACTTTGAAGGGTCACAGAGAAGTAAATAGCACGGATCTTAGGAAAAAAGTGAGGAAGGGTGGGAAAGACAAAGAAGCAATTACAGTGATTCTTGCCCTATTCCTTCCCTGCCTATTATAAATAGTAAAGTCCTAGGGAAAAAAAAAAATCATTTCCTTCCTGGTATCACAAGTAAAGGCTGGTAAAAAGGTAAATATTTAACTGTTCACAGTATCAATCAAGACTACCTACAGTCCCGGACATCCTGCTAACTCAAACTAAAGGCACTCCCAAAGTCTGCTCTTCAGCCAAAGATTAGACAGGCCTATAAAACAAACAATAACATACATGAGGATCGTGCTTCTTATTCTTAGTTCAGTCAACTACAGAAGATCTAATGGGCAACACCTGCCCAAAAGAAAAGCCAAGACGGCAGGAAAGGACAGGAAACCTGGACGAATGTTGACATATTGCAGGGGTTGCAACCAATGTCACAAGACAATCGGTGTATAAATTTTTTAATGAAAAACGAATTTGTGCTATAAACTAAAACACACACACATACACAAAAGACCACCTACAGGCTGGTTGATATGAAATCTTGTAGGCATTCTTCTCATTATAGCAGAGTCGAGATCCTGAGGACGATTAGTGGCTCCCATCACTATGACCTAAATACATAAAGAGAACACAAGCTATTAAATCTACTAATAATTTCCTGTTAGGTCTTTATCACTAGGAATTAGAGTACTAGAATATTATGTAGAGTTTAAACTAAATCCCCTACAAGAAATCTGATTTTAAACCAGTATTGCTCAAATCTTCAGATATAAATTGAAGTTAATCCTAAACATATCTAACAACAGCAAAGCTGGAAAGACTGGTATATTTCACTGGACATCTAGTGACTAAAAATAGGTACTATATAGCTGCAAGTACTGTTACTAAAAAACTGTAAAAATTTTAAAAACTACTGTATTTTGTAAAATATGACTTTAATGAATACCCACTGAATGACTAAAAGCCATTTATACTATAGTTTGGGGATATGCTTTGGGTATATACATATGGGGATATTTCAAGTCCTTTAATAATAATATTGAGAAAAATCACTTCCCCTTTAGCCTGAGAATTCTGTAATAGTAATACATTTAATTTACTTTTTCTCTAGATTTCACATAATATCACTATCAGGATTGCAAAACTCAATGCTAAATAAAATCTTGAGCAATCCAGCTTTAAATAAGAGCAACAGAGTAAAAGCAAATATCAAAACCCTTGGTGGAATTAAAAAAAAAAAGAAGTTGCTCCTGGCAACTTCTGGGTCTACGTCATTTAATTATAAATAATGCAGAGTTGAAAACAAAAATCAAAATCAGTGAGTACAAAGTTATATAAAACCAGTTAATTTCTGAAGGGCTTCAATATTATGATTATTGCCAATATTTCAGCATAACCTAAAAAAAGCACACATCTAGTATCCAAATGAAATTATGGCTATTCTATGCAAATTTAAATTTCTTTAATGTTATTATATTTTGACCCAAGAGGTCTTAGATTTCTGAAATAACCTGAAATCTAACTCTAGGACATGTTATAATAGCCACCAAGTCTTATATCCTACTTCTACTCTTAACATTTAATAATATTTCACAGCCTCAGAGCCAGATTACTTTCAATTAACTGTAAGAGGTTGCCACCTAGAGGGAAAAAACTATAAATACAAATTTGGGAAATGTTAGTTCCACAACATAATGCAATTTTTGCATTTGGGTTAACTGATCCTAAAATCAAAATATTAATGCTCTTATCTTTTTTCTTTATTAACTTTCTACAACTATAAAACTAATTTTAAAAAAGGAAAAATTTCTACCACATGTAAAACGGAACAAATCTTAAAAGTAATCAAATGAACTGATGTGTAAGACAACTAGTATAAGTACATTTTCTCAAAAGAGTATATTAATTATTAAAAGAGAGATTCAAAGTGATATGGAACCTTGTGAAAGACTGGACACATATGGTTGCACAAAACCACAAAAGATACTGTGGTTGAGGCAGGATCAGAAAAAAGATAAAACCCTGAAAAGTAGGCTGCATTTTGGGAAATATTCTCAGTAAACAAACAGCCTAAAACAAACAAAAAACTGAAAAAATTCCTGGGATGGAAAGGAGCCCTGGTGGCACCAAAACATGGGCGGTTCAAATCTACCCAGTGGCTCCTCCGGAGAAAGATCTGACAATGTGCTCCCGTAAAGATTACAGCCTAGAAAACCTTATGTGGCAATTCTACTTGGGGTCGCTATGAGCCAAAATTGACTCTACGGCACTTAACAACTACATGGAACGTGGAATGCCAGAAATTGGGCCAAGAAATCTGAACCTAGTGCAACGTGGTAAAAATGAGTATGTATAGGATAACAACAGATAAGAAAACGTGACTTAAACCACTCATGGTTTCACCTAAAGAAGCAAATTTTAAGGAGTGCTTTTAAGGGGCCAAAACAGATATCCTTTACACGCATATTAATTCTACTCAGGGCAAATAAGCTAAAATTCAAAATGTAAAGCAACAGGAACTATTTAGTACTTGAGCAGCAAAAATTAATGCCTCTTTCAGACATCAGTTGTTAAACTGGAGTTTATTTAAATCTTTAACAAAAATACGAAGATAAACTTTTTTTGTCATTTGACATTTAAAAATAATTAGAACTAAACTTACATCTCAAAAACTTTTAACTTTGACCATAACCTAAAAAGGCTGTTTTATTTTTTGCCTCATATATTTCAAGATAAAGACTACATTCTTAGCTACTCAGGTTTTTAGTAGTGGTGATGGGTTTAATTGGGTCAGTCACTGCTTTTGTTCTTTCTGACCATATCATATTTACAAGAAAGCTAACTGGGCTATGGAATACCATCAAATCACAAAATAGGCAATTTTAGAGAAAAGTAACCAGTTCGTAAGATAGAAGAATATGTCTGAAGCTATTAGAAGAATATGCCTGAAGCTATTATTCAAAATTAATAACGACTTTACATCCCTCAAAACAAAAAAGGTGAAAAAATGTTACCTGAGTTTAATTTTTTAAAAAGCCATATCTTTATTTGTTCCCTCAAATCAAAACTAGTCCAAATGAAAACAGTAATTGCTGTTAGTGTAATAAGGAATTACATAATTTGTGCTATATATCACTCACAACTATGCTCTGGGACGCTGGGGAAAGTATCTCTGAAGTATACCTCATCCAACTGCCTCTATTTTGTATGCTTTAAACAGCTGAAAATTAGAGTTTGATACAATATAGTAGTAAAATATTTTCTCTTACAAGAACTATGCAATTCTTTAAGTACTTTAAATACCGTTGTTTGGAAGATACTTAGTGTTTGACAACTTGCAACCAAATTATGTGACAACCTCCACTGACTAGATTTATCACAAACATTAATAGGAAATGTTTCCATTAATGTCACCTAAACTTATCTATGCCCCACACTTGAATTTGTCACACGGGGGGGTGGGGGTGGGCTTGCATGTTGCTGTGATGCTAGAAGCTATGCCATCGGGATTCATATACCAGGAGGGTCACCCATGGCAGACAGGTTTCAGCTGAGCATCCAGATGAAGACAGACTAGGAAGAAGGACCTGACAGTCTACTTCTGAAAAGAGTTAGACAGTGAAAACCTTAATAAGAGCCGCAGAAAACTGTCTGATACACTCCCTGTCTGATACAGAGACTCAGAAAATGAGTCCCTCAGGTTGGAAGGGACTCAAAAGATGACTGGGGAAGAGCGCCTCCTCAAAGTAGAGTCAACCTTAGTGACGTGGATAGAGTCAAGCTTTCAGGACCTTCATTTGCTGATGTGGCATGGCTCAAAATGAGAAGAAACAGCCGTAACCATCCATTAATAATCGGAACATGGAACGCATGAAGTATGAATCTAGGAAAATTGGAAATCATCAAAAATGAAAGGGACTGCATAAACATCAATATCCTAGGGATTAGTGAGCTGAAATGGGCTGGTGTTGGGCATTTTGAATTGGACAATCATATGTTCTACCATGCTGGGAATGACAACTTGAAGACGAAGGGCATTGCATTTATTGTCAAAAAGAACTTTGTAAGATCTATCCTTAAATACAGTGCTGTCAGTGATAATACCTATATGCCTATAAGGAAGACCAGTTAATATGACTATTATTCAAATTTACGCAACAACCACTAAGGCCAAAGATGAAGAAAATGAAGATTTTTAACCAACTTCTTCAGCCTGAAATTCATCAAACATCTAATCAGGATGTACTGATAATTAATGGAGATTGGAATGCAAAAGTTAGAAATAAAGAAGAAGGATCAGTAGTTGGAAAATAAAGCTTTGGTGATAGAAATGATGCCGGAGATTGAATGCATGACAGATTTTTGCAAGACCAACAATTTCTTCACTAGAAATACCTTTTTCCAACAACATGAACAGCGACTACACACGTGGACCTTGCCAGATGGAATACACAGGAA
Organism: Elephas maximus indicus; assembly: GCF_024166365.1. NCBI lineage: Eukaryota > Metazoa > Chordata > Mammalia > Proboscidea > Elephantidae > Elephas > Elephas maximus. The sequence goes on from NC_064834.1 coordinate 38,384,058, forward strand.
TCCAATCAACTACATCTATGGGAAGAGATGATGGGAAAGCTCATTCTCCTCACTCAAGACAAGGCCAGTGGCTGACTGTGGAACAGGCCATCAATTGCTGATATGCAAGTTCAAGTTGAAATTGAAGAAAATTAGAGAAAGTCCAAGAGAGCCAAGTACGACCTTGAGTATATCCCACCTGAATTTAGAGACCATCTCAGGAATAGATTTGATGCACTGAACACCAACAACTGAAGACCCAATGACCTGTAGAATGACATCAAGGACATCACACATGAAAAAAGCAAGAGGTCATTAAAAAGAAAGAAAAGACCAAAATAGATGTCAAAAGAGACTCTGAAACTTGCCCTTGAACACTGAGTAGCTAAAGCAAATGAAAGAAATGATGAAGCAAAACGCTGAACAGAAGATTTCAAAGGGCAGCTCAAGAAGACAAACTATTAGGGTAACACATGCAAAGAGCTGGAGTTAGAAAACCAGAAGAGAAGAACACACTCAGCATGTCTCAAGCTCAAAGAACTGAAGAAAAAATTCAAGTTTCCAGTTGCAATACTGAAAGATTCTACAGGAAAAAGACTAAATGATGCAGGAAGCATCAGAAACAGATGGAAGAAATACACAGAGTCACTATACCAAAAAGAACTGATCAACGTTCAACCATTTCAGGAGGTAGCATATGATCAGGCATCAATGGTACTGATGGAAGAAGTCCAAGTTGCACTGAAAGCATTAGCGAAAAACAAGGTTCTGGGAATTCACAAAATACCAAGTGAGATGCTTCAACAAGCAGATGCAGCACTAGAAGTGCTCATTCACCTATGCCAAAAAATTTGGAAGACAGGTACCTGGCCAACTGACAGAAAGAGATCCATATTTATACCTATTCCAAAGAAAGGTGATCCAACCTAATGTGGAAATTCTTGAACAATATCATTAATCTTACACACAAGTAAAATTTTGCTGAAGATCATTCAAAGGCAGCTGCAGCAGTACATGGACAGGGAACTGCCAGAAATTCAAGCCAGATTTAGAAGAGGACATGGAACCAGGGATATCGCTGCTGATGTCAGATGGATCCTGGCTGAAAGCTGAGAATGCCAGAAAGATGTTTACCTGTGTTTTACTTACTACGCAAAGGCATTTTAACTGTGTGGATCACAACAAATTATAGATAACATTTCGAAGAATGGGAATTCCAAAACACTTAATTGTGCTCATGAGGAGCCTGTGGATAGATCAAGAGGCAGCCACTTGAATAGAACAAGGGGATACTGTGGTTTAAAGTCAGGAAAGGGGTGCATCAGGGTTGTATCCTTTCACCATACCTAGTCAATCTGTATGCTGAGCAAATAATCCAATAAGTTGGACTATATGAAGAAGCATGAGGCATCAAGATTGGAGAACGACTCATTCATAACCTGCATTATGCAGACAACACAACCTTGCTTGCTCAAAGTGAAGAGGACTTGAAGCACTTCCTGTTGAAGATCAAAGACCACAGCCTTCAGTATGGATTACACCTCAACATAAAGAAAACAAAAATCCTCACAACTGGACCAATACGCAACATCGTGATAAATGGGGAAAAGACTGAAGTTGTCAAGGATTTCATTTTACTTGGATCCAAAATCAACACACCCATGGAAGCAGCAGTCAAGAAATCAAAAGACGCACTGCGTTGGGCATGTCTGCTGCAAAAGACCTCTTTAAAGTGCTGAAAAGCAAAGATGTCACCTTGAAGACTAAGGTGCACTTGACCCAAGCCATGGTGTTCAATCACCTTATATGCATGCAAAAGCTGAACAATGAATAAGGAAGACCAAAGAATTGATGCCTTTGAATTATTGTTAGCAAAGAATACTGAATATGCTATGGACTGCCAAAAGAATGAACAAATCTGTCCTGAAAGAAGTACAGCCAGAATGCTCCTTAGCAGCAATGACGGTGAGACTATGTCTCACATATGTTGGACATGTTATCAGGAGGGACCAGTCCCCGAAGAAGGACACCATATGCCATGGATTGAACTATGTCCCCCCAAAATTATCTGTCAACTTGGTTAGGCCATGATTCCCAGTATGATACAGCTGTCAACCACTTCATCATCTGATGTGATTTCCCTATGTGTTGTAAATCCTATCACTATGATGTAATAAGATGGATTGGTGGCAGTTATATTGATGAGATCTACAAGATTAGATAGTGTCTTAAGCCAATCTCTTTTGAGATATAAAAGAGAGAAGCCAGCAGAGAGACATGGGGACCTCATATCACCAAGAAAGCAGCACCAGGAGTAGGACGAGTCCTTTGGACCCTAGGTTCCTGCACAGAGAAGCTCCTAGTCCAGGGGGAGATTAATAAGAAGGACCTTCCTTCAGAGCCGACAGAGAGAGAAAGCCTTCTCCTGGAGTCAGCACCCTGAATTCGGACTTCTTGCCTACTGGACTGAGAGAGAACAAACTTCTCTTTGTTGATGACATCCATTTGTGGTATTTCTGTTACGGAAGCATTAGATGACTAAGTCACCATCCTTGGTAAAGTAGAGGGTCAGCAAAAAAGAGGACCCTCTATGAGGTGGACTGACACAGTGGCTGCAACAATGGGCTCAAGTGTAACGATTGTGAGGATGACACAGGACCAGGCGTTGTTTCATTCTGTTGTAAACAGGGTTGCTGTGAGTCGGAACTGTATCAGTGGCGCCTAACAACAACAACTTTTTTATGTTGTGCTTTTTTCTCTAACCATTCAACAAAATTTTAAGATGAACTTTCACTTATAATGAGGCTATACTTTCATAAAGATGATATACAAAAAGAGGACATGTGGCTTAGTTTTTTTCTAGAGAGTGATGTAGTTCAGACTTGATTTCTGCCAATGTGGTGGACTTAAGAGATCCTTAAGCCCTATGGTAAAAACATTTAAAAATAACAGTTAAATTATTAAGAAAAAAAAAAAACTCAAGTAAATTAATCAGAAGTATGCAAACAGGTAAAAAAATGTAAGCTGAGGTCAGCAGTGAAGCCTATGTATAAATTCAAGTGGGTAAGCAAAGGTAGAACTGACCACACACAATATGGCCATGTATAGATCCTAGCGAGTGAGTGGGGTGTTCACCGGATATCTTATAGGAAAGAGTACCTGATGAGAGATCACCCTATATGAAGCCAGGTCTCATGTTCTCATGCCCTGAGAACAATATTTAAATCTTAGAAAACTCATCGAGCAGAGGCAGGCCTTGGATCTTGGAATAGTGATATATAAACACACACACGTACACAAAACTTTTGAGATTTCATAATTCGTAGCCAGTCAACATGGATTTCGGGTCTGAATTTATCTGTATTGGGGAAAAACTCTGGCAGAAAGCAACTACAATACTTCCCTAGAACAACTAACCTTCAACCAAGGCACCAAGGAATTCATACACAAAGTTTTACTACATGAGTTTTCCTACTAAGTCACAAAACATACAAGGCAACAGCCACCGTAAATTGAAACAAATCACAGAACCAGATGTAGAAAGTTTCATATATTAGGATGACAGGATGACTGAATATACACTATAAAATTACTATGTTTAACATATTTAAAGGAATAAATGAGGAATCAAAATACCACGCTGCAAATACTTACTTAATATTTAATATACGCCAGGCACTTTTATAAGCAGGTGCTTCTTGGAAACTCTATGGTGTAGTTCTATTCTGTCCTATAGGGTCACCATGAGTCAGAATTGACTTGACAGCAATGCATTTTTTGGTTGGTTTACAGATACAGAGTGATTATATAATTTGGCTAAGGTCACACAGCTAATTGATGCCAGGGCTCCAGTTTTCTGATTCAATAGGAAACCTGGGTAATGAGCAAAAGCCAATAAAAATGGCCTGATACTCCTAAAAAACGCCAGGCTTACTAGACCAATAGAGATTAAAGGAACCCTGAGACTATCGCTACAAGGGGCCCTTTGAACTTAGAACTGAGGCCACTCTCGGAGGTCACCTTTCAATCAAATAATAGACTGGCCTATAAAATAAATAATACCACCCATGAGTAACATGCTCCCTTCAACAATCACCTATATGAGGACAAGGGATCAAAATTTATCCAAAAGCAAAGATAAGAAGGCAACGAGGGGCAGGGAAGCTAGATCAATGGAAACAAAATAAACAGGATAGGAATAATGAGAACCTTGGCACACTGTGGAAATTGTAACCAATGTCACAAAACAATCTGTATAAAAGTTTTAAATGGAAGCCTAATTTTCTGTGTAAACTTTCACCTAAAACACAATATTTTCTTTTAAATGGCCTGATAGACTTGAAAAAGTGTCTAACAGAGCTTCTAGAATTAAAAAATATAATTGAAATAATAAGCTCAATTAAAGGGTTAAATAGCAGAAGAGATCTGACTGAACCCAGAATTAACAAATTAGAAGAGGTAAAGAAATTACCCAGACTACAGCACAAAGAGGCGGAAGATATGAAAGAGAAGTTAAAAGACATGGAATATAAAGGTTCATTCAGTTAGGATTCTCAAAAGAGACAACACAGGGAATGGGGAAGAATCAATATTTAAAGAAATTACAGTTGAATTTTTAAAAAGTGATGAACGATGTGATTCTAAACATACTGTTAGGCAAAAACAGATTACAAAATACAAAGTACCTACTACAGTTAAAGCAACGAAAGAACTTTCCCACCACTTTTCCATGAGATCTAAAGCAGGTGATCATGAAAAAACGGTTCTAGAGCTTGTGATTTAGAAAATGCTGGAATCATTATTCCCTGTCCTTGAGCATAGAGAGGCCCACAAAGACTTACAGGGACACAACTAGGCTCTGAGATAAGGACAATAGATTGGACAATCTTAGAAATTATCTTTTAGGGAAGAAAAATATCTTTTAGGGAACTTTTCACATAAAACCAATCAAACAGAACACAAGACTTTCCACTCTTATCTTTTTCTATTAACATTTAGTGAATAGAAATTTGTTGGACCAATGAAGACCCTCCTGACTGAAACCTATACCAAGGATTGTTAAGGAAGGCAATTCAAAATGTAAGACCACAAAAAAAAAAAAAAAATTTTTTTTTTTTTTTTTTTTAGTTGCTAGCAAATCTGTGAAAAGGTGAAGCTTTCAATGATTCTACCGCCTTCCTGGGATTCAGGCAGATATTAGCTCTGGCAGCATGTTTGTCCCCTTCCCACTTTTGTCTTTTTGAATATATGCCGAGTAAAACCTTCTTTTTGTTTCATGAAACTTTGTGATGTTTTTCCCCTACAGCACTTCCATTCCCAACACATGGCAGAAAAAACAAACATGCTGGATGAAATATTTTAAATATCTTTTAAAATACATCATCCACCTGGCAATTAAGTATGGAATATTCAGAGGCCAAGAGCTAAGTGAAAGTGGGAGCCCAAGGAGACAGTGAACAATAAAGCTGAGTTTCTCTTTGAGGATGTCTTTAGTTATCCAGTGCTGCAATAACAAAAATACCACAAATGGACAGCTTTAACAAAGAGAAATTTATTATCTCACAGTCTAGTAGGCTAGAAGTCCGAATTCAGGGTGCCAACTCCAAAGGAAGGCTATCTCTCTCTACTGGCTCTGGGGGAAGGTCTTTGTCATCAATCTCCCCCTGCTCTAGGAAGTTTCTCTGCACAGGGACCCAGAGTCCAAAGGACATCCACTCCTAGCTCTACTTTCTTGGTGGTAGGAGGTTCCCCTGTTTTTCTGCTGACTTCTCTCTTCTATATCTCAGAAGAGATTGCCTTAAAACAAAATCTAATCTCCTAGACTCATCCAGCCTCATTAACACAACTGCCACTAATCCCACTTCATTAACATCATAGAGGTAGGATTTACAACACATAGGAAAATCACATGATACTGGGAAGCATGACTTAGCCAAGTAGACACACATTTTGGGGGGACACAATTCAACCTACAACAGGCAGCATATGCCAAAACAAGGGAACTTGGTTTTCACAGCTTTTCAGAGGGAAGAGACAAAGCCTAGTATAAAAGACTGCCTTGTATAAAACTGAAAACCTAAATGAAGGGCTACTACCTTAGTGTTAAAAAAAAAAAAAAAAAAAACCTGTTGCCGTCGAGCCAATTCCAACTCATATCAGTCCCTATAGGACAGAGCAGAACTGCCCCATAGGGTTTCCAAGGAGTGCCTGGTGGATTCGAACTGCTGAGCTTTTGGTTAGCAGCCTTAGCAGCTCTTAACCACTACGCGACCAGGATTTCCACTTTAGTGTCAGTGAGAAGTAAAGCTGAGAGGTCCCTTCTATCATCACCATGGGACTGTAAAGACGACTGCCTGTCTTATTTTATTTTGGTGTTGCGGGGAGGTAATCTCCTCTGAAAACACAACTGTCAGCTCTGGGTGTTTAGTCCAAATCCACATTACTTCAAGCCAAGAATTTAATTTAAATGTGCCCTGGCTTGGTAGTGCTCCTAGGAACCTGAGAGAAACAAACACAAATCATTTCAAAGAAATCCATCTTCAACCCAGGCCCAAAGAATTTTCTCTCTCAGAAATGGATACAGAAGAGGGAAAAACAAACGAGCACACACATGCAAAACCTCAACCAACAGAGGTAGAAGATTGAAAAACCACCACCTAACTAGTAGCTTGTGACCAACTGAACCAAAACTTTTAAAACTGAAAGCACGTGGGTAGGGAAGGGTACCTATAAATGTATTATAACTCTGCAATGAGAATAAGGTACATTCCCCTGAACACATTTTGGGAAAAGTCAGTGTAAAGATGTAGAAACAATTCTGGAATTGTGTGTGTGTGTAAAGGTAAGAGGTTTTATCTAGGTAGTGAGATTTAGGATGCTATTTTCCTCTGTATTTTTTGAATCTCATATTTTTCTACAATAAATAATCTGTACTACTAAGGTGTTTACTAAGGAGAATAATTAAACCCTAAAAGAAGTGATCAGGAAAAAAACAATGTTCTTTTTACTGGAATGGAGAAAGATGCGCGAGCTGCAGCTACAAACAAAAGAGAGAAAGTGAGAATACATGACCTAAGAACAGAGAGTAAAGACCAAAAAAGAATGACAGTAAAAATGAAACATAAAATAGTGGCAAAAAGTCAGGGAAGAGTAAGAAGAATAAAATTGAACGTGCGCACAATACCACTGCCAGTACTAATTTCCTCTTCCTTGGCACAGTAGTTCCGAAAATTCTGACGATGGCCTTTACCCTAGTTTTCCCTCCTCTGTTGCACTTGTTTCAGGCAGTTAGGCAATTTACGCAATCTATGAACGTTTTGTTTTGTTAAACATGAGGCCCTCAAGATGGATGAAATTTATACAAATCATATTCTTTTATATCCTCGTCACTTAAGGATCTAAGTACAAATACTTATGAAAACTTTTGTAAACAAGCGTTAACAAGTAACCCCCTGTATTTTCTACTAAAAGCAACAGCAACAACAGAAGTTTAAGGAAGATTCTCCTCATGTACCTGGCAGCTGTGATCAGTATCCAACCCATCCCAGAGACTCATGAACTGTGCTTTCATCATGGCTGTAGCTTCATGATCAGAACTTGAACGGTTTCGTAGAAAGGAATCTAGAAGGATACAGTCCTTAACCTTAGAAATTAATAATGAATTATTCACATTTCAGATCATTTCAAACCATTTAATCAAAAGCAGAAACTTTACGAAAGATTACAAGGAAAAGGGTTTAATTATGCCTTCTTAGGGATTATTCTGGTATACTATAACTTGTAACAAACTTTTTGAGCAAATTAAAACAAAACGTGCAATTTTAAATCCCTTCCTAAAAAAACATTTATGTCGACACATATAAGAGAAATTAAGGATGTGGTACTGAGAGGCTGGAAGACAATCAAGTGGAGTTTTGGGAAAAGTCTGTGTGCACTGGCCGTAACTTTCCAGGTTATCCGAACCCTATGTGTTCTTATTTTTAAGGGCACATCTTTTTTTTTTCATACATTTTCCTAGTAATAAACAAAAATACTATGGAAAATTCCAAAAACACAAATATTAAGTGAAAACATGTAGAACAGAAAACTATTTACGCACAATGATCTCAAAAACGTTAAAACACACATACATGCTAACACGTTCCACATAGTGAAAAAGCCTTTAAGGAAATACTAACAATCAAAATACTAACTACTTTTGTTAGCATTCAATGGTGTACTTAAAAACAATGTAATTTTCTCCATTAAGTTATTCTCTGTCTTCCAAATAATCTACAATCAACATGAAATGCTGTGAAAAAAGAAAATCTGAAAAAGAACCAAACAGAACTTGTGGAGTTCAAATACAATTAATAGAATTAAAACCAAACGGTTGAGAGATTAAACGCAGCTGAGGAAAGAACTGCTTTTTATTACTTACTGTAAGATTGACTGATTTTTTTTTCTTTAATTTTTTATTGCGGTAAAATGTAACAAAGCATTTGCCATTTTAAGTGTACAATTAGGTGACATTAATTACATTCACCACATCGTGCAATCATCACCACTATTTCCGAAAGTTTTCATCACCCCAAACAGAAACCCAGTACCCCTTAAGCAATAATCATTACACTGGACCAGAAACAGGACAAAATATGGATGATCCATAAAATCTAGAAATAGTCTACAAATATAAAAGAATCACAAAGTTTAGGGAGGGATGGTCTATTTTATAAGTCAGCTCAGCTGTCCATATGGAAAATGATGAAATTAGGTTCCTACTTCATGCTATATGTTAAAAATATATGTATAAACACAAATATATACATATATATATTTATGGGCGTACGGAAGAAATTTGAAAACCAGACAGAAAAAGCATTAATTATAAAGGAAAAAGACTGACAAATGTGACTAAACTTAAATTTCTGTTTAAAAACTATCATATCAAATGAAAAGTGAAGAGAAGCCAGTCTAGAAAATACCTGCAATGATAATTATCAAAAAGAATTACCAAGAAAATGCAAAGAAATTCAAATAAAAACTGAACTATTTCTAGCTTTTATGGATCATCAATGTTTCTGGCAATCCATGAGTAAACCTAAATGGCTTAATCAATCTGTTTAAAGATGCCCAGATTCAGGTAAGCAAAGAAACACAAATTAAAATGAGAAAATAATTCATGCTCTTTAATACTTACAAAAATTAATGACAATGTCTGAAAAACTAATTTTAGGTAGTATGTAGATAATTATAACCTCTATACACAGGTGGGAGTATGAACAGTTTTAGCCACTTTTAAGATCTGGTAATCCTAGTGAGGTTGACATATCCTACAACCTAATGGCTCTATTTCTAGGTATCTCCTGGGCAAGTAGTGGTTAAGTGCTACGGCTGCTAACCAAAGGGTCGGCAGTTCGAATCTGCCAGGTGCTCCTTGGAAACTCTATGGGGCAGTTCTACTCTGCCCTATAGGGTCGCTATGAGTCAGAATCAACTCGACGGCACTGGCTTTGGTTTGGTTTGGTACCCTGGACAAACTCTTGCACATATGTGCATGAGGAAACGTGAACATGGATGCTCACTGCACATAGTCTGTAATAGGGAAAGGCAGAAAAACCAGTCTATTAAGTAGTAGGAAAATCAACAGACTATGGATCATTCTACAATAAAAAAATAGGACACAGCATATTAGAATGTTGGCTATCTCTTTTATTAATACTGCCTAATAAGTGTTAAAATTAAATCTGTTTATCTACATACCATCTTTAAAAATGACTTCTTAATCTGCTCACATGGAAAACATAACATACCTATTTCATCTATAAAGATGATAGAGGGCTGTAGCTTTATCGCAAGGGAGAAAACAGCAGCAGCCAACTTCTGAGATTCTCCATACCACTTATCGGTCAGTGTTGAAGGCTGAAGGTTAATAAATCGACAGCCTGCTTCTTTGGCTGTAGCCTTGGCAATCAACGTTTTGCCACAGCCTGGAGGCCCATAGAGAAGCACACCTGGAGATTAACACAAAATGTTGTTATGTAATTATTTTAAGAGAATGAGATGTTTGCTTTAGTTTATGTGCTAATCAATATATTAACTGTGTCTACACTCAAATTTTTCCCAATGTTCAATTCTTCTCTTAAATTTTTTTTTAGCGTATAAACTTTAGAATAATTTGAAAAAATATATATAGGTAGACTCTGACTTACGATGTACTTGAGTTACAACAAAGCAAACTTTTTTGGGGGGGTGAGGGTACATCTTGTTGTTAGTAATACATACTACATACAATGTTGAAGCATGTAATTTGATATTATCATTCTCATGCCAATTCCCAAAAATAAATAAAGATTTATAAAGATACTGATACTAAAGAACAATACAACTAAAAAAAAAAAAGAGGTATTCCGCTTACATCATATCAACTTATGACAGAGTTGTAGGAATGGAACTCAGTCAAAAGTCAGGGACTACGTGTATATAGTTACTAGTTTCAAAATTTTTTTTAGAAATCCAATACATTTAAAGAAAAAATTGTGATGCCAGTAGTCTAGTTAATGAATTAGAAGAAAGAAAGACTGCACGTTTTAATTTCAGGGTAGTGATGACATGCATTTGGGGATTACAGAATTCTTATGCCTACCTTCACGAAAAGGTTCACTTCAGGATACTAAAGATTATTATCTTGATATCCAAACTTACCTTACTCTATCAACGGTTGACAAAATTAGTCTAAGGCCCTCCACCTTCACAAGCTAGCAAAGCATTCACTTTGAAAACCAAAAAAAAAGACAGATAACTTCAAAACAGACTGTGGCAAACTTAGAGACTTAAGTTTTAGCCAAAACGATATATGTGCTTTTTTCTAGATAATGACTTCTTAAAAGGAAGAGAAAAGTACCCAGTCACTTCTGTTCTAACTTCCAAGGAACAAAACTTTATTATTAATCTGTAGCTTTCATTGAGCAGCTTCCTTTTGAATACAAATTAAGGTAATTTTAATATATAAGAGTTCTAAGCAGGTTGGGGTCCGGAACATCCTGGGAATCTCACCAACTGCTTCTCAACTAAAATGATGTACTAAAATTTTCACCCTGTATAAAAATAAATCATCTAGGAACAGGACTCCCCAAAAAATGTAATCCACAAACCTCTTAAAATAGTTGCTTAATTCAGAGATTCCTGACTTTTCTCACAGATTACCGTTTAAAAATGACAATATTTACAGGTAGCATGTTGGGATACACTGGAGGGGATTTGGAAAGATGCACAACTTTTTTTATATTATACAATAAAAATGCAAAGTATGACAGAAAAAAATGTATGTGTATAAAATTTCAAATTAAAAATCTTTTTAAGAGAGCCAAGGCCAAGATGGCAGAGTACTCAGACGCTTCTGGTTAACCCTCTTACAACAAAGACCCAAAAAAACAAGTGAAACGATTATTTTTATGACAAGCTAGAAGCTCTGCACATCAAAGGCAAAGACAGAAAATGGACCGAGGAGCAGGGAGAGGGAGAGATGGTTCAGAAGCAGAGAGGAGTTGCTGGACCTGAATAGTCGGGATCCCTCAGGCACCATTCCCGGTAGCACAGCCGTGGACTGGTGGTGCATGTTCGGCTGCAGTTTCCCCGGAGAAACAGCCAGCTGCGAAGCCTACTCACACCTCCGAAACCGGAGAAGGATGGCGCTCTCAGCAAAAGCTAAGTACTTGCGTATATTTTACCACACCCCCAGCCCCCAAGGTGGCTTCAGTGGCTGACGATTTCCCTGGGCCTGAGGTAGGTCCTGTTGTGTGCCCTGAGCCATTCTCCTGTCCTTGGAGAAGGAATAAATTTCACAACTGGGGAAAAGACAACCTGCCAGCTCCACTAACCTGGGGAGCTCAGGACAGAAGCAGCTCCTGTACAGGCATAAACGGTCCATGGATGTTGAATACCTTTCCCCTCTGCATGGACCCGAATAGGCCTACTTTATGAGAAGAGACCCTTGTTGCAGAATACAAGTGTTTCAGCTGTGCAGTGAAGAGGTTGGTATTTGACGTTTAACACCACTCTGCCTATTGAACAGGGTCCTCACCTACCCACAACAGAGGCCTAAGGGCTGGTGGCTACACTCAGGTCACCCAGCCTCAAGCAACAGGGGTCCAAAGATAACTGGTACACCCCAGTCCTTACAACCAAAAGCACTGGGTGCCTAAAGTCCATTGCAGAACCCACCCACCTGTATGCTCTAGGGAACAGGGACATGCTTTCCTCACAGACACTCGGGGGATGGTTGTCAGCACCCTGGCTTGTTCAGAGTGTGACCCCCTGCTGCAACCAGATACCAGTAACTACACCAATCCCCACTGCTCCTCTAAGACTGTAGGACAGAGCCTGTACCACACACTTGATGACCAACTACCTGGACACCTGAGCTGAATCCGTACAAGAAAAGAGAATGGACTCCTAGGCTCATACCCCTGGTAACAGCTCTAGCCATCTGCTGACAGGACGTTAGAGCTTCAAAGGCGAAAACAATCAAGCTAGCACATTCAAGCAACCTATTTGGACATATCAAAACAAAACAAAGCAAGAAGCTAGGATATAGTACGCAAACATGAAATAAACTAAAATACAATAACTTATAGATGCAACGGAGACAAGAGTCAGTATCAAATCACATAAAGAAGCAGATCATAATCTCTTCAACGAGCTCTCAAAACAAAGAATCAAGGGATCTTCTGGATGAAGGTGCCTTCCTGGAATTACTGGATGCAAAATACGAAAGAGTAACATACAGAACTCTTCAAGACATCAGGAAGGAGATCAGACAACCTGCAGAACAAGCCAAGAAACACACATGTAAAGCAGTTGAAGAAATTACAAAGGTAATTCAAGAGCATAATCAAAAATTTAATAAGCTACAAGAAACCATAGAGAGACAGCAATCAGAAATTCAGAGTATTAACAATAAAATTACAGAATTAGACAACTCAATAGAAAGTCAGAGGAGCAAAACTGAGCAAGTGGAAGGAAGAACTGGTGAGATTGCAGATAAGAAACTTGGCACTAATATATTTGAAGAAAAATCATATAAAAGAATTAAAAAAAAAAAGAAACCCTAAGAATCATGTGGGGCTCTATCAAGAGAAATAACCTATGAGTGATTGGAGTACCAGCACAGAGAGGGATAACGGAAAATACAGACAGAATTGTTAAAGATTTGTTGGCAGAAAACTTCCCTGATGTCATGAAAGATGAAAAGATATCTATCCAAGATGCTCATCAAACTCCACATAAGGTAGATCTTGAAAGAAAGTCACCACGACATATTATAATCAAACTTGCCAAAACCAAAGATAAAGAGAGAATTATAAGAGCAGCTAGGGATAAACGAAAAGTCACCAACAAAGGAGAGACAATAGCATAAGCTCGGACTACTTGGCAGAAACCACGCAGGCAACAAGGCAGTTGGATGACTTATATAAAGCACTGAAGGAAAAAAACTGCCAGCCAAGAAGGATATATCCAGCAAAACTGTCTCTCAAATACGAAGACGAAATTAGGACATTTTCAGATTAAAAAAAGTTTAGGAAATTCGTAAAAGCCGAACCAAAACTACAAGAAATACTCAAGGGGGTTCTCTGGTTAGAAAAGTAATAATATCTGATATCAACCCAAGACTAGAACACTGGATAGAGTGATCAGATGTCAACCCAGATAGGGAAATCACAAAAATAAATCAAGATTAAAAAAACGCTCAAAACAGGGAGACGGTGACATCATTATACAACAGAAGACAACATTAAAACAATAAAGAGGGACTAAGAAATGTACTCACAGATCTTTCATATGGAGAGGAAGACAAGGCAATATAAAAAAATAAAAGGTTTAAATTTAGAAAAAATAGGAGTAAATATTAAGGTAACCACTAAGGGGACTATCAATTCTACTCATAAAAATAAACTACAAGAAAAAAATATTCAGCACAAACAAAATCAAATACAACAAATAAGAGGAAAAGACAATATATAAACTACTCAGAACAAAAAAATTAAGTGGGAAAAAGAAACTGTCAACAACACACAAAAAAATGACAGCACTAAACTGATACCTATCCATAATTACGCTGAATGTAAATGGACTAAATGCACCAATAAAGACACAGAGAGTGGAAGAATGGATAAAAAACCATGATCCATCTATATGCTGCCTACAAGAGACACACCTTAGACTTAGTGACACAAACAAAAACTCAAAGGATGGAAAAAAAATATATCAACTAAACAACAATCGAAAAAGAGCAGGAGTGGGATTAATTCCTGACAAAATAGACTTTAAAGTTAAATCCACCACAAAGGATGAGGAAGCACACTACATAATGATTAAAGGGACAATAAACCAGGAGGATATAACCATATGAAATATTTATGCACCCAATGACAGGGCTCCAAGATAAATAAAACAAGCTCTAACAGCACTTAAAAGTGAGATAGCTCCACAATTATATCAGGAGACTTCAACACACCACTTTCGGTGAAGGACAGAACATCCAGAAGGAAGCTCCATTAAGACGTGGAAGATCTAAATGCCACAATCAACCAACTGGATCTCACAGACATATACAGAACACTCCACCCAACAGCAGTCAAGTATACTTTTTTTTCTAGTACACATGGAGCATTCTAGGTCATAAAGCAAGCCTTAGCAGGATCCAAAACACTGAAATATTACAAAGCATCTTCTCTGACCTTAAGGCCATAGAAGTAGAAATCGATAACAGAAAAAGCAGGGAAAAGAAGTCAAACACTTGGAAACTGAACAATACCCTGCTCAGAAATGCCTGGGTTATAGAAGACATCAAGGATGGAATAAAGAAATTCATAGAATCCAATGAGAATGAAAACACTTCCTATCAGAACATTTGGGACACAGCCAAAGCAGTGCTCAGAGGTCAATTTATATCAATAAATGCACACATACAAAAAGAAGGGCCGAAGTAAAGAATTATCCCTACAATTTGAACAAATAGAGAGCAACAAAAGAAACCCTCAGGCACCAGAAGAAGGCAAATAATAAAAATTAGAGCAGAATTAAATGAAATAGATAACAGAAAAACAACTGAAAGAGTTAACAAGACCAAAATCCAGTCCTCTGAAAAAATTAACAAAACTGATAAAACTACTGGCCAATCTGACAAGAGAAAAGCAGGAATGGAAGCAAACAATTTGAATGAGAAATGAGATGGGCGATATTACAACAGACCCAACTAAAATTAAAAGAATCAGATTACTACGAAAACTTGTACTCTAACGAATTTGAAAACCTAGAAGAAATGGATGAATTTCTAGAAATGCACTACCTACCTAAACTAACACAAACAGAGGTAGAACAACTAAATAAACCCATAAAAGAAGAGACTGAAAAGGTAATTAAAAAACTCTGAACAAAAAAAAAGTCCTAGTCTGTGGCTTCACCGCAGAGTTTTACCAAGCTTTCAGAGGAGAGTTAACACCCCTACTATTAAAGGCATTTCAGAGCATAGAAAAGGATGGAATACTCCCAAACTCATTCTATGGATCCAGTATATCCCCAATACCAACACCAAGTAAAGACACCACACAAAAAAGAAAATTACAGACCTGTATCTCTCATGAACACAGATGCAAAAATCCTCAACAAAATTCTAGCCAACAGAATTCAACAACATATCCAAAAAAATAATTCACCATGACCAGGTGGGATTCATACCAGGTATGCAGGGATGGTTTAACATTAGAAAACCAATTAAAGTAATCCATCATATAAATAAAACAAAAGACAAGAACCGCATGATCTTCTCAATTGATGCAGAAAAGGCATTTGACAAAGTCCAACACCCATTCATGTTAAAAACTCTTACCAAAATAGGAATAGAAGGAAAGTTCCTCAACATAATAAAGGGCATTTATACAAAGCCAACAGCCAACATCATCCTAAGTAGAGAGAGTCTGAAAGCATTCCCTTTGAGACCTGGAACCAGACAAGGATGCCCTTTATCACCACTCTTATTCAACATTGTGCTGGAGGTCCTAGCCAGAAGAAGTAGGCTAGATAAAAAAATTAAGGGCATCCAGATTGGTAAGGAAGAAGTAAAGGTATCTCCATTTGCAGATGACAGTAACCCGGAAGGCATTATGCTGAGTGAAATCAGTCAGTTGTAAAAGGACAAATATTGTATAAGACCACTATTACAAGAACTTGAGAAATACTTTAAACTGAGAAGAAAACATTCTTTTGTGGTTACAAGAGGGGGCAGGGAGGGAGGGTGGGAGAGGGGCATTCACTAATTACATACTAGATGAGAACTACTTTGGGTGAAGGGAAGGAGAGCACACAGTGCAGTGGAGGTCAGCACAACTGGACTAAATAAACCAAAAGCAAAGAAGTTTCCTGAATAAACTGAATGCTTTGAAGGCCAGCGTAGCAGGGGCAGGGGCCTAGGGACCATGGTTTCAGGGGACATCTGAGTCAATAGGCATAATAAAATCTATTAAGAAAACATTCTGCATACCACTTTGAAGAGTGGCGTCTGGGGTCTTAAACAGTAGCAAGCAGCCATTTAAGAAGCATCAATTGGTCTCAAACCACCTGGATCAAAGGAGAATGAAGAACACCAAGGACACAAGGTAATTATGAGCCCAAGAGACAGAAAGGACCACATGAACCAGAGTCTACATCATCCTGAGACCAGAAGAACTAGACAGTGCTCGGCTACAACCGATGACTGCCCTGACAGGGAACACAACAGAGAACCCCTGAGGGAGCAGGAGAGCAGTGAGATGCAGACCCCAAATTCTCGTAATAAGACCAGACTTAATGGTCTGACTGACTAGAAGGATCCCGGTAGTCATGGCCCCCAGACCTTCTGTTGGCCCAGGACAGGAACCATTCCTGAAGCCAACTCTTCAGACATGGATTGGACTGGACAATGGGTTGGAGAGGGATGGTGGTGAGGAGTGAGCTTCTTGGAACAGCTGGACATTTGAGACTACGCTGGCATCTCCTGCCTGGAGGGGAGATGAGGGTGGAGGGGGTTAGAAGCCGGCAAAAGGTCATGAAAAGAGAGTGGAGGGAGAGAGCAGGTTGTCTCATTAGGGGGAGAGTAACTGGGAGTGTGTAGCAAGGCGTATATGGGTTTTTGTGTGAGAGACTGACTTGATTTGTAAACTTTCACTTAAAGCACAATAAAAAAAAAAAAATACATGTTAGAGAGGTTGTGGAGAGATTGGAACACTTATACACTGCTGGTAGGAATGTAAAATGGTACGATCACTTTGGAAATCGATTTGGCGCTTCCTTAAAAAGTTAGAAATAGGACTACCATATGATCCAGCAATCCCACTCCTTGGAATATATCTTAGAGAAATAACAGCCTTTGCACGAACAGATATATGCACATCCATGTTCACTGCAGCACTGTTTACAATAGTAAAAAGATGGAAGCAACCAACGTGCCCATCAACAAATGAATAGATAAATAAATTATGATATATTCACACAGTGGAATACTACGCATCGATAAAGAACAATGATGAATCCGTGAAACGTTTCATAACATGGAGGAATCTGGGAGGCACTGTGCTGAGTGGAATTAGTTGCAAAAGGACAAATATCATATATCTATTGTAAGAACTAGAAAAATAGTTTAAACAGAGAAGAAAATATTCTTTGATGGTTACAAGAGTGGGGAGGGAGGAAGGGAGAGGGGTTTTCACTAACTAGATAGTAGTTAAGAACTATTTTAGGTGAAGGGAAAGACAACACGCAGTACAGGAGAGATCAGCACAAATGGACTAAACTAAAAGAAGTTTCCTGAATAAACTGAACGCTTCGAAGGCCAGCATCGCAGGGGCGGGGGTTGGGGGACCATGGTTTCAGGGGACATCTAAAGCAACTGGCATAATAAAATCTATTAAGAAAATATTCTGCATCCCACTTTGTAGAGTGGCACCTGGGGTCTTAAACGCTAGCTAGCGGCCATCTAAGATGCATCAATGGGTCTCAACCCACTGGGAGCAAAGGTGAATGAAGAACACCAAAGATACAAGGTAATTATGAGCCCAGGAGACAGAAAGGACCACATAAACCAGAGACTACATCAGCCTGAAACCAGAAGAACTAGATGGTGCCTGGCCACAACTGATGACTGCCCTGACAGGGAACACAACAGAGAACCCCTGAGGGAGCAGGAGAGCAGTGGAATAAAAAAATAGGGGGGGCGAAAAATCAGACCCCAAATTCTCTTAAAAAGACCAGACTTAACAGTTTGACCAAGTCTAAAAAGGACCCCAGAGGTCACGGTCCCCAGACCTTCTTTTAGTCCAAGACATGAACCATTCCCAAAGCCAACTCTTCAAACAGGGATTGGACTGGACTATGGGATAGAAAACGATACTGGTGAAGAGTGAGCTTCTTGGATCAAGTAGACACATGAAACTATGTGGGCAGCTCCTGCCTGGAGGGGGGATGAGA
This sequence comes from Elephas maximus indicus, assembly GCF_024166365.1. Taxonomy (NCBI): domain Eukaryota; kingdom Metazoa; phylum Chordata; class Mammalia; order Proboscidea; family Elephantidae; genus Elephas; species Elephas maximus. The sequence goes on from NC_064834.1 coordinate 38,402,517, forward strand.
GGGCAGAGGGGGTTAGAAGCTGGCCGAATGGACAGGAAAACAGAGTGGAGGGAAGGGGTGTGCTGTCTCATTAGCGGGAGAGCAACTAGGAGTATACAGCAAGGTGTATGTAAGTTTTTGTAGGAGAGATTGACTTGGTTTATAAACTTTCACTTGAAGGACAATTAAAAAAAAAAAAAAGCAAGCCTAAAAAAAATCTTTAAAAAAATTTTTTTAAATGAGAAACTTAAGCTTGTTTCCAGAGATCTAACAGCAAATATGTTCACATTAAATTCTTCAAAATAATGGTCAAACTTTTCCTCGTCGTTAGGCATGGTTGAGTCAGTTCCAGCTCATAGCGACCCTACTGTACAAAAGGAAGCACTGCCAGGTCCTGCACCATCCTTACAATCGCTGCTATGTTTGAGCCCATTGTTGCAGCTACTATGTCAATCCATCTCATTTAGGGTCTTTCTCTTTTTCACTGACCCTGTACTTTACCAAGCATGATGTACTTCTCCAGGGACTGGTCCCTCCCGAAAACATATCTAAAGTACAAGAGATGAACTCTTGCCATCCTGGCTTCTAAGGAACCTTCTGGCTCTACTTCTTCCAAGACAGATTTGTTCATTCCTCTGGCAGTCCATGGAATATTCAATATTCTTCATGAACACCAAATTCAATGACATCAATTCTTCAGTCTTTCTTATTCACCGTACAGCTTTTGCATGCATATGAGGTGACTGAAAATACCACAGCTTGGGTCAGGCATACCTTAGTCCTCACAGTGACTTCTTCACTTTTATTTTTTTATATACACGTAGATTATTCTACAGGTCTTTTTCTCCCCCCCTTAAAGATTCAAGTTATAACACCAACGGATCACTAAGTTTAATTATTTAAACTAAATTTTTCTAAAGCTGAATTTTAAATTTAAATTCATAAGGTTTACCAGTACACGTTACTGTTTTCAAGTCTTTGCAATTTTCAATTACAATTATTCAGGTGATTAAATTTTATTTAAGTCAGTTACAATCTGAAGCTCCTTCTGACACTTCTTTTAAATGGCTCTTGAGAAACTATGAAGAGAAACCTAATCCCATTTAATTCACATGAAGCTGAAAACATATGGGATGACTGCAAAAGCCTGGAATTATTATATTCATCGTTTTGATCACATAATTTCATGCGGAATTCAGATCTACTAACAAACTTTTATGCACATATTACTTGAATTTCAGGGCTTTTAGAACTATTTTGCTGGCTTTGCAGCTGCACCATCACTTTGTAAACTTACATGGTGTGTTTAGAATGTCATATTTGTTTCACAGTATTCATTTACTACTTTGAATGTTTTATTCCTACTAGTTTAATTCTGGTACTTCTAAGCAGGAGTAAGTTTTCAAACTCTTTCTTCATGTATTACAACTAAGGCTACTAACTCAGCAGTTAACTAGTGTTAGTAACTGAGCAGTTACTCATGCCTGACCATTCAATATGCAATGAAAGCTTTCGGATTTCATAATCTTCTAGAGTATGGAACTGTGACGCATATGAGCTACACAGGAGGAGCTGTCAATGTTCATTTCTTTACCTGGTTGTTGTTACATAGACATTAGCTTTATAAGTATTCATTCAACTCTTTTAATTACACTTCTGTACAGAATATATTTAATTTCACTAAGATTCATCTGACTTGTTATCAGTGACTAGTACCGTTATTTGAAAGTGGCACCTTTTCAATCTCCTTTCCTTAAATATTAATTTTAAACACAGTTAAATTTGAGTGTTAATTTTTATGAAGGCTGATAAATGAGTGGTTCCACAAATGAATGTGAGACATTTTACTTTATTATTTGTGCAATGTTTTAACTAGTTTCCTCAGCTTAACCTGATAAGATTTCAGCAAAACATGGAACAATATGATAAAGCTCACAAATATAAATCTAATGTGCCACAATAATAATTGCCGAATTCACAAAGTTTAGAGAGGGAGCAGAATAGTATTCAAATGGAATTGTAACTATTGTAATTTTTTTTAAATATTTGGGGGAAAAAGTTCATATTTTTTACTCAGCTACCAATATCTTATGGTCCCTGTAATCAATTAGTGGTCTGACAGTATGAATTAGCATTAGAAAGCTCGAACAATGTTTTTATGTGATCTTATTGGTTAAGTACTGACCTCACTTGCTGCAATGGATAGTGCATAACAATCCATTTTCAAATCATCTTTCTGTAGCTTATGCGAGGCAGTGTTACGGATTGAATTGTGTTCCCCAAAAATATGTATCAGCTTGGCTAGGCCCTGATTCCCAGTACTGTGTGGTTGTCCAACATTCTGTGGTCTGATGTAATCTTCTGTGTTATAATCCTGACCTCTATGATGTTAACGAGGCAGGATTAGAGGCAGTTATATTAACGAGACAGGATACAATCTACAGGATTAGGTTGTATTTTGAGTCAATCTCTTTTGAAATAAAAAGAGAGAAATGAGCAGAGGAGAGGGACTTCCTACCACCAACCTAGGAGGCTAGAAGTCTGAATTCAAGGTACCAGCTCCAGGGGAAGGTCCGTGTCATCATTCTTCCCCTGGTCTAGAAGCTTCTCAGTGCAGGAACCTCAGGTCCAAAGATGCGCTCTGCTCCCAATGTTGCTTTCTTGGTGGTATGGGGTCCCCCTGTCTCTCTGCTCACTTCTCTCTTTTATATCTCAAAAGAGATTGACATAAAACACAATTTAAGGGGCGGAGCCAAGATGGCGGACTAGGCAGACGCTACCTCGGATCCCTCTTACAACAAAGACACGGAAAAACAAGTGAATCGATCACATACATAACAATCTACGAACCCTGAACAACAAACACAGATTTAGAGATGGAGAACGAACTAATACGGGGAAGCAGCGATTGTTTCCAGAGCCTGGAGCCAGCGTACCAGTCAGGTACGGCACAAGCACAGAGACCTGCTCCACCCTCCTGAACTAACCCCGAGGGGGACCAGCCAGTTCCACGGGTCTTGGAGCAGAAAGAGCAGCATCCGAGCCGGGGAACCGTCCCGCAGGGATTTGGACTGGACCCAGCGGATTTTCTGGAAAAACTAGTTTCCCAGTGATGGCTCGGAGACAACAATCCATATCAAACCACTTCAAGAAGCAGACCGTGACAGCTTCTCCAACCCCCCAAACAAAAGAATCAAAACCTTTCCCAAATGAAGATACAATCTTGGAATTATCAGATACAGAATATAAAAAACTAATTTACAGAATGCTTAATGATATCACAAATGAAATTAGGATAACTGCAGAAAAAGCCAAGGAACACACTGATAAAACTGTTGAAGAACTCAAAAAGATTATTCAAGAACATACTGGAAAAATTCATAAGTTGCAAGAATCCATAGAGAGACAACATGTAGAAATCCAAAAGATTAACAATAAAATAACAGAATTAGACAACGCACTAGGAAGTCAGAGGAGCAGACTCGAGCAATTAGAATGCAGACTGGGACATCTGGAGGACCAGGGAATCAACACCAACATAGCTGAAAAAAAATCGGATAAAAGAATTAAAAAAAATGAAGAAACCCTAAGAATTATGTGGGACTCTATCAAGAAGGATAACCTGCAGGTGATTGGAGTCCCAGAACACGGAGGGGGGACAGAAAACACAGAGAAAATGGTTGAAGAACTCCTGACAGAAAACTTCCCTGACATCATGAAAGACGAAAGGATAGCTATCCAAGATGCTCATCGAACCCCATTTAAGATTGATACAAAAAGAAAAACACCAAGACATATTATCATCAAACTCACCAAAACCAAAGATAAACAAAAAATTTTAAAAGCAGCCAGGGAGAAAAGAAAGGTTTCCTTCAAGGGAGAATCAATAAAAATATGTTCTGACTACTCAGCAGAAACCATGCAGGCAAGAAGGGAATGGGACGACATATACAGAACACTGAAGGAGAAAAACTGCCAGCCAAGGATCATATATCCAGCAAAACTCTCTCTGAAATAGGAAGGCGAAATTAAGATATTTACAGATAAACACAAGTTTAGAGAATTTGCAAAAACCAAACCAAAGCTACAAGAAATACTAAAGGATATTGTTTGGTCAGAGAACCAATAATATCAGATATCAGCACAACACAAGGTCACAAAACAGAACGTCCTGATATCAACTCAAATAGGGAAATCACAAAAACAAACAAATTAAGATTAATTAAAAAATAAATAAATAAAAATACACATAACAGGGAATCATGGAAGTCAATAGGTAAAAGATCACAATAATCAAAAAGAGGGACTAAATACAGGAGACATTGAACTGCCATATGGAGAGTGATACAAGGCGATATAGAACAATTCAAGTTAGGTTTTTACTTAGAAAAATAGGGGTAAATAATAAGGTAACCACAAAAAGGTATAACAACTCTATAACTCAAGATAAAAACCAAGAAAAACGTAACGACTCAACTAACATAAAGTCAAGCACTATGAAAATGAGGATCTCACAATTTACTAAGAAAAACGCCTCAGCACAAAAAAGTATGCGGAAAAATGAAATTGTCAACAACACACATAAAAAGGCATCAAAATGACAGCACTAAAAACTTATTTATCTATAATTACCCTGAATGTAAATGGACTAAATGCACCACTAAAGAGACAGAGAGTCACAGACTGGATAAAGAAACACGATCCATCTATATGCTGCCTACAAGAGACACACCTTAGACTTAGAGACACAAACAAACTAAAACTCAAAGGATGGAAAAAAGTATATCAAGCAAACAATAAGCAAAAAAGAAGAGGAGTAGCAATATTAATTTCTGACAAAATAGACTTTAAAGTTAAATCCACCACAAAGGATAAAGAAGGACACTATATAATGATAAAAGGGACAATTGATCAGGAAGACATAACCATATTAAATATTTATGCACCCAATGACAGGGCTGCAAGATATATAAATCAAATTTTAACAGAACTGAAAAGCGAGATAGATACCTCCACAATTATAGTAGGAGACTTCAACACACCCCTTTCGGAGAAGGACAGGACATCCAGTAAGAAGCTCAACAGAGACACGGAAGATCTAATTACAACAATCAACCAACTTGACCTCATTGACTTATACAGAACTCTCCACCCAACTGCTGCAAAATATACTTTTTTTTCTAGCGCACATGGAACATTCTCTAGAATAGACCACATATTAGGTCATAAAACAAACCTTTGCAGAGTCCAAAACATCGAAATATTACAAAGCATCTTCTCAGACCACAAGGCAATAAAACTAGAGATCAATAACAGAAAAACTAGGGAAAAGAAATCAAATACTTGGAAAATGAACAATACCCTCCTCAAAAAAGACTGGGTTATAGAAGACATCAAGGAGGGAATAAGGAAATTCATAGAAAGTAATGAGAATGAAAATACTTCCTATCAAAACCTCTGGGACACAGCAAAAGCAGTGCTCAGAGGCCAATTTATATCAATAAATGCACACATACAAAAAGAAGAAAGAGCCAAAAGCAGAGAACTGTCCCGACAACTTGAACAAATAGAAAGTGAGCAACAAAAGAATCCATCAGGCACCAGAAGAAAACAAATAATAAAAATTAGAGCTGAACTAAATGAATTAGAGAACAGAAAAACAATCGAAAGAATTAACAAAGCCAAAAGCTGGTTCTTTGAAAAAATTAACAAAATTGATAAACCATTGGCTAGACTGACTAAAGAAATACAGGAAAGGAAACAAATAACACGAATAAGAAATGAGAAGGACCACATCACAACAGAACCAAATGAAATTAAAAGAATCATTTCAGATTATTATGAAAAATTGTACTCTAACAAATTTGAAAACCTAGAAGAAATGGATGAATTCCTGGAAAAACACTACCTACCTAAACTAACACATTCAGAAGTAGAACAACTAAATAGACCCATAACAAAAAAAGAGATTGAAACGGTAATCAAAAAACTCCCAACAAAAAAAATCCCTGGCCCGGACGGCTTCACTGCAGAGTTCTACAAACTTTCAGAGAAGAGTTAACACCACTACTACTAAAGGTATTCCAAAGCATAGAAAATGACGGAATACTACCCAACTCATTCTATGAAGCCACCATCTCCCTGATACCAAAACCAGGTAAAGACATTACAAAAAAAGAAAATTATAGACCTATATCCCTCATGAACATTGATGCAAAAATCCTCAACAAAATTCTGGCCAATAGAATCCAACAACACATCAAAAAGTAATTCACCCTGATCAAGTGAGATTTATACCAGGCATGCAAGGCTGGTTTAATATCAGAAAAACCATTAATGTAATCCATCACATAAATAAAACAAAAGACAAAAACCACATGACCTTATCAATTGATGCAGAAAAGGCATTTGACAAAGTCCAACACCCATTTATGATAAAAACTCTTACCAAAATAGGAATTGAAGGAAAATTCCTCAACATAATAAAGGGCATCTATGCAAAGCCAACAGCCAATATCACTCTAAATGGAGAGAACCTGAAAGCATTTCCCTTGAGAACGGGAACCAGACAAGGATGCCCTTTATCACCGCTCTTATTCAACATCGTGTTGGAAGTCTTAGCCAGGGCAATTAGGCTAGACAAAGAAATAAAAGGTATCCGGATTGGCAAGGAAGAAGTAAAGTTATCACTATTTGCAGATGACATGATTATATACACAGAAAACCCTAAGGAATCCTCCAGAAAACTACTGAAACTAATAGAAGAGTTTGGCAGAGTCTCAGGTTATAAAATAAACATACAAAAAATCACTTGGATTCCTCTACATCAACAAAAAGAACACCGAAGAGGAAATAACCAAATCAATGCCATTCACAGTAGCCCCCAAGAAGATACGATACTTAGGAATAAATCTTACCAAAGATGTAAAAGACCTATAGAAAGAAAACTACAAAGCTCTACTACAAGAAATTCAAAAGGACATACTTAAGTGGAAAAACATACCTTGCTCATGGATAGGAAGACTTAACATAGTAAAAATGTCTATTCTACCAAAAGCCATCTATACATTTAACGCACTTCCGATCCAAATCCCAATGTCATATTTTAAGGGGATAGAGAAACAAATCACCAATTTCATATGGAAGGGAAAGAAGCCCCGGATAAGCAAAGCACTACTGAAAAAGAAGAAGAAAGTGGGAGGCCTCACCTTACCTGACTTCAGAACCTATTATACAGCCACAGTAGTCAAAACAGCCTGGTATTAGTACAACAACAGACACATAGACCAATGGAACAGAATTGAGAACCCAGACATAGATCCATCCACGTATGAGCAGCTGATATTTGACAAAGGACCAGTGTCAATTAACTGGGGAAAAGATAGCCTTTTTAACAAATGGTGCTGGCATAACTGGATATCCGTCTGCAAAAAAATGAAACAGGACCCATACCTCACACCATGCACAAAAACTAACTCCAAGTGGATCAAAGACCTAAACATAAAGACTAAAACGATAAAGATCATGGAAGAAAAAATTGGGACAACCCTAGGAGCCCTAATACAAGGTATAAACAGAATACAAAACATTACCAAAAATGATGAAGAGAAACCCGATAACTGGGAGCTCCTAAAAATCAAACACCTATGCTCATCTAAAGACTTCACCAAAAGAGTAAAAAGACCACCTACAGATTGGGAAAGAATTTTCAGCTATGACATCTCCGACCAGCGCCTGATCTCTAAAATCTACATGATTCTGTCAAAACTCAACCACAAAAAGACAAACAACCCAATCAAGAAGTGGGCAAAGGATATGAACACACATTTCACTAAAGAAGATATTCAGGCAGCCAACAGATACATGAGAAAATGCTCTCGATCATTAGCCATTAGAGAAATGCAAATTAAAACTACGATGAGATTCCATCTCACACCAGCAAGGCTGGCATTAATCCAAAAAACACAAAATAATAAATGTTGGAGAGGCTGCGGAGAGACTGGAACTCTTATACACTGCTGGTGGGAATGTAAAATGGTACAACCACTTTGGAAATCTATCTGGCGTTATCTTAAACAGTTAGAAATAGAACTACCATACAACCCAGAAATCCCACTCCTAGGAATATACCCTAGAGATACAAGAGCCTTCTTACAAACAGATATATGCACACCCATGTTTATTGCAGCTCTGTTTACAATAGCAAAAAGTTGGAAGCAACCAAGGTGTCCATCAACGGATGAATGGGTAAATAAATTGTGGTATATTCACACAATGGAATACTACGCATCGATAAAGAACAGTGACGAATCTCTGAAACATTTCATAACATGGAGGAACCTGGAAGGCATTATGCTGAGCGAAATGAGTCAGAGGCAAAAGGACAAATATTGTATAAGACCACTATTATAAGATCTTGAGAAATAGTAAACCTGAGAAGAACACATACTTTTGTGGTTACGAGGGGGGGAGGGAGGGAGGGTGGGAGAGGGTTTTTTATTGATTAATCAGTAGATAAGAACTGCTTTAGGTGAAGGGAAAGACAACACTCAGTACATGGAAGGTCAGCTCAATTGGACTGGACCAAAAGCAAAGAAGTTTCCGGGATAAAATGAATGCTTCAAAAGTCAGCGGAGCAAGCGCGGGGGTCTGGGGAACATGGTTTGCGGGGACTTCTAAGTCAATTGGCAAAATAATTCTATTATGAAAACATTCTGCATCCCACTTTGAAATGTGGCGTCTGGGGTCGTAAAGGCTAACAAGTGGCCATCTAAGAAGCAGCAATTGGTCTCAACCCACCTGGAGTAAAGGAAAATGAAGAACACCAAGGCCACACGACAACTAAGAGCCCAAGAGACAGAAAGGGCCACATGAACCAGAGACCTACATCATCCTGAGACCAGAAGAACTAGTTGGTGCCCGGCCACAATCGATGACTGCCCTGACAGGGAGCACAGCAGAGGACCCCTGAGGGAGCAGGAGATCAGTGGGTTGCAGACCCCAAATTCTCTTAAAAAGACCAAACTTAATGGTCTGACTGAGACTGGAGGAATCCCGGCGGCCATGCTCTCCAGACCTTCTGTTGACACAGGACAGGAACCATCCCCGAAGACAACTCATCAGACATGAAAGGGACTGGTCAGAGGGTGGGAGAGAGACGCTGATGAAGAGTGAGCTAATTATATCAGGTGGACACTTGAGATTGTGTTGGCAACTCTTGTCTGGAGCGGGGATGGGAGGATAGAGAGAGAGGGAAGCAGACAAAATTGTCAAGAAAGGAGAGACTGAAAGGGCTGACTCAAGAGGGGGAGAGTAAGTGGGAGTAGGGAGTGAGATGTATGTAAACTTATATGTGACAGACTGATTGGATTTGTAAACGTTCACTTGAAGTTTAATAAAAGTTATTAAAAAAAAAAAACACAATTTAATCTTGTAGATTGAGTCCTGCCTCATTAACCTAACCGCCTCTAATCTTGCCACATTAACATCAGAGGTAAGATTTATAACACATAGGAAAATCACATCAGATGACAAAATGGTGGACAATCACACAATACTGGGAACCATGACCTAGCCAAGTTGACATACATTTTGGGGGGGCACAATTCAATCCATAACAGCAGCACTAAATAACTAAGACAGGCAGCAATCGCTTTCAGCTTAGACAGCAGATAATTACATAAGGAAAACACAAAATTAGCAATAAAGCGATGACTCTAACCTAGATAACCTGACTTCTGTTCAAAAATGGAACAAGTATGCCATGTAACTGATTTTAAACTCTGCTTCTGTATATCACTATTTGATTTATGTTGGGGTCAAAAAGTAAATCGATGAATTTTCAAACTTTTTATTATTGTAATTTAGATGAAGGTTTACACAGCAAATTAGTTTCTCATTAAACAATTAATACACATATTGTTTTGTGATATTGGTTGCCAACCCCATGATGTGTCAAGACTCTCCCCTTCTCGACCTTGGGCTCCCCATTATCAACTTTCCTGTACCCTCCTGTCTTTTTGTCCTTGCTCCTGGGCTGGTGTGCCCATTTAGTCTCATTTTGTTTTATGGACCTGTCTAATTGTTGGCTGAAGGGTGAACCTCAGGAGTGACTTCATTACTGAGCTATAAGGATGTCCAGGGGCCATACTCTCGGGGTTTTTCCAGTCTCTGTCAGACCAGTAAGTCTGGTCTTTTTTTTTTTTTTTTCTGAGTTAAAATTTTCTTCTACATTTATCTCCAGCTCTGTCTGGGACCTTCTATTGTGATCCCTGTCAGAGCAGTCAGGGGTGGTAGCCAGGCCTCATCTAGTTGTGCTGGACTCAGGCTGGTGGAAGCTGTCGTCCATTAGTCCTTTGGAGTAATCTTTCCCTTTTGGCTTTGGTTTTCTTCATTTTCCCTTGCTCCAGACAGGGTGGGACCCATGGAGCAGCCTAGATGGCTGCTCATAAGCATTAAACCCCAGATGCTACTCACCAAAGTAGGGTATAGAACAATTTCTTTATAAATATGTTATGCCAATTAAGCTAGATGTCCCCCAAGACCGTGGTTCCCAGCCCTCAGCCCAATAATTCAGTCCCTCAGGGAGTTTGGATGGGTCTATGAAGCTTCCAAGACCTTGCCTTGGTCAAGTTGTGCCAGCTTCCCCAGTACCGTGTCTTAACCCTGACCAAAGCTGCCATTTATCTATTGTCTATTTAGTGTTTCCTCTCCCACCCCTCCCTGATTTTTCAAACTTTTGTTACTGATAAAAAATTTTCCAAAGACGTACAGTTGAAAAAGTCCAAAAGGTAAAACTTTAGATTACATACCAGAAGATACCCATGTAACTTTAAAAATTTTTAAATACTTTTTAAAGAAAATAACATGCATGTTCTATACTTTCTGCCAACCCTGCCCCCACCAGAAAGCATGCTATGGAAATTTTTTCTCGAGGGTGGCAAAAAAACATAGTATGTGTACGTTATTTGAGTAAAAATACCATACACATAAGAACTATCTCCAGTTTTAGAATAATGTTTTCAAATAAAACCCATAAATCTGCTACCATCGAGTTGATTCCAACTCATGGCGACCCTATAGGATAGAGTAGAACTGCCCCATAGAGGCCCCTGGTGGGCCTCAACTGCTAACCTTTGGTTAGCAGCCATGCCTCTTAACCACAATGCCACCAGGATTTCCATTTTCAAATAAGTAGCAGATTTATACATAACTGCTGAGGTATCCTCTTCATAATTTGGTATCTGCTGTGCTAATTGAGAAGCCCTGGTGGTACAGTGGTTAAGAGCTCAGCTGCTAACCAAAAGGTCAGCAGTTCGAATCCACCAGCAGCTCTTTGGAAATCCTATGGGGCAGTTCTACTCTATCATACAGAGTTGCTATGAGTTGGAACTGACTCAACGGCAACGCGTTTTGGTTTTTGTTATGCTTTTTTGATTTTTGTTGAGGCTTTAAACCAAGTCCAATCAGTAAACTCACTTAAGCATATGGACTAAGACATGAATGCTGAGAAAAGAGCTTTCTCTAACAGTATATAAAGAACATTTTACTTTCCTAAATTCACTAACATTGTGAAACTGAGAACTGAAAACAAGAGAAAGGTTTTTTCTTGTTCAGACTATAAACAAACTAGAAGAGAACAGGAAAGAACTAAAATCACAACAAACTAAATGCTTTTTGTTAGAAAAAAATAAGGAAGCTCTGTGGTTTCAAAAACTAAAGAAATATATAATAAAAAGCTTTGTTGCCTTAGTTAATAAAAACAGCATGTGATTTTTGGTGATAATTGAAATCCTCTACTTAACAGAAACAAAAATAGCTACTTTATAAAAATGCACAGGCATCTAATTCAATTACTTGATATATAAAGTAACGCACTTTCCTGATACAGCTGCAAAATCAATAGGATTACACGCAATTACAACTTGAACATACATAGTACTCCTTTGATATTTCATATCTTTTTATGAAAAGTCTGTCCTTTTTCTGGAAAAATGTGTCTAATGTTTAAGTTCAGTCTTGACAAGCAATATAAAGCAAACATACCTAGCTTTGGCAATATACCAAATAGAAACTTCCACTAGATGGAAATAGGAGCTATCCTATGGAGTTTGTATCTGAAAGCCATGACAACACACATTTATTTTATTATAAATTATCACGTAATGGACACCTGATTCGCCTTTAACAAGGCTTAAGCATGATCAATAACGCAGTTATATGCACTCACAATTTCTGAAATTTAAGGCTTGCAAAATGATTATCACCTAGGAATAAGGAAAAATTTTCCTCAAAGATAATTTTGTATAAAGAATCACTGCAACCCAAAAATAATTAAGATCACCAGGAGGGGAAAAAAATCACTAAAATTGTGAGCATCAAAAATAAGTCTTAGCTAGGGGAGGAAAAAAAAAACAGATCCATACTTCACGCCATGCACAAAAACTAACTCAAAATGGATCGAAGACCTAACGTTAAAGTTAAAGCTATAAAGTTCCTGGAAGATAACGTAGGATCAAAACTAGGGGACCTAATTTCTGGCATAAATAGTCTAACAAACAAAACTAAAAATGCATGACTGACAGAAGGTAAGTTAGATAATTGAGACCTCATAAAAGTAAATACTTATGCTCATCAAAAGACTTTACCAAGAAAGTAAAAAAAGAATCCACAGGCTGGGAAAAAATCTTTGAAAACAATGTATCTGGTAAGAGTCTAATCTCTAAAATATATAGAAAACTTCAACAACAAAAAGATTAACAATCCAATCAAAACACTGGCAAAGGATATGAACAGACACTTCACTAAAGAGGACATTCAGATGGCCAACAAATACATGAAAAGATGTTCGCCCGTTAGAGATGCAAATCAAAACAATGAGATAGCATCTCACCCCTGCAAAAATGGCAATGAGCAAAAAAAAGACAAAACAACAAAAGCAGGCAAGGTTGTGGGGGAACTGGAACTTTTATACATTGCTGGTGGGATTGTAAAATGGTACAACCGCTATGGAAAACAGTACAGTGCTTCCTCAAAAAGCTAGAAGTAGAAATACCTTACGATCCAGCAATTCCACTCCTAGATATATACCCTAATGATGTAAGAGCTGTGACCTGAATAGAAATATATACACCTATGTTCACTGCAGCATTATTCAGGGTAGCAAAAAGATGGAAACAACCTAAGTGCCCACTGATGGATGAATGGATAAACAAACTGTGGTACATACATTCAAAGGAATATTATGGAACTATAAAGAATAATGAGGATGCTGTGAAACATAACATGGATGAATCTGGAGGACATTATGCTGAGTGGAATACGTCAATCACAAAAAGACAAATACTACATGGTCTCAGTATTATAAAAAGTCAACAATCGATACGTACAAAGAAAGCAAAGTTCTTCTATGGTTACTAGAGATAGGAGGGAAAGGGAAGGGGAATCACTCTCCAGATAGCAGATACTTGTTACTTTTGGTGATATGAAAGGCAATTCCAAATATAGGTGATGTCAGCACAACCTGACCAAGATAACTAAAGACACTAAGAAATACATGAGACAAGTACCAAAGCCTCCACCAGACTGAGTCCAGCACAACTATATGGTACCCAGCTACCAGCACCAACTGCCCTAACAGGGATCACCATAGAGGGTCCAGGACAGAGCTAGAGAAAAATGTAGAACAAAATTCTAACTCACACACACACAAAAAAAGACCAGACTTACTGGTCTGACAGAGACTGAAGAGTCCCAAGAGTATGGCCCCTGGACTACCTTTTAAATTCAGTACTGAAGTCACTCTTGAGGTTCACCCTTCAGCCAGCTATTAGACAGGACCATAAAACAAAAGAGACTAAATGGCCACACCAGCCCAGGGGCAAGGATGAGAAGGCAAGGGGCGACAGGAAAGCGGTAACGGGACCCAAGGTTGAGAAGCGGAGTGTGTTAACATGTCATGGGGGTGGCAACCAATGTCACAAAACAATATGTGTATTAATTGTTTAATGAGAAACTAATTTGCTCTGTAAACCTCCATCTAAAATACAATTTTAAAAAAAAGTAATACATGAGAATAAGGAACAATCTCAGTAAATGCTATAATATACACAATTTTGCAACAGTAAAAACAACCAAAAAATATGTGTATGGTTATGTAGGTAGATATGGAACCATATCTGTGTACAGGAAGGCATATATGAGTAAATGCACATACAGGTACAGGTGTGAACTGTAGGCATATGTATACATGTTTGCGTGTGCTCCATACATATCCACATATATAAAAAACTACATAGGGCAAACAGTTATTGCAGCTTCTTAGACATATCCAAACAACTCACGGAATTGGTTTACTGGGTCAAAAGACTTGGGACCACAGTCTCGGGGAACAACTTAGTCAACTGGCATAACACAGTTCACAAAGATATGTTCTACATCCAAGTTCGGTCTCTACTCGTACGGAGCAAGAGACAATGAAGGAAATCAAAGGTTCAAAGAAGAAACCAGTTCAAAGGTTCGAAGAAGAAAATAGACCACATGAACCACAGCCTATTCAAACCTGAGCCCCGAAGAGCCTGATGGTACCCAGCTACCACTATGGACCCTTCTGACCAGGGGCATAACAGAAGGTGCTGGATGGAATGGGAGAAAAATGTAGAACAAACTCAAACTCCTAAAAAAGGCCAGACTTACTGGGCCAATAGAGAATACAGGAAGCCCCAAGACTATCACCCTAAGATACCCCTTGAACTTGGAACTGAAGCTATTTCTGCAGGTCATTTTTCAGCCAAATAATAAACTGATTACAAAATAAACAATATCACCCATGAGTAATGTGCTTCCTTAAACAATTAACTATGAGACCAAAGGGTTAACAGTTACCCAAAATGACAGATGAGATGGTAAGGAGGCGAAGGGAAGTTAGACCAGTGGAAAAAGAACAGAGGAGAAATTAAGAGAACGCTGGCACATTGTAAAAACTGTACCAATGGCACGGAACAATTTGTATACAAACTGTTAAAGGGGAACCGAATTTGCTGTGTAAACTTTTGCCTAAAACCCAATAAAATATTGTTAGAACAAAAAGAATCGTGGCTTCATATTTTTTTAACCTTGTTTTCCAAATTTTAATTTACTTAGAAGTAATAAAAATGGGTTTGAAATAAATGGGATTATTTTGACATGCAGCTATAAAAATTTACGTAAATTTGGGAAGCTGAAGAATAAACAATTATTTAAAAACTATTATATTGAAAACAGTTCACTGGATCTCAGCATTTTTTTAAGAATCTGATTTCACAAAAACCAGTTCTATAATGGCATAACGTTTCAATGGCCTCAAGATTTCTAATGCATTAGCACATTTAAACTTTTTCCATACCTTTTGGAGGCTGCAGAAGCCTGGAATTTTCAAACAAATGCTTCTTTTTGATAGGTAAGATGACTGTGTCTTTCAGGTCTGTAATGACATCATCTAAACCTGCTATATCACTCCAAGTAACCTGGCAAAAGGTAAGGTCAACATAAATTTCACAACTGACGCATACTCAAAATAAAAAAACAAAAACAAAAAACTCAAAGAATGGCAAAACTTAACCAAGTTATTTATTTTAATAATAAAATGTTAAATGTATACTAATGTGAGTAAAGACTTTTCACAGCAATAGTGAAATTAATAAACTGCTAAGAAGCTGGAAAAAATTTAATATTCCTTTTATTTAAAAAAGCACTAAGCTTGGCACTAAAAAATTACAGGGACAAATGAGGAGGAAATTCACTCCATTATTTACGAGATGGAAATGCAGCAACAAGATTGAGAATCAGCTCAGACAAATAATTCAGCACGGGGTGATGGGAAACAATTCACCAGGAATGTGCCCATTTCATACATGTTGTCAATCATAAGACAAATAAGTTTTAGAAGGTCCACACACCCATCATATTGGATTTCTGAACTTTAATCAAAAGTAAAACTGTCAAAACTTAAGAAAATATCTTTACAAAGAGTAAATAAGGAATACATACTCTTAAAATAGGCACATACCAAAAAACCAACCCGTTGCCATCGAGTCAATTCCAACTCATAGCCACCATATAGGACAGAGAAGAGCTGTCCCATAGGATTCCTAGGGATACAAACTGCTAATCTTTTGGTTAGCATCTGTGCTCTTAACCACTGTGCCACCAGGGCTTCACAAATTATGTACTATTTTTTTAGTTGTTAAACAAGGAAAACCTTCTGGTTCAACTTAAAAAAAATTTTTTTTCCCCTAAATAAGCCAACTGAAAGGAGGTTTTAAAAAAAAAAAAATCAACCTAGCTCTAAGCTAGCGCGGTAAACGGGCTGGAAGTGGAGACAATGAGCAGCAGTAGTTTACAGCAGATTTAATTTCTTTACAATTTTAAAAATGAATGATAAAAAGGAAGAGTGCAAACCAGCAGCTAAACCTGAAAAAAAAATCATAACCTTACTTTCACTGTAGCTGCAACCAAAAACTGAGTCTGTTAGTACAATACTTACTCAGAAGTGAATACGTATATGTAAGAGCCTCAAGAAGGGGATATTGTAATTTAAAAATCAAATTCAAACAGAGGCTTAACTCTGTAGTGTGTGTGTCTGTGTGTGTGTCCATGTGAACACAGATATTAAGAGACACTGTAGATTTTTACGTTCTAGAATTAGAGCTGGGTACGTCATATTTGAATCCACTTATTTACGTCACAACATTAATGTATTACATAAATACGGAGCCTTGCTGGTGCAATGGTTAAGAACCTGGCTGCTAATCAAAAGGCTGGCAGTTCAAATCCACCAACCGCAACTTGGGAACCCCATGGGGCAGTTCTACTCTGTCGTATAGCGTCTCCGTGAGTCGGAATCAACTCAATGGCAACGGGTTTGGTTTCAGTTTTTACATAAATGTATTTTAGCACATTTATTTATACCTGTTGTTACAAAAGAGTTACATACAATCTTAGTTTATAAATTACATTAATGTGACCCTCAAAAGAACTCTTATGAAACAGGTGTTATTATATTACTCCTGGATCATACATGAGGGAACTGAGACCCAAAGAGGAAATCATCTGCCAAGGTCACAACTAGAAAAACTGGGATTCAGAATCCTGTGCTCTGTCTACCGTACCACATCATGGAAATCTAGATTTAAACTCCATAAATCAAACAGCCACATGACTTAAAGCAGTACATTTTATACGCCACAAAGGCAAATGTAACACGTTTTACCAAACTAATGTGTACAGAAAGAGTTAACACAGCAGGCCTGAGACTGCTATCTTCAGAAAGGCCAGCTTTTGAAAACAGAGTAGTATCCAAAACAGGTGCCCAACTTCAAATTTCAGCAGGGCTGGTCCTTGGCTGTTGTCTGGGAAGTTAGATTTTGGGAGGGCTTCCACCATTCTCTGATATGAACAACTCATTATGCCTAAACTGTGTAAACAATACAGTTTATGCTGAATACTTGTTTTCCTTCTAGGAGTCTATAATTTTGGGACATGCCAGGTAGAGAGTTCCTACGCGACACCCCCAATAAAAACCTTGGGCTCTGCGTCTCTGATGAGGTTCCCTGGTAGACAACATTGTCACAACTTATTGTGGGAGGAATTAAGTACCTCCTGTGTGACTCCACTGGGAGAATACTCTCGGAAACTTCTGCCAGAATTCCTCTGGACTACACTCCATGCTCCTCTTCCCTTTGCTGATTTTGTTTTGTATCCTTTCGCTTTAGTAAAGCATACCCTTGAGTACATGCTGTGATTCCTCCTAGTAAATCACTGAACCAGGGGCAAGGTCACACGGACCCTCGACACAAAATGCTAGATAAAAAGAATCTTTAAGATACGTACATGCATGTTAAGAGGGTCTACTAGATGAGCAGCAATACTCATTTCATATTCTGAAAGCTTCACATTTTTCACACCAATTTGCTTCATTAGTTTTTCTGCCTAGTGGGGGGAAAAAAATTCCTTTAGTTTGCTTTTTAGATATTGGCACTTTAAAACAGGTACCTGTGAAATCCGATGAGCAATGAACAGTCATACAAGAATTTTCCAGGGCTATTCTAGGCCGCTTGATCTTACCGTTCCCCACTATGAGCCCTCAGGTAAAGAAAAGATTTGAGGCTCCCACTCCACAGAAACCAGGGCAATTTAAGCCAGCGCTTGGGAAATGAGAATACAGGGCACAGGATTGAAGAGCTATGTGCAAAGCCTCCCACTGCTCCAGTGAGACTCTAGGATCCAGCCTGATTTATCTTTCCTAGTAGAAATATCATGGTAGGTACAGTGAAACCTCAAGATGAAAGACTAATGAGTTACGGATACCAAGAAATGTACAACTGCAGTTTTTTCACCAGAGTATCCAAAACAAGCACCCAACTTTCTTCAAATTAGCTGAGGATATACAGTAAGTTTTCATACACAATAATTTCAAATTGTTCTGAGATGCTATACCTTTTAATGTCTAAATTAGTTAAAGTCAACTCCTGGGGCTAGGCAAACGGAGACCGTAAAAATCATTCTGAATTAGGAGTATACCTACATATACTAATCATAGCTTAAATCTATGAGCTCTAGCAATGCAACCAAAGTTTCAATTAAACGAAAATGATGATAAGATAAAATTTACTGAGTATACCAAACATTATACATGCCAAATAATCTATATATGACATTCAAATTTCAATTAAGTGAACATTTTAGAAATGAGGGTACTCTGGCAGATCATGTTTACCTAATAATTTGTTGTCACATTTTTTGATCATATAAGATCTTGCTGTGTGTGTCAGGGGTATTACTACTGTAAAAAGAAACTTAGCATCACACAGCATTATAGTTATAGACTGGTTAGGGGATTAGGAAAAAAGTGTTGATCATAGGGACATACCCTAGTGACATTTTAAGTGATATGAACCACATGGAAACCATGGTGGCACAGTGGTTTGGTGTTAAAGTGCCCAGCTGCTAACTGAAGAGTTAGTGGTTCTAACTCATCCAGCAGCTCTGCAGGAGAAAAACCTGGCGATCTGATGCAGTAAAGATTAAAAAAAAAAAAAAACCAAACCCAGTGCCGTCTCGTCGATTCTGACTCATAGCGACCTTACAGGACAGAGCAGAACTGCCCCATTGAGTTTCTAAGGAGTGCCTGGCGGATTCAAACTGCAGACCCTTCGGTTAGCAGCCGTAGCACCTAACCACTATGCCACCAGGGTTTTCCCAGTAAAGATTACAGCCTAGAAAACCTCTGGGGCAGTTCTACTCTGTTTCATAGTCAGTTGTGAGTCAAAAATCAACTCGAGGGCATCTAACAACAACAGCAACCTGAAAGTTTTTGGGTAAGGTGACTTTGTACTGTAGTGCTTTTCTACTATGCTTGTGTATAAACACGATACTGCGCTTAGTTTTTTTCTTCTCCTTTATTTTCCCTCTTGTTGCTTTTCCTTCCTCATTACTTCCATCTATTCCCTTGGCTACCCAGGCAACACTACCTGTTTTTTACTGATTTCTTTATCTCAATTTCCTTATTTACTTCAGCTTCTCAGTCTGTTAAGATCTAGCTTCAGTAAAGCCACTTGGTTGGTAAAGCAGTTCACAACGGCTTCCTGATGTTAACAAATGTTAGCTCTTCCAAATGGTCATTGTCATTCTGTGATGGTTGCTCTTAAAAATAACTAGCAGTTGAAAGTTCATGTTTTTAAAGGTTCAGTGTATCATCCTTAAAAAAAATTACACCTATTACTTCTTTCAAATAACTGAAATAAAACTTTCAACACTAAAATGTAACTATAGGACTAAAATTAGAAAAACATTGAGCTAAACTAAGGTCAGGATATGTGAACTTTCTTTGTATGAAAAATTCTGTTTACTCAACTGGAGTGAAACTTTCCTGACCTTTAAAGACTACTAAATCACAATCTCAAGAAAATTATAATCTAATTAATGTTAAGCAAAATACTGTATTTTTAATGCCCATTATAGATCAAGTGTAAGTTATTCATCCTACACTTGAAAGCTCTTAGAGGACACCTGGAGATTCTCTGATTTTCTACATCCCAATTAACATAAGCCCACCTTTCATAACACATATACTTATCAAAACTCTTTTTAGTCCTCTCAATTTCTACTACAACCAAATGGGATCCCAGCAGCAGCATGCGCCCAGAAAATCACTGTCCCTATATAACACTGTGGAATCCACCTCCTCTCTCCACACGCTGCCAATTAAATATCACACCTTTCACAAGGCTGCAAGTTTTCCTGGCTTCAGGCTAGCTATTATTTACAAACATCCTGTTTAATTCAGTATAAGAGCACTTCCAGGTTTAAATGCAACTATGTCATCTTTTACCTTTGATCTAAAAACTGCACTGCCTTTAAACTCATATGGGCCCCAATGATTGCCAAAAAAACAAAAAACAAAACCCATTACCTAGTATCCTCAGAACGTTCTATTTCTAAGCTCTTAAATTTACAGTGCTCTTCCTTTCTGATCAGTCAGACATACCTTCCTCCTCTCCCACATTCACACTTAATCCTTGCCTTCAAGGTGCAATTTCCTCAATTCCTTTCTATTCTCCAATTAAATTATCTTCCATCTGGCAATACACAGAGTCATTATTTTAACCATGCCCTCTGTAGAACCTTAGAAGTCTTTTCTTGTTATGCCAGTCAGCTCCATCCCCGATGCCGGTTCAGTGCCACCATTCACTTAATCTGCCACCAAGCTGCTGTGTGATGCTTGAGAAGTTAATAAAAAGGTAGCACTTGAGTTCATAATAAATCTACACTTTCTTCAACTATGCCCTGGGGCTCCACAGTCCACAATTAAATCCCATTAAACAGTCATCACAGTTACCTCAGCAGGCCCCCAAACTCCTTCATATCCATGCACACTTAGTCACAACCTCTCCCCTTCACGTTATTCAGAAAAGAACTTGTAACTACTGATTCTAACCCCTCCCGGTTCTTCTGGGACTTACCTCCATCCACTATATATATATCTTCTCTTCTCCCCATCTTCCTCCACTAGCCTTTTCCTTGTTATTCCTTATGTTCCCCCCCAGCAAATTCTCAAATGACCATGTTGCTTTTTCTCAAATTGCTGCTCCCATTGAATGGAAACTGCTCTCTCCAAGCTTAATGATTTTCTGGCCACTAAACTGACTGATCACTTTTTCAGATTACATTCTTCATGGCCTCTGTTTCTCTTTGGCCATTCTATAACACAACATTTACGACCAGTTCTCTTTTGCAACCTTCTCCTCCTTTGGCTTTGACGACTTTATACAAGTGATTCTCCAACTAGTGGGTAAGAAAGTGAGGAAGAGTATAACCAAATCATCCTCTGGGGCACTTTCAGATTATACTTACTGCCTTCACCAAGTCCCACAAATTCTGATTATTCCCTCCCTATGCACATTTTCACATAGTGGTTAAGTGCTATGGCTGCTAACCAAGAGGTCAGCAGTTCAAATCCGCCAGGCGCTCCTTGGAAACTCTATGGGGCAGTTCTACTCTGTCGTATAGGGTCGCTATGAGTAGGAATCGACTTGACGGCAGTGCGTTAGTGGGTATGCACATTTTCAGCTTTACAAGATAATGCCAAACTCTTTCAAAATGGTTGTATTAATTTATATTCCCACCAACAGTACAGACATTCTTATTGTTTCACATTCTTGCAAACATAACATATTGGTATTACAAAGAAAAGCAAGATGTCTTTTTCTCTTTTCTTTCCACATCATCGCAGGGTCCTTCCTCACTTTTTTTTTTTTTTCCTGAGTCTATTTCACCAACTCCACTCCTTTTTCTAGGTCTTTGCCAGGCTGCTGCAATCTATATCCAACTAATCTTACTTCTAGTCTTCTGTTCTGACTCCAATTCCACCTATATACCACTTTAAGATAAATTATCCTTAAAACACTGTTTTGCATATAATCTACCTTCTCAAAAATGTTTAAAAGTTTACCATGGCCAATACAGAAGTCTTTAACTGGTCAACTGCATTTCGATAGTTGGCTAGGGAGGTAGGAAGGAAAAGAGGAAGGTTAACAGAGAAGCTACAGTCCTGGTCAAGCAAATCCCATGACAATCTTTTCATTCTAGACGTTTTAAACACATGTAAGTTACTGGAGTGGGACAATACTAGAAGCAAAGAGCATGTCTCCTTCTGAGTTGACAATGGACTGCTGAAACACTGTGGCGTTTCTTATCAGCCTGTCCGCCCATCAATGAATTTAAAAAACTAAGAAAAGGAAAACTAGAGCTCTGTTCCCTGACTTTATACTCAGAGTTTTTTTAATCAGATATTTAATCCCTTACCTCTCCCTCCCGGTCCTACTAACTAGTTAGTTACATAAGTCCTCCACTCCAACCCAACCAGTCTATTTACTGTTCCTTTAACAGGTCTTGTTATCCCTACCCTCACCATGCTTATGATTTTCTTTCTACCTAAAACTGTCATTTCCTAACCTAGCCGTCAAGGTCTTTCATAAAGCCATCCTCAACTGCCTCAATCACTGGTGACTGTTCCTTTCTCTAAATGTCATAGTAACTATCTACACTATTCGTTAGACAACTGGCATACGCTACTTGGTATTGTAATTTATATTATCAAGGGCAAGTCTTTTTTCTCTACCATGAGCATGAGGGAAGATGTGTTATCTTCTATTTTACATGCTTGATGTTTACAACACTATTCCACATGTAGTTTTCAATAAAGGCTTAATGACGACAATTCATTTATATATTACTTAATATTATATTTAGCTTTTTATATGTGTGTTCTGGGAGCTCCTAGAAGCCAAGGGGAGAAAAACTGAAAAATTCTCTTTGTTTAAAAGCTGTTATGGATTAAATTGTGTCCCCAATAATATCTGTTAACTTGGCTAGTTCATGATTCCCAGTACTGTGTTATTGTCCACCATTTTATCACCTGATGTGATTTTCCTCCGTGTTGTAAATCCTACCTCTATGATGTTAATGAGGTGGGGTTGGCGGCAGCTATGTTAATGAGGCAGGACTCAATCTACAAGATTAGGTTCTATCTTAAATCAATCTCTTTTGAGATATAAACGAGAGAAGCAAGCAGAGCCATAGGGACTTCATACCACCAAGAGAGCAGTGCCAGGAGCAGAGCGTGTCCTTTGGACCTTAAGTTCCTGCACTGAGGAAGACTGGTAACAAGGACCTTCCTCCAGAGCCCACAGAGAGAGAGCCTTCCCCTGGAGCTGACAGCCTGAATCTGGACTGTCAGAGAGTGAACTTCTGCTTGTTGAAGCCCTGGAGCTGACACCCGGAATCTGGACCGTCAGAGAGTGAACTTCTGCTTGTTGAAGCCCTGGAGCTGACACCCGGAATCTGGACTGTCAGGGAATGAACTTCTGCTTGTTGAAGCCCTGGAGCTGACACCCGGAATCTGGACTGTCAGGGAATGAACTTCTGCTTGTTGAAGCCCTGGAGCTGACACCCGGAATCTGGACTGTCAGGGAATGAACTTCTGCTTGTTGAAGCCCTGGAGCTGACACCCGGAATCTGGACCGTCAGAGAGTGAACTTCTGCTTGTTGAAGCCCTGGAGCTGACACCAGGAATCTGGACTGTCAGGGAATGAACTTCTGCTTGTTGAAGCCCTGGAGCTGATAGCCGGAATCTGGACTGTCAGGGAATGAACTTCTGCTTGTTGAAGCCCTGGAGCTGACACCCGGAATCTAGACTGTCAGAGAGTGAACTTCTGCTTGTTGAACCCATGGAGCTGACACCCGGAATCTGGACTGGCAGAGAATGAACTTCTGCTTGTTGAACCCATGGAGCTGACACCGGAATGTGGACTGTCAGAGAGTGAACTTCTGCTTGTTGAAGCCCTGGAGCTGACACCCGGAATCTGGACTGACAAGGAATGAACTTCTGCTTGTTGAAGCCCTGGGGCTGACACCCGGAATCTGGATTGTCAGGGAATGAACTTCTGCTTGTTGAAGCCCTGGAGCTGACACCCAGCATCTGGACTGTCAGAGAGTGAACTTCTGCTTGTTGAAGCCCTGGAGCTGACACCCAGAATCTGGACTGTCAGGGAATGAACTTCCGCTTGTTGAAGCCATCCACCTGTGGTATTTCCACAAAAGCCAAACCCCTGCTTTTAAAGATGCTGAAAATGGTAACGACTTATCAACATCTTGGTCTTAACTTGAAACTCACTTTCATAATGCAGGTGAGGAAAGAAGCTATCTGTTAAGTAGCTTTGACCGATGTAAACACTTAGGTTGACCAACTGATTAATCAAATTAATTTAAAAAGAAAAACACTACACTGGTCAGACTTCCTGGAGAGTTAAGAATGAGAGTTACGACTGATATTAGAGTTATTCCTGAGAGTTATGATCAATATGACGACACAATCTAGGCTTTGAGTCAACTAATAATCAAATTCAGGGACTATACACTCAACTGTCTGAATGAATTTGCAGATTATCTACTTACTGCAGTATTTATGAGACCATGGCTTTCATTTTTTACTGATTTAAGAGCTGTGCATAACACTGTACAGCAGCCATTTATTTTCCACACTAGCCCATACCTTTTAGAAGAACAAAATTTGTTCATCCTTTATCCTTGGCACCAACCATTTGCTAGGAGCTCAATAAATGCTTACTGAATGAATCAAGAATCATAGCTCAAAGAGAAATCCAAAATTCATGAATATAAACACCTTGCTCAAATAGCAAGAACATTCTGAAAGACTACTTAAAGACTTATTTTTTGAGTAGCATAGAAACGGCATGGAGGCATCAGACCTCCCCACCTAACTTCAGGGGAAGGAGAGAAAATCAAGATTAACATCAGCCCAAAGCTGATACCTATGAGGTGGAGGTCAGGTATACCTTCTCTTTCCAACCTTTTTACAAATTCTGACAACCAGCCATCTCTCCCACAGTACTCTCTACTTCTCTGCTGGGGTTCAATAACTCATTGCAATGGCCACACAGAGCTCACAGAACATACGATTATGAGGTTTATTAAGGAGTACCAAAAAAATAACCCAAACCCATTGCCTTTGAGTCAATTCTGATTCACAGTGACCCTACAGGACAAAGCAGCACTGCCCCATAGGGTTTCCAAGGAGTATCTGAACCACCAACCTTTTAGTTAGCAGTTGAAAGTTTAATCACTTCACCACCAGGGCTCCACCATTAAGGGAGCAGCACGTTACAATTCAGGATCAAACAGAACTCGGAAGTAACAGGAACGACTCAGAACACAGTTCTTCAATCAGGGCAGCTTCTTCTCAGCCATGCCCTTCAGGTGGGCCTCTCCTGACCCCTCAGGCTGGCCCCCGCCTTGCTCGGGCAAGTGTTATAAAGCTATTTAGTGTTGCGAACAAGTGCCCAGAGGTACCCTGCTCTGCCAGGAAGCCTCCTGTCTGAAGGCAGGTAGGCTCTCTCACTCCATGGGTTGGCACAGCCATTGTGGCTGCCTCACTCCATGGGCCAGGAAGCCCACTGCACTCTCTCGTGTTGGTCTCCTGGTTCTGCTGCTGCTGTTTCTCTGCTGCTGCTTCTCACCATTTTGCACCTTCCGCGGTGTTACAGCTCTGTTTCCTGGGTCTAGGAGGTTCTCAGTGCAGGGACCTTGGGTTCAAAGGATGCATTCTGCTCCTGGCTCTTCTCCTTGATAGTAGTGAAGTCCCTCCTTCTTGCTGCCTGGGATTGGCTCTTTTTAAACCTAGCGGGATGGCAAAATTGACCAATCCCCACCAAAGTTTCCATATACCTTTTTTGCATGGTCCCACAACCCCCCTCCACCCCGCCGCCAAGGGTTCCATAATCCTTATTTGCATTATTAGCAGGCTGTCCAATTCCCTTGGTGGGTCACAATCACCTTATTTGCATAGCCCCAACCAATCATTTTTGTGGAGTTAGAAGACCATGGCTAGAAAGGTTATACATCATTATTTTTATGCAAATAATATGTGCCTTCTATATCTGTTTGTCATCAAGCCCTCTCCTTGCAAGTATTTTCGTAAACGCTGGTATGCCAATTTTTTTTTTTAACATGTTGGCGGAAAAAAATTTACCAGAGTGTGCTCATGAAAATACCTTGCAGGAACAGGGCATGAATGGCAAATGAACACAGAAGGTATTCCTCATTTGTGTAAAAATACAGTACTAGTAATTCACTACAGGGCAAGTACAGACCAAAACAAATATATCATCCTACTGAGGAAATTATCATAAGAGCCAGTGGATGAAAAAATAAAAAACTACAACTTATATTAATACTTAACAGCATTTTTAGTAATAATATAATCAGATTTCAGTTTAGTTAACAAGTCTTATCTAAGACTGACAGCTTTTCAGCATTAGCCACATGTGAAGTGTTATAGAGTAAAATGTACACAATTACTGTAGAAATGCCTTCTTTGTTTACTGTGTTGAAAAACTGTACCTAGATTCCTTCATTTATAAGCTAACAAATATATTCTAATGAGGATATTCAAAACAAAATACTATTTTCATTCTTACATCACTTTCTTTTTCTGATAAGACGCTTATATAGTCAAAAACAACATGATAAACTACTACTTTTTTAAGAGCAATAAAATCAAACGTGATATGCAGACACTTTAACATGGGTCTTACAAACATCTCAATTTATAATTCTACTACATTCCTAGTTTTGTGGAAAAACATTTGCTAGTCACAAAAGAACAACCTTCAAACATTCCAATCATACCTGTTTTTGAGCTTCTACTTTTTGCTTTCTGGTTGGATCAATTGCATCTACCATCCATTTGATAGTAAAGTATGTTACTGCACCAAATATTGTCAAACGGAAAATTAAACCAACAACTTCATTCCGACTCAAGGGACGAGAAAAGGCTTCAGCATGTACCATCTTGGTTGCTCACCTTAAAAAACAAGCAGAAATGTCACTAATTTATGACTGTTTTCATTAAAACCAGAAGACTGGTAAGTAAATTAAACTAAGAAAACCTGACTTGTAGTCAAATTCAACATTACCCATTGTCATCGAGTCAATTTTGACTTATTCAACATTCCAAACCAAACCAAACCCACTGCTGTTGAGTTTGATTCCGACTCATAGCGACCCTACAGGACAGAGTAGAACTGCACCATAGAGTTTCCAAGAGCACCTGGTGGATTCAAAGTGCCTACCTTTTGGTTAGCAGCCATAGCACTTAACCACCATGCCACCAAGGTTACCTACCTTAAAAACATGTTTCATTTTAATAAGAAATGTATTTTTAAATGTAATTAAACAAACACATTTAAAGCATTCCTTGGAATACCTGAAGGGGCAAATTCAAAACTGAGGTTTATATGTTAGAATTTTTAATGAACTTCCCTAAGAGCTCACAGAATTTAAGAAGAGAATAATTCTGTTTTTAAAACACAATCAATATCTTAAGATATTTATACTTTAAAGCAGCTTTTAAATAATTATTTTGGAGAATCTAGAAAAATAATGACTGTAACACTAACCCAACTGAAGAAAGCCAACCCAAAAACCAAGAGCTATACTCCTCCCTAATCATAGACCCAAAAATTTCCCTTTTATTTCAGAATAAATTCCCAAGCATTCAAGACTATCCTAATCTAGCCCCAAAGAGCCATTTTCAATCATTTTATCTCCCAGCACTTCCCAACAGGAACTCTCAATAGCTGTACTCACTGGCATCTGAAAATGTCACATTTGTCTGGTATCCTGAATGAGCCATTTCGCCCCATTCATCTGTTGTTGTTGTTGTTGTTAGATGCCGTCGAGTCGGCTCCGACCCATATCGACCCTGTGCACAACAGAACAAAACACTGCCCGTCCTGTGCCATCCTTACAATCGTTGTTATGCTTGAGCCCATTCACTTAGGATTAGTCAAATTCAACCCAAACTTCAAAAACCAACTTTACTTGCTCAACCAAGCCTTCCAAATCATATCGATGTTCTGTTATTTATTCATTTAGTCCTATTAAGAAACGTTGCTTTTTTATCACTGAATTAATGTGATAACATCTATTCTAATCAACTAGAGTTTAAATCCTTACCAATATGATTTATATTTTATCCATCTTTGTAACTGTCACAGAAAACAAAGACTATTCAATAATTATCTGTTGAACAGATAAATTCCAACTGCAAGAAACCTCCCACTCAATCACTCCAACAGAGTAGCTGCCAGGCTTTTCAAGGATTTCCAAAAAAAAAGTCAAGGGTTCCACACTTCTCCGTATACTAGAAGCCATTCACTTCACAAACATAATTTCACTTAAACTTAACTAAATAATTAAAAGCTTTCATTTCAGATGAAGAAACTTTGGCACAGGCACATGAAATGATTTAATTCATTCAATAAAGCATTTTTGAACATCTGTGTTAACACCTACCGTTTACTAGATATACAGAAATGGCTAAGTTACAACTCCTCTATTCATGGAACACCCAGTAGAATTATTATTGCATAACTATAAAAACTGAGATAAAGGGGAGAAGCCACCTATCTAAATTCTCTTCCTCATTTAAAAAATCAAAATGTACTTTCTTCCATCAGCAAGAAGTCCTAAAAATGGTTATTTCTCTTAGAAAGTGAAAAGCTGAGTAGTCTTTTACTCCAAAAGAGCAAATCTGAAAATGCAGTTGGAATGTGGTGTCATTTTCTAGATGAAAATAACCCAACACCATCATAACCTGACCGAAGTAAATAAAGACATTACAAAGTACATGAGAAAATGTGACAACTTGGGTAAATTCTGTAACATACAACTTTGTTATAGCTACACCTACACATGTATATATGCTAAGGCATTCGACTGTGGATCATAAAAAATTATGGATAACAGTGCAGAGAATGGGAATTCCGGAACACTTAATTGTGCTCATGAGGAATCTGTGCATGGATCAAGAAGCGGTCACTCGAAAAAAACCAGGGGATACTGCATGGTTTAAAGTCAGGAAAGGCGTGCATCAGGGTTGTATCCTTTCGCCATACCTATTCAATCTGTATGCTGAGCAAATAATCTGAGAAGTTGGACTATATGAAGAAGAACAGGGCATCAGGACTGCAGGAAGACTCACTAACAATCCGTATTATGCAAATGACATATCCTTGCTTGCTGAAAGTGAAGAGGACTTGAAGCACTTGCTGATGAAGGTCAAAGACCACAGCCTTCAGTATGGATTACACCTCAACATAAAGAAAACAAAAACCCTCACAACTGGACCGTTAAGCAACATCATGATAAACAGAGAAAAGACTGAGGTTGTCAAGGATTTCATTTTACTTGGATCCACAATCAACACCCATGGAAGCAACAGTCAAGAAATCAAAAGACACATTGCATCGGGCAAATCTGCTGCAAAAGACCTCTTTGAAAGTGTTGAAAAGCAAAGACGTCACCTTGAGGACTAAGGTGTGCCTGAACCAAGTCATGGTGTTCTTAATCACCTCATGTGCGTGTGAAAGCTGGACAAGGAATAAGGAAGACCAAAGAAGAATCTGACACCTTTGAATTGTGGTGTTGGTGAAGAATATTGAATATACCATGGACTGCCAGAAGAATGAACAAATCTATCTTGGAAGAAGTACAGCCAGAATGCTTCTTAGAAGTGAGAATGGCGAGACTACATCTCACATACTTGGGACATGTTTTCAGGAGGGATCAGTCCCTGGAGAAGGACAGCATGTTTGGTAAAGTATAGGGTCACTGAAAAAGAGGAAGGCCCTCAATGAGATGAACTGACACAGTGGCTTCAACAATGGGCTAAGGCATAGCAACAATTGTGAGGATGGCACAGAACCAGGCAGTGTTTCATTCTGTTGTGCACAGGGTTACTATGAGTCGGAACCAGAACAACATCACCTATATGTGCGTGTGCACTTACTTGCATATGCCTTTCTAGACACATATGCATCCATATCTATCCCATTCTCTACAATGTTATCCTTAATTTGTTATGATACACACAGTCAAATGCCTTAGCATATATACACGTACAGATGTAGCTGTAGGCATATGTATATACAAGTCTGTGTGTGCTAGCTATATATCCACATACATAACAAACCACATGGGGGCACAGTTAAGGAGGCTTCTGTTAAACATATCCAAATAGCTTGAGGGACTGGTTTACTGGGTCAAAAGGCTTGGGATCATAGCCTTGGGGGACAGCTCAGTCAATTGTCATTAACATAGTTCACAATGATAATGTTCTACATCCAAGTTTGGTGAATAGCATCTGGAGTCTTTAAAGTTTGTCAGTACCCATATAAAATACGACTACTGGTTTCTATTCATATGACGCAAAAGAGAATGAAGGAAATCAAAGGTTCAAACAAGAAACCAGTCTACAGGACTAACAGCCCACATGAACCAAAGCCTCTTCTAACCTGAGCCCAGGAGAACTAGATGGTACTCAGCTACCACTACCAGCCCTTCTAACCAGGGACACCATACATGGACCTGGGTAGAATGGGAGGAAATTCAAAACAAAACTCAAATTCTTAAAGAGGTCAGACCTACTGGACCCACAGAGACTAGAGCAAACCCCAAGGCTATCACCCTAAGATACCCTTTGAATTTGGGACTGAAGCCATTTATGCAGATCACCTTTCAGTCAAATAATTGGCTTATAAAATAAACAATATCACCCATGAGTTAAATGCTCCTTAAACAATTAACTATATGAGACCAGAAGGTCATTTACCCAACAGCAAAGATGAGAAGACAGAACGGGAGGGAAAACTAGATCAATGCAAACAAAGAAACAGAATGGAAATAATGAGAATGCTGATACATTGTAAAAATTATAACCAACGGCAGGGAACACTTGTATAAAAAAGTTAAAGGGGAACCTAACTCGCTGTGTAAGCCTTCATCTAAAACACAACAAACTATTATTTAAAAAAAAAAAAACCCAATAGGCAAAGTAAGGTTTTATTAATTTAGCAATCTGAGAAAACTAGTGATATTCTAATAAAATATTTTCATTATTTGAAGTTGGTGCCGGTAGTGCTAAAACTGCCATCTACTGGATGTTTACTGAACTACATGAATAATTAAGTGTGTTAACAGTACGTCCCAAACAAGATAGGCACAATTTTTAATCCTATAAAAAACGTCTAGACACAAAACCCTGTTAACCCTACATTTTCCTGTTTTGAAATTATTAAATGCAATACAATATTCTAGACCTAAAGTCTCTTCTAAAACAGTAGTCCATCTTTCAAAATGACTTCAAAATCCAAAATGAAACTGAAACGTCTAGTTGTTTTGTAGCTTGTAACCTTATATACTTTCACAACTCATCAATCATTCACACAGCATTGATACATCTGCACTGTTAAAGTCTTTACAGTAACAATACCATTACTACAGAATATACAACGAAAGCTGCATAAGCATACCACAGGAATGAATGTATTTCAATCTTGTATAAACATCAGGATTAAGAAAATGAATACACAAACACGTGCACATACAAATAGTGCTATGTACAACTAAGAAACACCGCAAAACACTGTAATGAAAATATTTAAATTTCATTTTAAGATGTGGCACCCTGCTTCTGTAAAGATTAGCCTTGGAAACCCTGTGGGGCAGTTCTACACTTATACGGTCGCTATGAGTCAGAATCGACTCGACGGCACTGGGTTTGGGTTTTTTTTTTTTTTTTTTGGTTATGAGTAGGAATCCGACTGGACGACAATGGGTTTGGTTTTCTCCCATGATGTCTTCCCTAAGCACAGAAACAGCACACCCTTGGGATAGGTGCACACTGAGGGTATTATTATTTTGCCTTCACTAGAAGCTACATATCCCGGGCACATGTTAATTGGCTTATAAAATAAACAATATCAGTTTCACTTTCAAAGAGTTCTTCAATTAGGGTGGAAAACTTTCAAATCATACTATCTCGTCAGTGAGTAACTTATCGACAGGTTACAGGCCAAGAATACAATACTCAAAACTGTAGCGTTTCTCTCCGAATTCACTGCAGTATTTTATAAAGAGTTTCTCAAGCATAAAGTTCCAGATTCGCAGACCTCGTGGCCCTAGGAATAAAGTCTATGACAACGAAAGCCTGCCAATCTTCTCAAAGAAGTTTTTCTTTTGGTGAAGTTATTATTAACATCACCATCCTCTGCGAAAGCGTGCCCAAACCGAAAGAACCACCTCCGCTTTTGCTCAAGGTGGTAGCAGCGCCTGTGCGACAATCAGGCCCACTTCATTCCGCCGCCTTCGCCTACGACCCCGGATCTGAGGTCGCCCACAGCGACTCCAAGGCCTCGCAGGTACCTGGCTGCCTACAGAGATTCCCTGGGGAATGGCATAAACCTGGGGCAGTACCGCCGGAGATCTAACGGCCCAGGCCTGCCTGAAAGCCATGGTGAGGCCCGGGACGCCCTTGGAAGTTAATCCGCTCCACGCTACGGGCTGCAGGTCGCTGGGTGGCGACACTGAGGTGGGATGTGAGAGGATAGCGAGGTGACCTTCCCGACTCGGCTTCCCGGATTTGAGCCGGTCCCTGAGTGAGTTCAGCGGGATTCTGAAACCGTCCCACAAGGCCCCGCGGGAACTCGCTACTCACCCAGAGGCAGAAACAGCAGCAGCACCACCAACAGCACTAACTGGAGCCCTCAGCGGACCTTGCATAGGAAGGAAATGCCGACTAGGAGAGAACGCTTCCGGCGGGGGACCTCGGCTCGGATCTCACACTGAGCATGCGCGGTCGACGGCCGCCGGCGTACCGGTGGGGGGCGTTTCCGGTTTTAGAACTGTGGGGAAGAGGGGGAGGGTTCGCGCACCTTAACCTGCTACTTGCTTGGCTGAGGCTGTTGGGTAACCACATGTGTCTGCCAGCTTCATTTGCCGAAGTTCTGAGTTTAGCTCCAGAGTCTCAGAAACCGCATTGAGGACGTCATTTATCACATAAAGTCCCCGCTCCGATCGCGGGCTGTGGGTGCTGTCCTGACAAATCGGGGAGCCTTCTTCAGAGTACAAGAAAATGCTCTGAGCGTACGTTTGTCCCCCGGAAAGAAATTGTTCCGACTCCACCTTGATCTTTATCTTGCCATCTCTTTTCCCCCAGCAAAATCTCACTCTGCTGTCTGTGCTTTAGCCAAAGCGCAGGCGCGCATAGCCAAACCTCTCCCCAGCCCCTCTCCCAATCTCTCACCATCTGCCTTTCAATTTCTGTGGCGAGCTCACTCTCCTCCCCCATTTCTGCGCTCACAAACACCTGGGGGGTGGCGCCTGAAAATCCTGCCGATAAATGACTGGGGAGCCTTGTAGTATGGACATGGTAGGGGATCTGCTAACAGGTTTTGCATTTCAATGACTCTCCTTTTCCTTTAACCGGTACCCCTTACCAGAATGAGAGGCGTGACACCAGAGGTCCCAAGGAAGCAAACCGGAAAGCCAGCCTCCTGAATATACAAATACTGCCAAAGGAGAAAAAAACTTTAGACTTTTGTGGTCCGCTAGGGTAATCGTGGACCCCTGGTGGCGCAGTGGTTAAGAGCTAGGCTGCTAACCAAAAGGTGAGCAGTTCGAATCCACTAGCAGGTCCTTGAAAATCCCATGGGGGCAGCTCTACTCTGTCCTGTGAGGTGCTGAGTCGGAAACAACTCAAGGGCAATGGGTTTGTTTGTTTTGGGTTTTAAGGCATTGATTGTTAGTTGGATGGAGGTATAGTTAGTTTTCTTGGCAGCCATGGCGGGGGATGGAGCGGGGTCAAGCCCTGGTGGCGCTGTGGTTAGGCGTTCGTCTGCTGACTAAAAGATTGGCAGTTCGAATCCACTAACCACTCCTTGGAAACCCTGTGGGGCAGTTCCAACCTTCCCTGTAGGGTTGTATGAGTTGGAATCCACTCCACAGCAAAGGGTATGGTCACGGGCTTTCAAATTTCTCTGTGGGTAGAATTCACTTGGACAACTTGGTAAAATTCAGGCTCATGAGTCCCAGCCTTAGAAGCTACCATTCAATTGTTCTAGGATTGGGCCCAGGAGTCTGAAATTTGCGTAAGCGTCTGAGATAATTCTGTTATCGGTAGTTTTGAACCACACTTCAAGAAAATACCCTGGTAATAGCTTTAGAAGTATTTTTGAAAAAATCTCTATCGTCCCAGCACAAATGGCGTATCTGGTCATCCGAACCCTTAAGCCAGCTGGGATATGGATGATACATCAGATAACAAACAGAGAACCCTCATGATTTAGAATAAAATCCCTTTGGAAGAAAAAAAAATCTGAAATTTTTGGAGAAGTAAATATGATAAACCTGACCCTGTTCATTGCTCACTAGAAATGATTCACTTGATGATTCAGCAAGAGCAGAACTTCAACAAACAGATAAAATTATATAGTAGTAATATGCCATGATAACCTTGGTTCTTTTTAAAATATTTCATTGGAAAAAGTAATCTTAATTTATTATAGTTGACAAGGTAAATAAAATGAGTGGAAAAGTAAAGCAAGAATATGAAGCTGTACCTGAAGCCATGAGAGGACTGAGAAAAACCAAGATTAAGTGCTTGATGCTCCAGTTGAAAGAATAAGATGGAATCAAGGCAACAATAATGGCAAAATTAAAATTTCAATAGATCAGAAGAAATGGAAGATGATTTGACAGCTCTATTCCATAAGAAGCACAGGAAGCTAAAAGGAAGAGCCAACAGCAAAGTTTAAAGAACATGTTGTAAATCTCCTTTCCATGCTTTAATGTTTATAAACGTTGCACAAAAGTAAAAATGAGTAAATGTAAAATTGAGTGTATATGTAATTTTCTCATGCTATCAGGATAGTACTAACCAGTCTTACATTTCTACATAACCCTTTTTTTCCTGTCTACTGCATATTTTTTTAAAAAGCTATATAAAAAAAATTCTTTTAGAATTTAGGTATTCATTTAAAATCTACAATATTGTTTTTACTTTTAACACAATACTGAAAATATACTGTTCAAGTGATACTATCTGTGGGAAGTCAGAGTTGATCAAAAACAGAGAATTGCTTGGAAAGATTTCTAACACTAACTGTAGCCACAATAGCAAAAGTTTTAAGGCAATGATGAAAGAATGATCTCTATAGGATTCTTATGGGATCTTCATAAATGCCCATCCATATGTTTGTTTTTTAATGAGGGAGGAGGTAGGAAGAATTGGGTAAAAATAACAAAGATATGGATTCATCAGCCAAAATAGAAGAAACAGTGGTTGAAATGTTAATTCTCAATTCCTGTAAAAGCAGATTGATGAATGAGGCTTAAAACAAGACCAGATGCTGTGGTTTCTAGGATGTACTCCACTTCCCATCCTTTATAACCTGAAGCAATTTTTGCTGTAAGTAGGTCACTTGCTTGCTCTCATTTACCTGATTCTAGGAAAATGCCCTTGAAAGTATTTGGAAAAATATCATGTACTGATGCATAACATTAAAAAAATAAAGATTGTATAACCCCTCGCACTCACACACCTTTCTCTATTAAACAGAATAACTTGTAACCTTGAAGCATATGTGAAACTTCTGTTTTCTAAGCACCAAAATCTGTGCCCCTTCTGTTGGCTCCCACCATTCATTGTACTTAGCAATGGCATAGCACTTACCTCACAAAATTATAATTGAGGTTTAAGTTTCTGTATTCTCATATCGGATGTGAACTTCTTGAAAAAAGAGGATGTCTGGGACATATAAGGTACTCAACAAATAGTTAATTTTTTTCAAGTGTGACATATCTAATGTGACTTTTCAGGTCCTATACTTATAGATTTAACCTGAGTGAGGAGGGTCAGCGGGGGCCGGGGGTGGGGCAAGGAAAGACAAATGGCCCAAAGATACCAAAAAAACTATTACCATTGAGTTGATTCCAACAAATAGCAACCCTGTAGGATAGAGTAGAACACCCCATAGGGTTTCCAGGGCTGTAAATCTTTATGAAAACAGACTGCCACATCTTTCTACCACAGAGCGGCTGGTGAGTTTGAACCACTACCCTTTCGGCTAGCACCTGAGTGCTTAACCACTGCACCAGCAGAGCTCCTTCCTACAGAAGATACGTGTGATGGTTAAGACTGTGTGTCAACTTGGCTGGGCCATGATTCTCAGTGTTTATACGTGATCACCCCTATGATGGAATCTGCTGTGAGTAGCCAATCAATTGAAAGGGAGTTTCCTTGGGCATGTGGCCTGCAGCTAAATACAACTAAATGTTCTGGCTTTTACCTGCTCTGGATCCTGCGGTTGCCTCCTGTTCATCAGACCTCCAGCTCTTGAGACTTGAGCTAGCAGCTTATCTGCCGATCTTGGGATTCATTGATCTTCACAGCCTGTGAACAAGAGCCCTGCTTTCTGACCTGCTGATCTTGGGGGCGCCAGCCCCTGGAGCTACGTGAATCAGGAGAAGCTTTGCAATCTTGCCTGTCAATCTTGGGATACCTCGATTTTCACAGCCTGTGAACAAGAGCCCTGCTCTCTGACCTGCCAATCTTGGGTTCACCAGCCCCTGCAGCACGTGAACCATGAGGAGCCTCTATCTTGATCCACGGACTTGGGATGTTCCAACCTCTACCAGCATGTGAGCCATTTCCTTGATATAAATCTGTCTGTATATTTATACTTTTTGGGGGTTTAGTTATTTTGTTTCTCTAGAGAGCCCAGCCTAAGACAATAAAAAAAAGACAATAGGACATATAAAAGCAATTTAACTTATCATAATTACATTATTGCACATACATATTTGTATATTGTATTGCATAAAATTTTCAAAATATTTCATCTTTAGCCTTAGAGGTTGGTGTGTAAATTTGAACAATTGATCAAACACGCAATAAGGATGCACTGATAATTACCGGTAATTGGAATGAAACGTTGGAAACAAAGAAGGATCAGTAGTTAGAAAATATGGCCTTGGTGATAGAAACAATGACGGAGATTACATGATTGAATTTTCAAGACCAACGTCTTTTTTATTGCAAATACCTTTTTCACCAACATGAACGGCAACTATACATGTGGACCTCACCAGATGGAATACACAAGAATCAAATCAACTACATCTGTGGAAAGAGAAGATAAAAGCCCAATATAATCAGTCAGAACAAGGCCAGGGGCCAACTGTAGATCAGACCATCAATTACTCATGTGCAAGTTCAAGTTGAAACTGAAGAAAATTAGAACAAGTCCATGAGAGCCAAAGTACGACTTTGAGAATATCCCACCTGAATTCAGAGACCACCTCAAGAATAGATTTGACATGTTGAACACTAATGACCAAAGACCCAACAAGTTGTGGACATCAAGGACATCGTACAAGAAGAAAGCAAGAGGCCATTAAAAAGACAGGAGAGAAAGAAAAGACCAAAATGCATGTCAGAAGAGACTCTGAAACTTCCTTTTGAACATCAAGTAGCTAAAAAAAAGAAAATGATAAAGTAAAAGAGTTGAACAGAAGATTTCAAAGTGTGGATCGAGAAGACAAAGTATTATGATGACATGTGCAAAGACCTGGAGATAGGAAACCAAAAGGGAAGAGCATACTCGGAGTTTCTCAAGCTGAACGAACTGAAGAAAAATTCAAGCCTCCAGTTGAAATACTGAAGGAGTCTATGGGTAAAATAGTAAATGATGCAGGAAACATCAAACAAAGATGGAAAGAATACACAGAGTCACTAAACCAGAAATAATTGGTCAACGTTCAACCATTTCAGGAGGTAGCATGTGATCAGGAACCAATGGTACTGAAGGAAGAAGTGCACGCTGCACTAAAGGGATTGTCAAAAAAACAAGGCTGCAGGAATTGATGGAATACCAATTAAGATCTTTCGACAAACAGATGCAGCATTAGAAGTGATCAATCATCTATACCAAGAAATTTGGAAGATTAGATACCTGGCCGACTGACTGGAAGAGATCTGTATTTATGCCTAGTCCCAACAAAGGTGATCCAACCGAATGTGGAAATTATCGAACAATATCATTAATGTCCTACCTGCAAGCAAAATTTTGCCAAAGATGATTTAAAAACACCTACAGCAATATATCAATAGGGAACTGCCAGAAATTCAAGCCAGATTTAGAAGAGGATGTGGAACCAGGGATATCATTACTAATGTCAGATGGATCCTGGCTGAAAGCAGAGAATAACAGAAAGATGTTAACCTGTGTTTTATTGACTATGCTAAAGCATTCGACTGTGAGGATCATAACGGATTATCGATACATTGCAGAGAATAAGAATTCCAGAACACTAATTGTGTTCATGAGGAATCTGTACATGGATTAAGAGGCAGTCGTTTGAACAGAATAGGGAATACTACATGGTTTAAAGTCAGGAAAGGTGTGCATCAGGGTTGTATCCTTTCATCATACCTATTCAATCTGTAATTATTCAATTTAATAATCTGAGAAGCTGGACTATATGAAGAAGAATTGGGCATCAGAATTGGAAGAAGACTCATTAAAACCTGCATTAAGCATATGGCACAACTTTGCATGCTGAAAGTGAAGAGGACTTGAAGCACTTGCTGTTGAAGTTCAAAGACCACAGCCTTCAGTATGGATTACACCTCAACATAAAAAAAAAAAAATCTCACAACTGAACCAATAAATCACATTATG
This sequence comes from Elephas maximus indicus, assembly GCF_024166365.1. Taxonomy (NCBI): domain Eukaryota; kingdom Metazoa; phylum Chordata; class Mammalia; order Proboscidea; family Elephantidae; genus Elephas; species Elephas maximus. The sequence continues at coordinate 38,441,135 of NC_064834.1, forward strand.
ATCAATGGAGAAAGATTGAGGTTGTCAAGGATTTCATTTTACTTGGATCCACAGTCAACACCCATGGAAGCAACAGTCAAGAAATCAAAAGACGCATTGCATTGGGCAAATCTGCTGCAAAAGACCTCTTTCAAGTGTTGAAAAGCAAAGATGTCATCTTTAGGACTGTTTGCCTGACCCAAGCCATGGTGTTTTCAATCACCTCATATACATGTGAGAGCTGGACAATGAACAAGGAAGACCGAAAAAGAATTGATGCCTTTGAATTGTGGTATTGCCAAAGAATACGGAATATACCATGGACTGCCAAAAGAAGGAATAAATCTGTCTTGGAAGAAATACAACCTGAATGCTTCTTAGAAGCATAGATGGTGAGACTGCATCTCACATAGTTTGGATATGTTATCGGGAGGAATCAGCCCTGGAGAAGGACATCATGCTTGGTAAAGTAGAGGGTCAGCAAAAAAGAGGAAGACCCTCAAGGAGATGGATTGACACAGTGGCTGCGACAATGGGCTAAAGCATAGCAACAATTGTGAGGATGGCACAGGACTGGGCAGTGTTTTGTTCTGTCATACATAGGGTCGGTATGAGTCAGAGCTGACTCGATGGGACCTAACAAAAACAACACTGTATGTTAGTGTTAATCAGAGACCAGTTCCATCAGGGTGATAGATAGCAGTATCCATACCCCCCCCGCCCCGCCCCAAAAAACACAGCTATTGCTGTCGAGTCGATTCTAAGTCATAGCGACCCTAAAGGACAGAGTAGAACTTACCCAAAGGGTTTCCAAGGAGTAGCTATATTAAAAAAAAAAAAAAAAAATTATATATAGCTGGTGGATTTGAACTGCCAGTATTTTGGCTAGCAATTCAGCTTTTAAGCACTGCACCACCAGGGTTCCACAGTATTCATGGGGGTCTTAATTTGAGATCTGTTATTTACTAGCTCTATGACTGGGCAAGTTATTTAACCTCGCTAAGCCTCAATTTCCTCATCTTTAATATGAGGACAATAATAGTAAACATGCCATGGAGTTGCATTCAGAATGAAATGAAACAGTGCATGCAGAGCTCTGAGCTCAATGTTAGCATTTAACACTTGGTGCTCAATAAATATGTTCATGTAATACCTCAGGTGATATTTTCATTATACTAATAAGAGATATTCTCTCATCCCCAGAAGTCTGTAAGTACAAAGATTCCTTCATATTTTCTCTGGTGCTTGTGTGAGAACATCACCTCTGAAGTTTTCAACCATGACATCTGGCTGAGACTTATAGCCATTTATGATAGTTGTATAAAACCTATAAAATTCCACCTTATGACCTGAAGACAATTAAATTTAAATTATTGATCAATCCATGAAAATAGCTATGTAGATACTTCTCAGTTCACTGAAGATCATCATTAATGTTGGCTGTTATTCTCATCTGTTTAATAACTGCCATTTATTAAGGTTATAGTCCTTGCTGTCATGGAGCTCTAAAGATGAAAACATCTTACCAAAATGCAAGTTCTCATAGAGCTGCTGATTTTTTTCTTTTTTTTACGCTAGAGGTTTGTCTCATATCTCATCCCTATTCACTGTTTGTTTAGTGAAAAACTTCCTTGCTTATGTTGCCGAGTGGGTTTTGCACAAGCAAAAGAAATAAGTTCAATGGATGAAAGTGAGCTGCTGATCCAGATTTGAGATTTTAGGAGTTGAGACTTTGCATGTCTTAGATTTTCTCTGCAAACTGCAACCTTCTCATTGCCCTCAGGAGCTATCATTACGTCAAACCTACTATTCTTCATATAAAATTTAATTCATTTGAGCACAACACATGTTTTCTTAATATTTCCTATGTGCAGCTCATGGAAACTTTCCCAGAAATGAGAAAGGTTTACTAAGCAAAAGAAATGGTACATCCTGACCAGTGATTGAGTGCACTGCCTTCCAAGGACAAAGTCATAGGCAAAGCTTGCCAATTTCAGGTGTTTAAAAATGAAATATCTTCTAGGCCTTCTCCTTTCACGTACATGGGCCCAGCAGTAAAACACTAGCAGGCCAACATTAAAATCACCTTTCCCACTTTTTTTTTTTTTAATTGTCATTGTTTTGGGAACCAGAAAATAAAAGGATAATACGGAAAAAAAAAAAAAAAAAAGCAAAGCCTGTAACTTGAGCTACAAAAGTGCAGGAAACAAATTATACTAAGTTGGTGGTGGTCAAAGTCCCATTCAACATCAAAATAGAATACCTGGTAGAGTTTCACAAGCCCTTTCTTCTTTCTGGCCTGCTGCTTATTAAGTTTAAATACTCAAACCATTCTGAGAGCTTTGAATGCTTGAGTAGGGCCCAGGGCCAGAGACATGCCCCACGCCCATTTCTTTATGTCTTCTGGCTTCTCAGGTAAGAAAGGGATCAGAAAACAGGACAGTATGGGAAAGGACACAAAGAGGCTGAGTCCCCAACAGTATTTTCTCCCCTTATGGTATTATGCAAAAAGCTGAAGAGATGCTCACGATTCTCAACTGGCTAAAAGCAGCTTTAGAATTCCGTCTAGATATTCTTGAACCTCTGGCTAGACCGTGCCCCACCTTCCACATTCCAATCCATCCTTCACTTAATCCCACAGATGCTAGGTAAACTAGCTTTCTATAGTCTATCATCATGTTGTTGCTCAAGGACCCTCCCCCACTTCCTTGGGATTTTGGAAGTAAAGAAGTAAACAGTTTAAGTAAGTGGTGTCTGAAGTAAAAAAATGAAGCCCTGGTCATGCAGTGGTTAAGTGCTACAGATGCTAGCCAAAAGGTTGGTGGTTCAAATCTACCAGCTGCTCCTTGGAAACCCTGCGGGGCAGTTCTACTCTGTCCTGTAGGGTTGCTGTGAGTCAGAATCAGTTCCACGGCAATGGGTTTGGTTTTGGTTTAAAGTAAGAAAGTACAATGGTTTTTTGGTTTGTTTTTTGATGAATAATCATTGGGATTTCCAGCACGTGAACTCACGCTCATAGGCCAAAAACAGAAAAAAAAAAGACAACAAAAAATCTCTGCAGGAGGATGCCATTTCCTCCTCATTCCCTAGGAAGGAGGGGTCCATAACACTATTTTAATGATCATCCCCCAATACTGTTTCTGTATTCACATAAGGAAGTGTTGCTAAGTGCAGAGTGTCAGGTAGGTGAAGCACAAATATAATAGTTTGAAACACACGGATGCAGATTATTTGCAGTAATCAATAAATTCACAATTATGATAGTGCTGAATGAGAGGGATCAGTTCTATGACTTGTAGTCTTTCTGGGTTTCCTCCTCTGGATTTGAGGGGATTCTACACTGACTTTGTAATGCCATGATTGTATGATTCTCTCCAACCTGAGAGTGAGATAACTTTTGTTTGATTGTTTTCCCTTTCGAAGCCCAACAAGCAAATGATAAATTTAAACTCTAGGTTTTGAAATATTCTTTAAAATATTAAGTTGTGAAGATTTCCAGGAAGATTTGTGTGGTGATCCTTTGACAACTATCCTTTTGCCAGTCATGGTTCTGTAACAATGTAGTTTCACACCTGTATACCTAAATTTTAAAATCTGTGATCTCTTTCATACGTATAGTTCAGTTTTGTTGTTGTTGTTGTGTTAATTTCAATTCATAGTGACCTTAGAGGACAGAGTAGAATGCCCCATAGGGTTTCTAAGGCTGTAAATCTTTACAGAAGCAGATCGCCACATCTTTCTCCTGCGGAGCAGCTGGTGGATTCAACCTGCTGACCTTTTGGTTAGCAGTTGAGCACTTAACCACTGTGCCACCAGGGCTCCTTATGGTTGCTTTTAGTTCCTTTAAATCAAAGAACATGACTACAGTTATCTCTGCCCTCATAGTCACCCGTGCCCCAACCTTCTGGTCAGAGCTATGGGTGGTACAGAGAGAGAAGGTTTGTTACTTACCATCCTCTCTATATATGATGAGTGGAGAATAGCAGCAGTAGGAGACAGGGCCTAGAAAAATTGTGCCCTTCATTTGTGGAAGGGCAAGCTGGTTACTAAGAATGTTGCCAAGGCTTGCAAAAATGTTTTCAGCAAGAAAGCAAATACAAGAAGCATTAAATATCAATACAACTAGGGCTGAATCAATATTTTTTTTATATTGATATGTTTAATGTAAAATAAACCCATCTCCCTCAGCAGAATATGGCTTTCACAATATGAGCTCCTGAACAACTGAGAGAGGTTCTTTTCTGCTTTATTACTAATTTCATGGCTTTATTCTCATGCAAATTTCCTTTTTTGTGTGTGTGTGTGAAACTTTGAATTTGCCAATGAAGATTTTGATTTACACAGCACTTTTCTGGAATATAACTATCCCTATTCCTAGTGGCCAATACTAGTTCATTTCAGCTCACTAATGCCTAGGACATGGATGTTGATGTGTTCGATTTCATTTTTGGCAATTTCCAATTTTCCTAGATTCATACACCGTACATTCCAGGTTCCGATTATTAATGGATGTTTGCAGCTGTTTCTTCTCATTCCGAGTCATGCCACATCAGCAAATGAAAGTCCCCAAAACGTTACTCCATCCATGTCATTAGGTTGACTCTACTTTGAGGAGGTAGCTCTTACCCAGTTGTCTTTTGAATGTCTTCCAACCTGGGAGGCTCATCTTACAGCACTTATCAGACAATGTTCTGCTATTATTCATAAGGTTTTTACTGGCTAATTATTTTCAGAAGTAGCATCCTGGGTCCTTCTCCCTCGTCTGTCTTAGTCTGGAAGGTCAGCTGAAACCTGTCCTCCATGGGTGACCCTGCTGAATACCTGTGGCATAGCTTCCAGCATCACAGCAACACGCAAGCCCCCACAATACAACAAACTGACAGACACATGGGGGCTTGACAGCTTGAAGAGGAATGGTATTGTGTTCATCCTCAAAAAGAACATTTCAAGATCTATCCTGAAATACAATCCTGTCAGTAATAGGATAATGTCCATATACCTACAAGGAAGACCAGTCAAATTTACACACCAACCATTAAGGCCAAAGATGAAGAAATTAAAGATTTTTATCAGCTTCTGCAGTCTGAAGTTGACTGAACATGCAATCAGGATGCATTGATAACACTGGTGATTGGAATGCAAAAGTTGGAAACAAAGAAGGATCAGTAGTTGGAAAATATGTCCTTGGTGATAGAAACAATACCGGAGATCGAATGATAGAATTTTGCAAGACCAACGACTTCTTCATTGTGAATACCTTTTTCACCAGCATAAACAGCGACTATACACATGGACTTAGCCAGGTAGAATACAAAGGAATCAAATCAACTACATCTGTGGAAAGAGACAATGGAAAAGCTCAATATCATCAGTCGGAACAAGGTCAGGGGCCGACTGTGGAACAGACCACCAATTGCTCATATGCAAGTTCAAGCTGAAACTGAAGAAAATCAGAGCAAGTCCATGATAGCCAAAATATGACCTTGAGCATATACCACCTGAATTTAGTGACCATCTCAAGAATAGACTTGACAAGTTGAACACTAATGACTAAAGACCAGACAAGTTGTGGAATGACATCAAGGATATCATATGTAAAGAAAGCAAGAGGTCATTGAAAAGACGGGAGAGGAAGAAAAGACCACAATTGATGTCAGAGGAGACTCTGAAACTTGCTCTCGAATGTCGAGCAGCTAAAGCAAAAGGAAGAATTGGTGAAGTAAAAGAAATGAACAGATGATTTCAAAGGGCAGCTCGAGAAGACAAAGTAAAGTATTATAACGACATGTGCGAAGAGCTGGAGATACAAAACCAAAAGGGAAGAAAACGCTTGGAGTTTCTCAAGCTGAAAGAACTAAAGAAAAAACTCAAGCCTTCAGTTGCAATACTGAAGGATTCAATGGGGAAAATAATAAATGATACAGGAAGCATCAAAAGAAGGAGGAAGGAATACACAGAGTCGTTATACCAAAAAGAATTAATGAATGTTCAACCATTTCAAGAGGTAACATATGATCAGCAACCGATGGTGCTGAAGAAGTCCAAACTGCATTGGCGAAAAACAAGGCTCCAGGACCTGACAGACTATCGACTGAGATGTTTCAACATACAGATGCAGCACTGGAAGTGCTCAATCATCTATGCCAAGAAATTTGGAAGACAGCTACCTGGCCAACTGACTGGAAGAGACCCATATTTATGCCTATTCCCAAGAAAGGTGATCCAAGCGAATGCAGAAATTATCAAACAATATCGTTATCACATGAAAGCAAAATTTTCCTGAAGATAATTTAAAAGTGGGTGCAGCAGTACATCAACAGGGGACTGCCAGAAATTCAGGTGGGATTCAGTAGAGGATGAGGAACCAGGGATATCATTGCTGATGTCAGATGGATCCTGGATGAAAGTGGAGAATACCAGAAGGATGTTTACCTGTGTTTTCTTGACTATGTGAAGGCATTCGACTGTGTGGATTATAACAAATTATGGATAACATTGCAAAGAATGGGAATTCCATAACACTTAATTGTGCTCGTGAGGAACCTGTACACAGATCAAGAGGTAGTTGTTCAGACAGAACAAGGGGATACTGATTGGTTTAAAGTCAGGAAAGGTGTACGTCAGGGTTGTATCCTTTCACCATACCTATTCAATCTGTTTGCTGAACAAATAATCTGAGAAGCTGGGCTATATGAAGAAGAACAGGTCATCAGGATTGGAGGAAGACTCATTAACAACCTGAGCTATGCAGATGACACAACCTTCCTTGCTGAGAGTGAAGAGGACTTGAAACACTGTTGAAGCTCAAAGACCACACCCTTCACTTTGGATTACACCTCAACATAAAGAAAACAAAAATCCTCACAACTGGACCAATAAGCCACATCATGATAAATGGAGAAAATTTGAAGTTGTCAAGGATTTCATTTTACTTGGATCCACAATCAACACCCATGGAAGCAGCAGTCAAGAAATCAAAAGATGCATTGCATTGGGCAAATGTGCTGCAAAAGACCTCTTTAAAGTGTTGAAAAGCACACACGTCACCTTGAAGACTAAGGTGCACCTGACCCAAGCCATGGTATTTTCAATTGCATCACATGCATGTGAAAGGTGCACGATGAATAAGGAAGACCAAAAAAGAATTGACACCTTTCAATTGTGGTGTTTGCAAAGAATATTGAATATTCCATGAACTGCCAAAAGAATAAACAAATCTGTCTCAGAAGAAGTACAATCAGAATGCTCTTTAGAAGCAAGGATTGCGAGACTGTGTCTTACATACATTGGACATGTTGTCAGTAGGGATCAGTTCCTGGAGAAAGACATCATGTTTGGTAAAGTACAGGGTCAGCAGAAAAGAGGAAGATCCTCAATGAGATGGACGGACATGGTGGCTGCAACAATGAGCTGAAGCATAAGAATGATTGTAAGGATAGCGCAGGACCAGGCAGTGTTTCGTTTTGTGGTACATAGGGTTGCTATGAGTCAGAACTGACTCGACAGCACCAAACAACAACAACAACATTCCTAGTGGGTGACAGTTCTGTAACAAATTCTTAAAACATTCACATATAATCAAACTTGCCAAAACCAAAGATTTCGTTTATTGTGTTTTTGGTGAAAATTTATAAACCAAGTCTGTCTCTCATACATAAATTTATATATACCTTGCTATGTACTCCTCGTTGCTCTCCACCTAATGAGACAGCACACTCCTTCTTTCCACACTGTATTCCCCATGTCCGTTCAGCAGACTTCTGTCCCCCTCTGTCTTCTCATCTCCCCTTCAAACAGGAGCTCTCCACATAGTCTTATGTGTCTCCTTGAGCCAAGTAAAGAGAGAATTTTAAGAATGGCTAGGAATAAATGAAAAATCATCTACAAAGGAGAGTCAATAAGACTAAGCTCGGACTACTCAGCAGAAACCATGCAGGCAAGAAGGCAATGGGATTACACATACAAAACCTTGAAGGAAAAAAATTGCCAGCCAAGAATTACATACCCAGCAAATCTGTCTCTCAAATATTATGGTGAAATTAGGGCATTTCCAGATAAACAGAAGTTTAGGGAGTTTGCAAAAACCAAACCAAAATTATAAGAAATACTAAAGGGAGTCCTCCAATTGGAAAATAAATAGCATCAGATAACAACCCAAGAATAGAACACAGGACAGAGCAACCAGATATCAACGCTGACAGGGAAGTCACAAAAATAAATCAAAGCTAAAACACTGAAAATAAGAAATAGAGACATCATTATGTAAAAGATGACAACATGAAAACAAAAAGAGGGACTAAAAAATGTACTCATAGATCTTTCATATGCAGAGGAAGTCAAGGTGATATAAAGAAATGAAAGATTAGTTTAAACTTAGAAAAATAGGGGTAAATATTAAGGTAATCACAAAGGAAACTAACAGTCCTACACATCAAAATAAAAAACAAGAAAAACATAAAGACTCAGCAAATACAAAATCAACAACAGCAAAAAAGATGAAAAGAAAATAAATAAAGAAAAAAGACTTAGCACAGAAAATTAAGTGGAACAAAGAAACTGTCAACAACACACAAAAGAATACATCACAATGACAGCACTAAACTCATACCTATCAATAAGTACGCTGAACGTAAATGGACTAAATCCACCAACAAAGAGACAGAGAGTGGCTGAAAGGATTAAAAAAAACACGATCCATCTGTATGCTGCCTACAAGAGCCATACCTTAGACTTAAAGACACAAACAAACTAAAACTCAAAGGATGGAAAAATATATCAAGCAAACGACAATCAAAAAAGAGCAGGAGTGGCAAAATTAATTTCTGACAAAATAGACTTTAAAGTAAAATCCACCACAAAGGATAATGAAGGACACTATATAATGATAAAAGGGTCAATACACCAGGAGGACATAACCATAATAAATATTTACGCACCCTACGACAGGGTTCCAAAATACATAAAACAAACTTTAGCGGCAGTGAGAAGAGAGATAGACTGCTCCACAATAACAGTAGGAGACTTCAACACATCACTTTCAGTGAAGGACAGAACATCTAGAAAGAAGCTCAATAATGACATGGAAGATCTAAATCCCACAATCAACCAACTTGATCTCATAGACATATTCAGAACACCCCACCCAACAGCAGCCAAGTATACTTTCTTTTCAAACACACATGGAACATTCTCCAGAATAGATCACATATTAGACCATAAAGCCAGACTTAACAGAATCCAAAACACTGAAGTATTACAAAGCATCTTTTCTGACCACAAGCCATAAAAGTAGAAATCAATAACAGAAAAAGCAAGGAAAAAAAAAAATCAAACCCCTGGAAATGGAATGAGACCTTGCTCAAAAACTACTGGGTTATAGAAGAATGAAGGATGAAATAAAGAAATTAACAGAACCAAGTGAGAATGAAAACACATCCTACCAGAATCTTTGGGACACAGCAAAAGCAGTGCTCAGAGTTCAATTTATAGCAATAAAGGCACACATACAAAAAGAAGCAAAGGTCAAAATCAAAGCATTAACCCTATAACTTGAACAAATAGAGAGCAGCAAAAGAAGCCATTGGGCACCAGAAGAAAGCAAATAATAAAAATTAGAGCAGGATTAAATGAAATAGATGATAGAAAAACATTTGAAAGAGTTAACAAGACCAAAAGCTGGTTCTTTGAAAAGATCAACAAAATCGATAAACCATTTGCCAAACTGACAAAAGAAAAACAGGAGAGGAAGCAAATAACATGAATAAGAAATGAGATGGACCATATCACAACAGACCCAACTGAAATTAATCAGAACAGAATACTATGAAAAACTGTACTCTAACAAATACGAAAACCTAGAGGAAATGCACAAATTTCTAGAAACATACTACCTACCTAAACTAACAGAGGTAGAACGACTAAATAAACATAGAACAAAAGAAGAGATTGATAAAGTAATTAAAAAACTCCCAACAAATAAAGCCCTGGCCCTGATGACTTCACTGGAGAATTTTTAGAGAAGGGTTAATACCACTATCACTAAAGGTATTTCAGAGCATGAAAAAAGATGGAATACTCCCAAACTCATTCTATGAAGCTAGCATAACCGTAATACCAAAACCAGGTAAAGACACCACAAGAAAAGAAAATTGCAGAACATTATCCCTCACAAACATAGATGCAAAAATTCTCAACAAAATTCTAGACAACAGAATTCAACAATATATCAAAAAAATAATTCACTGTGACCCAGTGGGATTCATACCAGGTATGCAGGAATGGTTTAACATTAGAAAAATATTCAATGTAATCCATCACATAAATAAAACAAAAGACAAGAATCACATGATTTTATCAATTGATGCAGAAAAGGCATTTGACAAAGTCCAACACCCATTCATGGTAAAAACTCTCAGCAAAATAGGAATAGAAGGAAAATTCCTCAGCATAATAAAGAGCATTTATACAAAGCCAAAAGCCAACATCATCCTAAATGGAGAGCCTGAAAGCATTCTCCATGAGAACAGGAACCAGATAAGAATGCCCTTTATCACCACTCTCATTCAACATTCTGCTAGAGGGTCTAGCCAGAGCAATTAGGCTAGAAAAAGAAATAAAAGACATCCAAATTGGTAAAGAAGAAGTCAAAGTATCTCTATTTGCAGAAGCTATGATCTTATACACAGAAAACCCCAAAGAATCTACAAGAAAACTACTGGAACTAATAGAAGAGTTCAGCAGAGTATCAGGATACAAAATATACATACAAAATCAGTTGGATTCCTCTACACCAACGAAGAGAACGTTGAAGAGGAAATCACCAAATCAATACCATTTACAATAGCCCCCAATAAGATAAAATACTTAGGAATAAATCTAACCAGAGACATAACAGACTTACACAAAGAAAACTCCAAGACACTACTTCAAGAAACCAAAAGAGAGCTACATAAGTGGAAAAACATACCTTGCTCATGGATAGGAAGGCTCAAGACTGTGAAAATGTCTATTCCACCCAAAGTGATCTACAAATACACTGCGATCCCCATCCAAATTCCAACAGCATTTTTTAATGAGATGGAGAAACAAATCACTTCATATAGAAAGGGAAAAGGGTCCCAGATAAGTACAGCATTACTGAAGAAGAAGAACAAAGTGGGAGGCCTCATACTACCTGATTTTTAAACCTATTATACCACCACGGTAGTCAAAAGAGCCTGGTACTGGTACAAATTAAACAGAATTGAGAATCCAAATGTAAATTCATCCACCTATGAGCAGCTGATATGTGACGAAGTTTCAAAGTTCATTAATTGAGGAAAAGACAGTCTCTTTAACAACTGATGCTAGCATAACTGGATATCCATCTGCAAAAAAAAAAGAAAGAAAAGAAACAAGATCCATACCTCACACCATGCATAAAAACTAACTCAAAATGGGTCAAAGACCTAAATATAAAATCTAAAATGATAAAGATCTTGGAAGAAAAATTAGGGACAATGCTAGGAGCCCTAATTCACAGCATAAACAGAATACAAAACAGTACTAACCATGCACAAACACCAGAAGAGAAACTAGATAACTGGGAGCTCCTAAAAATCAAACAGTTATGCTCATCCAAAGGCTTCACCAAAAGAGTAAAAAGACAGCCTACAGATTGGGAAAAGATTTTGGCTATGACAAATCAGATCAGCATCTCATCTCTAAAATCTACAAAATACTGCAAAACCTTGGAAACAAAAAGACAACCCAAACAAAAAATGGGCAAAGGATATGAACAGGCACTTCACGAAAAAAGACATTCAGGTGGCTAACAGATACATGAGGAAATGCTTACAATCATTAGCCATTAAAGAAATGCAAATCAAAACTACAATGAGATACCATCTCACCCCAATAAGGCTAGCATTAATCCACAAAACACGAAATAATAAATGTTGGAGAGGTTGTGGAGAGACTGTAACACTCATACACTTCTAGTGGAAATGTGAAATGGTACAATCACTTTGGAAATTGATTTGGCGCTTCCTTAAAAAGCTAGAAATAGAATACGATCCAGAAATCCCACCCCTTGGGATATATCCTAGAGCAATAGGAGCCCTCACATGAATAGATATATGCACATCCATGTTCATTGCAGCACTGTTCACAATAGCAAAAAGATGGAAACAACCTTGGTGCCCATCAACAGATGAATGGATAAACAAATTATGGTGCATTCACACAGCAGAATACTATGCAATGATAAACGACAATGATGAATCTGTGAAACATCTGATAACATGGATGAATCTGGAAGGCATTATGCTGAGTGAAATTAGTCGCAAAAGGACAAATATTGTATGAGGCCACTATTTTAAGGACTCGGAAAGTTTTAAACGCAGTAGAAAGCATTCTTTGATGGTTACATGGGTGGGGAAGGAGGGAGAGGGGTATTCACTAACTAGATAGTAGACGAGAGTTATCTTAGGTGAAGGGAAGGACAACACACAACAGGGGAAGTTAGCACTACTGGACTAAATTAAAAGTTAAGAAGTTTCCTGAACACAATCAACCGCTTTGAAGGGCAGAGTAGCAGGGGCAGAGGTCTAGGGGCTATGGTTTTAGGGGACATCTAGGTCAATTGGCATAACAAAATTTATTAAGAAAATGTTCTGCATCCCACTTTGGTGAGTGGTGTCTGGGGTCTTAAAAGCTGGCAAGCAGCAATCTAAGATGCATCAATTGGTCCCAACCCACCTGAAGCAAAGGAGAGTGGAGAACACCAAATTACAGGGAAAGTATGAGCAGAAGAGACAGAAAGGGCCACAGAAACCAGAAACTGCCTCAGCCTGAGACCAGAAGAGCTAGATGGTGCCAGCTACCACCAATGACTGCCACGACAGGGAACACAACAGAGAGCTCCTGATGGAGCAGGAGAAAAGTGGAGTGCAGAACTCAGATTCTAATAGAAAGACCAGACTTAATGGTCTGACTGAGATAGGCAGGACCCCAGAGGATGTGGCCCCCAGACTCTCTGTTAGCCGAAAACTAAAATCATTCCCGAAGCCAACTCTTCAGACAAAAATTAGACTGGACTATAAGACATTAAATGATACTTGTGAAGAGTGTGTTTGTTAGCTCAAGTAGATACATGAGACTAAATGGGCAGTTCCTGTCCAGATGCGAGATGAGAAGGCAGAAAGGGACAGGAACTGGCTGAAAGGACATGGGAAATACAGGGTAGAAAGGAGGAGTGTGCTGTCACATTACAGGGAGAGCAACTAGAGTTACATAACAATGTGTGTACAAGTTTTTGTATGAAAAACTAACTTGAACTGTAAACTTTCACTTAAAGCACAATTAAAAAAAAAAACAAAAACATAGATCCTCACAAATCATGTTTTAATTGAGAGTTAGCCAAAGAGGAAGAGAAGAGAGGTAAGGATGTAGATTTAACTCTACTTCTGTGCTCATTGGCTACTTTCATTAAGAGAAAAAACATTTTATTTCCTTTTTTTCCTCTCACTCTTAAGGAATTCAAGAGTAAGAAACTCCATGTTTGTTTACACAGTCCAATTTGTTGTTAATTACCTGTTGACATACTGAGCAATGGATATAATACGTTGGCTTGGAACACATCTCTTTCACAGATGTAACAAATCAACATTAAAAAGGAAAAAATCATTTTTTTCCCTTCATAAGGCATCTCATTCAATGTTATAGAAATAGAGAAGATCTAGATATATTCTAGGAAGATATAATTTCAAGGAATTACAGACTCTCGGGATTGAAAGAAATTTTGAAGTTCATTGAGTCTCCAACCATACATAGTGTGGAATCATGGAAAGAATGTGTAGTATGGAATTACATGGATCTGGATCAAATCACAGCTTTGCCACTTAATAGCTATGTACTTCGGGCAATTTATTTAACCTCTCTGAACCTCAGTTTTCTCATCTGTAAAATGAAGATATTGCCTACATTGTAGGGTTGGTGAAAAGATTAAAGATAAAGTATGTCAGGACCTGGGACGAACATAAGCATTCAGTAAATGACTGTGCTTGTTGCTTTCATTATTGCTCTACTAAGTAGTCATCAAGCTTATTTTAACATTCCCAGTGATGTGGAACTCATTAGCTCGTTTCATATTTGGGAAACCCTTCAGTGTCAGCTCTTTTTACTGAGCCTAAATCTCTTTCCCTAAAACGTTTATCCACTGTTCCCATTCTCCCCAAAAAGGCTGCACAGATTAAGTCTGTGTAATTAGATTAAGCATGTTATCTAAAATGGAGCATCTGCTCCAAGAGTGATGTGACCAGTGTAGGTACTATAAATGTATCAACACAATTAGGATCAAATTAGCTTCCTTTTGCTGCCACCCAGTTTTTGATACCTGTTCAATCTTCTCTTAAAGACTGATTTGTTGGTTAGACCTATAGCCAAAGCTTGGGTCCTGCATGTTGTAATTATTAGTTTTTAAGGAAGAGACTCAAGTGAAGAACCCTAGAATTAAATCTTTATCATATTTTCTTAGGCTGGGTTCTCTAGAGAAGCAACACCAGTAAAGCATATAAATATATATAAGAGATTTATATCAAGAAAACCAATGGCTCATGGGCTTATAGAGGCTGGAATGTCCCAAGTCCATGGATCAGGACAGAAGCTTCTCTCTATTCACGTAGCCGCAGGGGCTGATGAACCCAAGATCAGTGGGCCGGCGAGCAGGGCTCTTGCTCACAGGCTGTGAAGATCTACTAATCCCAAAATCAGCAGATAAGCTGATAGCTTAAGTCCCAAGAACCAGAGGTCGGAAGAACAGAGGATGCAGCCCCAGGATCCAGAGCAAGCAAAAAACCAGAATGTCTGCTTATATTCGGGTGCAGGCCACACCCCCAAGGAAACTCCCCTTCAACTGATTGGCTACTTCACAGATCATGGGAGTGATCATGTAGAGACAGTGAGAATCATGGCCCAGCCAAGCTGACACAATCTTAACCGTCACGCACATTAAGAAATTGGTAAAACTCCATCCACCTGTGTCATGCAAATATAATTGGTTATAATGTCACATGACATACCTCTAAGGTCATATGACTGACAAATGGGCAAGAACCTAGTACATTTTACTTCTTTTATTTAAATACTTATTTAAATGTGCCAGCCTCTGTTGTAAGTGCTTTACCTATATTAACTAATTTAATTCTCATAACAACCTATATAGTAGTAGCGCTATTATTATCCTCAGATAAAGAAACTGAGGCACAGAGAAATTATCTAATTTGTCCAAGATCAAATAGCTAGTAAGTGACAGAGCCAGAATTTGAATAAGGCTGTATACTTTCAGAGCCCGTGTTTATAGTATTATGCCTTTTTCTCAAATTTGTCAATTTTTCTTAAAAATTTGATTACATAGACTATTAAAAAAAAAAAAAAAGGGCTCCTTAAAATCAAGAAAAGTGTGATGATTCAATGCTATTGGATCCACAACCTTTAAACTTTACAAAAGCACTGTTAGAGCATATCTTTTGAGTGCTGTGGATTTGATAGATGAGAATACAAAATGTTGACTCGAAGCTATATCTAGCTTCAGTCTAAGCAAGACCAGACTTCTAATAATACCACATTTTATATTTCAACTATACAATGAAGAAGGAATTAATAAAAGCGTCTGAAGCTTGACTCTGATTATACTCATTCTGATGAAAATTAATGTTTTCAAATATTGGACCAATACATTAAGTTTTTATTTTATTTTTTAAATTAATACACAGTAGAATGGATGTTTTTATGTGTATATATGTGTACATTTCTACTAACTTTAACACAAGAATAGATTCATATAACTACCACCACAATTAGGATACAGAACCATTCTATTACCCTCCCTGCAAAAAAATTCTTTTGCCTTACCCCTTTGTAATTACACCCTTTCCTATCCAAATCCCTGGCAACCACTTATTTGGTCTCTATCACTAAGGTTTTGTGTTTTTGAGAATGTCATATAAAGGAATCATACAGTATGCAACCTTTTGAGACTGGTTTCTCTTACTCAGCATAATGCCTTTGAGATTTATCCGAGAGACATATCTGTCAATAGTTAATTCCTTTTTATTGCTGAGTAGTAGCCTGTTGTATAGATGGACCACAGTTAGTTTATCCATTCACTTGTTGAAGAATATTTGGGTTGTTTTTAGTTTTTGGCAATTATGAAATGAGCTTCTGTAAACATTTGTGTACAGGTTTTGGGGTGAACATAAGTTTTTTTTTTTTTTTCTTCTAGGGTAAATACCCAGGAATGGAATTGCTAGGTCATATGAAAAGAGTATTTTTAAATTTATTATAAACTGCCAAACTGTTTTCCAGAGTGGCTGTACCATTTTGGATTTCTGCAAGAATGTATGAACGTTCCACTTGTTCTGCATCCTCAGCAGCACCTGGTATTACAAGAATTATTTTTTTTCAGGCATTAGAATAGTTATCTGATCATGATTTTAATTTGCATTTCTCTAATGACTAATGACACTAACATCTTTGCATGAGCTTATATGCAATCCATTTATTCACTCTGGAGAAATGTCTTTTCAAATATTTTCTCCTTTTTCTTATTGGGTTATTTGTTTTCTTATTGTTGAGTTTTGAGAATTTGTTATATTTCTGGATACAAGTCCTTTGTCAAATATGCAATTTGCAAATATTCTCTTCTAGTCTGTAATGTGTCTTTTTATTCTCTTAACACTGTCTTTTGCAAAGCTTTAAGCCTTGATGAAGTCAATTGATAAAATAATTTATCAATTTTTTTCTTTTATGAATCATATTTTTGGTATCATGTTTAAGAATCCTTTGCCTTATCTCAGCCCATGCTGATTTTCTCTAAAGGTTTCTTCTAAAAGTTTTATATTTTACATTTAGATCTATGATACATTTTGAGTTAATCTTTGTATAAGATGTGAGCTTTAGGTTGAGAGTTGCTGTTTTGCATGTGAATGTCTAGTTGGTCCAGCATCGTTTCTTGAAAAGACTATTCTTTGTACCTTTGTCAAAAAACAATTGGCCATATTTGTGTGAGTCAGTTTCTAGGCTATCTAAATTGTCTATCCCATCGGCAATACCACACTGTTTTGATTAATCTGGCTTTACAGTACAACTTTGAGTGAAGAAGACTTGAAACAGTTGCTGATGAAGGTCAAAGACTACAGCCTTCAGTATGTATCACACCTTGACATAAAGAAAACAAAAATCTTCACAACTGGACCAATAAGCGACGTCATGATAAACCAAGAAAATACTGAAGTTGTCAAGGATTTCATTTACCTTGGATCCAAAATCAACATCCAGGGAAGCGGCAGTCAAGAAATCAAAGAATGTATTGCATTGGGCAAATCTGCTGCAAAAGACCTCTTTAAAGTGTTAAAAAGCAAAGATGTCACCTTGAGGACTAAGGTGTACCTGACCCAAGCCATGGTATTTTCAATTCCCTCATATGCATGCAAAAGCTGGACAATGAATAAGGAAGACCAAAAATTGATGTCTTTGAATTTTGGTGTTGGCAAAGAATATTGTATACACCACGGACTACCAGAAGAAAGAACAAGTCTCTCTTGGAAGAAGTACAGCCACAAAGTTTCCTTATAAGGGGGAACGGAAAGACTTCATCTCAAGCACTTTGGACATGTTATCAGAAGGGACCAGTCCCCAGTGAAGGGCATCATGCTTAGTAAAGCAGAGGGTCAGTGGGAGAGAGGAAGACCCTCGACAAGATGGATTGACACACAGTAGCTTCAATAATGGGCTCAACATAGCAGCGATTGTGAGGGTGGTTCTGGACAGGGCAGTGTTTCATTCTGTTGAGTGTGGGGTCTCTAAGAGTTGGAATTGACTTCACAGCACCTAACAACAACAGCAACAAACACCATAACTTAGAATCAGATACTGTGAGTCCTCCAACTTTTTTCTTCTTTTTCAAAATTATTTTGGCTTTTCAGTTTTCTTCGAATTTCTAAATAAATTTTAGACTCAGTTTGTCTGTATCTACAAAAAATTCTCCTGGAATACTTAATGGAATTAAGTTTATAGATCAGTTTGGTGAGAATTAACATCTTTACAGTATTGAATCTTCTAACCAATGAATGTGGTATATCTCTCCGTTTATTTAGGTCTTCTTTGATTTCTTTCATTGTTGGCTTACAATTTTCAACATACAAATCCTATTCATGTTTTGTTAGATATATACCTAAATATTTCAATATTTTGGGGGCTATTACAAATGGAATTGTTTTTTAAGTATGTTTCCAGTTGTTCATTGCTGCTAAACAGACAGAAGATTTATTTTTGCGTGTTTATCTTATGTCCTGTTAACTTATCTCTCAGTTCTAGGAGGTTTTTTTGGTCACTTCCTTGGAATTTTTTTTTATTGTACTTTAGATGAAGTTACACAGAGTAAATTAATTTCTCATTAAACAATTAATACACATATTGCCTGTTTTGTGACATTGGTTGCCAACCCCATGACACTTCAACACTCCTCCCCTTCTTGACCTTGGGTTCCCTGTTACCAGCTTTCCTGTTCCCTCCCGCCCTCTCATCCCTGCCCCTGAGCTGGTGTGCCCATTTAGTCTCATCTTGTTTTATGGGCCTATCTGATCTTTGGCTGAAGGGTGAACCTCAAGAGTGACTTTAATACTGTGTTAAAAGGGTGTCCAGGAGCTATACTCTCGGGGTTTCTCCAGTCTCTGTCGGATCAGTAAGTCTGGCCTTTTTTTGTGAGTTAGAATTTTGTACTACATTTTTCTCCACCTCTATTGTAATCCCTGTCAGAGCAGTCAGAAATGGCAGCCGGGCACCATCTAGTTGTGCTGAGCTCAGTCTGGTGGAGCCTGTGGTAGTTGTGGTCCATTAGTCCTTTGGACTAATCTTTCCCTTGTGTCTTTGATTTTCTTCATTCTCCCTTGCTCCAGAAGGGGTAGGACCAGTG
The DNA here is from genome assembly GCF_024166365.1 of Elephas maximus indicus. Taxonomy (NCBI): domain Eukaryota; kingdom Metazoa; phylum Chordata; class Mammalia; order Proboscidea; family Elephantidae; genus Elephas; species Elephas maximus. The sequence continues at coordinate 38,460,066 of NC_064834.1, forward strand.
TAGTATATCAGACAGCTGCTCACAAGCTTTTAAGACCCTAGACACTACTCACCGAATGAGGATGGAGAACACTTTCCTTATAAACTATGTTATGCCAATTAAGCTAGATGTCCTCTGAAACCATGGTCCCCAGTCCTATGACCACTAATTCGGTCCCTCAGGGAGTTTGGATATGTCTATGAAGCTTCCATGACCTTGCCTTTGTCAAATTGTGTTTCCTTCCTGTCAAAGAATGAATTATGTCTCCCCATAAATGTGTGTATTAACTTGGTTAGGTCATGATTCTCAGTTTTCTGAGGTTGTCCTCCATTTTGTGGTTGTAATTTTATGTTGAGAGGATTAGGGTGGGATTGTAACACTGCCCTTACTCAGGTCACCTCCCTGATCCAATGTACCACCTTTTATCTCTCAAGATAAGAGGAAAAGGAAGCAAGCAGAGAGTTGGGGACTTTATACCACCAAGAAAACAGCACCAGGAGCAGAGTGTGTCCTTTGAACCAGGGTCCCTGTGCCTGAGAAGCTCTTTGACCAGGGAAAGATTGAGGACAAGGACCTTTCTCCAGAGCCCACAAAGAGAGAAAGACTTCCCCTGGAGCTGACACCCTGAATTTGGTCTTGTAACCTACTAGACGGTGAGAGAATAAATTTCTCTTTGTAAAAGCCATCCACTTGTGGTATTTCTATTATAGCAGTACTAGATAACTAAAACATTTCCTTAAAATTGTGTACTATCTTACCCTTCACCGAAGTTACCACTTATCTGTTGTCTAGTGTTTTTCCCTCCCCACCCCTTCCCTCTCTAGTAACTATCAAAGATTGTTTCTTTCTGTGTGTAAGCCTTTTCATGAATTTTTATAAGAGTGGTTTTTTTTCATACAGTATTTGTCCGTTTGTGATTGACTTATTAAAACCCATTGCCTTCGAGTCAATTCCAACTCATAGCGACCCTACAGGACAGAGTAGAACTGCCCCGTAGAGTTTCCAAGGAGCGCATGGTGGACTCAAACTGCCGACCTTTTGGTTAGCAGCCGTAGCTCTTAACCACTATACCACCAGGGTTTCCGATTGACTTATTATACCCAGCATAATGCCCTCCAGATTCATCCGTGTTGTAAGATGTTTCACAGACTCATCATTGTTCTTTATCGTTGCATAGTAATCCATTGTGTGTATGTATCACAGTTGGTCCATTCATCTCTCGATGGACACTTAGATTGTTTCCATTTTTTTGCTATTGTGAATAACGCTGCAATGAACATTGATGTGCATATGTCTATTTGTGTGATGGCTCTTATTTCTGTAGGCTATATTCTTAGGAGTGGAATTGCTGGATCATATGGTATTTCTAGCTTTTTAAGGAAGCACCACATCATTTTCCAAAGTGTTTGTACCATTTTACATTCCCACTGGCCAGGTGTAAGAGCTCCAATCTCCCCACAGCCCCTCCAACATTTGTTTTTTTGTTTTTTTTGATTCGTGGCAGTAACATCAGGTTGAGATGATATCTCATTGTAGTTTTGATCTGCATTTCTTTAATGACTAGTAATCTCGAAAATTTCCTCATGTGCCTGTTAGCTGCCTGAATGTCTTCTTTGGTGAAGTGTCTGTTCATATCTTTTGCCCATTTTTTAATTGGATTGATTTGTCTTTTTGTTGTAGAGGTGTTGGATTTTCCTATATATTTTAGAGATTAGACCTTCGTTGGATTTGTCATATCCCCAAATTTTTTCCCAGTCTGTAGGTTCTCTTTTTACTCTTTTGGTGAAGTCTTTTGCTGTTGTTGTTGTCAGGTGCCGTCAAGTTGGTTCCGACTCATAGGAACCCTATGCACAACAGGACGAAACACTGCTTGGTCCTGCGCCATCTTCATAATTGTTGCTATGCTTGAGCCCATTGTTACAGCCACTGTGGCAATCCATCTCATCGAGGGTCTTCTTCTTTTTCAATGACCCTCAACTTTACCAAGCTTGATGTCCTTCTCCAGGGACTGATTTCTCCTGACAACATGTCCAAAGTATGTAAGACATAGTCTCACCATCCTTGCTTCTAAGCAGCATTCTGGTTGTACTTCTTCTAAGACAGATTTGTTCATTCTTTTGGCAGTCCATGGTATATTCAATATTCTTCGCCAGCACCACAATTCAAAGGTGTCAGTTCTCCTTCGGTCTTCCTCATTCATTGTCCAGCTTTTGCATGCATATGAAGCGACTGAAACCATCATGGATTGGGTCAGGCACACCTTAGTCCGCACAGTGACATCTTTGCTTTTGAACAGTTTAAAGAGGTCTTTTGTAGCCGATTTGCCCAATGCAACGCACCTTTTGATTTCTTGACTGTTGCTTCCATGGGTGTTGATTGTGGATCCAAGTAAAATGAAATCTTTGACAACCTTGATCTTTTCTCCATTTATCATGATGTTGCTTATTGGTCCAGTTGTGAGGATTTTTGTTTTCTTTCCGTTGAGGTGTAATCCACACTGAAGGCTATGGCCCTTGATCTTCATCAGTAAGTACTTCAAGTCCTCTTCACTTTCAGCAAGCAAGGTTCTGTCATCTGCATAACGCAGGTTGTTAATGAGTCTTCCTCCAATCCCGATGCCCCGTTCTTCCTCGTATAGTACAGCTAGTTGGATTATTTGCTCAGCATACCGATTGAATAGGTATGGTGATAGGATGCATTCCTGATGCACACCTTTCCTGACTTTAAACCATGCAATATCCCCCTGTTCTATTCTAATGACTGCCCCTTGATCCATGTACAGATTCCTCATGAGCACACTTAAGTGTTCTGGAATTCACATTCTCAGCAATGTTACCCATTATTTTGTTATAATCCACACAATCGAATGTCTTTGCACAGTCAATAAAACACAGGTAAACATCTTCTGGTATTCTCTGCTTTCAGCCAGGATCCGTCTGACATCAGCAATGATATCCCTGGTTCCACGTCCTCTTCTGAATCCAGCCTGAATTTCTGGCAGTTCCCTGTTGATATACTGCTGCAGCTGCTTTTGAATGATCTTCAGGAAAATTTTGCTTGCATGTGGTATTAATGATATTTTTCAACAATTTCCACAATTGGATCACCTTCCTTGGGAATAGGCATAAACATGGATCTCTTTCACTCTGTTGGCCAGGTATCTGTCTTCCAAATTTCTTGGCATAGATGACTAAGCACTTCCAGCGCTGCATCCGTTGGTTGAAACATCTCAATTGGTACTCTGTCAAGTCCTGGAGCCTTGTTTTTAACCAATGCCTTCAATGCCACTTGGACTTCTTCCTTCAGTACCATCAGTTCCTGATCATATGTTACCTCCTAAAATGGTTGGATGTCAACCAATTCTTTTTGGTATAGGACTCTGTGTATTCCTTCCATCTTCATGCTTCCTGCATCGTTTAATATTTTCCGCATAGAATCCTTCAATATTGAAGTTGTCAAGGATTTTATTTTACTGGGATCCACAGTCAACACCCATGGAAGCAGCAGTCAAGAAATCAAACAAAGCATTGCATTGGGTAAATCTGCGTAAAAGACCTCTTTAAAATGTTGAAAAGGCAAAGATTTGCCTGACTCAAACCATGATGTTTTTAATCACCTCATACACATGCAAAAGCTGGACAATGTATATGGAAGACCGAAGAACTGACATCTTTGAATTGTGGCATTGGCGTAGAATATTGAACATACCATAGATTGCCAAAAGAACAAACAAATCTGCCTTGGAATAAGTACAGCCAGGTTGCTCCTTAGAAGCAAGGATGGTGAGACTGTCTCACATACTTTGGAGATGTTACCAGGAGAGATCAGTCCCTAGAGAAGGACATCATGCTAGGTAAAGTAGAGAGTCAGCAAGAAAGAGGAAGACCCTCAACAAGATGGATTGACACAGTGGCTGCAACAATGTGCTCATGCATAACAAAGATTGTGAGTGAGGATGGCACAGAGATGGGCAGTGTTTCATTCTGTTGTACTTAGGGTCACTGTGAGTTGAAACTGACTCAATGCATCTAACAACACCTATAACAACAATTGCTGTTTTTGTATGATTTCTAGTTTCTTATTTATTTTGACATTTTTTTCCTATATTATTTTCCTGAATTCTTCCATTGTTTCATCTGTCTTTTCCATGATTTTGTCTGTCTTTTCTATGGTTTTGTCAATTTTTTCCTTAATTTTGTCTACATTTTCCTTCATCTCTTGGAGAACCCTGAATATCTGAGTTTTGAATTCCCTATCAGATAGTTCCAGTACCTTTTCTTCTAGCAGAATGTCATGTGGTGTTTTATTTTTGTCACTTTCTGGAGCCATCCTGTCCTGTTTTTTTAATGTGTTTTGATATTGTCTGCTGTCTCTGGGACATTCGGGAATCCCTTTCTTCATTTATTGATGTAGATATGGTCATTTAGCTCAGCTTTTTTGTTTTATTGGTTATGTCTGTGCAGGTAGGCTGGGCATGTTTTGTTGCTTGCTTGCCTGTGGGCATGATACTTCTCACCACCTTGTCCAGGTGGACGGGACTTGTCTCTCAGCTACGGTGCAGCAGGTTGGGTCCAGCAGGAGTGGAAGGGCAGGAATGTATAGTTTTCAGCATGAACTAGGAGCAATGGGGCAGGGCTGGAGAGCAGTGCAGGGGGCTGCATTGGTACTTCTTGGTGGTGTTTCATGTGGCACATGGTTCAGATAGGTGGGAGAGAAAGGAGAGGATGTAATGTGCAGAGCTAAGTGGGTTGGTGAAAGAAGATAAAGCAGACAGGGAAACAAAAGCAAAAAATGAAGTTAAAAAAATAGTAAATAAAATGACAGTGCAGTAGTATTCAGTGGGTTGGGGCAGGGCAGGCCCAGCAAGGCCATGTGCCGGTGGCTGTCTAGCCAAATAGTATGGCTTAGCCTGTTGAGAAGGGGCATGGGTGGCAGGTGGGGCTAGGTGGGTGGGAGAAAGGAAAGGAAAGGAGTGAAAGAGAGAAGAAACTAACAATCAAACAAATACGAAAATAAATAAAAACTATAACAACAAAAAAGAAATATGGTGGTGTGTGAGCCTACTCTTGGGGGCAAGAGGCATTGGGGTGGTGGTTAGCTGATGTCTCTCTCATCAGGTGGTGTGGCATGGCCCGTCAGGAACGGGTGGAGGCAGAATGGGGCCTAGGTGAGACGGGAAAGTAAAAAGAGGAGGTGAAAGATAAAGAAAAAATAAACAATATGGTGCTGAGGAAGCTGGCCTGTAGGGGCACTGCAAACTCGGGGAATCCATATGGCAGAGGTTTTCAAGCCGACTCGTACAGCACAGCCCATAAAGAAGTTGGGAGTGTCACACAGGACTGGAATGGGAGGAAGGAAAGGAGACAGAGAAAGAAGAAAAATAATGAAATAAATAAATAAAATGGCACTGAGAGGGCCGTTCCCTGACAGCAGCACAGACCGGAGGAGGCTGCGCACAGTGACTCTCCAGGTGAACTGTGCAGCACGGCCCCTCCAGAAGGGTCAGGGGCAGTGCACAGGGCTGAGTGGGTGGGAAGAAGGAAAGAAGAGAAATAAGATAAAAAAAAAAGCAAACAATCCAAAAAACCATAGCCTGTCAAGAAGTGGAGGGGATGACACACGGGGCTAGCTGGGTGGAAGAAAGGAAAGGAAGGAAGGGATCAAGAGGGGGCGATGCAACAGCAACAAAAAGAAGCCTAAAAAATAACATCAAAAAACAAACAAAATACAAACTAAAAAACAAACAAGTGGCGCTCAAAGGGCTGGCTGGTGAGGGCAGACCAGACTCCAGCAGCAGTGAGCTGATATCTCTCTGGCCAAGCAACCGTGGCCTGTTGGAAGTAGAGGGAAGGAGGGTGGGGGATGAGAAATCGTGTATCCCTGGATGCCCTGTCTTCTGTTAGGAGCTCTGTGAAGTTGCCTTCCTGTGCTCCCTGTCTGTGTTCTTTCGTAGCTGTAGGGCAAGACGGCGAATCTGGCCATGTTAGCAGGTAGACGACCTCTACTTTGTAGCGCTCCTCGTTCTCTGTTAGTTTTTTATTCCATTCGGTGCTTCATTGAGTACTTCATTCCCTCATTTGGTGCTTAGGGTTCCAGGATTGACATTTATATCTGTTTTACGTAGTTTTTCGGGGCTTTATCATGTTGAAGAAGCTCCCTTCTATTCCTAGTTTGCTGAGAATTTTCTATCGTAAATGGATGTTGAATTTGGTCAAATTCTTTTTCTGTACCAAATCATCATGCAGTTTTTCTACTTTAGATTATTAATATGGTGGATTTAAACAAACAAACAAAGAAAAACCCGTTGCCATGCAGTCGATTCTAACTCATAGCAACCCTATAGGACAGAGTAGAACTGCCCCGTACAGTTTCCAAGGAGCACCCGGTGGATTCGAACTGCTGACCTTTCGGTCAGCAGCCATAGCTTTAACCACTATGCTACCAGGGTTACATTGACTGATTTTTGAATATTGAGCCAGCCTTGCATTTTGAGGATAAAATCCATTTGGTTGCAGCGTATAATTTTCTTAACTGCTGGGTTAAGTTTGCTAATATTTTATTGAGGATTTTTCTATCAGTTTTCATGAGGGATTCTGTACCGTCTTTGTCTGGCTTTGATATCCCAGTGATGCTGGTCTTATAAAAATGAGTTAGGAAACATTCCCTCTTCTTTTATTTTCTGAAAGAGTTTGTATAGAATTGGTGTCATTTCATATTTAAATGTTTGATATCATTTGGCTGTGAAACCATCTGAGCCTGAAACATTTTTTCAGAAGGTTTTTTAATTATAAATTCAACTTCTTTATAGTTACAAGACTCTAAGGGTTATCTATTTCCTGAGGTATGACAGTTACTTTTGCAGGAATTGGTCCATTTCATCTTGTTATATTCGTATACCTATGGAGTTGTTCATAGTATTCTTGTATTATCCTTTTAATGTCTACAGGTCCTTTATTGATTTCATTTCTGATACTGGTAATTCATGTCTTTTCTTTGTTAATCCTGCTAGAGGCTTATCAATTTTGTTGATCTTCTCAAAGACCTTTTTTTTGGTTTCATTGATTTTTCTCTATTGTTTTTGTTTTCAATTTCATTCATTTCTGTACTTAGCTTTTGCATTTCCTTCCTTCTGCTTGGTTTGGTTTTATTTTGCTCTTTTTTTTTTTTTTTTTAAAGATTAGTGATTTGAGATCTTTCTTCTTTTTTAATAACAGCATTTAATACTTTAAATGTCCCTCTAAGCACTGCTGTAGCTGATCGCACAAATTTTGATAGACTGTATTTTCGTTTTCATACAGGTTGAAATATTTCTACATTTCCCTTTTGACTTCCTCTGTAACCCATGGATCATTTAGAAGTGTGTTGTTTACCAATGTTTGGAGATTTTTCTTTTATTTTTAGTTTATTGGTTTCTAATTTAATTCCATTATGGTTGGAGAGCATATTTTGCATTATTTAAATCCTTTTGCATTTTTTTTTAGGCTTGTGTTATGAGCCAGGATATTGTCTGCCTTGGGGAATGTTCCATGTCCAGTTAAAATAATATGTATGCTGCTATTGTTAGATAGTATTCTATAAACATCTATTAGGTCCAATTAGATGATGGTATTGCTCAGTTCTCCTATACCCTTGCTAACTTTCTGTTTACTACTACTGTCAGTTACTGAGAGAGAATTGTTGAAGTTTCCAACTATAATTGTTGGAATTTCTTCTTTCAGCTGCACTTTGTAATGTCCCTCTTTATCTGAGGTAATTTTCTTTGCTCTGAAGGCTGCTTTGTCTAATACTAATATAGCTATTTCTGCTTTCTTTTGACAAGTGTTCACATGGCATACATTCTTTCATCCTTCTATCTTTGACATACTTGTATCAATAAATTTGAGTTTTTTGTAGACAGTGCATAGCTAGACCACGCTGTTTGTATCCTGACAATCTCTGTGTGTTAATTGGTCTATTTAGGCCATTTCCATTTAGTGTAGTTGTTGATATATTTAGACTTAGGCCTAATATTTTTCTTATTTGTTTTCTGTTGGTATCCTCTCCCTCTTTCTTCTCATTTCCCTGTCTCCCCTTTCCTACCTTCTTTTGGGGCATTAGAATATTTTTAACATTTCATTTTAATTTATTATTTTTGAACATGTGTCTTTGTAAAAAAAAAATGTTTTAATTGTTGCTCTTGGAATTAAAATATACAAATTTAACTCTACAAAATCTATTTAGAATTGCTATTTTACCACTCTAAATTGAAAGTAGAAGTTTGACCATCATTTATATGCCCTTATTCTACATTGTATTTGTTTTATTTATTGCATTTACATACATTGAAAACCCCATCAAACAATTTTTATCATTTTTGCTTTCAACCATGAAACATATTTTAAAAAACTCAAGAGGAGAACAGTCTATTGTATTCACCATTTCTGTTGTTCTTCCTTAATTCCTATGTCCCAGGTTTACTTACGGTTGCATTTCCCTTCTGTCTGAAGAATTTCCTTTAGTAATTATTTAGAGCAGGTCTGCTGGCAATGAATTCTCTTTGTTTCTTTCACCTGAGAATATATTTAGCTTACTTTCATTCATAATAGATATTTTTGCTGGATATAGAATTCATGTTCCAGTGTTTCTAGTGCTTAAAAGTAATGCTGTGGCCCCTGGGCGCTCTGTTAACCCAGAACTAAAACCATCCCTAAAGCCCACTCTTCAGACAAAGACTAGACTGGACAATAAGACGTAAAATAATACTTGTGAAGAGTGTGCTTCTTAGAAGCAGATACGCAAAACCAAATGGGCTGCTCCTGTCCAGAGGTAGGATAAGAGGGCAGGAGGGGATAGGAACTGGTTGAAAGGACACAGGAAACCTGGGGTGGAAAGGGGGAGTATGCTGTCACATTATAGGGATTGCAACTAGAGTCACATAACAATCTGTGTATAAATTTTTGTATGAGAAATTAACTTCAACTGTAAACTTTCCCCTAAAAGGCACAATAAAAAAGAAAAAAAAGAAAGATGTGGTAGTCCTCTTTCATAAAGACTGCAGCCTTGGAAACCTGTGGGACAGCTCTGCTCTGTCCTATAGGGTTGCTACGAGTCAGAATGTATTTGATGGCACACAACAACATTCTTTATTTAGGTCTCTGTGTGGTACAAATGATTTGTGTTTGACTACTAACTGAAAGGTTGGAGGGCTGAACCCAACCAGAAGTGCCTCTGAAGAAACACCTGGTGATCTGTTCCAGATTGTCACAGCCTTGAAAACCCTATGGAACGCAATCCTGTCCTCACACAGAGGGTCTCCGTGAGTTGGAATCTACTCAACAGCAACTTTTTTTTTATTCTTTACTTAAAATGATCATTTTATGTATTTCTAAATTAAAGTGAGGTTTTTTTCCTCCCCTTTAACTGCAAGCATCAGATGACATTTTTAAAATCTTTTTATGTATCATTGCAAAAGAGCTCTTTACTTGCCTCTGTAGGATAAAGGTGAGATTCCAGTTGCCTGCTCAAAGTATGAAACTGTCTCTCCATTATGCATGGTTTGCTAGACAAAGCTTTTTCCACTTCCTGGTGTGGAACCTTTTTCGGGAAGACAATAAAAATAATAATAATGCTGTTCCGCTTAATTCTACTCTCTGTAGTTTCTGGTAGGAAGTCTGCAGTAGTTCTAATTGTCATTCCGCTGTAAGTAATGTGTCTTTTTTTTTTTTTTTTCTGCCTGCTTTCAATTTTTTTTTGTCTTCAGTTTTCAGAAATTTGATTACCATATGTCTGGGTCTAGATTTCTTTGGGTTTATCATGTTTGGGGTTCATTGAGCTGCTTGGATCTGTAGATTTATGTTTTTCACCAAGTTTGAGAAATAGTCATTATGGTTGTTTTTTTTTTATTATTAACTTTTATTGAGTTTCAAGTGAACCTTTACAAATCAAGTCAGTCTGTCACATATAAGTTTACATACATCTTACTCCGTACTCCCACTTGCTCTCCCCCTAATGAGTCAGCCCTTCCAGTCTCTCCTTTTGTGACAATTTTGCCAGCTTCCCACTCTCTCTATCCTCCCATCCCCCCTCCGGACAGGAGATGCCAACACAATCTCAAGTGTCCACCTGATATAATTAGCTCACTCTTCATCAGCATCTCTCTCCCACCCACTGTCCAGTCCCTTTCATGTCTGATGAGTTGTCTTCAGGGATGGTTCCTGTCCTGTGCCAACAGAAGGTCTGGGGATCATGGCCGCCAGGATTCCTCTAGTCTCAGTCAGACCATTAAGTCTGGTCTTTTTATGAGAATTTGGGGTCTGCATCCCACTGATCTCCTGTTCCCTCAGGGGTTCTCTGTTGTGCTCCCTGTCAGGGCAGTCATCGGTTGTGGCTGGGCACCAACTAGTTCTTCTGGTCTCAGGATGATGTAGGTCTCTGGTTCATGTGGCCCTTTCTGTCTCTTGGCTCTTAGTTGTCGTGTGTCCTGGGTGTTCTTCATTCTCCTTTGCTCCAGGTGGGTTGAGACCAATTGATGCATCTTAGATGGCCGCTTGTTAGCATTTAAGACCCCAGACACCACATTTCAAAGTGGGATGCAGAATGTTTTCATAATAGAATTATTTTGCCAATTGACTTAGAAGTCCCCTTAAACCATGGTCCCCAAACCCCCACCCTTGCTCCGCTGACCTTTGAAGCATTTATTTTATCCCAGAAACTTCTTTGCCTTTGGTCCAGTCCAATTGAGCTGAGTCATTATGGTTTTTAAAGTTTCTTTTTTTTTCCCAGCACTGTGTATCTTTCTCTCTCCTTCTGGACTCCAATGACATGAATGTTAGATCTTTTAGCATTGTTCTATTAGTCCCTGAGGTGCTTTTTTCTCCCCTCAATATTTTTCTCTCTCTTTTTCAGATTGGATAATTTCTGTTGTTTTATCCTCAAGTTCACTGTCTCCTCTGTCATCTCCATTCTGCAATTGAGTTCATCCAAAGACTTCTTTATTTTGGTTATTGTAATTTTTGGTTCTGAAATTTCCACTTAGTTCTTCATTATATTCTACATTTCTTTATATTCCTTTTAAGAATATTTTCCTTTATTTCCTGGAGCACTCTTATAATAACTGCTTTAAAGTGTCAGATAATTCTAGCATCTGTATCATCTCCGCCTCTGTTGAATGTCTTTTCCCATATTAGTTGTGATTTTCCTGGTTCTTCATATACTGAATACTTTTGAATTGTATCCTAGACATTTTAAATATTAATTGACTCTGGATTTTCTTTAAATCCCATGGAGATGTTATTTTTGTTATAGCAGGGAATAGACCTGGTTGGGTTCAGGTCACAAGTTCTGGTCAGCTTTCTGTGGGCTGTGGTTTCAATGTCAATCCTGTTTTCAGAACTTTGGAAGTACTATTTGAAACTGTCCTGTATGTGTGCCACCACTCAGTGGTCAGTCTGGTAACAGTGTCATGGTCTATCCTTTAGCTCAATTCTCAAAGTCTTTGGTATGCTGTTTAGGATCAGATCCATCCCTGTGCAGCTTGAGGATAAGCCTAGTTTATAATAAACTTTATGGGTTGCTTTCCTGAGTTCCTCCCTCTCTGTGATTTCGGGTAGTTTCTAGTTCTCTGAACTCCCCCTTTGCTGTCCTGTTTCCAGAAAGCTGGTGCTTTAGTTACCCTGCTCTGCTGTGCACTTTCTGGGGCTGTATACTTATTCAGGTCCAAAGAGTGGGAAGACGGGGAAAGAAAACAGAAACAGGCATTTGGCCCACACTTCTGAGACCACAGCTTCTCCAGAGAGGAAAGTTCCCCTCCCTCAGAGATTTCAGTGCCTGTGGGCCCCTGCTGCTATTGCAGTTGTGTCACTGCTGGGCTGGCAATATTTCCTGGGGCCTGGGGCACTAGATAATGGAAAAGAGAACAACAACAAAAAATAACCAGATAATTACCCCCACATTCTCTGGTCACTGGAAGTCCTTTTTCCTGTTCCTTGCCTCTGAACTAGTGGGCTTCTCTTGAAATTCTATCTGCTGCCAGTGCCCATTCTGAGTTTCATGGTGCCTTTTCAGTCTAGGCCAGGATATTCTCATGATGGGGGGAGGAATCAGAAAACTTTGAATTCTGGTCATCTTCCCCAGTCTGCCTGCTACTACATACCTTTCAAAGTCCTCAAATAGCTGCCCCATATCTTCTATCTAGATTTCATACTTAAATTCATTGAGAGAGACAAGGTGGGGTATGTTTACTTCACCTTACCCAGACCTGGAATAATACATCGTGTTTTACATTGCCAAAATATTCATGAAAATGTTCATGACACCACATACTGTGCCATTTTTCCCAATTCAGTCAACACTTTCCCCTTTCGTTCTACCTGAACATATTTTGCCCAAGATTTATTAACAAATTTTACCTACCTGAATTTCTAGACAGAAAAATAACACTCCTCCAAAACATTAAAATAATTTTATATTGTTTAATTGTAATACATCAAATATATGTTTTGATATTTCCATGTTTTGAATTAATTTACTGCTTGATTGTTTGATCTTTGGCTCCCTTGACTAAATTTGCTGAATGTTTCACTATAACCTCAAGGCTGTATGACCTAGACTGTTTCATCCAATTCTTTTTATGTTTCATGATGAGCTTGCTTCGAAAAGAACATATGGGTAGAAGCCCAAGGTCCTTTTCTTTCGTATAACCATCTGGTCAGATATAAGAAGTGATGGTAGTACTGAATAAATATAATTGAGTAAGAGGAAGATAAAGGAGTTTGCTTGTGTTCTGAAGAAAACAGTTTTAAATAAATTCATATTTGAAAATAAACGTAACACTAGCAATTCTTGACTATCATAAAAGGATAAGTCCTCAGAATTGGAGTGGAACTGGACTAGAACTAGCCTATTGTCTCAAGCAGAGTGCAGACTCTAGAATAGATCAGTGAACTTTGCTACCTAAAGGCAATTTCATGTTATGCTCTATTGCTCTCCACCAGATGGACCTCTTTCTTTAATTTCTTTTTTTTCCCAGTAATCATTTCCATCTCATCCAGTCTCTTTTCTTTTTCCCTTCTTCACAATTTTTTAAGTCTATGAAGTTGGATTAATCAGCAGAGTGGAATTTAAAGAGGTTGCTGATCCTTGAGAATAGTGCCTTTCTTTTATCCATCTACATCTCCCACCTTTTCCTAATATGCTCCATTCCCATTCCTCTTCTTACTCTCCATCTTGTCCTTCTCCTCAGAACCCATGCCTTAGTTCTGGCAGTGTTTGTCAGAAAACATGGCTTAATTCTATACGGTTCACGCGAGGGGGTTGGGGGAAAAGGTATTACTGTCCTCAATTCTAGAATAAAAACACTGTAATTCTTCCCTTTCACATTAGGGTTTTACTAGAGCATTACATTGTTCCAGAATTGATCAAGATAATTTGTGAAATTAAAGCTAGGTTGTGATTTGGCCATTTCTATTTTAGAGAAGATACCCCAAAACCAAACCCACTGCTGTTGAGTCAATTCCGACTCATAGCGACCCTATACAACAGAGTAGAACTGCCCCATAGAGTTTCCAAGGAGCTCCTGAAGGATTCGAACTGCCGACCTCTTGGTTAGCAGCCATAGTACTTAACCACTATGCCACCAGGGTTTACAGAGAAAATGTAAAAGAGAAATATTAGAAATCAATACTTTTTGTTTGGAAGAGAAGAGTTGGTGTCTTGAATAAAACTGGGAGTCTCATACTCTGGGAAATTTTGGTTATTTTGGTAATGTACCTGCAACGGAGGAAAAAGGTACATTACTATGTTTGGTTTGTAATTAATAAAGCCTCATCGGCCTTTTTTTTTTTTTTTTTTTAACCCCTTCGGGATATAGAATATTAACTAAAACTGACACATCCTATGTTGATGTTCTCTCAGCAAAAGAAAGATGGAAATAGTGATTAAGGTTTTTCCAGATAATTCCCCATATCAAAGTATAAAAATAAAAGGATTATATGACATGACATGATAACATATTATTATCTAAGGATTAGATTATAGCAGTTTATAAATTATATTCATTTGTTTATATATGCATTTGAAAATACAGTCTTTTAGTCATTGAATTCGTAAATACTTGACTGAGTATAAAAACTGAGGCATTGTCAACAGTACAAAGTTTTACCCAATAATGCTTTTTTTTAAACCTCCAAGAAACTTAGGTGGGAAGTGGGAGCAGCTTTACTACAAAGACTAAAGTGCGGCTAGGAGTTGTCAGAGCTTAAACTAGAAAGCCTAGATGAAGTTTTGATACTAAGTATTACTGTACCTTCTGACAGCTATGAATAAGGCTGGTTCTTGGGGAGCCCACACTGGTTCATTCTTTGCACAGTTCAGCTGGGACCAGCATCCTTCTAGTTTGGAGGAGACAGTCTGCAGGAATCCAGCTAGTCCATTGCAGAAGTGACATCTCTTGAAGCTGGCCCCCACTGAGAACTTTGAATAGGTGGAGAAAGGAGGTTGTGTGCGACCTTGCTCATGTTACAATGTTGGACATGTCACTTAAGAGAAGCATGAGGCAGGTCAATGTGATTGGGCCATTTTATTATCAAGCATTGACTCTGGTGACTCAGGGGCAAATATAGTTTACTTAATCTCTTAACTGAAACATTGGTATGATGTCAGATTATACCAGTAAAGGACATAAAAATATTTTTCAAGTACTGTCTTTATTGGAACATCGTAAAGGTCTGGGGGAATCTTTATTTTCTTGTTATCTCCCATCTTACACTTGTTGATAGTTATTCATCATTCATTTAGCATTACTGAAACCTCACCATATGTGAAACAATATGCAAGGTGTCAGAGATGGCAACAAGGGGAGTATAAGTGAGTAAGACACAGTACCTGTATTCAATAATAACAATACTATGTGCCAGGCTTGTTCTAAGTACTTTATACATGTATGACCTTACTTAATCTTCACAACAACACTATGAGTTAGATACTACCATTAGTCTCGCTTTATAGATGAGGACACTGGGGTACAGATAGGTTATATAACTTGCCAAAGATCTGACAACTGGTAAGTGGCACAGCAAAATTCAAAAGCAGACAATCTTGTTCCAGAAACTGTGTTCTTAACCTCCTGTTAAATTGCCTCCCAAGGAATTTAGGACCTGAGTACACATAATAAGTACTTCTCTTATCAGAGTAAGGCAGTGGGAAATTGTGGATAGGGAAGCAAAAAGTCACTCTGGATAAGTGTTTCCTGTAAACCAATACCAAGAGTAGCTGACGCAAGAAATGCTTCAGTCTGTGCTTCAGAAAAAAGAATGAAGTAATGGGAAAGTATTTAATGCAGCAAGAAGTTGGAATATATTTGCCAACGGATGGCAATTCAGTTTAAATTTATGTCTAGGGCTACAAATCTTATTCTACTGCACCCTCCTTTCATATGTATACTATGAGTGTTAGAGAATACAATCTGATAACATTTGTTTTCTCGTTTTGTACTCCGCAAGTACTTACCTGTGTGAAGGATTCACTCACTATTGAGGGTTGGGCCTGTTAGGGCATGTCTGGGGAACCGTTGGGATGGATCTGTTGGATTAGTACTTGGAACCTTAGGGAGAAAACTCCTGAAGGTGGAAAATTACAGAAATTTTAATAAAACTTCAGCTGTTATAGAATTGGAATGATTCCAGTACTTTTAGTAGAGAGTAGTACAGGGTCAAGTTGTAAGAAACACATGAGAGTGTGCCTGTAGCTCATTTAGCATTAGTATGCAATCAATAAATATTTTTTATTATTTGAATCACAATGCTAACTGCAGGCTGTCCTTATAGAATTATGCTTACAGGGACCTGACAGAAAATGTAAGCAAAAGGGGCTTCATAAGACCTTACATTGGAGCCTTGGTGGCGCAGTGGTTAAGAGCTCAGCTGCTAACCAAAAGGTTGGCAGTTCAAGTTCACTAGCCGTTCCTTGGAAACCCTATGGGGCAGTTCTATTCTGTCCTATAGTGTCTCTATAAGTTGGAATCAGCTCTATGGCCAATGGGTTTTAAGACCTTACATATCCCCTTTAATGACCCCACATATTTCTAAGTGTTATCAATAAATAAAAGTAATAATCAATGTTGGCACTTGTTATCATTATTGCTCTTATTATTACTGCCTCATTTTTAATTGTCACTAATTCTATAATGGGGTCAGTGAGAAAATGGGATTTAATTTTTAAAATATACAAATGTTTAAGTAGTGTCATGAATTGAATTGTGTCCCCAAAAAATATGTGTATCAATTTGGCTAGGCCATGATTCCCAGTATTGTGTGATTGTCCACCATTTTGTCATCTGATGTGATTTTCCTTCGTGTTGTAAATTCTATCACTGTGGATGGATTAGCAGCAGTTATGTTCATGAAATCTCCAAGATCAGATTGTGTCTTAAAACAATCTTTTTTTGAGATATAAAAAAGAGAAGTGAGCAGAGAAACAGGGGGACCCATACCACCAAAAAAGCAGTGCCAGGAACAGAGCGCATCCTTTGGACCCAGGGTTCCTGCCCAGAGAAGCTCCTAGTCCAGGTGAAAATTGATAACAAGGACCTTCCTCCAAAGCCGACAGAGAAAGCCTTCCCCTGGAGCTGATGCCCCGAATTTGGACTTCTAGCTTACCAGACTGTGAGAGAATAAACTTCTGTTTGTTAAAGCCATCCACTTGTGGTATTTCTGTTACAGCAGCACTGGATGACAAAGACAAGTAGATTTTTCTAAGTATGAAGAGAGGAATGAAATTCATATGCACAGGCAGGGAATTTAATGGTCATTAACTGGGTATTATGGATTTTGCTCTCCTACAGAAATGAACTCCTGAACTATGATTTTATTATCATAGAATTAATTTCTTGCTAAGTGTCACTTTTTGCTTACCTCACCATTGGATGTTTTCCGGCTCACAAATATTTCTTCTATCCATTCTTCCTATGTAGGTAAATAATTTCCTTATTTTCTCTTTCCAGGCAAGTGAAGATTCTAAGAGAGGATGAGGAAATGCTTTTCCTTCTAATTGGTCCTTTTGCCCTTTTAATGCCCCCCTCCCCTTTGCTCCCAGCAGGGGTAGTCATTAAAATGCTTCAGGCGACTGTGGAGACTTCAAGATCATGACTGTGATATGATCACATTACACACCCACTCAAAGTTCTCTGCTTCAGGGCCAAGGTTTCAGTGATGTCACACAGTCTGAAGACTTCCTGCTTCCTGGACAAACTCACTGTAATTCTGAGGATCGGATTAAACTGTGTCTGGTAAATCTTGAGATATTTCCATGTCAATGAATTGATCTAATTTACATTATTCCTTTTAGCCTGCTGTATTATTACACTACCGTATGAAAAGATCACATTTTATTTATTCATATTGATGGACATTTAGATTCTTCCCAATTTTTTGCTATTTCAAATAATGCTGCCATCAACATCCCTATATATGTTTGCTTGTGCACATAAGTGAAAGTTTGTCCAGAGTTGCGGTCTTTAAACTTTTTTGTTAACTTACCCTACAATTTGGAAAACCTTTTTCTCCCTACACATTTTAGAGTTGAAATTAACCTTTTTCTTCATAAGTTTAAGTAGTTGCAAGGAAAGTAATCTTGTAATGTTAACACTGGCATTTAGAAATAGAATTCTTAAATGTATCCAAGGGAATATAAATACCACAGTGATTTAATACTGTTCTCTTACAGTAGAAAATCTTACATCAGTCCTTTTTCTCTTTGAAGTTGAATTTTCTTTCCACTTCTGCCACATATTTTTATTTGAATGTAATATACATTATGTGTGGATATATTTTATTGACCACTTTATTATATTTCTCTACAACAAATTACGCATATAAATTTCAATTAAATTATGTTAAATTCCTTTGACTACAATGCTGTTAAAATTCTTCTGAATTTATTATTAATTATTTTTAGTTCAAAACTGATTGATTAAATACTTTAAAATGTTGATAATTACTAAATAAAAGAGAAATCAATGGAACTCAAAAAATTGGTCATAGATCATAGATGAATTTTACTTATTTCTGGAAGGAAACAAGAGACTGCATCAATTTACCCCTGTTGCTTTTATATTTTAACCACTGAGTAATATTGTTCATGTAAATGAGTGAGATTGGGAGGAATTTTTTTAGTTCTGGTACTCATTTATATGGAAACTTTCCAAATTACATGCCATACATCACTTAGTGAGCTTTTTTTTTTTTTTTTTTTAGTTTTGGTGACATTATGTACAACCAAACACATATCCGTTCACAATTTCTACATGTACAGTCCAATGCCATTGGTTACATACTTCACACTGTGTCACCATTCTATCTTTACCTATATCGTTTCATTACCATTAATTTAGACTCTCTGCCCCTTAAAGTTCTCATCTGCACTTTAGATTAACTATTGTCAATTTGAACTCATATAGTTAATTCCTTGTAAGAGCATAATGCTCAAGGCAACCATTCTTTATTAATTGAGCTAAACTGTAGTTTAATGATGGTTTCATGTGATAGTTTCAGTTCAAGGTTTAAAGATTATTTCCGGGCAATAGATTGAGGGGTTCT
This sequence comes from Elephas maximus indicus, assembly GCF_024166365.1. Lineage (NCBI taxonomy): Eukaryota > Metazoa > Chordata > Mammalia > Proboscidea > Elephantidae > Elephas > Elephas maximus. The sequence continues at coordinate 38,478,614 of NC_064834.1, forward strand.
TTCAGTCTTAATGGATTCAGTAAGTCAGGTTTCTATATAAGTTTGAAGATTTGTTCCACGATTTTCCCCTTTTTGATCAAAAACTCAAAAAACCCATTGCCACTGAGTTGATTCAGACTCATAGCAACCCTATAGGACAGACAGGAACTGCCTCATAGGGTTTCCAAGGAGCAGATGGTGGATTCCAACTGCTGACCTTTTGGTTATCAGCCAAGCTCTTAACCACTGTGCCACCAGGGCTCCTCCTTTTTGTGATCATTTTGATCATGATCTATCTATTGGGTCGTTGAACAAAACATTCAGTAACGGTTCCTAGGCACCACCCATTTCTTCTGGTCTCATGGGAAAGGAGGTAGTGGTCCATTTTCTTCTCTGATTCCTGGATCTCCTTTTCCTCTGCTGCTCTAGGTGAATAGAGACCAACTGTTGTATCTTGGGTAGCCGCTGGCAAGTTTTAAGAACACAGGCTGTACTCACAGGACTAGGGTGTAGAACAGACACTCTAAAAACAACATTAGGCCAATTGACTGGATAGACCCATGAAGCCATGACCCTAGTGATCTTATTTTTTAGGATTTATCAGTGAACAATTTGAATAGACCCTCCTTCAATATACTGGAGCCCTGGCGGCACAGTGATTAAGAGCTCGGCTGCTAACCAAAAGGTCGGCTGTTCAAATCCATCAGCCGCTCGTTGGAAACCCTATGGGACGGTTCTACTCTGTCCTGTAGGGTCACTATGAGTCGGAATTGACTCGACGGCAATGGGTTTTTTGGTTTTCGATTTACTAGAAGACAATTAACGTTAAATAATCTGACTTTCAAAAGGGTTTGTTACTCAGTAGAATCATCCAGTTTCTCAGTACCGATCTCATATTTTAGGTAATCTCTTTAGCTTCTTGGAGGTTTTTCACTTTGGTGCAGTGCACAATTTTAGCATTCAGATAGAGACAGGTATGCCTTTCTGTTGTGAGGTAGTAGAAGAAAGGGCCACCGTGAAAGGGGAGCTGGGGATAGGAAACCACTGGGTAAGTTGACGGCCCTCATTCTCAGGGAGATGTGACTTAGGAAGGAGTATACATGGAAGACAAAGGTCTGGAACTGATTCCCTTAAAACTACCTGAGTGCCCCAGTTCCCCAGTTTGAAGCCCACAGCTCTGAGGTGTGTACTCAGAAGTGGAATTACTGGTGTTCGGCATGCATAAGTGGTGTAACTGTTTCCTGAAGCCACATCATTGAGGATGCTGCCTTGCCTCTTAAGGACGCAGGAGCAGACTCTCTGGAACTCCATATATGGGAGTCACAGGAGTCTTCTAACTTTGGGAAAATCCCATGGTCATTTTATTTAAATAACTGGTGGCCAATCAGTAGTAACCCACCAGAGTTTACGAGATGCTTAATTTTTTTTCCTATAATTTGGCTGTAGTAACCTGTGAAACTATCTTTATTTATAACTTCTGCATTTCTTTCCTTAAAGCATCCTTAGTCTACATCAATTAAGATGGTACAAAGACAGCACTGTGTTTAGTTTACATTCTGTGCCCTGAAGCAGAAATGCCTTTAAGGCCCTCTACCCTCTGTTAATTGGAAAATAAACAGATGTCTAGTGGAGCAGGTTATTAGAAATATTTTCTGCAGTTTGTGAGAATTAGGCGTCAGGATTTCTTGACCTAGCTTCTGATAACAAACCCAAGCCAAATAAGCTACTGAGGTAGCTTATTCTTGAGGCAAAAATTTTCTGGTTTGTAAATTTCGGGATATAGTTGAAAAGGACAGTACGTTTTCAAAAATAGAGTAATAGCTATTTGCAGGACTGAGTTTAACTCCACTTTTTAATGACTAAGATAATTGAGTATGCCAAATCCAAATCGTGAGGAAAAGTTGACCAGTTAATATAACGAGTGCCTCAACATTGTAAAATAAATAAGATATGAAATGCAGGAAATCTTATTTTACAGTTAGCAAATCCATAACAACACATTAATAATAAGACCTATCTTAATTAAGACCTTCCTGTTACTGGCTTCAAGAGGTGATATTGGAAGAGGCTGGTCCCAGAACCTTAGCAGCCAATGGCCTGGAACTTCATTGTAGGATGCAGCCAAGACAAAGGCACCGTGTCCAGAAAAGAAACTAGATAAGTGTTCTGGCTCAGAGTTAGGTAAATGAGGTGGAGTTTTTTTGCTTTTGTGTTTTTTTCCAACAGCAGAAAATAGAAACTGTTTCTATCCACTAGTTTTCTACCAGTCCTCCAGCTTCATGAAATTTTTATTAAGGATTTGAGATATTCCCACCCGAATTTTTAAGTACCATGGCCTTTGCTTACAGACTTCCTTTTTGTCTGCGATTTCTGCAATGCAAAACCTGTACATCTTTTAAGAAATGCAACACATTTAAGTATAATCAAGTAGCCAAAATCCACAAAAGAAACCTGATCTTCTATGGTATTTGGAAAAGATAAAATTTCTCTTCTAAGCTAGATCTAACAACATTAGGGTTTTTTTGTTTGTTTGTTTGTTTTAGTAGTATTTTTTTGAAGTTCCTTCAAGACAGAAAAGCCTAAATTACAATGAGGTTTTCTTATGAACTTATTCTATTAATGGTAAGATACATGTTTTAATAAGAACAACAACAACAAAAAAAACCAGACTCATTGCCATTGAGTCGATTCTGACTCATAGCGATCCTCTAGGACAGGGTAGAACTGCCCCATAGGGCTTCCAAGGAACAGCTGGTGGATTGGAACTGCCGGCATTTTTGATCAGCAGCCGCGCTCTTAACCACTGTACCACCAGGGCTCCTGCTTTAATAAGGAAATTCTTTATTTCATCATTAAGCGTTATCACAGAATTAAGCAGTGGGCTATTATCGGATACCAAGGTCAGATTTCAAAAAATTTTAAATCTAATTTAAATATATTCATGTGGCCAAAAAAAAAAAAGGCACAAAGCAACAGCATTGTATATAATCTGAATTATATGGAATTCTGCAAATGTCACCTTCCCACCTGGGAATGTCTCCTAGCCATATCAGTTTTTTGTGTACTAATCAGGGAAGTCTTGAAACATAGAGGTGAGGAGGAGGAAAATGGGGATAGGAAGAAATGGCAGGAGAAAGAATGGAAGAGGGAAAAAAATGGAGGATTTATGTAAAGGATCAAAAACTTTATCCCAGCCTTCCCTTGCAAATTGTCCTTTATGTGTATCTATATAAGAATGAGAGAGGAAGAAATGGGAAGAGTAAAAGGAAAAAAAAGAATTGTGAATCACTGGGAATTTTTAGCCCTGTACATGTATTGTTTGAATAAAACACTTATGTCTATTGCCCTTTCTTCTCTTATATTATTTTTATCTAGCCCCAATCAAGTATATTTTGTTACTGTGATTTTATGTTATGGGAAAACAACTCAGAGCTAATAAAACCCGTGGCCTTCGAGTCGATTCTGACTCATAGCGACCCTATGCGACAGAGCAGAACTGCCTCACAGGGTTTCCAAGGAGTGCCTGGTGGATTAGAACTGCCGACCTTTTGGTTAGCATCCATAGCACTTAACCACTATGCCACCAGGGTTTCCAAAAACCCATTGCCATCGAGTCGATTCCGACTCATGGTGACCCTATAGGACAGAGTAGGACTGCCTCATAGGGCTTCAAGGAGCGCCTGGCAAATACAACTGCCAACCTTTTGGTTAGCAGTCGTAGCACTTAACCACTAAGGCACCAGGGTTTTCTTACAGCTAATAGGCAGTATTGTTCTTGGAAGAAAGGGAGTCATGGATCTGGCCTCTGCCACCTTCCTACCAGAGACAAACCAAGCTCTTTCCAGCACAAATTGGCCTATTGAAATTCAGAATTAAACTTTCTCCCTGCACTAACCTGCTCCAGTCTGCAAATAAGTCTGCTAACTGATTTTGAGCCAGATGGAAGACACCATCATTTAACTATGCTGTTGTTGTCTGCTATACATGGTACCATTTTCCTTGTCTCCAATCCTTCAGCAGGTGGCAGCGTTCCCCTCTGTTCTCGGCTGGTTTTGACATTTCCTTTCTTTAAAAAGAGCCTGCTAATTAAAAAAAAAAAAAAAAAAAAGAGCCTGTTCCTCATGGTCCTTCCCCCCAATCCCCCCACCCCAGGCCACGTATAAAGGCTGCCTCCTTTTCATCCTTCATTGGAAGATATTCTTTCAGTCACCTTAGGAACTAAGGAGGAGAAGTATATTTGCATCATTTGGCAATTCGTGTTTGGTTTTTAAGGCCCTGATTCTTGTGGCTTAATTTCAGGACACTTTTTTTTTTTTAAAGGGCAGGGAGTGTGCATCAGTATCCACTCCATTCACTTATTCCCATTTCTCTTGATTCCAAACACTTTTCATTGTTTCTGCTTGCAGTCTCCTTGTTCCCTTCATTCATTCCTATCCAGGCTTAAAAATGCATTAAAAGTCATCTCTAGCCAAATTTCTTTCTAATCAACTTTTTTAGGTTTCTAGAAAAGCTAGGTTTTCTTCCTATCTTTAGTCATTGACTGGGTAACAGGAAATTTCCCAGGCTTCCATCCAGAATCCCTCACTGAGTAGCTATGTAATGTGGGCATGTAAACCCTTTGGGCCTCGGTTTCTTCATTTGTAAAATGGGGGTGGTGAACTAGGTGATCTTTGAGGTTTCCTTTAGCTTTTACACTCTTGGATCATAAAGAAGGTTGCCACTGCCTTGAACGGAAGAAGGTGGTAGTACTGTGGTTCTATATGATGATTGTTTCTGGAGGAAATTTCTTTTGAGCAGCAAGAATCATTAAACAGTACAAAAAATGAACAGTAGATCTAGTTGATTTAGGAAGAGAGGGCACCCAGCATAAGACATGTAGTTGTTGCTGTTGTTGTATGTCTTTGAGTCAATTCCCACTTATAGCGATTCTACAGGACCAAGTAGAATTTGCCTTGTAGTGGTTCCAAGGTTGTAATCTTCATGGAAGCCAACTGCCACATCTTTCTCCTGTGGAGCGACTGGTGGGTTCGAACCACCAACCTTTTGGTTAGCAGTCAAGCGCTTAACCACTATGTCATCAGAGCTCCTTTTGTGACCCACCAAAAAACCCACTGCTGTTGATTCTGACTCACAGCAACCCTATAGGACACAGTAGAACTGCCCCAGAGGTTTCCAAGGCTGTAAATCTTTACAGAAGCAGACCATCTTTCTCCGGCGGAGTGGCTGGTGGGTTCAGACTGCCAACCTTTTGGTCAGCTGAGTGCTTTAACCACTGTGTGACCAGGGCTCCTTCCTTTTATGACAAATATTCCCATATGTCTTCATGGGTGCAGCAGACACCAAACAGACCTTTAAGCTTAAGTGCTTAGCGTGCTCATTTCTTTAAAAATGAAATTAAAATTTAGCTTCTGGTTTATTTGACATTCTTTTGATAATGGGCATTTGCTTATTTTTAGCCTTAATTCTATTAGATGGAATCATGTTTTTACGTTATAAAAATAATAAATGATAATTATAAAGAAGCTTCAAACCATACAGAAAATATTGAAGCGAAAAGAAAACTTCCTCTCCCCCTGAAACCCACTCTCTCCATTTCGTTCTCAGAGATAACCAGCGTTATTTTGTTTTTTTATTTATTCTTCCAGATATTTCCCATGTGTTTATGCAAACACACGTGTGTATATAAGTATTATCACTTCTGTTTTGTTTCATTGAATTTGAATGAACACTTTTGTGACATATGTTAATCCTAAAATAGTTATGCATGTAAAATAGATGAGTGAGCGAATGAAGAAATGACACGATTCAGGAGGAAAATACAACACAAACTTAAAACATGCAACTGCTAATCAAATTACCAACTGGTAGTGAGGATTCTTTGTTAGTTTTTTATTGCGCTTTAGGTGAAAGTATACAGAGCAAATTAGTTTTTCATTCGATAGTTTGTACATAAGGTGTTCCATGACATTAGGTGTATTCCCCACAATGTGTCAGCATTTTCTCCATTTCTGTCCTAGGTTCCCTGTTTCCTTTCGTCCAAATTTTACCTCTTCTTGCCTTCTCATCTTCGCTTGTAAGCAAATGTTGCCCTTTTGATCTTGTATAATTGATTGCTCTAGGGAGCACATTCCTCTTGGGTGTTATTATTTTATGGTCCTGTCTGGTTTGGCTGAAAGGTGGTATCTGGGAATGGTTTCAGTTCCAGGTTAGAAGAGTGTCTTAGGGCCATAGTCTCAGAGGTTCCTCCAGTCTCTGTCAGACCAGTAAGTCTGGTCTTTTTTGTGAATCTGATTTTTTGTTCTATGGTTTTTCTCCCACTCTGTCCACAACCCTCTGTTGTAATCCCAGTCACAACTGTTGGTAGTGCTAGTTGGGCACCATCTAGCTCTTCTGGTCTTGAGGTTGTTTAGGCTGTGGTTCATGTGGTCCATTAGTTCTTTGGACTAACTGCTCCCTTGAGTCTCTGGTTTTCTTCACTCTCCTTCTGCTCCGGATGGTAAGAGACTAAGGATTCTTAAATGATAGATAGGCCTTTTAGGCAGAATTGATCGAAGAGAAGGACCATTGAAAATTGTCTGTTTTGGGAAGTCATTTTTAGAGGAGAGGACTAGGATCATTGTGATAGATGATCCTTCATCCCTGTACATGCATGCCACTCCTCCCATCAAGAGGTAGAGCCTATCTCTTCTTTGAATCCAGACTAACCCTGTTATTTACCTTGGCCAGTAGAATGATGGAAAAATGATGCTATGACAGTTTTGGATCTATACCCAGCAACTTTAGTTTTTGCTGTCTTGGAAGACATGCAAAGAAGTCTGACTATTCTGCTGAAGAGAGAGGTTCATCAAGAGAGTGTGCCTCTGGAGGGTAAGAGGCTGTGGAAGGAAAGAGAGGTCTAGCCAGCCCCTAGTTGTGCCGGCCTCTCCAGCTGAGGCACTAGACGCCTGACTGAAGCCAGCTTGGATTCTCTAGCTAAAGTTAAGCCACTCCAGTTGACATCACATGAAGCGGAGACAAGTTTTTACCACTGAGTTCTGTCCATATTGCAGAATGGTGAGCAAACTAAGTGGTTGTTATTTGAAGTTACTACATTTTGGGGTAGTTTGTTATACAGAATAGATAACAGAAATTGGGGTCTGAAAGTTGGGTGGTAGCATAATACAAATATAAAACATGTGGCATTGGCTTTGGGACCAGGCAGTGGGAAGAAGTTAGAAAGGCAATGAGGGAAAATTTTTTTATTTTATTTTATTTTATCTTTAAAAAATTTATTTTGAAACAATTTTAGGCCTACAGAAAAGCTGCAAAAATGGTGCAGAGTTCACATGTACTTTTCATTCAGCTGCCCTTTTTTTTTAATGTTAATAACTTACACAGCCATGGAACAATGCACCAGAAACCAGCTGCCATCGAGCTGATTCCAGCTCCTGATGACCCATGTGTGTTAGGGTAGAAGTGCACTCCATAGTGTTTCCACCGACTGTGATCTTTTGGAACCGGATTGCCAGGCCTTTCTTCCAAGGCACCTCTGGGTGGATTTGAACAACCAACTTTTGATTAGAAGCCAAGTGCTTACTCACCCAGGGATTCCAATTAGAACAATTACCAACAAGGCAATTAGTATAAGATATAGACCTTATGTGAAATTCACCACTTTTTCTACTGATGCTCTTTTTCTGTTCTAGGATTCCATCTAGGATCCCACATTTGCATTTAGTTGATGTGTCTCCTTAGTGTGATGAGGAGGCTCTTAATGGAGTCAGTAAAAGCCATGAGAAAGCTGTAATTGAAAGCTAGAAAGATGGTGTTGTGTAGTGGCAAAATATTTGGCAACACTCGTTGGCGGTAAAACACGGGAGATAGAAAATGTATTTAATGAACTTGCAGATATGGCTACGGATATTTTCAGGCAGAATGTTCAGAGTGTCAGTTAGCTTCATTTAGTGATGTGTGATGGTGGTAGCATAAGAGAAAGATAGGGTTAAAAAAGCAAATATTCCATTTTCAAGCAGAATTTAGAGGAGATGCAAAATGCGTACGCAATGTCTTTAAGGAGCCCTGGTGACACAAACCATTAAGCACTTGACTGCTATCTGAAAGGCTGGTGGTTTGAACCCACCTGGGGCTCCAAGGGAGAAAGACGTGGCATCTGCTTCCACAAATGTTACAACCAACAAAACTCTATGGGGGCAGTTCTATGCTGTTATGTGCAGTGGCTATGAATAGAAAATGACTAGACGGCACCTGTGATAGTTAATGTTATATTTCAACTTGGCTAGGCTATGATTCTCAGTGTTTTGGCAGACACTATGTAATCACTTCCCATTTTGTGATTTGATGTGAGCAGCCAGTAAGTTGGAAGAGGTGTTTCCTTGGGGGTGTGGCCTGCATCCATGATATAAACAGATGCTCTAGCAAAGCTCTCTCATTCTCTTTCTGTCTTTTGATTCTCCATTTGTCTCATTGTCCTTGTTTGTTCTCCAGTTCTTGGGACGTGAGAAGTTACGAGAAGCCTTTAGCCTGCCTCCTGACCTGCAGGTTTTGGGTTTGTCAGCTCCTGCAACCATGTGAGTCAGCAGAAGCCTCCAGCTTACTGCCTGACTCACAGATTTGGAACTTGCCAGCCTCCGCAATTGCATGAGCCATTTCCTTGAAATAAATCTTTCTCTATATTTATATTGTGCTTCACTGGTTTTGCTCCTCCAGAGAACGTGGCCTAAGACAGCACCTAACGACAACAACAGGACAGTCTTTTCAGGCAGCAAGACAAAAGGGTTCTTAAGAATCTTAAGGGCCGTCCCATAGCAGCCACCTAACAGCCCAAAGTAGAGAAATGTCTGTTTTTCAAAGAAGTGCGGCTGTTGCTTTGTGGGCAAGGAGTGAACCCCAATAAGTCATAGAAAACTCACAAAAATGTTTATGAGAATTGTATTATAAAACATCACCAGCTTGAACTAAAGAGAGAGACAGTTAAAAAAAAAAAAAAAAGCCTCTGGCCCCCAGCTTTCTATTGGCAGGAAGCAGGCCCAGAGAGCTATTCAACTGTAAATGACAGGCAATTTCTTATGGAAAAGAAAGATTGACTCAGAGGATATATCCAGGACCCCAGGGAGCCAGGAGCCATTGAGAACAATGGATTAGGAAACTACTCCCAGGAAGCCAAACCAGGCCGTAATTGAGAAATATACTCTTGAGTCAGGGTGACAGTGCCTGGATGGATTTCTGAGCTTTTATGGACTGGTGAATCGCTATGTGCCTTCCACTTTCCCTCTTTTTTAACCGGAGTGTCTATCGCTGTTATCCTATCCCTACTTCAGGGTACATGATGAATACACGTAACTTGTCTTTTTAGATCGCAGATGCCCAGATGAAGAGGAGCGACATCTGATATGCCTCATCCACATCTACAGCTTAGAGCCAGTGCCGAAGAGAACGATAATTTTGGGGAGGGTGAGTGTATTTTGCATGTGTTGGAGGAAGGGGTGTAATTTGTTGTGACCAGAAGTTGACTTAAAGTAAGGTGTTTCCAAACATGACACCCAACAAGTCTTCCCATCCCAGCACATGCATGTCACTCCTTCATCAAGAAGTACAGTCTCTTTCCCCTTCCTTTGAATCTGGGCTGCACTAGCAACTTGCTTTGACCAATCCAATGGAAGTGACATTCTGGAACTTCTAAATCCAGGCTGTAAGAGATCTTGCAGCTTCTGCTTTCACCCTCTTGGAACACAAATGCAATGTAAAAAAGCTTGGGCTGAACTACTGAATGATGACCAACTACAGGAAGACAGTGAGGCCCCCAGCCATTTCAGCTACTCCAGGCAAGGTGCCAGACATGTAGGTGAAGCCATCTTGGGCAGCCTCAGCCAAACTCTCAACTGAAAGCAATCACATATGTGACACCAGCTGACATCATGAGCCGCAGAAGAGCTACCCAGCTGTGCCTCCCCAAATTTCAGAACGTGAGCAAATAAATGGTTGTTGTTTTAAGCAGGAATGGATGGTTTGTAATGGATAATTGAAAGAATTATCAAATGTGGGAGTATTTTCTATTGTTTTCACTTTATCCCATAGGCTGTAAAGAGGTTGCAATAGTGTCACCCAGTGAAGTTTAAATGGCAGACTAAATTCCATAAAGGCTGAACCCTATTTTCCAGTCATTGCTCTGTCCACAGACCTTAGCACAGTACTGGCACATAATACCCATGGCCGTTGAGTCGATTCCAACTCATAGTGACCCTAAAGAACAGAGAAGAACTCCCCCAAAGGGTTTCCAGGGAGCGGCTGGTGGATTCAAACTGCCGACCTTTTGATAAGCAGCCGATCTCTTTAACTACTCTGCCACCTGGGCTCTGCATATAATAGACTCACAAATATCTGTTGATTGAATCATTCAATGAATGACTGGGGATAAGACCCTGTACGATCAAGGTAAAAAAGATACTTTAAATAGAGTATGCCCCATGCAGTTTTTTGTTTTTAAAAGGTGCTCTTTTTAAGTACGTCACTTAAAAAGTGATGCCTCAGAGTCCAGAAGGATGTTCTGATGGGAAAGATTCATAGGAGTGAAGCAGTGATCAACCTCAATTCCTTCTCAATGCCCCTTCTAAACCTGGACAAATATAGGCTGCTCCGTGAAGCATCTGTTAGATGACTCCAACATCTACTGGTATATCAGAATTATTTTCCAAACCTGTCTTGTTATGTCAGGTCTTTTGTATCATTCTCCAGTCTACTCCCTGGTCATAATTTCTCAATGCCACTTGGACACACTGAATGCCTGGTCTGCTCTGTAGTTTCCCCAGGAGCACCCAGCCCAACGCTTACTTATCTGAGAGTGATGATTTCACAGAGCACACCTCTTTGTTGAGACGTGAAAGGAGGCACAGTGCCATCTGAAATAGCTCCAGGAGAGATTTAGAACATGAAAAGCTTATAGACCGTGATGGAAAAATTTCTTTTAAAATACTGTTACGTGTATTATGCACAGCAGTACATTCTGGAGAAACATCTGGGGCAAACTATCTTTACTTGAAAGAACAACAGTATTGGTCATTAGGATAAATGAAATAAGGGAAAAGCCTTTGGACCCTTGGAAGAATGGGTTGTTTAAATCCAAACTTGTAATTATTACGTTTTTCTCTTCTGTATTGCTTAGAAAACAGTGGTTAAACAGATAAAAATAGAGCAGATTGTTTAAAAATTAAAGCTATTGATTTAGATTTCTATTTGAAAGGTCAGTGTGTGGGAGATGAGAAAGGCACTGCAGCGATCAGAGTGTTCACACAAAAACATTTTAGCAGCAGGACCTACAAAGAGCGCATCAACTATTTATATCATGCACACCAAGTTGCTGGTCATTTTCACTTACCAAAGAAAATAAGACAAGGATTTCTTTGGACATTCTTTAGGGGTTCTAAGAATACAGTTTTGGAAATGGCTGTTAGAAACTATAATTAAACCTGGTTTATCATGTTCACTAATTACTCTAACTAGTTAGCCTTCCTGAAGCTTTATATATTTCTCCTTTTGTTATAAGCTTCTGTTTCTTCCTTGGGCATTCTGAACCCAGACAGGTAAAGAACTGAAGTGGTTGGAAACCAGTGTATTGTTATATTTGTATACCCAAGGAGGTATTTGCAATTGAACTGAAAAGATATTATTATTATTATTTATTTTTACTTTTTGTACTTTAGATAGGGACCAGCTCCACTACCTTGGTAAGGAGACCCCTTGGATACAAGAAAGAAGTGAAGAAAAACAAAAAAATGAAAAAGGATTCATCAGTTATTTCCTTCAGGATCGTACTTAATTAACACTGCAAAGGGGAGGTTTTTATCCAGCAACTCCTCCTAACCACCTGATGTAGCTGTCAGACTGGCCAAATATCTGCCAGCATTGGTGATCCTTTCATTCACCACTAGAGAGAAGTAGAGGGACCTGATGCACAGAGAAGCAGCAAAACCCAGTTTCCCGTTTTCTTCCTTCAGCAAGGTGGAAGTGCTTGCAGGCTGGTCTCATCTTCCAGCACTTCAGGGTTGGTGAAGCACCCTCTCTGCTCCAGAACAGCTTGGTGCCATGAGAGTTGAATGGAATCTTCTCTTTCCAGGTCTAACACCAACAGGGACAGGAATGAACCCCTTTTCTTCCAAAGGAGAGGATTTCTGAGCTTCTCAGATGCTGTGAGGCTAATCCTTACATAGGATAGGCTGCAGGGGAGTGGTGGAGCAGGGTAGTGCTAATAAGAGGGACTCGGGACAAGATCAGCAGCCTGAGAAACAAATGTGGGACATCTCACCCTTCCCCATTCTACTTCCCTTCATTTAACTTCATTTTCAGTTTTCCTTTCCCCACCAAGCAGTAGGTAATACTCAATTGGGCACAGCTCAGGTTACTATACAATGTAGTGGAAAAAAAACATTGCTGTTAAGTCGATTCCAACTCATAGCGACCCTATGGGACAGGGTAGAACTGCCCCAGGGTTTCCAAGGAGTGCCTGGTGGATTCGAACTGCCTACCTTTTCGTTAGCAGCCATAGCTCTTAACCACTACACCAATATAGTGGAACAACTGGATATCAAGGACTACTTATTCTTGGTTATTGGCAAAATAGAGAAATCTTTAACTCACAAAGGAGCCCTGGTGGTGTAAACAGTTAATCACTCAGGCTGTTAACCAAACGGTTGACAGTGTGACAGTGTGAACCTATGCAGCTGCTTCTCGAGAGAAAGACCTGGCAATCTGCTTTCCTAAAGGTTACAGACAAGAAAACTCCATGGGGCAATTCTACTCTGTCACACAAGGTCGCTGTGTGCTGAAATTGACTCAAGGGCACCTAACGAACTGTGTGGACAGGGTTTTCATCTTTGAAAAGCAAATGTAGGCCTTTCTTCCTGCTCTTTCCCAGGTTGTTCTTTATATCCTTTTTCACCTGGTTCCCTACCTCCTCCAAGGTGATCAGAACCAGGCACAAAATCAGCCTCTAGTATCAACATTCGAGCTCTAGCAGGTTGCTAACTCCCAGAGAGCTATTTTAAAAGATGATGTATGTAAATGCAAAATTTTATGGCGCCTCAGAGATCTCAAAGAACACTGTAAATATTCCTGGCTTAATTAGTAGTCCTGAAGTTAGGTAATGGCCTGTGATTTTTAAGCTAGGTCTCTTGGGTTTTCTAATCTTCAGGGGCTGCCTGCAACTGTGATGAGCACATACATAACCCTCTTTCTCACTGTATGAATCTTTTTTAGACCTTCCTAGGCATCTACTCACAATTCTTGCAACACACATGCAAACTGATTCCCATTCTCCCAAATTTTGAAAAACAACCAATGCCTCAGCCTGGTCCCACCACGTTTGGAATTCCCAAGTCAAATACTTCTGGACTCAAATAGTTGCCTTGAGTTCCACTTCTCAGGGAAGAGAATAAAAACGGAGAAATTCCCAGATTGGCGTTGATAGATGCCCATCCTCTCCGAGCAGAAGATGGACTACTGGCTTTGTAGCTGATCGGTGTTGCGGGGGAAAGGCGCTACAGTTCTCCGCATTTCTGAACTAACCCTCTCGCGGGGATAGGTCGACCAATCGGGACTGTAAGCAGACTTGACAGGTTTGTTCTGGGCTGGCGGCCATTGACTAGGTTTTCCGACCAGATAAGTCACTTGGCTGAGTCTACAGTAGGTGGGGCGCGCTAACCTGCTCGGGGGTAGTGACTGGAAGTTTCTTGCAACATCGCCGGACCAAGCAGCGTGCTAGCCCGCTGCAGGAGATACCTTTTACCCGGAGGGCAGACGGCGAGACGGGTTCTCACTACAGAGCAGGGGACCAGCGAAGGGGATGCGCCAGACCCCCCAAGGCCCAGCCCCTTCTCCCACGGTTGGGAACGCGCAGTGTTTGCGGGTCCAGAGCAAGAGGTCTCAAGTCTCGGCCCTTTAGCTTGCTCTGTGGGTAGCAGGCGAGGGGTGGGACCACCTCGGGAACTCTTGCTCTGTGGTTTGCAAGAAGCAGCGGCGGCGTCCAGCAGTGCGTGGAGGCGGGGGCACGTGCTTGAACGTGGGTGCTTGTGTAACCAGCTCCCCAGGCGCCAGTCCCGACAGCGATCCGATAGGAGGCTCGATTGAGCCTATTCTCCCGCCGCCGGCCCGGAGAGTCTGGGGGTCCCGCTGCCAGCGCGGGGCGGGAACGCTCTGGGCGAAGGAAACCAAGCACTTGCTTCTGGAGCTATCATAAGGGAGTGGGAATTTGGAAAGTTCCCCAACTAGGAACACACGTGACCTCCCCGGAAAGTAGTTCCGACGGCGGCTCGTGTATCCTTCCACCGCCTTTTGAACCCTCCTAGGTCTCTTCGGCTCCGCCCACTCTCAGGGATGCAGCTTCCTACCGTCCCGTATCTCTCACCCGGGTCCTTAGCCTTCGTCTTGAGTGTGCACGGCCCGGCTCGGGGAGCATGGAACCAGGCCTCGGGGTAGTCTACCCAGCCGGGTTTTCCTAGCGGCCAAAAAGGGGCGGGGCGAGGTGGACTCAAAGGACTGAGCTTCGGTTCCTCGCGGTGAACCGACCTGGAGCCCCGAGAGGAGGGACGGCCGGCTCTCCCAAGGGGCAATAAAGGGGGCTGTTGGGTGCATTCCGTCCACAGAGGTCCTTTGTCGGTCTATCTAGACGCTGTTTTTCGGGACCTGGAAATTCAAGGGCGATGCGCCCGTACTCAGCGCACCCGGCTGAGAGCTTTCATTATTAGGGCAAATGAGCCGAGTTGCCAGGGAAGCTGGAGGTGGGGCGGGGAAAAAAGGAGCCTGTTGAGGAGATACACACTGGAGACACAATAGGGGGTTGTTCTTTGTGCTAAGACTGACACCTTGAGGACACCGGGGGCGGGGGCGTGAAGGAGTGGGCTCGGCAAAGGCTGCTGAAGTCCGTTCCTTGCGAATGATTGTGATCCGACAGCGGTGCCGGTGGAAGAAGGGGGCGGAGGCAGGGGGAGGGGTGTCCTCAACTGCAGGGACCGTCCCCGCGTTTCCCTATACACTGGCCAGCGCGGTCACCTGGTCCTCTCCACCTGTGCCCAGGTAACCTCAGACTTGAGTCGGTGACACTGCTCAGCGCAGCCGCCTTAGCTTTCATCTTCAGTTCTCCTCCGCAGCGGCCTACCCTGCCTCCTGCTGGGTTTCTCGGCAAAGCCGGAGGATTTTTTCGTTTCCCCCGCCCCACGTTGCTGCTGAAGCAGCGGTGGCAAGTGCAGCTACAAGCGGGCGCCTCGGAACAAGCCTGAGCGAGCCACCGGCAATCACACTGGGCATGCTCAGTAGCGCCTGCAGGTTGGGGGTTCTGCGGTCGCACCGAGAGCCGCCGCTTCTACCCCCTCCCTACCGCCTCTGCCCTACCCTCCCCCGGCGTGATCTCGTCAGCCTCCCGCCTCCCCTCGGGCTCCCGAGGCGCCCGGGCTCCCCGCGAGGCGGCGGAGGGGGCGGGCAGGCCCGCGGTGATGTGGCGGAACTCTTTGTGCACTGCGGCAGGATACGCGTTTGGGCTCCGCGACACGGCTGCGCTTAGTTCTCTCCTCTCGGAAGCTGCAGCCATGATGGAAGTTTGAGAGTTGAGCCGCTGTAAGGCGAGGCCGGGCTCAGGCGAGGGAGATGAGAGACGGCGGCGGCCGCGGCCCAGAGCCCCTCTCAGCGCCTGTGAGCAGCCGCGGGGGCAGCGCCCTCGGGGAGCCGGCCGGCCGGCGGCGGCGGCAGCGGCGGCGTTTCTCGCCTCCTCTTCGTCGCCTTTTCTAACCGTGCAGCCTCTTCCTCGGCTTCTCCTGAAAGGGAAGGTGGAAGCCGTGGGCTCGGGAGGGAGCCGGCTGAGGCGCGGCGGCGGCACCTCCCGCTCCTGGAGCGGGGGGGAGAAGCGGCGGCAGCCGCGGCGGCTGCAGCTCCGGGGAGGGGGTCGGAGTCGCCTGTCACCATTTCCAGGGCTGGGAACGCCGGAGAGTTGGTCTCTCCCCTTCTACTGCCTCCAACACGGCGGCGGCGGCGGCGGCACATCCAGGGACCCGGGCCGGTTTTAAACCTCCCCTCCGCCGCCGCCGCACCCCCCCTGGCCCGGGCTCTGGAGGCCGCCGGGGGAGGCTGCCGTTCCGAGGATTATTCGTCTTCTCCCCATTCCGCTGCCGCCGCTGCCAGGTCTCTGGCTGCTGAGGAGAAGCAGGCCCAGTCGCTGCAACCATCCAGCAGCCGCCGCAGCAGCCATTACCCGGCTGCGGTCCAGAGCCAAGCGGCAGCAGAGCGAGGGGCATCAGCTACCGCCAAGTCCAGAGCCATTTCCATCCTGCAGAAGAAGCCCCGCCACCAGCAGCTTCTGCCATCTCTCTCCTCCTTTTTCTTCAGCCACAGGCTCCCAGACATGACAGCCATCATCAAAGAGATCGTTAGCAGAAACAAAAGGAGATATCAAGAGGATGGATTCGACTTAGACTTGACCTGTATCCATTTCTGCGGCTGCTCCTTCTCTGCCTTTCTGTCATTCTCTTAGAACGTGGGAGTAGACGGATGCGAATAATTTTCATAGATTGGGTGACTATAACGTTTAACCCTGGTCTCATTTCTAGATGAGGTCGTGTATTTTGTGTCTCTTTTGATTGTGTTCAGCCTCGGGTGTGTTTGGCTAGACGGAACTCCTGCCTGGTTGCAAGTGTCAAGACACCGATTGGTTTCTTAGTCTATCTCTGGTGCCTTCCTAGGGGCTATTGTCCCTTAATGCAGAATGCAGGGCACTGTTAGTCGATTAGAGAACTCAGGAATCCGGTCTACTAAGTGAACAAAAAAGTAGACGCTTTGAGGTTGAGCATATTTCGATTAAATCTCGGCCTAGGCCCTAGATCAAGGGTATAGATCAGATTAAAATGAAAATTAGTGTTGCACGTACGCATATTGCATCAGAATCTTGCAGTGATTGTTTTTAGCTTCCTGGGTTGCATTAATAGATGCGTTTAAAATATAAATTGTAGACTGATTTGCATAACTTTAAAAGCAGAATCATTTTCTGCTTGTATGGTGTGCGTTTGAGGGCAAAAGTAGGTTTGTATGTTTAAACTAAGTTAATTACAACTTTGAACTGCATTTAGAAGTTTGATAGTTTGAAATCAGTAGAGCCATGATAGACTTTGTAAGGCGCTCTTATTAAATCTTTGTTAAATTTGTCATCTTCTCTCTAGATGGGGCGATGACGATAGGGCATGAGATTCGCAGTTCAGTAGCATTTTATGTTCAGTGCTCTTGTCATATGTAATAGAGTGAAGATTGAGTAGTTTTTGATCCCACATGATAACGTCCTGTAGGTTCCAAGGGTATCGTGTGTAGCAAATGGTGATTGTAGAGATTAAACTTCAGTTCTCACTTGAAATTTAAGTATCATTGTGATGCCAAAATTACTACTTACCTTATTTAGGTTTCAGGTCGTCTGACACCTATGGGTATCCGTTAATTTTACTGACTTGTGTAGAATGTCAAGTGTGATTTATCAGCTAATATCCAGAAATGCTGTTGAGAGGGCATTACTCCAACTTCAGATTGTAGGAAAAATGTTAACTTTTTTTCATACAGTGTACTAAATTTACTGAGTCAGCTTGTTGAATAAGATAGAAACCAAGAATTTTAACGTGAATAGTTTTGGTTGTCTAAAAGTTAGGCCTTTGTACTTCAAAAGATAGTGGTTATCAAAAGCCATTAATCTTTGCAGTTTCAGGTAAAAGAAACTAGTTTTGATTGAGGGTGGGGATAGAGTTCTTTTTTTTGCAGAATAGAAAGTATTAAATTTTCATAGAAGTTGAGAGTTAACAGTAGGCCAATGTATAAAGTGTGTGAAAACAGGATTAAGTTATTGGCCTGAAATGATTGAAGCATTTTAGTTCTGGCAAGGCCTTTATTTAGACCAAAAATTTGATGATGTAAATTGTAGCAGTAGGCAATAGTTAAAATTATGTAATTGTATAAACACTAATAAGATATTCTTAATAAAAATTATTTTTCATTAAATGTCAGTACGTATTTCGCTTCACGGTAGTGTTGACACTAAGGTGCTAAAAATTGTGGCAAATAATTTTTTTTTGAAGAATATGTTTTGTATTGAAGAGGCTTTATTCCTTATAATTAGGTGTGCATAAATGTGCACAGCTTTAGTTAGCTGTGCATAAATGTGCAATCTTATTGAAGAAGTAGCTTTACAACATACAAAACACTAGTATAATTTTCTGGTAAGTTAAAAGTAAGTTTTTAAAGGAATATTTGGAAATTTTGGAATCTACATTAATTGAAAAACTTTACCAAGGCTGAATTTGACTTGCTTGCCCAAAAAGTAGTTACTATGGAAAAGCTCTTTTGATTTATGACTTGTTTCAAAAGCAGTCTTCTATTGGTATGAATTAATGACAGTCATCTAGATATATAGAAACACATTTATTCAATGTCTATTTTACTTTTGTAAAAAAAAGGTCCCAGTTCAAAAAAGTAATTAAAATGTTGTCTGGTAGTAACTTAGATTTCCGTCAGCAGTCAAGGTTTGTTTATAATTATACTTTTTCCACTTGGTTTTAAATTGTTATCAGGGATGTAAGACTTTAAAATTACTCTACCAGGTTCTTACATGTGAGCAGTGAGGTGACTGGCAATTTCCCCTTTGATTTCAGAGTATGTGGGCCTCTGTGCATGAAACTTATGTCACTTAAAACTTTCTCTAACACTGTACCTAGTTATGGTATGCGTAGAAAGCAGTATCAAATATTGCATCGAATGACTAATTCTAGAGTTGTGGTTTTATTGAGCCAAATGTTGAGATGAAAAAAGGTCACTAAGGAAAAAGTCAATGATTGGCTTGCATTTTTGATGGTTGGACTCCCAATAATTTTGATATAACAAAGCACTTTGATTTACTTGGTTTCACTTTATTGTTTTCTGTTTATTGGTGGGGGGAGTGTTAAAATGGCCATTGAGGACTTTGGTAATTTACAGTATCAGTTTCTGCAGTCAGCCTGTTAAAAGTTAAATTCCTTTATGAAGCTAGTGATTGGAATATTTTTATCTAATAAAGAATGATTAATAATGAAGTGATTTCTCATAATCAGAGGAAAATGTTCAGTTTTAAAATATTTTTGCAAAATTGGATTCTAAAAATAATGTGTCGGTAGGGTTTTATTCTTAATGTCAGTCTGGAAAGCAGTGCTAAATATGAGATTGTAACATATTTAGTGTCTTTAGGTTACATGAAAACTTGAGGCTTCTGTTGATTGCTTGATAGGTTTTTGTCTTTTAAAATGTTAACCATCGTAGGGAATGTTTGTAACTTGTAGAGTATACTGATGATTGAAGTTAGCTGTTGCATGAGCTTTTTTCTTGTAAGATAAGTGGTTATTAAAATCGCCATATTGTGAAGTTTTTTTTTTTTTTTTGGTTGTTTTGCATTTGTTGTATTTCTTTTGTGGACAACATGATTGGGCCACCTAATCGTTATTTGATAGTTTACAAACAATTTTCATAAAACTTACTCAAGAGTAAAGTACATCTGAAAGGAGTAATTTGTAGTTTATGTGACTCTTAATATAAGGAAAAGGAATTTTATTGCTGTCCTTTGTAAAAGTTTGCACAATACTGTCATCAGTGTAGATCTGAAGTGCTTATAAAATACTAAGTAAATGCTGAATGATTAAAGATCATAAAATATGGTAAGAAGTAACCACCTTAATTTTAAACTTAGTTTTAGAAAGACAACAGAGAAAGATGCGTTTATGTGTATTAGCTGTTAGATTTTATTTTTAACAACATGGGAAAGCTAGCTGGTTTTCAAATTTTTGTATGGAACAACACATTCACTTTCTCATAATAACTGTAAAACACACAAAACTTTTAGTGTTATGAAATTTTTTACTTTTTGGAAGTGGAGGGGTTTTCAGTTCTTATTTTCATATGATCTCATTTTGAAATTTGCCCCATTTGCTGTTTGCTCATTTGATGATTGTTTAATACTTTATTAATAATTTTTAAGCAGCTTAGGAAGTAATCACTTCAGTGACTTTTAATGGAGGAATATTCATTATGAGAAGATTAATTCACAAAGTTTCAACATTAATTCATTTTCAATAAACATAGTCTATATTTTTTAATTTTATTTCAAAGTTTTTTTAGTAAGATAAAGGTGTAGGAAATCTTAATATTGATACTGTACGTAAAATCAGTTTGTACAGAGAAATCTAGAAGTGTACATGCTTATGATAGTTTTTCGCTTACTTGAAATGTTAGGCTTTTTTCATACTGTAAGGGTTTAGCTTCAAGAAGATACGTTATTAATGATAGTATAAGAAATTAATTTCATACTATATCTATATATATATTTTTTTCCCATAGAGACCATTGGGTTAAAAAGCCATCCTGAAGTACTATTCCATAGAACCTATTACTCCTTGGTTTCTGTTTGCTTTTTCTTCTCACTCCCTTTTTTTTTTGGTTAGACAGACTTGATTTTCACTAAGGTCAGTCAGCATTGGAGAGTTCATTTTGTGGCCTGCATTCATTAAGAAAAGATGATAGGATTGGTTATAAGGATTGTGACTTTTGACATTTCTATCAATTTGTGAGATTGAGGTCAGTAATGATTTCAGTAAATAGTTCTGTTTTACAATTGCTTTCTATTTAGTAGCTTTGAAATTAATGTAGTTGCTATCAGAGATATCGATAATGTTGAAGGTTAGATGAATAACGAATTGATAGGATTAGCTGACAAAACTGGTATTGTTAATTCTTTTATGTAGGCCGTATTACTGCTGAAGAGTGTTTTGGTTTTGAATAATGGTTCTCTCTGTGTGTGTTGAATATATGCATTCACTAATGTAAAATATTTTCATTTGTTAGGAAGGGGTGAAATTAGTATATTGGATTTGACTATTCACCTTTCCCCTAATTTTTCAATTTTTTTTCCATTGGTTACAGAACAGGTATTAGCAATTCGACTCTTTTAAAATAATTTGCACTAGATTAAAAAAGGCTGTTGGCAAATATTAATGTAAGAGGAATAAATATAATTTAGGGGTAAATTCATTATGGATGGAAAGTTTTAATTTAGTTCAATATATTTAAGGTAAATTATCTTCGGTTACAACAGTTTGCATTGAGATAGGTGGTCATCTTCAGAGTATATGCTTTATTGGCAATGCTGAGAATATTGACAGATGGATACTGGTACCTGCACTTGCCAGCAAAAGACTATTCTTGACCTGCATGTAGTATGGAAAAGAAGGCTGTTTATATATTACATTTTAAATGATTACACACATAATTCTCATGAGTAGTCACCACTTCAAACATGGAGAGTGGTTTCAGATGTACAAGTGTTGGAGTCATCTGTGTGTGTATGTATGTAAATAAATACAAAGTTAGCAAACCCTCTGTCTTAATGTTTCTTAGAAATGAACTTTATTTAAAGAAGAGATTACCTTTGATGCTACTGTTTTATCATTTTCAAATATGGTTAAATCTATGTAAATTACTTTAAAATGTTGAATATTGGTTTTACTACGTTTAAATGTATATGAAGTTTCATTTTAAATTTTAGGGAGACAGTGTGGCCTCTGAAACCAGACTGCCTGAATTGGAATCCTCACTCTGGCACTTAGTGGCTGGATGACTTTAAGTAGGTTATTTACCCTTTCTCAGCCTATTTTATCTGTAAAATGGGGATAATAATGGTACCTACCACATGAAGTTTATCTTGAAGAATAAATGAATAATATAAATAAAGCACTTAGCATAGTATCTGGTACATTGTAAATACTTAGTAAGTGGTAGCTGCTGCTTCTGTTGAAATTATAATTTCAGATTACTGATGTGCAAGGAATTATTTGTAATTTCATTTATGGAGGATATAGTGATTATAACTGAATTT
Source organism: Elephas maximus indicus (assembly GCF_024166365.1). Classification (NCBI taxonomy): domain Eukaryota; kingdom Metazoa; phylum Chordata; class Mammalia; order Proboscidea; family Elephantidae; genus Elephas; species Elephas maximus. The sequence goes on from NC_064834.1 coordinate 38,500,500, forward strand.
CCTCAGTTTTAGACATGTTAGAATTTTAATTGGTTCAAGTTATGAGTGTTTTTTAAAATAGAGGTATTCTTTTGAGGACTTCAAAGTGTAACATGTCCGATTTTGCTGTTTCATCACAAATAGACTGTAAAGCTCTGCTCATTCATAGTGTTGGCCAAAGACAAGTTAGTCATGCTAATCACAAAGTATTTGCTTTAAAATAAGGTAAGATGAGAAGGTCCTATTATTAGGGCATGATAAAGTAGAATTTTTAAAATAAAAATCTGTTATAATGTAAAATTTTATTTAGTTCCCAAAGACAGGTCAGCTTAAATATCGTATATTTTTATTCACAAAGAATAATCTCAGCCTCAAATGAAATAAAACTTTTAATGTAGGATCTGAGGGTTATGTAAACTTTTTACCAATCCGAAGGTATATTTCTGAGGATTGAAAAATGCAGTTACCTTTAAGTTCTCCTTTTTAGAGGAGTTGTGCAGCTTTCAATGACAAATTACATTTATTAAATAAAATTTATACTTAATATACATTAATATACAGGAGTTTAAATTTATTGTTAAACATCTCTATTACAGGGTCCCATTTTCACATTTGATCAAGATTCTTAATGTAATTTTAGGCCCTAGAAATAAGAAGAGAGAGCTAGAGAATTTTTTCTTCATGTACTCTTATCAAGTATGGGGAAGGGTAGAATAACCTTTATGCCTGCCCAGTAAAAGCCATTAAGTGTGCATAGGGATCATTTTCCCCGCTTTAGCTGTACTGATTTCCGAGCCATTTCCCAATACCCTCAGTAATGAAGCACTTGATTTGCAGTGAGTTTTTTGGCTTGTTTATTTGTTTTGCATTGCAGAATGAATGTCACCCTGTCTAATTGTATATATTACTATCTGATTTTTATGTGTATCTTGTTAGGTGTTAAACTGGTTGTAATTTTCGTCCAGGTCTCAGTTGTGGAATTGAACTGTGCATTTTTACATCTTCTGGCAAAGTCGAGTTGTCTAAAGCTCTTTTTTTGTCTTTTTTAATGCTACATGCACTTTTTAACTTATTTTTGCTTCATATCACTACCCAAAGTTTATAGTTGATGGAGCATTATTAGAGGCCTTTTATTTCCTTTGATTTTTGTGGATTTTTAGGATAAAGCACGATAAAAGTCTGTCTCCTTCAGTAGTACCGTAATTGCAAGGATTGCATTCTGCTATTTTTGTGTGTTTAGTATTTTTGATCTTTTGAAGAGGATGTAGTTATTCAAATTATTATGAAATGCATTGTGATTTGAATCAGGTCAGATGTGTTCTCAAAGTGAGTTATAAATACAGTATAGCATACGTGTTCAAAGTTGCAAATGGCTTTTTGCTTCGAAATGTATTAAAAAAAATTTTTTTTTTCTATTTAAAATTCCCTTGTTCTCTTGAATTGCTGAGGCTCTTCTTTTTGAGTATTCAGCTACTCTGGACTGATTGGATATTAAGTTAGAATTGAAAACTTTTTTCTGTTTTTAAAATGAAGTCTGGGGGATATGATTAAGCCTGATTTTGGGTGTTCATTATTTGTAGTGTTTTTATGAATTATTCTGAGTCCGTTAGAGATAAAATAGAATTTTTTTTTTCTCATAACGTGGAAATGGTGTTTTGCCAGGGTTAATTTGGCCATGTTATAAAACTTATATCAACATTTTGACTTAATCATTTTTAAAAGATATGAGGGGTTTGAGTCAAAAGATTTTTTCTTTTTAACTAATGTAATAAAATTGGCTAGTAGTCTGACAGTGACTTGTATTTGTTTAGTATTTTTGATTAACAAAACCCTTTCTCATTTGATTTTGAGAAGATAAAAAGAGGCAACCTTATTTGGTAGACAGGGAAAGTGCTACTTTCCTTTTTTTTTTTTTAATCAGTTTAGCAATCATAGCTCTGATGGAATCGGTATCTTGTCAAAGACTAGTACAATATTAAGTCCAGAGTAGGATGCAGGTTTTTTGGTACCTGGTGCAGTATTTTTCTCATTATGTTACATCATTGATTCTCAAACTTTAGAGAACATCAGAATAACCTGGGGGTCTTGTTAAACCACAGATTAACTGACCCACCCCCAAAGTTTCCAATTCAGTTTAGGTCTAGGTTGAGGGCTGAGAATTTGTATTTTTAACAAGTTCTTGAGTGGTGCTGATGCAGCTGGTCTGAGGAGCACACTTTGAGGACCACTGTATTATCTCCCCTGTAAGCAAATTCTGAGTAGTATTCTCCTTTAGGTTAATAGGATTTATATATACATTATCCTATTTGATCCACAAACACGAAATAACTCAGAATGGCAAATATTATCCTAACTTTATAGATAACAGGCAGTGAGTTTAGAAAGGCAGCATGGTGGAATGGAAGGAGCATAGATTTGGGGGTAAGCTAGATCTAAAGCCTAGCTTGCCTCCTTGCACAGCCGCTTATCAACTGTGTAAAAAAAGGACACACTGTATCACCTTAGTGAATCTCAGTTTCCCATCTCTGACATGGGGGTAAAAATCCTTAACTTGTAGGGTGGTTTTTTAGGTCTGTTACAGGTGATAGGTTTTTATTTTTAAAGAGTGTCAGTTAACAACTGGGGTGATTCTGCGGCACTCCCCCTACCCCTGGAACAATTTACAGTGTCTGGAGAGATTGTTTGTTTGTATTGGGGTAGTTGCTGTTGGCATCTAGCAGGTAGAGACCAGGAATGCTGCTAACCATCCTGCAGTGCGCAGGACAAGCTCCTTACTACAAAGAATTATTTGGCCCAAAATGCCGATACTGCCAAGGTTGAGAAACCCTGGCTTAGAGGTATATAGTGTATAGTACATAATAAGATAAGTATAGAATTCGATAAAAGTCAGTACCTTTGCCCTTAGGTTGTGGTATTTAAGAGGGTGAAATTGCTCTAAATGACAGGGCTAGGCCTAGGATTTTTTTTTTTTTTTTAGGCCTAGAATCTAGGTTTACTGATTGCTGCTGGGCCAGTATTTGTAATAAGAACTTTGTCCATAAAAGGTATCCCTAGTAGGAAAAAAGGTTTATTTGAAGAGGACTCATGTGTTATTTGGCTGATGGTGAAAGTGTTGCTTTGAACTTCTGTTAGAAAAGACTGAAGATGTTTTCAGTAAACATTTGTAAATGTAATGCACCGTATGTGGTATTCAGAAGGATGTTACATAGAACTGCTCTAACAGGATGGATACGGTTTGTTAAAAGAAAGCATCTTTTTTCATTTTTATATTGCCAGTAGCTTTTAAAGTAATCCTTAGCCATTTCCTTTAATTATGTAGTTGTTGAGCTTTTTTTTTTTTTTGAGCTATTGAGAGTTACTTTGGTCCTAGTATATATACATTTTCTTGTTATTTAATGCATTCTTTATACTTTTTTATTCTAAATCTGCTTTTGCTATAGTCACATATGGTGAGGTTGAAAATGCTGACATAAAATGGCAAATTTCTGACAAGTTATAGAAACTTTTCAAATCTTCCACATAAAGAAGGCTGGCTGTAAGAGTTCCCTGATGCATGTATTACATTCTTTTCTAGGCTCTAGATTTTCTGTCAGCCGTTTGAATTAAAGTACTTTATTTATCTAAACTACAATGTGAAGTTCTTAGGAAAAAATTGAGGTGAAAGTTTAGATTAGTCCAGGGATAGGAAGGTAGGTGCCAAGGGAGTAACTTTAGTGGATTCCGGATTTTTTTTTTTTAGGGCAGACAAACATAATTACGAAAGTGTTCTAGGAATAGATTGTTTGCTATGATTTTTTTTTCTATTTGCTTGATTTGACAGTTTACTTTGTCTTACTTCGCTAACACAGAGTAAAATGCCAAGGCCTTATTTTTTAAATTCTTATGAAATTTAAATTTTGACTGAGTTTTGTGATTCCTTTTGAAATTACAGGAGATATTCAGAGATACTGATAAATATTTTAAAATCAGGACTGCTGATCAGGTGATAACTTCAAATTTATATAAGAAAAACATTCATTGCCGTAATTTAATTGAATGAGGCTTACAGTGATAATTTCAGTATGTGAATAAAAAATTCCATTTGCTAACTACTTGAGGAAATTTCTTTAATAAAAAGATGACTCATTAAAGAGAGTTTTTGAAAAGATCACCCATTTTCCTACTTCTCTACACCTTTGTGTTTCCATAATACCTTCCAGTTTTTGTTCGTATGTATGTATTTTAAAGCCTAGCTGATTATGGTGAATTTAAAGGTGTGTTATTTCTTTCTTAGCACATTGTCCATAGCATTTAATAGTTGCCTTAATTATTTTAAATGGTGAAGTCATCAGTAATATTTAATTATTTCTCTGTAGTTATACATTAAGCCTGTTTTTCAATTTCTGGCTAATTTTTCTGGTTTTTTTTTTTTTTTTAGTGGATTTAAGATGACCTAAATACTGGGAAAGATTTTCGTGATTTCGAGTCACAAAATCGTGATCTGAAATAGGTGAAATGTTGGAGTCTTGAAGCTTTTCCCCCCTAATTCACTTATAGGAAAGCTATTGCATATTTAGAAGTATAAGCATATTTTACTTATTTTAGTAAAGCAAAATAGTATTTATCTAAACACTTTTGATCAGTTTTTCTGTTGTAGGAATGTTTTAATTAAGTGCGTATAGAAGTAATTTGAATAAACTGTTGCATCATTTTTATAACAGAGCGGTTGTAACCTGTTGCTCTCCTTTCTTTAGTCAGAAACGGTATTGCTTGTTACGATGTGACTGTTCCCTGGAGCATATTTTGAATGATATGGTTCATATTTGCATAGGTGTCTAGGTAATTGATGATAGTGATGGTTTGCTGTGCATTTGCTTTATAATCAATACTAGTTTCTGTTGGCAGAAAATTGCATTTGTTAGTTTCAGACTTTATTTTTAAATGTCAGATACTAAAAGAGGAAAATAACCTTATTTAGCTAAATGATAATTCATTATCAATGAAATGTATTCTTTTTTTTTCATTCTTATTGTTAGAACAAAAAATACTGAGATAGAAACAAACGCTTCCTTTTTTTTTTTTTTAAACAAAATTACTTTTTAGAGTAACATTTTCCCAAATGAAATAAAATTGTTTCAACTCTTAAACTGAAGGAGCTGTTAATTTAGGTGTGGTATTATATATTTTCTTGGAAGCTGATGAGACAGTAGTGATGCAAAAATATTTTGCTTATGAGTGTCTGTATATGTTTTTTTGAAACCGAGTACACAATCTAGTATTTGACTAGTTTTCATGGACTAGTTTTAGGAAATCTATATAAGATAAATAACTTAGTGTTTGAAGGTATGAAGAGGTTTTGCATATTGGGCCGATGTTAAGATTATATGTAATACTTTAAAATATGCCAAGGTGCTGGTTATTAAGGTATTTGGATTCTTTTTAATACTGAAAAGGTCACACAGATTGTGATTATTGTGTAGTGTCCAAGAACAAAGGCCTGCCATCTGTTACTCAAATATAGGAAAAAGTTAAGATAATCTAGTGATACAAGTGGTTTTGACCCCTCTGTTCTTGGAATTATCTATAAAATATGTTTTTTTAAAGACTAAGATCAAATTCAAAGCTTTGCGAAAGTAACGCTTCTTAATAGTTATGCTGGAGTTTATATTTTTCTCTGCTAAAATACAAAAGTACTAGTTGAGAACTAAAGATTGTGTAATGAAACCCTGGCTTTTAGGCATTTCGCTTTTAGTAGATTGTTTGAATATTTCTGTTTTGAGTATTAATCTATATAAAAAACCAAACCCACTGCCCTCAAGTCGATTCCGACTCATGGCGACGCTACATGGCGACGCTACAGGACAGAGTAGAACTGCCCCATAGAGTTTCCAAGGATCGCCTGGCGGATTTGAGCTGCTGACCTCATGGTTAGCAGCTGTAGCACTTAATCACTACACCACCAGGGTTTCCTTAATCTATATAAGATAGTGATTTTTTGAACTCTAATTCCTAAAAAGTTGATAAAGGAATTCATTACTACAGAACTTAGGGAACTGTTTTAATATTAATTATGTTAAGATTTGCTTTTTCTCAGATTGTCAGCTTCTCCTATTGACTTGTATTTCTTGCCAGTATTCTAGTAAAAATTCTCCTGTGGCATTTTGAGCTAGTACGCAAGTTGTTTCTATAACTTACTTTCTTTTCACCCCAAGTTGCACGTTTGGTTTTATCAGGTTAGACGTTATTGTTGTTAGGTGCCGTCTAGTCCATTTCCACTCGGTAGAAGTCCTTAAAAACTGCACATTGGGCCTAGTAGGATCTGGTTAATTCAGTCTAGTTTGTTTTGTTTATTATGTTGACATTGTTTTGTTTTTCTTGAGAACTTTGTTATGCCAAATGATATTTTACAATGTTAGGACAAGGCAATTATCAGTAATATGATTCTTATCAATATAGTAATGAATGCTAATATGTGTGCCTTGATATTTTAAAAGCCACATGTATTTCCAGTTCATGTTGTTTTTCTCTACTAAAATACTGAATTTAAGAAAAAACTATTTTTGCCAGTGGGAAAAAAAGCAAGTCATTTTTCAAATGATTTTCTAGACTTAAAGTATGAAGTAAAGAGACTTATGTTATATTAAATCTAAATATAAAATGAAGTCATCTAGCATACTCTCATTTGGAGCTTTTCCCTTTTAAGATGGTTTCAAATTAACAGGGGCTTTGAAAGGTAAATTTTTATTGTTATCAGTAAATTTGAATGTTTTGTAGTTTTGATTTAATTGCTAGGAAAAAACCCCTACTTGTTAGAGACGTATTTGTATTAGAACTTTGGTTTCTTCACACATTTTTTTGTGGTAGCTTTTGAATATTGTTAAATTAGCTCATGGTTGCATCTGGAAGATTTAGCATAGATGGAAACCTTGGAATCTACTATTTTTCCAGAATGCAGTTTGCTAATACTGGGTGAATTTTCACCAAATATTACTAGACCTTTATTCTCAAACTACTATGTCCCATGGCATCTCTGCACCTTACCTGTTTGTCTTTTTGCTGTAAACGTTAGAGACCTTAGGTCTTTTTGCATAATTATAGAGTAGCGAAAATACCGTGTTTTAGGTAATCATTTCTGGTAAAATAAATGATAAAGGTATGGCTTTTATAGTGAAATGATATTTCATAAGTATCTTATAAATCTAACAATGAATACAAAGATTAAAACCTTAAAGGTACTCTTATGTACTTTATGGTAGTGCTGAATTCGCTTAAATATCAACATTAAAATTTTAACTTATATATTCTTTCATGTACTTCATTACAGTTTTGTTGTAGAACATTAATTATTAAGAGTTAGCATTTAGCTTAATTCAAGTATGTCTGATGCAGGTGGCTGCACTGCTAATCTTTTTGAAAGCTGTTATGTAGATCCGTATTTTGTTTGATCTGTGATCAATCCTAGATTTTCTTAAATGAGAGCAAAACCTTAGGGGTGTCTGTGTGAGTGTGTGTGCGTGTGTGTGTGTGTGAGTGAGAGTGAGTGTGTGTTTTAATAGCAGCAGAGCTCTGAAACAGGAAACCAGTCTTATCGTATTCATCCAGAGACCTAGGAAGAAGGTAATTGTTTGGTACACTCGTTAAAACCACTTAGTTGGGCAACTTAAATTTTTAAAAGTTCACAGATGTAGGTTTGAACAGTGGTAGATACACTATTTCATTAATAAACAACTATTTGAAAAAAAATACTTTGAAGAAAAGTTGATTAAATTAGTTCAGAGACTAATAATCCCCTCAGCTAATATACTAAGTAAATTATAGTTTGGGTTTTAGATTGTTGCTAGCATTATCAGTGACTTAAGATTTTTTCTGTGGTTTTAATTTGCTTAAATTTAAATAATAAAAATTTAGAATTGAAACATTTAAAATTAAAAATTAAATTTATTTTATCCAAGTGTAATGGTACTTTTTATCTTTAAGTTGCATTATTGGAAAAAAAATTCAAATGTTTGTCACGAGAAATTGTCTTCTTCTGTTTGTTAATGTACACATGTACATATGTGCATATTAATGTAATATGCACAGGTTAATGTACATAGGCACATGTACACACAGGTTGATGTACATACGCACAGGTTAATGTACATATGCACATAGATGTAATCAGTGTTTTCATACTGTGGTCTGGTTTTTCGCAATTTTTATGTTTCAGGTGGCACTTGTCCTTTTTAAAACCGTATAGGTAATATGCGGTCAGGCTGAATACCATGGTTTGCTTACTGCATTGTTATTAGGGCTTCTTTTTTTTTTTTTTCTTTTAAATGGCATTATTATTACTATCTTTGTATAGTTTATTTTTTTATTGTTGATTTTCTTGGAGTATATTGCTCCAGTGGGGTTGCTGGATTGAAAGGTACATTTTCATAGATCCTTGTTCCAGATTTCTTGCCAAATGACTCATAGAATTGCTACTAAGAAGATGAATTGCTAACGGTTCTTCATGTTACCTTTGAAGAGTGTGATGTTTCAATTTAGAAAGTGAGAGCTATATTCCTATTTCAGATCAAAATTGTGTGTAGACGTTTTAGTCATGAAAAGTTCATATAACATGAAAAAGGCAAAAGAAAGACATGAAGTTAGAAATATTTGGAGAAGTAAAAAACTTCAGTAGTGTTCATAGATCACTTGGCAGTCAGTTTTCCTTTTGGATTTGGCACTGCTAGCAGATAACTAAGAAGTGTTAAAAGAAAGCTATAATTTATACTGAAGTGAATTTAAGTTAATTAATATACTAGAATTCCTTTTTTCATAATTAGCTTATAAAAACACCGTATTGAATTGCCTTGTAATGAGACATTTAAACTACATTTCTAACTTATACAACCTCTAAAATATGGTACCTTATTTACAGTTGTAGAGCCTTTTGCAGTTGTATAGATTAAAAGTTATTTTCAGATACCTTACTTGATTCTCCAAACAACCAATGAAAAAGTTACAGCAAGTGGTATTAGGATTGTTTTACAGAAAAACAAAACAAAAATATCTGAGACTCAGCGATCAGGTGACTAAACTGAAGTCATAGGCTTTATATTGCAAAACTGGGAGTAGAACCTTGGTTTCTGTATTAAATGACAATATTCATTAAGTGCTTACTGGACCTGACACCTTGTAAATATTTAAAATTTCCTTTTAATCCCTGTATCCTGTGTTCCTGGCTTTTCTTACTTCATTCTTACAACCCTCATTTTTTGGAGCACTCTTCTTCTTAACAGTTCTATAGTTCAAGCTTTCCTACCTATGCACCCTTTTTCCCTTTATACAGTAAGATTTGAGTCTGTGTAGGAATGATTATATGTTTTATATCTCAGGACAAATTGTTTCAGATAATGAAAATTAGCACTTTATCAGCTGGTAAATTGAAGGAACTCCTATTTCTGCTTTCATTCCAACCTAAATCTTCGGTTGAGAAACCAGAGCCCATCAATGTTCAACACACTTAATAGGGAAAAATAAAATCTAATAAGAAGTAGAAAATCTTTCATTAAATGAGAAAGCTGTAGAAGTCCATGAGAGTGTCTGGTACTTAAAGGACAATTTTATTAGAAAGGTTGATAATATGAATGTAACCGTGACATATTTGGAAAGTATTTCTTAAATGTAGACTTCTTAAAATCTGATGAAAGAAATGTAAACCTGATGTTTATGAATCAGTGGAAGAATTTACCTGTCTTCGAATGAGCCTTAACTTTCTGTTGGTTGCAATCACTGCCAGAAAGGGGGAAAAGCTCTGGAAATTCCTGGGAAATAAAATTAAATGAAGTCCTGGTATTTGCTAACTTGCTTTTAGATTGCTGTTGTCTTGTTAATCTGACCTTTTTCATTCCTTTGCCCCTGCTGAGGGATTAGTTTAGTGTTCCTCTTGTAAGCCAGGTAACTTCAGATTTGCCTTTTGATTGCTACCTCTCTAAATCTGTATATCACTTTTTTTTGGGGCAGTCATTTTTTACGTGTGTTATAGCTTCATATTGTTACCATATCTTTTAATTAACTAGAATTAAAAAAAAAAAGCTAATCTGTGAACTGTGGAAATAATTTTCCTTAAAATAATTATGACAGAAAAAATGTAGTTACTGGTTTGTATACTAGCACTATATTTTAGTTTATAATTAGTTTAGGGATAAGCATACCTGTATGTTATCTTGAGCACTACAAAAAAGCTTTTTACAACTGCTATACTTTTTCTGGAAACCCTGGTGGTATAGTGGTTAAGAGCTACAGCTGCTAACCAAAAAGGTCAGCAGTTCAAATCCACCAGGTGCTCCTTGGAAACTCTATGGGGCAGTTCTGCTCTGTCCTATAGGGTTGCTATGGTTCAGAATCAACTCAATGGCAGTGGGTTTGGTTGTTTTTTTGTACTTTAGCCATCATACATAAAATAAGATTCAGTATACATGCCAGGAGCACATTATAAAGTTTGGGGAGCTCTTTTTGCTTATTTCACTCTATTTGAAAATTGTAGTCAAATTTATAGTATAAACCCCATTAATTTAGGGTCAAATAAAAATTTGAGGTAAGGCAGACATTATTTAGATCTCAACTCAGAAGATGCTTTCTAAAAGGTGTTTTGTTAATTAGTTGAAACTTGGGACATATTTTTAGTGTTTTAGGTCATGATGGGATGCTTAGGCCAACCAATAAAAATTAATTTAGCTTATAGAGTAGCCACATTCTTCCATAATACATAGGTCAGCTATATTATGCATTAAATTGACTTCTATAGATAGACTTCAGAACTAAATTACCATTTCCTTTGGACAGTATATGTGAGAAAGGATTGTCGTAGCACCTGGTTCAAGATTGTCCATACACAATATATACAATTTTAAAACTCATCTTTGTATTTTATTGTATGTAAGTTATACGTCAGTTAGGAAGAATGAAAATGTTTGCTCAAATGTGATTAGGAGAAAAGACTGTCAGTGTATCTCACTTCTTGTAGTTATGGTGCCATCCAGCCTGGGCAGGAGTGAAAGTACCATGTATGCATTTCTTCCATCTCTTTATTCATATACAGTAGTCTCTGATACTGTAAGGAAAGAAGGTTTTTTTGGGGGGGAGGGGGATATTTTATGTATGTTCTCAAGTTAAAATAAATCCCTGTAAGTAAAATTAATAGAAAAGAATTAAGAGTTAAAGTTTCTGTTAGGCTTTGATGTTCTTTAGAAGGATTAGGTTATTCAACAAGTCAGCGTCATTGGGAAAAAATAGTTACGGTGCACTCTTATGGTATAGTGCTGTACCATTTGTTCAGTTGGTGACAAATAAATGTGTTCTAGGCATTGATCATATATTGTTTAATCTTCTAATAACGCCACATGTTAGGTATTTTTACTAGCCCCATTTACATAGGCGGAAACCGAGGCACAGATACAGTATGTAACATGTCCAAGGTTACAGAGTAAATGAAACTGGAGTTTAGGCCTAGGCAGCTTGGCTCTAGATATGTTCCTAACCATGAGGCCAGCAAGATCAGTACTGGTTGCTGTCGGGTCAATTTTTGATTCTTATAAGTCATTAAATGCGGTTTTATATTAAATGCTGTACTTACTCAGAATAATAATCAGTAAATACAAGTTCAGTTTTTTTGTGTGTTAGAAATCCTTAGTATTTTTCTTTTTTTAGTTCAGTTATATGCTTTAAATTGTCTAAAAAAGTATAAGAACTGTAATATATGGAGAAGCAAAAAAGTATATTAGAGAGATTTTATTGTTATGATTTTTTTTTTGAAGGGGGCCTGATCATTTGCCTGCTGACATCTCTGACTTCAAGAAGTATAACATGGTATGATTTTTGGCATAAGAAGTGTTTACCTTAAAATTCAGCACTCAGGTAGTTGCTGACATCACTAGTTTAGGTTTTTGTGTTCTCTTTTTGAAGTTTTAACATTTGGTTTGTGAATCACTTTTACTTGAACCTGTTTCCTTTGAAAATTTTGTGTTTTTATTATTGATTTGGAAATGGAAGAAGTCTCAGTTTCCCCTTGTGAGACAGCACAGTACAAAAGCTTGGGCTTCGGTGTCGGATACTAGCGAGCTTGGGTCATAGCTTACTGCTGATCGGCTTGGAGACTTTGGGCAGATTACTCTTTTTGACCCTTAGTTTCTTTATCTATAAAATGGTAATATTTACCTCTTGGGATTGTTAGGATTAAATGTGAAAGTATTTGGCACATGATACTCAACAGATAGTAGTTTTCTATATTTTTCTAACTTATGGATGCCAAAGTGCTGGGTAAAATCTCAAGCTGTATGATTAGGGAAGGGAAGAATCTGAGGAACGTGAAATCTTACAATAACTGACTTCCTAGGCAGGAACAGGGCCATAGATTGTTGCTTTGCAAGGGGCTCCTATGTTGCCCCTAGCATTTGACTGTTAGTTAAGTTGAACTCTGTCATGGCACCCTTAGAAGTAGACCTAATCCTCTGTCAGTCCTGCCATGTCTGCATAGATTTGTGTGTGAGTCGCACTTGACTGCTTGTTTTTTTTTCTGAATAGTTCATGCATTTCCATTATCTCTGGTCTGTCCTCTGTTCAGAATGTTCTGACTGCTCTTGTTTCTTTCTCTGTTGATGTCTGACTTACCTCATAAGATGTAGCGTGCCACCTACTCTGTGAAGCTTTATCTGTGCCCACACAGAATTAGTCTGTCTCTCAATCTTATATATAATAGAGCATTTGGGCACAGTTATAGGTCTGTGTATCTGTCTTCCCTCATAGAATAGGAACTCCTTGAGGGCAGTGATCTTTACTTACTTAGACTTATATCCTCAGTGTCCCTTTCACAGAATGACCATATGTTTGAATAAGTGAATGAAGGAGGGGGCCAACTGAGTTTATTGTGTGTGTATATGTATGTACAAAACAACCAGTTATATGGAGGCAATTCCAAGTCATGGTGACTCGTGTGTCAGAGTAGATCTGTGCTCCATAAAGTTTTCAGTGGCTAATTTTTTGGAAGTAGATGGCCAGGCCTGTCTTCCAAGGCACTTCTGGCTCGACTTGAACCTCTAACCTTTCGGTTAGCAGTGAGCATGTCAAATTGTTTGTACCATTCGTCTGTGTACAGTTACCGACAATTTGTTTTGAGTAAGTTAACTAAGTCCTTTATAACCTTATTTACTTTATTAATTAGTACTCATAATACAAGAGTAAATTTGAATCTAGTCCTGGTTAAAATGACCATATTTCAAGGGGCTTTGTACTTATATTTCTATAAGGAGAAAAATCTTGCTAGCATTCTCACTGAAATTAATGGTTTAGGTTAGGTGAGTTTGTTAGTAGTAATAATTACAAGTACTTTCTTTGAATAAAATATAACTTTTTGTTGCACTGCTCGGAAAAACTTAAGTGATTTCATTTTATATTTTTGACTAAAATGTATTTTTAATTTTTTGGGTAAGAATTCCAGATTGGTGGTTGTTGCTATTTTGAGTTCTCTGCTGCTAACTTTTTTTAATTGTGCTTTAGGTGAAAGTTTACAAATCAAGTAAGTCTCTCACACAAAAAGCCATACACACCCCACTGTGCACTCCCAGCTGCTCTCCCCTTAATGGGACAGCACATTCCTCCTCTCCACCCTGTATTTCCCGTGTCCATTCCACCAGCTCCTGTACCCATCTTCCTTCTCATCTTGCCACCAAACAGGAATCGCCCGCATAGTCTCATGTGTCTGCTTGAGCCATGAAGTTCACTCCTCACCAGCATCATTGTCTATCTTATAGTCCAGGCCAATCCCTGTCTGTAGAATTGGTTTCAGGAATGGCTCCGATCTTGGGCTATCAAAGGGTCCAGGGACCATGACCGTCAGGGTCCCTCTGGTCTCAGTCAGACCATTAACCCTGGTCTTTCTATGAGAATTTAAGATCTGCATCCCACTGTTCTCCTCTGTCAGGGATTCTCTGTTGTGTTCCCTGTCGGGGCAGTGATCGGTAGTAGCCAGGCACCATCTAGTTTTTCAGGGCTCAGGCTGATGGAATCTCTGGTTTATGTGGCCGTTTCTGTCTCTTGCGCCCATATTTACCTTGTGTCTTTGGTGTTCTTCATTCTCCTTTGCTCCAGGTGGGTTGAGACCTATTTATTCTGGCTGCTACTTCTGGTGCTTCATTTTTTTCTGTTATTTCCCATTTTCTTCCATTTGTGCTTGAGGGTAGAGTTAAGAAATCAAAAATATTCCATTTCAGGAATCGCTCCTGCCTTAGGCTTGATTTTGAATCTCCAGTCTTCTGCTTTTTTTCTCTTGAATGTCTATAAAACCCCAAAACATTTTGATAATCGAACGAAAGCTACATTTTTATCTTTCTTTGGGAGCCCTTATAGTATAAGAACCCTTTGAGGTTGGGGATGAATTTATGTGTTCTTAAAGTGACAAAAGTTGTTCTGGGCCCGTAGTAATGCTATTTAAGTCTTAGATGCTGTTATTCTTATAACTTTTTTTGTGTAGAAAATCAGCACTTTTTAAAAATGACTTACAGAGCTGATTCTAAGTCACATAGGACAAGATGGTATTTTGTTGTGACAGTTACTAAATAGACTTGGAAATAGTTATAAAGCGAACAAGTTAAAAAATTGATTATAGAAACAGTGCCAGGTACGCTATAGCAAAAATAAAAAATATAAAACAGGCAAAAAATGTGAAAGAAAAAAAATACATTCCCACCATCTAGAGATTGCTTGTGTTAATGTCTTATTGTATATCCTTTTTATCTACATATGTCTAGTTGGCTTAAAAATGTCCTTTTTGTCTGGTTTGTTGCAAAACAATATTCATACCAGTATCGTACCTTGTGCCACCTGGGTGCAGGGACCTTTAAGTCTTTTTAGACATTGGACTCTCCCAACCCATCTTTTGAAATACTGACTTATTGAAGAGACAGAGCCTTATCCTATAGACCATATGGTGCCTTTCGAATCTGCCCAGTTTACTTCTTAATAATATCATTTAGATTGTTCTTCCACATATATTTCCTGTAAGTTAGATTTCATATATAAAGGTTTGGTGGATCTAGGTTCAAGATACTTGGCTATCGTAGATGATGTGTCTTTTATTTTGGATCACATTGGAAGTTACATAATCTGTACTTGACTCACTTGGTGATGCTGAGATTGACTACTGAAATTGGGTGATGATAGTCTTTTCTGCCTACTGTTCAGTTGTGTTTGTCTCCTTATGTTCGAAAGTGTTTTGTGTGATGCTATTTGGCTTAATAAGAAAGGTCAGTTCCTCATCAACTACTCACCTACTGGCTTAGTGTTATTTGTTAATCCTTGCCTACATCAGTAATTACATTAGTGATTGCAAAATGTGATTTTTCTAGTTCTGTCCTTCCTTTTACATTTATTAACTGGTGCTCTTCTGTATAGTAGAGCTTTACCTTATGAAGTAGAGCTGTTTGGTTACTCTGAAATATAGTTCCTCCATGAAAAGCAGGATAAATAATCTTCCCCTTGACCAGTTTTCAGAGTAAAGAGTTATTCCAGTAGCTACTCAAAATGTAATAAATGAAAAGGGTTTCTTCTCGTTTTGATTTGTATTTTTAACTGTTTTGAGTATCATTATAGATTCTGGGATTTTCATTTTATTATGGGTTTTTAAATTTACTATCATTTCATCTTTTTCTTTGTTGCTTAAATTGTCGTAATTTTAGGCATTGGGAGCTCTTTCTAGCCTTGGTGACACAGTGGTTAAGTGCTTGGCTGCTAACCGAAAGGTTGGTGATTCAAACCCACTGGCCCCTCTGTAGGGGAAAGATGTGGCAGTCTGCTTCCGTAAAAATTAAAGCCTTGGAGACCGTATGTGACAGTTCTGTCCTACAGGGTCTCTGTAACTCAACAGCAAAGGGTTTGGTTTTTAATGGAAGCTCCTTCATGCCAGCTCCTGTGTCCTTTTGGCAAAGATCATTAATCTCTGTGAGCCTTCCTTGCTCTTTGGCACAGAAAGTTATCCCAGGCTCACTTTGTACCTTGCCTGAGTCAGACCTGGGATCAGCTATTTCTCCAAGCAGATGAAACTTTGAATTCTAGGAGTGCTTATTGCTGCTAGGCTGACCTTGCTCATAGGCCATTTCTCTGAAAAGACCTAGAACATATAGAATTTTACAAACATGAGTTCATATTGATATTTTTAATTCATGTTATCTATTTAACACTAAAAATCCTGAATCTTAAAATCATTCACCAGTTAAAAGAACCATTTGCCGTCAAGTCAATTCCAGCTCATGGTGACCCCATGTGGAACTGTGTTCCATAGGGTTTTGGTTCTTCCATTTTTTAAAAATTGTGGTGAAAATATACGTAACAATACATACACCAACTCAACAATTTCTACGTGTACAATTCAGTGACACTGATTACATTCTTCAAGTTGTGCAACCATTCTCGCTATTCTTTTCCAAATCGTTCCACCACTAGTAACATAAACTCAGTGTCCCCTAAGCAGAAACTCCCCCCTTCCCTTTCACTTCTGGTAACCACTAGTAAACGTTGGCTTCTATGTATATGCTTATTTCATGTAAGTGAGATGGCACAGTATTTGTCCTTTTGCAACTGATTTATTTCGTTGAGCATGTTTTTGAGGTTCAGCCATGTTTGATATGCATCAGGACTTTATTTCTCTTTACTCCTGAGCTGAGTAATACTCCTTTGTATATATGTACCACATTTTGTTTTCTGTTTGTCTGTTGATGGACAGTTTGGTTGTTTCCATCTTTTGGCTCCTGTGGAAAGTGCTGTAGTGAACATGGTATACAAGTTTCCATATTGTTTTCAGTGCTGATTTTTTTGGAAGTAGAGTGCTAGGCCTTTCTTCTGAGATAGCTCCGGGTGGACTTGAACCCCTAGCCTTTTGGTTAGCACCGATCTTGTTAACTGTTTGTACCACTTGGGGACTCCAGTAAGCACACAGTAATCTTACAGAGAGTCCCTGGGTGGTTCAAAAGGTGAACACGTTTGACTGCTAACAAAAAGATTGGAAGTGACTCATCTCAGAAGAAAGGCCTGGCAGTCTAAAAAAATCAGCTTTTGAAAACCCTATGGGGCATAGTTTTACTCTGACACACTGTGGGGTTGCCGTGAGTCAGAATTGACTCAACGGTAACTGGTTAATCTTACAAATAGAACTCATAAAGCACATACAGCCTTTTCTTAAATTGTAATATAAAAATCATTGTCATTTGGTAATTATTTTTTGGATTGAGATTAATGTTGAAATCAAGTCAATGTGAAGAAAGCGGCAAGTAAAAGAAAAAAGCTTAAGGAAGGCCACTAGATTAGGTGATTTTGAATTATATACAATGAATAGGTCCAGGAGTAGGAATGGTCTTTAAGGGAAGTTTTACGCAAATTAGGTTGAATGGAGTGAAAGGTCTGTGTTGGAAAATTGAGATTACAGAGGATTGATGGAGCTCAAGAAAAAAAGTGGTGTGAAGGACAAAATGTGTAGAACTTGTTTTTTTTTTTTTTTTACAGCTGGATATTTGAGTGTCTTTTTTTTTTTTAATTTTTATTGTGGTGAAATATGTATGCCAAAACATTTGCCATTTCAGTCATTTTTACATGTGCAATTCAGTGACATTAATTGCATTCACCATGTTGTAGAACAATCACCACTATCCATTTCCAATTTTTTAAAATCACCCTTGACAAAAATCTGTACCCCTTAAGCAATCCACCCCCAGCCCCCCAGCACCACCCCATTATTCCCTCTTAGCTGTCTCTGGTAATCACGAATTAACTTTGTTCTCTGTGCATTTGCATCTTCTGGATATTTCATACAAGTGGGATCATACGATATTTGTCCTTTTATGTCTGACTTAGCATTATGTTTTCAAGGTCCATCTATGTCATAGCATGTATCAGAACTTCATTTCTCTTTATGACTGAATAAGATTCTGTTGTATGTGTATACCACATGTATTGATGGACACTTGGGTTGTTGCCAGCTTTTGGCTACTGTGAATAATACTGCAATTAACATTGATGTATAAGTACTGTTTGCATTTTTGCTTTCAATTCTTTTGGGCATATACCTAAGAGTGGAATTGGTGGGTCATAAAGTAGTTCTGTATGTAATTTATTGAGGTACTGCCAAACTGTTTTCCACAGTAGCTACACCATTTTACAACCCCGTCGGCAATGAATGAGGCTTCCAACTTCTCCACATCCTCACCAACACAGCATTTCACAACCGCATCGACAATGAATGAGGCTTCCAATTTCTCCACATCCTCACCAGCACTTGTTATTTTCTGTTTTTTGATAATAGTCATGCTAGCCATCCTAGTGGCAGTGAAGTGGTATCTCATTGTGGTTTTGATTTGTGTTTTCCTGATGACTAATGCGTTGAGCATTTATTCATGTGCTTACTGGCCATTTGTATATTTTCTTTGGTGATCTAAAGGTTTGTTTTATGTCATCTATAGTGTGTAAGCTATGAGTTGGAATCGACTCGACAGCACTGGGTGGGTATAGTGTGTAAAATAAGTGAATATAACGGGCATGCTAAGTGTTGATTAGGGAGCCCTTGTGGTGCAGTAGTTAAGAACTTGACTGCTAACCAAGCAGTTGGCAGTTCGAATCCACCAGTAGCTCCTTGGAAATCCTATGGTGCAGTTCTACTCTGTTCTATAGGGTTGCTATGATTCGAATTGACTCGACGGCAATGATTTTGTTTTTAAAGTATTGGTTACATTGACTACCTCAGTTTAGTGTCATCAAGTCATAGACACTAAGGGCTTGAAGAGACTTTAGTGGATGTCTTTTTCAGTCTTCCCATTATGTGTTGTTAGATGCTCTTGGGTTGATTTTTGACTCATAGTGACTCTGTGTCACAGAGTAGAACTGCCTCATAGAGTTTTCTAGGCTGTAATTTTTATGGGATCGGATCACCAGGTCTTTCTCCTGCAGAGTTCCTGGGTGGGTTTGAATTGCCAACCTTCTGGTTAGCAACCATTGTGCCTCAGGGCTGCTTACATAGGTGAAGTTGAGTCCCAGAAAGGTTAAATGACTTGTCCAAATGACACAACTAGTTACAGACATAGTCAACTCTTATATCTCACCCCCTGACTCTCATTTTATCTACTTTTCTCTACATTGTGATGCCTTTTTTAACCATGAAAAATTAAAAAAAAGAAGTTGTAAAATTAAGTGTTTTTAGGCATATGCAGATTTTTTTTGTTTTTGACTCAATATATTAGTTCTGTGATTTACAAAGTCTAAGGTTTTTGGTATGTATGCCTAAATACTGTAAATATGAAGTTACATTTTACCTTAGATGCACTTTTAATGTACTAAGTACAGGACTTTGAAATTATTTTGCCAAGTAATTTATTTTCAACTTTTTTTTTTCATTTATGTATTTATCAATATTTCTTAATTACACATGCTGGTTTGTAAATAAATACATTTGATGACTTTATATTAATGTAGCTATGGTATGGAAAGCTTGCTTTTTTATAACTACTGTTTTAAAATATGCATTTTGCGTTTGTGCATATTTCAGATATTTCCTTAACTCAGATACTCAGATATTTATCCAAACATTATTGCTATGGGGTTTCCTGCAGAAAGACTTGAAGGTGTATACAGGAACAACATTGATGATGTAGTAAGGTAAGAACTCTTGATTTTCTTTTTCAAATATTGATGTATTTATTACATTTATGTTGTATTTTCATTTAGAAAAGATTTCTAATGCACATAAGAAGATACGCTTTGTGGTGTGAACTTTATTGTGGTGCTGTGTAGCTCTTTTTTTTTTTTTTTTTTGCTTAATGTGTCAGTGGACCTCGATGGGATAACCATTTAATAAGAATTGACCTTACACCAGTCAGGCATTATACACAACGTGGTATTTCATAGACTGTAAAATGCCTCTTCCCAGGTTAACTAATGCCTGGATTTCATTACAATATGATTTTCGCCTTTCACATTTGGAGATTAGGCTTAAAATCTTTGCGTGGGTTTATGCATGTAAATTAAGGTGTAAATCATTGATAGCATGTGTTTTTAGGTGGAGCAGATTTTAAAGGGGTCTGAGTGCTCTAAGGAAACCCTGGTGGTGTGGTGGTTAAGAGCTGTGGCTGCTAACCAAAAGGTCAACAGTTTGAATTCCCCTGGCGCTCCTTGGAAACCCTATGGGGCCATTCTGCTATGTCCTATAGGGTTGCTGTGAGTTGGGATTCACTCGAGGGCAATATTTTTTTTTTTTCCCCCAAAGTGCTCTAAAAGGAATTCTGGTGGCACAGTGGTTAAATGCTCGGCTACTAAATGAAAGGTTGGCCGTTGAAACCCATTAGCTGCTCTGTAGGAGGAAGATGTCCAGTGTACTTCCATAAAGATTTACAGCCTTGGAAACCCTATATGGGGCAATTCTACTCTGTCCTATTGGGTCGCTATGAGTCAGAATTCAACTTGAAGGCAGTGGATTTGGTTTTGTTTTTTTAAAGTGGTCCAAGCATCTGAAGAAGTATATGGTACAAGGGCTATAGAAAGGAATTGCTGGATGCACCAAAACCTAACTTCGCCAGTTTTATATAACTTTACATAATTTTTTGAGTAATTATCATTCAGTTCAGAACAATGTGTTTCACAAGGCCCATTTAAATACTTTCCTTAATACATTTGTGACCCAGGAATACATGTTGTCTTTTATGAGAGAAGGAATATATGTCTGCTTTGTAAAGTCTTAATTTTCTAATTTTAGAGAAAAGATTTTTGAATAAATTATCTGTAAATTGTGAGTGGAAACTTTGATGACTTGAAAAGTTAACATTTTGGATTATTTCCTTTATCCTTTTTCATAAGTATCTTTCCTGGAAACTTTGAATTTAAGTATTGTTCTGGTTATGAGAATTAAATGTTATGGGTGAGAATGCACTTTGTGATTTATAAAGCACTATGTGGATATAGAATCTTTTTATAATAGTTGTGTGAGTTTATGAGTCTACCTAGGCCCTTATCCAAGCCCCCATAAAGTTGTTTTTTCTAAGTGGTTAGTTTTAAACAATAGTATGTTTACATTTTTGCCGTATTGGTATTGACTTGTGTTTAATTGGATTTTGTAGTTTTTATATTGTGTACAAAGATCTTATTTGTAATTTCTGTTAAAATTATAGGTGACACATAGGGGTGTCAGAGGTAGTACTCAAGATCTTGAAGATACAGAAATAAATCTGCCTTCTCATTAGGCAGGACCCAGTGGAAGAATGCTAAACATCCCAGCACATGGGAGCAGGAACTTGATACAATTTAGTCAGTGATAGTAACAACAGCTAAAGAAAATGTAACAAAACAAAAAAGAATCAGAGAGGTAAATGTTGAATGGAGAAAGATGGAGAATCTAGAAGAGGAGCAGTACAATCACCAGCCAAGTATCCTCTGCTGCAGGCGTGTTTATCAGGCCCAGATATGTCCTGGATAAAATATCTCACAAAATGAGCTACTTCAGATTACTCTGATTCTGTATGAAACCAGCTACTCATTCAGCCAACACAGGCTAGTACTCATACTGAAAAAGGGTGTGAGCGCTCTGAATAAAGGACAGGTGTTCTGATCACTGTAAAGATATATCCTTGTGGTAAATTAATTTGGTGTGCTAGTTTTTACATTAGCCTCTTTTGAATATGAATTAGTCTCTTCTGACTGTGAATTAGTCACTTAGGCTAATTGATCATCTTTTGGGTTACTGATAAAGTCCAGTTTCTGAGCCTGTACAAACTGGTTATCAGACCTTAGATTGTAATAACTTCACCAAGAAAATGCTATGCTGGGAATCATTTTGGTCTCAAATCTTCTCATTTTATAACCTGCCATATGCTTCTGAATTAAAAGATTCATACATTCAGTTTGTAATCAGTAACCAAGGATGAAATTTATCATAAGTAGTTTATTCTATCAAGCTGTATTACTTTTTCAAAACTGCTATTCCTAAAAAAATTATATGTGTCTGGACTGTTATTTAACTAATGGCTACTTTAGCCAACTGGTCTTCGCACCCTTTATGGTAAGGTTAATAGTGTATCAAAATGAAGAATTGTCAGCTGAATATAATGGCTATTGTCTGTCCTTGTTTTTTTCCCCCCATCCCGATTGAGAGGTAAGTGGCAAATAAGGCTTTGGGGGCTTTTATTGCCTTCTTCCCCCTGTTTTATGAGAGGGTGGATGAATATGACTGAAAAGGAAGATAAATTTTTTTCCTATAAACTAAAATGAAAATAAATAATTCCCAAGTAATTTGCGTGTTAGGATTAACCTCTCCAAGGGAGCTGCTGTCTCCAGAACCTTGATTTATTCACTTGATACTGGGCATAGTAGTAATATTCAGTAGTGACTCCGTTTTTGGTTCAAAGGGTAGTGTTATGTAACATCTCAATGAAAAAATGTTTCTTTTCTTACACCTTTTCTTTTCTGTTAACAAGGCTATTTTCTGTTGGATTTTATCTTACCCTCTCTACTGGCTTATCCAAAGAATGTTAAAATTATTTTTACCTTTCTTCTCTAATTCCATATTTTTCCTGTGTTTTCCCCGAACGGGCAATACCATATAGAGTTCAGATTTTGTTGTTGTACTATATCATTGATTTGAGTAGAATAAACTCAAATTGCAAATACCTTTATGATTAAATTGTCCAGGATTTTTTTTTAAATGTTTTTGGAATGTGGTTTGTTATGGCATTGTGAAATTTTATACTTGGGGTTCTTGAAGTACTTCTGTGACAGATATTTAATTTATTTTGACGTCATCTCCCGGTATCAGGAATTAATGTAAAAAATAAAAAGGAGAGGGGCAAAAGTAAACTAAACAATTTTTTTTAAATAGTGTCTTACTGTATTTTCCGTGGATGTGTACATAGCAAAACAGGTTCCCATTCAATAATTTCTACACATACTGTTCAGTGACATTGGTTACATTCTTCACATTGTATCGATATTCTCATTTCCATTCTTGCTAATCTAGTCTCACATCCTTCTAACCTTCTCGTCTATGCTTCAGAGTATTTGTGGACCATTTGGTCTCTTAATGATGATTTTTTAAAAGAGCACAATATTCAAGGGTGATATTCATTATTTTATGAACTAATGTGCTGTATAGCTAAAAGGTGACTTGACGGGATATTTCAAGGCTTAAAGAATATCTCAGGGAAGTAGTCTTGGGAATTCTTCCTGTCCCAATGAATCCAGTAAGTCTGGGGTTTTTTTTTTTTTTTTTTAAATATTTTATTGTGTTTTCAGTGAGAGTTTACGCAGCGGGTTCAAACCCAAACCTGTTGCTGGCAAGTCGATTCCAACTCGCAGCGATCCTGTAAGAACTGCCGCATAGAGTTTTCAAGGCTGTAATCTTTACGGAAGCACACTGCCACATCTTTTTCCCGCAGAACAGCTGGTGGGTTCCAACTTGAGGTAGCTGCAGAGAGCTTAACCACTGCGCCACCAGGCCTCCTGACCACAGCAGATGAGGTGCCCGTTTTAACAGTTTCTGTACAGCTTGTGCAGTGACATTGGTCACATTTTTCACGATGTGTCAAAATTTTCATTAATTTCGTTCTGGTTGTTCCATTTCCAGTGATCAGTCCTACCCCTTTACTATCTCATCTCTGCTTTAGGGTAATTGTTGACCATTTGTTCTTAGATACAAAAAAAAAAACCAAACCCAGTGCCGTTGAGTCGATTCCGACTCATAGCGACCCTATAGGACAGAGTAGAACTGCCCCATAGAATTTCCAAGGAGCGCCTGGTGGATTTGAACTGCCGACCCTTTGGTTAGCAGCCGTAGCACTTAGCGGCTACGCCACCAGGGTTTCCTTGGTCCTACAGAGATGATTTTTTAAAGGAATGCAGTACTCATGGGTTACATTCTTTATGGGTTACAATCTTTATTTTACGAGTCACTCTGAGCCACTCTGTTACTTAGTTGAAAGGTAGCCTCAAGGGCTAGTTTCAGTTGCAGGTTTAAAAAGTGTCTCCGGGTTATAGTCTTAAGGAGCCTTCTAGTCTCAACTGGTCCAGTAAGTAAGAATTTGAGTTCTGTTCCACATTTTTTCTCTCGTTCTATCAGGATCCATATATTGTGGCCCTCCTCATAATGGTGGATAGTAATGACCTGGCACCATCTAGTTCTTCAGGTCTTAGGGTAGATGAGGTGGTAGTTAGCCCTGTAGACTAGTGTCTTCTCTAAATCTTCGGTTTCCGTCTTTCTCAGTTGCTCTCAACAAGTAGAGATAAATTGTTGTATCTTAGATGGCCATCTGCAAGCTTTTAAGACCTCTGACACTACTCACCAAACTAGGATGTAAAACATAAACTTTATGAACTATATTATACCAATTGGCTGAGTTGTCCCATGAGACTATGGTCCTAAGCTTTCGAACCCAGAAAACCAAACCTATGAGGTGTTCATCTGGTTATGTCTAAGAGGTATCTGTAACTGAGCCCCCTATGTGGCTTATTATGTATATAAGCATAGGCACATTCCTATATATACATAGTGTACATATGTGCACACACGTATACACATACACATATATGCGTACATATGTAACCACACACTTTTTTTGGTTGTTGTTGCAAAATTATGTATGTCTTATTCTTTACCAAAAGTGTCCTTTTCTCTTGTACTCTTTTTAATGACCTCATTTACTTTGGCCAAGCTGTGAGCACTTCACCCGTATTCGATGCTACCTTTCCCATCACCAAAAATAACAAATGTCTACTGTTTGGAGAGTGATTCTCCCTCCCCTGTCATTCATCCCTGGTAACCACCAGTGAATGTTAATCTCTGTATATATAGCTATTCTTGTCTTTTTATAAAAGTGTAATCATACAAATATTTGTACTTTTGTGTTTGACTTATTTCAGTCAACATAATGTCCTCCAGAGTCGTCATGATTTTTTATGGCTGCATAGTATTCCATTGTATGTACGTACCACATTTTCTTTATCCATTCATCCATTGATGAGCATTTAGGTTGTTTCCATCTTTTTGCTATTGTGAATAGTGCTGCAGTGAACATACATGTACATGTGTCTGTTTATGTCTCTTTTGTTAGATCTCTAAGGTATATATACCTAGGAGTAGGATGGGCATAAGGTATTTCTATTTCTAGTTTTTTGAGGGTGCACCATATCATTTTCTACAGTGGTACCATTTTATAATCCCACCAGCAATGGATATGTGTTCCGATCCCCCCACATCTGCACCAGCATTTGTTGTTTTCTGGTTTTTTTTTTTTTTTTTTTTAATCAATGCCATTTTAGCAAGGGTGAAATGGTATCTCATTTTAGTTTTAATTTGCATCTCTCTAATGCCTAATGTCTGTTAGTTTGTTTTACTGTGGGGGCTCGCATGTTGCTGTGATGCTGGAAGCTATGCCACTGGTATTCAGATACTAGTAGGGTCATCCATGGTGGATAGGTTTCAGTTGAGCTTCCAGCAAGACAGACTAGGAAGAAGGACCCAGCAGTCTGCTTCTGAAAAGAATTAGCCAGTGAAAACCGTATGAATAGCAACAGAGCGTTGTCTGATATAGTGCTGGAAGATGAGCCCCCCAGGTTGGAAGGCACTCAAAAGACGACTGGGAAAAGAGCTGCTTCTTCA
Organism: Elephas maximus indicus; assembly: GCF_024166365.1. NCBI lineage: Eukaryota > Metazoa > Chordata > Mammalia > Proboscidea > Elephantidae > Elephas > Elephas maximus. Next base: position 38,526,103 of record NC_064834.1, read on the forward strand.
AAGTAGAGTCACCCTTAATGATGTGGATGGAGTCAAGCTTTCAGGACCTTCATTTGCTGATATGGCATGACTCGAAATGAGAAAAAACAGCTGCAAACATCCATTAGTAATTGGAACTTCGAATGTACTAAGTATGAATCTAGGAAAATCGGAAATCATCAAAAATGGAATGGAACACATAAACATTGATATCCTAGGCGTTAGTCAGCTGAAATGAACTGGTATTGACCATTTTGAATTGAACAATCATATTGTCTACTATGCCAGGAATGACAACTTGATGAGGAATGGTACTGCATTGCTTGTCAAAAAGAACATTGCAAGATCTATCCTGAAGTACAGTGCTGTCAGCGATAGGATAATATCCATATACCTACAAGGAAGACCAGTTAGTATGACTGTTATTCAAATTCATGCACCAACCACTAAGGCCAAAGATGAAGAAATTGAATGTTTTTACCAGCTTCTGCAGTCTGAAATTGATCGAATATGCAATCAGAATGCATTGATAATTACTGGTGATTGGAATGCCAAAGGTGGAAACAAAGAAGAAGAATTGGTAGTTAAAAAATATGGCCTTGGTATTAGAAACAATGCTGGAGATTGCATGATTGAATTTTGCAAGACCAATGACTTCTTCATTGCAGATACCTTTTTTCACCAACATAAATGGCGACTGTACTCATGAACCTTGCCAGATGGAATACACAGGTATCAAATCGATTACATCTGTGGGAAGAGATGATGGAAATGCTCAATATCATCAGTCAGAACAAGGCCAGGGGCCAACTGTAGAACAGACCATCAATTGCTCATATGCAAATTCAAGTTGAAACTGAAGAAAATTAGCCAAAGTATGAGCTTGAGTATATCCCACCTGAATTTAGAGACCACCTCAAGAATAGATTTGACATGTTGAATACTATAATGACCAAAGACCGGATGAGTTGTAGAAGGATATCATACATGAAGAAAGCAAGAGTTCATTGAAAAGACAGGAAAGAAAGAAAAGACCAAAATGGATGTCAGAAGAGACTCTGAAACTTGCTTTTAAACATCGAGGAGCTAAAGCAAAAGAAAGAAATGATAAAGTAAAAGGACTGAACAGAAGATTTCAAAGGGTGGCTTGAGAAGACAAAGTAAGGTATTATAATGACGTGTGCAAAGAGCTGGAGATAGAAAACCAAAAAGGAAGAACATGCTTAGCATTTCTCAAGTTGAAAGAACTGAAGAAAAAAATTCAAGTCTCGAGTTGCAATAGTGAAAGATTCTATGGGGAAAATATTAAATGACACAGGAAGCCTGAAAAGAAGATGGAAGGAATACACAGAGTCATTATACCAAAAAGAATTGGTTGACGTTCAACCATTTCAAGAGGTAGCATCTGATCAGGAACCGATGGTACTGAGGGAAGAAGTCCAAGCTGCTCTAAAGGCATTGGCAAAAAACAAGGCTTTAGGAACTGACGGGATATCAGTTGAGATGTTTCAACAAAAGGATGCCGTGCTGGAAGTACTCACTCATCCACACCAAGAAATTTGGAAGACAGCTGCCTGGCCAACTGACTGGAAGAGATCCATATTTATGCCTGTTCCCAAGAAAGGTGATCCAACCAGATGAGGAAATTATAAAACAATATCCTTAGTATCACATGTAAGCAAAATTTTGATGAAGATCATTCGAAAGCGGCAGCAGTAGTATTATTGACAGGGAACTGCCAGAAATTGAGGCTGGATTCAGAAGAGGATGTGGAATCAGGGATATCATTGCTGATGTCAGATGTATCCTGGCTGAAAGCAGAGAATATCAGAAGGATGTTTACCTGTGTTTTATGCACTATGCAAAGGGATTTGACTGTGTGGATTATGACAAATTATGGATAACATTGCGAAGAATGGGAATTCCAGAACACTTAATCGTACTCATGAGGAACCTGTGTGTAGATCAAGAGGCAGTCATTCAGACAGAACAAGGGGATACTGACTGGTTTAAAGTCAGGAAAGATGTGCATCAGGGTTGTATCCTTTCACCATACCTATTCAATCTGTATGCTGAGCAAATAATTTGAGAAGCTGGATTATGTCAGGAAGAACGGGGCATCAAGATTGGACGAAGACTCGTTAACAACCTGTGTTATGTAGATTAGACAGCCTTGCTTGCTGAAAGTGCAGAGGACTTGAAGCACTTACTGATGAAGGTGAAAGACCACAGCCTTCAGTATGGATTACACCTCAACATAAAGAAAACCAAAACCTTCACACTGGAGCAATAAGCAGCATCATGATAAACAGAGAAAAGATTGAAGTTGTCAAGGATTTCGTTTTACTTGGATCCACAATCAACACCCATGGAAGCAGCAATCAAGAAATCAAAAGACGCATTGCACTGGAGAGATCTGCTGCAAAGGACCTCTTTAAAGTGTTGAAAAGCAAAGGTTTCACCTTGAAGACTAAGGTGCACCTGACGGAAGCCATGGTACTTTCAATCACCTAATACGCATGCAAAAGCTGGACAATGAGTAAGGAAGACTGAAGAATTGACACCTTTGAATTGTGATGTTGGCGAAGAATATTGAATATATCATGGACTGCCAAAAGAAGTAACATGCTTTGGACATGTTGTCAGGAGGGATCAGTGCCTGGAGAAGAACATTATGCTTGGTAAAGTACAGGATCAGCGGAAAAGAGGAAGACCCTCAATGAGATGTATTGACACAGTGGCTGCAGCAGTGGGCTCAGTCATACCAATGAGTGTGAGTATGGTGCAGGACTCAGCAGCGTTTCGTTCTGTGGTATATAGGGTTGCTATGGGTCGGAACTGACTGGATGACACCTAACAAGAGCAACAACGATGGCTAATGATTACGAGCATTTTTCCATGTGTTTGCTGACCACTTGAATTTGCTCTTTGGTGAAGTGAATGTCCTTTGTCATTTAAGTCTGGATTTTTTTTAGAATCTGAGGTTCTTTTCCAAATTTTTCTTCATTTCTATGAGGATCCATTCATTTATTGTGGTCTTGATGAAAACAGGAAACCCTGGTGGGGTAGTGGTTAAGTGCTATGGCTGCTAACCACAGGGTCGGCAGTTCGAATCCACCAGGAGCTCCTTGGAAACTCTATGGGACGGTTCTACTCTGTCCTACAGGATCGCTATGAGTCGGAATCGACTCAATGGCACTGGGTTTGGTTTGGTTTTTGATGAAAACTTATGGCACCATCTAATTCTTCTGGTTTCAAGGTGGAGGAGGGTGTAGTTCATATGGAGAGTCCTGTAGACTGGTTTCTTCTTTGAATCTTGAGTTTCCTTCTTTCTCTTTTGTTCCAGACGAGTAGGGACCAATAGTTGTATCTCAGATGGCCTTTTCCAGCTTTTAAGACCCCAGGTGCTACTCACCAAAGTGTAGAACTTAAATTTTATGAACTATGTTGTGCCAATTGACAGAGTGAATGAAGCAGATTTTTTTTTTTTTTTACAATCTTAACTGCAAATGATTTGCTTAATAAGCTATAAGAATCGGCAGGGAATGATAGGGACATCACATAGAAGGAAAGTTGAAGAGCGAACTCTTCCTGGGGATTTTTTTTCCCCCTCTTATTACCACTTTCTTGTATTAGATCTCTGGGGTATATACCTTCCTTTCTTCTTTCTCCCTTTTTTCTTTGCTCTGAGCTCTTACCCTGCCTGCCCTGTTGTTAATATGAAGCAATGTTTTATCAGGTAATTGATGATTTTTTGATATGTTCTTGTTCCTCAGACTAATATTAAAGTTACCTAATTTATGTATTATCCGGTATAAATATAAGCAGCCTTTACCAAAGTTGGTGCTTTACATAGCTTGAGAACTGTTCTATTCCTAATAAGTCAGGAAACTAGGTTTAATAGAGGTGAACAGGCATTCTTACTGCCAAAAAAAACCCCAAACCTGTTGCTGTTGAGTCAATCCTGACTCCTAGCGACCGTATAGGACACAATAGAACTGTCCCATAGGGTTTCCAAGGAAGCAGCTGGTAGATTCAAACTGCTAATCTTTGGGTTAGCAGCCAAACTGTTAACCACTACACCACCATGCTACTGGGCATTGTAAATCTCCCAAGTGTGAGATTCTAGTATGCTTTCTTTCCTTTCTCTTCTTCCTTCCCTTGCTTACCTCACTTCCACTCTTCTTTCTTGCCTTCCTAAGTCAAATACCACCTCTCTGGACAATGTTTCATGGACCAGAATTTAAGAAATATTGAGTAATTTTGAATATACACATACATATATACTGTAAATATTTTCCTCTAGTCTGATTTGTAGGAAATAATTCAATTCTTCTTTTATTGGAAATATTTTAGATGGGAACAGTCTCATATTTATTATAAGGAATGCTTAGAGCTCAGTCTTCTGATATATAGTGATTTTTTCAAAAAAAGGCTTTTTCGCTGTCTTGTATACGATCAGCTTTTTTACTCATGTGTAAGGCAGCTGTGTTACAGATTCAAGAGCCCATCTCCTTTATGTGCTACTATATGCATTTTCTTTCTGAAGAAAGTTTTCAAATATTTTCTCTTAATTATATGTTGATTTTTTTTTTTTTTCAATTGACCTTAATTGTTCGTTCATTTTCAGTCAAGAAAGGAAGTGTTTGTCATTCCAACATTATCATTACTGGGTAGTTAGTCAAGAAGAGGAATTCAGAATAGATTATTTCGAGACAAGCTTAAAAATAATTTAGAGGAAAGAATATTAATTCAAATCTTCTCCCTTTCCAAGGACTTCTGACTTAACTCCCTCATATTGCCTGCCTGTTTCCTACTTTTTAAAAAATTCATGTGAAATTCACATAATATAAAATTAACTTTTTTAAAGTAGAAAACTTAGTGGCATTTAGTTTTGCACTACTGACACCTTTATAAGTTTCAAAACATTTTTTATCACCCCGGAAGACAACCTTGTACCGGTTAAGCTGTTGCTCCCTTCCACTTTGTCTTTTTTTTAGCAAATAGGAGACTCTTGATGGATTAGACAATGTTTTGTTATCTGGACCAAATTATTAGTTTTTTTAACTTTAATAATGTTGTGTGCCATCGAGTTGACTCCGACTCATAGTGACCCTGTATAACAGAGTAGGTAGAACTGCCCATAGGGTTTCCTAGGCTGTAATTGTTATGGGAGCAGATCACCCCATCTTTTTTCCCAAGAAGCTGCTGGTGGGTTCTAATTGCTTACCTTTTGGTTAGCAGGCGGGTGCTTAACCATTACTCAATCAAGGCTCTTTTTAGTAACTACCCAAAACCAAACCCATTGCCATCGAGTCAATTCAGACTCATAGCGACCCTCCAGGACAGAGTAGAACTGCCCCATAGGGTTTTCAAGGAGTGGCCGGTGTATTTGAACTGCCTATCTTTTTTTTGATTAGCAGCTAAGCTCTTATCATCCTATAAATCAGAGTGCAAAAACTAGAAACTCTTGGGTTAACCTAGACTGTTGAAGTCCTTTGTATGGCTTAATGCAGTGTTGGTCTTTAAACAGTGTTTAAAATTGGAATGTATGGCCTGTATTTAAAAATTAGCTACATATAAAAAGCCATCCTTATTTAGGCTGCTTTTAAGAAGTTGTGGCATCTGCCAGCACTAGACTCACGAATCTGTGTGACAACAATTAGCTGGAGTTATGCAATGCCTAACCTTTCTATATAATGTTTCCTGGGCTTTCTGACATTGAACAACAGAGTATTACTTGCCATTTCTCATCTTCTACTCTGACTGACCACTAAGCGTTTGAATTGGTACTTTTTGCTCTGTATCTCACAGTCAGCAGTGAAGTCTTATGTATGTAAGTTACTGCTTTTCTACCACGTGTACAGTTTGCCTTAGATACTCAGAGTATTGTAGAATGTTGTATGTGAATATATCATTTAAAATGTACTTTAGGGTGCAGCGCTGAAGTGCTTGTTGGTCTATGCCAAGAAATTTGGAAGACAGCCACCTGGCAAACTGACTTGAAAAGGTACATATTTATGCTTATTCCCAAGAAAGGTGATTCAGCCGAATGTGGAAGTTATTGAACAGTGTCATTAATATCCACACACCAGTAAAATTTTGCTGAAGATCATTCAAAAGCAACTGCAGCGGTACCTGGACAGGGAATGGCCAGAAATTCAAGGCAGATTCAGAAGAGGACGTGGAACCAGGGATATTATTTCTGATGTCAGATGGACCCTGGCTGAAAGCAGAGAATACCAGAAGGATGTTTACCTGTGTTTTATGGACTATGCAAAGATTCTGTGGCTCATAACAAATTATGGATAATATTGTGAAGAATGGGAATTCCAGAACACTTAATTGTACTCATGAGGAACCTGCATGTAGATCAAGAGGCAGTCGCCCAAATGGAACATGGGAATATTGCATGGTTTAAAGTCAGGAAAGGTGTGTGTTGGGGTTGTATCCTTTCACCATACTTACTCAATCTGTATGCTGAGCGAATCTGAGAAGCTGGACTGTATGAAGAAACACGCACCGTCAGGATTAGAAGAAGACTCATTAACAACCTGCGTTTTTCGGATGACACAACCTCGCTTGCTGAAAGTGAAGAGGACTTGAAGTGCTTACTGATGGAAGATCAAAGACCACAGCCTACAGTATGCATTACACTTCAACATAAAGAAAACAAAAATCCTCACAACCGGACCAATAAGCAACATCATGATAAACGGAGAGAAGATTGAGATTGTCAAGGATTTCATTTTATTTGGATCCACAGTCAACACCCATGGAAGCAGCAGTCAAGAAATCAAAAGACACATTGCTTTGGACAAATCGGCTGCAAAAGACCTCTTTATAGTATTGAAAAGCAAAGATGTCACCTTGAAGACTAAGGTGCACCTGAACCAAGCCATGGTATTTTCAATTGCATAATATGCGTGTGAAAGCTGGACAGTGAGTAAGAAGACCGGAAAAGAATTAACATCTTTGAATTGTGGTGTTGGCGAAGAATATTGAATATACCATGGACTGCCAAAAGAAGGAACTATCCTTGGAAGAAGTACAACCAGCATGCTCCTTAGTAGCAAGGATGGCGAGACTGTGTCTTATGTACTTTGGACATGTTGTCAGGAGGGATCAGTCCCTGGAGAAGGATATCATGCTTGGTAAAGTAGAGGGTCAGCAGAAAAGAGGAAGACCCTCAATGAAATGTATTGACACAGTGGCTGCAACAATGGGCTCAGTCATAACAATGATTGTGAGCATGGTGCAGGATCCGGCAGTGTTTCATTCTGTGGTACATAGGGTCGCCTCGACGGCACCTAACAACAACATTCTAGTCTCTAGCCAGTAGGATCCATAAAGGGAAAACAAAGGAGAGTAAGTCATCAAGAAAACGATACCAGAAAATTTCTTTGCGATCTGAGTCTCCAGATTGAAAGGACCTGTATAATGCCAGGAAACCCTGGTGGCCTAATGGTTAAGAGCTACGGCTGCTAACCAAAAGGTTGGCAGTTCGAATCCACCAGGTGCTCTGTCCGTTCCATTCTGTCGGTTAGGGTCACTATAAGTCGGAATTGACTCGATGGCAATGGGGTTGGTTTTTATTTTGGTTATGAAGTGCAAAGGGCAATGACATATAAAGACCCATGTAAGCACATTATAACATTTTCCTCAGAATATCAGATACAGAGAGAATATATCTCAAAAACTTTCATTTTCAAAAGATCATTTATGAAAGATTAGGAATATGAATGGCATCTAACTTTTTAGTAGTAAGATTAAAGGTAGGAGATGATGTAACACCACCTGAAAAGTTCTACATTCAACCTAAAATTTTGTATCCAGCAAATCATCAATCAAGTGTAAGGGTAGGAAAAAAAATTTTTTGAAGGAACACTCAAGGACTAAAAAAATGTATCCCCTGCAGCATTGCTTAGTAGAGTACTAGAAATGTGCTGGTGGAAAACAAGGGAATAAACCAAGAAAGAAAAGAAAAAGCCTTCAGTAAATAGAGGATCCAGCTCTGAAGCACCAAAGGAAAGTACTAGGATGAAAATTGTGCCACAGGGTAAAGACAAACCAGTTCTGCTCAGAGAAGGATTGAGGGCTTCAGGGGAAAATAAAAAAGAAAATGAACTGATAGATGGATATGGAAGTATTTTTGGAAAAAATACAGTAGATTTTTATAGAAGTAGCCAAATTAAAAGAATGAAGCAATTATTAATAATTTGTTGATTGGTTGAACCCAGATTACGCAGTAGTTAAGAGCTTGGCTGCTAACCAAAAGGTCTGCAGCTCCTTGGAGACCCGATGGGCAGTTCTCCTCTGTCTTTTAGGGTTGCTATGAGTCAGAATCAACTCAATGGCTATGGGTTTGGTTTTTATGTCGGGGGAGCCCTGGTGCTGCAGTGGTTAAAGTGCTTGACTGCTAACTGACAGGCTAGCAGTTCAAACCCACCAGTTGCTCCATTGGAGAAAGATGTGGCAGTCTGCTCTGTAAAGATTTACAGACTTGGAAGCCTTATGGGGCAGCTCTTCTTTGTCCTGTAGGGTGGCTGAGTCAGAATCAACTCAAGGGCAGTGAGTTTGGTTTTTTTGGGTTTATGTTAGGGGAATAAGAGAAGTGAAACATATGTCTGGGGGTAGTAGTAATTTTGTAAGCCTCACCTATCATGGCAGGAAATATGTAGGTAACTGATAAAGCTACCAGGAACAGTGTTAAGTATATTCCTTAGAAATAGTGTAAATACCAGGAAAAAGAATCAGAGTAATTAAGAGTGGTTGCCTCTGGGGAGAAGAAGGTATAAGGGTTTGAGGATGAATTGGGCCAGAGATGACTAATTTTTTATTATAAACTTTTTATATCATTTGAAATATATGTATATATATTGTATATTATTTTGACAAAAACACTTTTAAAATGCACTATGGTTTTGTTTTTATGGTTGCTTATTTGGAACTATTTCATAGAAATTCCTTAAGAAAAGTATTTGTTAAATACAGATATAAATACAGTGTTTATGCTTAAATCTGTGAGTCTTTAATGAATTCAGATTTCTTTAAAAGGACATTATTTGAAGTAAGGTGTAGTTGTAGTAGAAGGATGTGTAGTTTAGATTGTCCCAGTTGGGGATATTACCTCTCTGGTTTTGTCTATCTAATTTTTTAGTCTCTACTTTCCAAGTATTTCTGTAGCAAGTTTTCCCATTTCCCCTTGTAAATGCTGTTCTCTTGCCTTTTTTCCTACCTCTCCATTGTATCAGACTTAAAAGGCAAGGAGCCAAGTGTGGGCATGAAATCTTTGGGAGGCTAGAGGAGGAAGTGGGAGGGGCAGCCATGGTGAATATTTCCTTAAGTAGTATTCACGTTCTTTGAGAGAATTTACCCCCCCCAACTTAAAAGAATACTGCAGTAGTTTAAATAGGTTGTTTATTCTACTAGCCTCACTGTTGCCCACAGTGCTAGATAAGAAATGTAAAGTTCAAATATTAAAGAAAGCACAAAAAATGTCTGATTTCACAAACTCCCTCCCCAGAGAGGACTATAGGAAATTACTGTAAATGAAAGGAATAAAAGTTTTTCAAAGGCTATAGAAATCAGGGTTCTTGGTTGTGACAATAACAACGAAAAGAACTCTAATGAATTTAGTCAGAAAGGAACTTACTGAAAAGTTGCTAGGCTCGTAACCAGAGGACTAGGCTTGGAAGATGTGCAGGAGGTAAGGGAGGCAAGGCATGTCCAAGAAACTATAAGAGCAGTCTGCTTTGGACTTTGCTGCTTGGACACTTGCTGTCCCAGGCACTGCTGCTGGATCTCACCACTGTGCTCAGGAGCTTTCAGCTCCTTTGGCCATCTCTGTACTTAGCCCTTATCTTTCTAGCATTTAGCATCTGGAGAACCTGGACCTAGTTGGTCTCAGGCCTGCGTGAGTGATGAGACAAAGATGAAAAAAGGATTATCTGCATCTCACCTCTCAAAAGCCATCGCAAATTGGAAGATGACAAATAAACCTATTAAGTCGAGTCAGTGCTGACTTGTGGCCTCAGATGTTACAGGGTAGAACTTCTCTGTGGAGCTTACTTGGCTGTAATCTTTATGGAGGCAGGTCACCAGACCTGTCTTCTCCAGCACTGCTGCGTAGGATTGAACAACCAACCTTCAGGCTAATAGTTGAGTGCAAACCGTTTGTGCTACCTAGGAACTTTGAAGGTGACAGATGTCCTTTACAAATTCATTCTATTGTGTAATCCCTCATCTTCAGGCCCTCTTTCCAAAGATGTCTGCAATAGAAAGTTTCATAATTTACCAAAAAAAAATGCTTTTTGCTTTTATGTACTGGAAAAAAAAGGGAACATACATGCTTTTCTGTACCTTGGTTTTTATCCTTTAATATGTCTTAGGGATCTTCCATATTGTCATATGGAGATATACCTGATTTTTGTATTGGCTGTCCTTTTCATTTTTATGATCATATCGTAATAAGCAGTCCCCTATTTTTTTTTATAAGGGGCATTTAGGTTGTGTCCAGTTTTTTTTTGGTATTGAAAACAGTGATCTAATTAATAAACATCTTCATACATGTAGAAAATGAAAACAAATCAAATCCGTTGCTGTTGAGTTGATTCCAACTCATAGGGACCCTATAGGACAGAGTAGAACTGCCCCATAGGGTTTCCAAGGACTGGCTGGTGGATTCAAACTGCTGACCTTTTGGTTAGCAGCCGAACTCTTAACCATTGTGCCACCAGGGCTCCTTATACACATATGTTGGTGTTCTGGCGTAGTGGTTAAGTGCTAAGGCTACTAACCAAAAGGCTGGCATTTCAAATCCACCTGCCGCTCCTTGGAAACCCTCTGGGGCAGTTCTTCTCTGTCCTGTAGGGTCGCTATGAGTCCAAATCAACTTGATGGAAACGGGTTTTGTTTTTGTTTTTTGATATTGCAAGTATATCCTAAAGGTAAATTCTTCACTCAGAGCACTAGAGATGCTGGTTCAAATGGTACATGGTTTACACTTTTACCCTCAAAAAAGGTACCATTTTATTTATATTCTCACCAGTGTATGTGAGAGTGATTTTTTTCCTCCCTCATAACCTTGGCAAATTGATTATCATCAAACTTCAACTTTTTGCAAAAAAAAAAAAAAAAAAAAAAAGTGGTATTATGTGATTTGATGGCATTTCTTTAATTTCATTAAGCAACTTTTTGATGTTGATTTGCCTTATGTATTTTTTCTGCGTGGTGTATGTGTACTGACCTTCTGCTTGCTTTTAGGTTGTTTTTTCTTATAACGATTTTTATGAACTCCTTGAAAAATAAGACAACTAATTAGACTCTTTATTCAGACAGTTTTTAAATATCTGCCTCTCTTGCTATTTGAGTTTTATTACTACTAAATTAAAATGAAGCTGTGTCAGAGGGAGTAAAGTACTTAGTGGGCTATCCTCTGTTCTGAATTATTGATTGCTCACTGTATATTTTACTAATATATATGATCACAGAATATCAAAGATTGTTCTGTTGATAAACAATTTGTTAAAAGGTATTCTTTTTAAGATAAATTAGCAAATAGAAAGTGCTGTTCATCCAGAGAGATGTCATGCACTCACCGCTCTTGACTTACTGGGTCAGATGGAACATTCTCTTGGACAGAGAAGATGGAAGTGAAAAGGAAATTAAAGGGGTTCCTGTGTTTTTTTTCCTCTTTGCCTCTAGCATGATACAGCTGCCTGACTTGTGGAATTCTGCTTATCTATTGGTCTTTCTGGTCTAAGTATTCCCCCTCTCCCAGTCTCCCCTCCTTTTTCTTCCTTTACCATTATTATGTTCCTTTATATTTGCTGCTCTTTTAGTCACCTGTAATTATTTCCCTCTTTTCTGGCTGTTATGTATGTATCTTTTAAGTCTGAATTATGTGGGTTAATTCTCTGCATCTGAGTTGGTTGGTCTTGTAAGATAAATTCTATTTTTCCTCCTTTGTGTTTTTTTAACTAGAATCATTTGTAATTTGTTTATATAGCATTTTAGCTTTTAAAAGCCTCTCTGTAGTCTTTCTTTTTAGATTTTGTGTTATGAATTCATAGCCTGTTATTTAAATGAAGCTTTTGAAATTCGTTTTACTGATCTTTATCATATCTAACTATGCCAGTATTTCCTTCCTTGTCTGACGTGAACTCTAAAATTATATGAGCACTTTCTCCCCGTTTCCTGGCATTTCTACTCAAATATGTTCCTCATTTTTTGGTTAGAAATATGTCCAGAGGTATAGATCCATACTTTATTTTATTAATCTACTAATAAAATTAATCAAGTATATCAGGAATTTTTAGAAAACTGCATGTAGTTGAAAATACATTTTTTGTAGCTATTTTGAGACTTGTAAAGTCCCCAAGTATTGCTGTATCTTTCCTCTGTTCCATTTCTATACTCTAGTTCAAGAATATTTATTTCTACTATCTGACTGGGAGGCATGCGTATTGTGTTCCAGTGAATTTTTCATAGAAACCTATCTTTTAGACTTGTGCTATCCAGTATGGTAGCCACTAGCTACATGTGCCTATTTGAATTTAAATTAGTACCATTAGATTTAAATGAATTTATTCTGTTGCACTGGCTACATTTCAAGTGCTCAGTAGCAGCACAGATACGTTTTTATCATTGTGGAAAGTTTTATTAGACAGTCAGTGCTTTTCTGCTGTTTGTTCAAAAAGTTATAATTCCTGAAGATGCTATAATCCTTTTATTACTATCTTGTGGTATTACTCAAAATAAATTTGAGATTTTTTTTGAGGGGGGGTTATATTTTACAAATTGATACTCATAATCAGAGGCTATTCATATTTTTAAAATCAAGTTTATTGACGTATAATTTATACACAATAAAACATCCCATTTTAAGTGTATAGTTTGATGATTTTGACATATGTACACCCATATAAACAGTACCACAATCAAGGTTTAAACTGTTTCCATTACCGTAAAAAGTTTCCTCATGTCCCTTTGTAATTCATCCCCAACCCTGATCCCAGGCAATCTTTGATTTGCTTTCTATCATTGTAGATAAGTTTTGTCTGTACTAGAATTTAATGTATAAAATCATACAGTATGTACTCTTTTGCATCTGACTTCTTTCTCTTAGCATAATATTTTTGAAATTCATCCCTATTGTTGCTTGTATCAGTAATTCAAATTCACCAGCCACTTCTTGGAAACCCTATGGGGCAGTTCTACTCTACTCTGTAGGGGTGCTATGAGTCGGAATTGACTGTATGGCAACGGATTTGGTTTTTTTTTGTTGTTGTTGGTTTTAGTATCCCATTGTGTGGATATGATAGTTTATCCATTCACCTGTTGATGGGTGTTTGGGTTGTTTTCAGTTTGGGACTATTATGCATAAAGCTGTTGTGGGCATTCATATATAAGACTTTTCTGGACATATATTTCTCTTGGTTAAATAGCTATGAGTAGAATTGCTGAGCTATGTAATGTAGATGAATAGTACAGAATAGAGTTTCCAAAAAAGATTTACACGTACTTTTTTTTTTTTTTTTGGACAAATATGCCAAGGTAATTGACTAGAGACATGGTGGACCTTTTAACAAATGATAATGGAACAACTGGATGTCAGTATGGAAAGAAATGAACCTTGACCCATACCTCACACCACACACAAAAATTAACTTGAAATGGATTATGGGAAAATTAAATGTAAAATTATAAGACTTCTAGATAAAAACATAATCTTTGTGACCTTTTGGGATAGGCAAATATTTTTTAGGTAATGTCCTAAAAAAATTATATGAGAAAAAACTGACAAAATTGGACTTAATCCACGTTAAAAGCTTCATCCTTTTGAAAGTCACCATTAAGAAAATGAATAGGCAACCACTGTTGGGGAGAAAATATTTTCAATACATTTATCTGACAAAGGACTTGATTCCACAATATATAAAAGTTCTTACAGCTCCATAATGAGAGACTAATCCAGTAAAGAAAAGGGCCCAAGATTAGCAGCAAAGAAGATATAAAAGTGATCATTTAACACATGAAAAGATATTCAAAACCAGTCATAGGGAAATATAGATTAAAACATAGTGAGATGCTATTTTGTATCTCCTGGAATGGCTAAAACTTAAAGGACTGATAAAGGTTTGTAGGATGTGGATCAACTGAAACTCTTGTATGTTGGTGAGAGCACAAAATAGTATAACTTCCATGGAAAAATACTTGGCAGTTTCTTATTCATATTGTTTTTGATAAGTCTTCTGAAAATTTCAGAGAATTATATAAGTCACTTCTTCAGCTGTTTCTTTCTTTTCCCTCCAGTTTTATACCCCTTTAGAGAGAGAGTAAGTTTTCTTGAGTATTGTTGCTCACCATCTTTGAACAGGATTATTATATAAAGCTGTTATTTTTGCTTAAGTAGAAATAATGTAGGGAAAAGCAGTACTCTACAGGCAAAAGGTAAAAAAAATACGTTTTCAACGAGATATTTGCTTTCCTTGTATTCGATATATGACAACTTGAAGATGACTAGGAGATAACAGTCAAGCATTATAGTGCTTGCTGCTTGCCTGTGTTAATGGGATTAAGGTAGAAATGGTTTATATATTAAAAAAAAAAAAAGAAAGAAAGACCCAATTCCTTGTATTAGTAGCAGCAGCAGGAGCATGTATAGCTATCATAGTGTTCTGAGAGGAAATGTTGAATTAACTTGACCACAACAGGGAAGATAAATCTGGTTACCAAGCTGTGAATTAGTTACAGAAAATTGTTGCAAACAAGTAATTATTTTGCTTTTCTCAGATGTTGATTTTTGTTTTTCACCTATTTTAGGAATAGTAGGAGCTGTCCAATGTCCTTAGGTTGTTTTCTGAATGTGATACTAAAAAAGAGTTTGTCACTGGGTTTCTCTGAAGCTGCCAGGAGTATTCATTATAATTGTCAGTACTCAGAGTTTTGTTACCACTGTATCTACAACATTGCTTGTCACATACCAAAAACCAAACCCAGTGCCATCAAGTCAATTCCAACTCATAGCGACCCTATAGGACAGAGTAGAACTGCCCCATAGAGTTTCCAAGGAGCGCCTGGTGGATTCGAACTGCTGACCCTCTGGTTAGCAACCGTAGCACTTAACCACTATGCCACCAGGGTTTCCAGCTTGTCACATAAAAAAAAAAAACTTGCTTAATGAGTATTTGTTAAATGAATTTTATCAATTTCTCCAGGACTTAAAAATGCGATAACCCTGTAATAAACTTTAGAATCAGTGCATACTGGTGGCAAGCAGAGATATATCAGTTCACCTCAGAGAAACAGTGTGACTACCAAGCCTTACAGTAAGACTTGAATTTAATCTAGTGGAGTATTTAGTTTGTCTACATAAAGGCTTTCAGTGGAAAGGAGGGTTGGTTAGGTGTTGAAACATGGAAAAACATAGTCCAAGGGAAAAGAAGCCTTAGACAATGAACTTCAATTATTTTTGGCAAGAGCATTCCTCTTGTGGAGATGGAAATATCAGAATGTCTTAGTCAGTAGAAAAATTGCTTCATTTAATTAACTCCTCTTGTTTAAATTCATATTTATCCATCAGCATTGTGATTTCGCTTCTTAGAAGGTATGTATGTGGTGAGATAGTGAACTGGTGATGTAAATGTGAATATTTCAGTTTTTGTGATAGTTCAGTTTCTCAAATAATTTAATATATTGTCATGATGGTGGATTGTATTTATACATCAACTTGAATTTGTACCTGAGACATTTCACGACTCTGTGTGACAGCAAGATCAGGTCAGACCTGGAAAGGTAGAGAATCAAACCCTGGACCACCACAGTAACTTTACCAAAGTAATAATTAAATTTCTGAGGCCTTCAAGAGTTAGTATAAAGTTCATCTTGCAACCAACCTTCCTCCCTTTTGTTACCTCTCTTTTTCACCCTTCCACACCCCGCCCCCCACAAAAGCATCGCTTCAAGATAAGTGTACTTGTTTAGAGAGTGAGTTGGAATGAGTCCAGTAGATGGTTTTAGTGTATAGAGCAGCTAGATTGAATTTTGCTATTGACGCTACTTCAGAGTTGAACATTGTATACCATGTTGATTTGCCTTTAGAGTGATTCTAACTTATATAGCTTTACATAAGTTTATATAACATATATAACTTTATTTCATCACAAAATATTAGGAAGAAGGCCTATTTTGAAGCTGTTTTATAGTCATTGACTTTCTTAATTGGAGTGTTTAGTCCATTTACACTTAGTATAATAATATAGTTTTGTTTCAGTTTACCATCTTTCTATCGTGTTTAGTTGTCTACTCATTTGTTCTGATTCTTGTTCTCTATCTCTCTTTCTCCATCTGTCACTCATTCCTTTTTCCTGTTTTCATTGGGGTTAATTAGCTATTTTAAGTATTCTAATTCCTCTATTGGTTTTTAACTGTCTCTGTTTTATTTATTTTTAGAGTTTGCTCTGTGGATTACAAAAATGCATTCCTAGCTTATCATAGTCTTCATAGAGTTTTTTATCATGAGAGTTAAAATGTGAGAACTTTAAAACAGTAAAATTCCATTTCCCTTAATTTCTTTTGTGTGCTTTTTGTAATCTATTTTATATCTACGTATGTAATAAACCCCAGAATACAATATTATTTTTTTTTCCTTTAAGCAGTCAATTTTCTTTCCGAGAAGTGAAAACAAGAAAAAAAGATGTTTATCCCTGTATGCAACATTTTTGATGGTCTTCATTTCTTTCTGTAGATCCAGGGTTTTTCATTTCATATTAGCTCCCTTCGGCCTCAGGGCAAGTCTGCTGGTGACACATTCTCTCAGCTTTCGTTGATCCTTTTTGAAAGGTCTTTTTGTTGAAGATAGAATTTTAGGTTGACCCCCGCCCCAGTGCTTTAAAGTGTTATTCCGTTTAATCTGATGAGAAGGCAACCGTTTGTGATATTCGTGTTTTCCTATATACAATCTCTCTTTTTTTTTTTCCTTTGACTGCTTTTTTTCCCCTTGGTTATGATATGCCTAGTGGGCTTTTTATGTTTATTTTGCTTGGTGTTCACTGAGCTTCTAGTAACTAAGTTGATATTTGACACCATATTTCGGAAATTTCGGCTGTGATTTCTTAAAAAGATGTTTTCTTTCCTGTCCTCTTTTGCCTTTTCTTCTGGAACTCCAGTACATATATGATAAACTGCTTTGTACTGTTCCACTGGTCACTGAAGAGCTGTTCATTTTTTTCCAATTTTATTTCTTCTCTATTCTGCAGATTAAGTAACTTCTACTTGTCTGTTACCAAGTTCATAACGTTTATGTTCCAGTTACTGTTTCTGCCTAACAAAAAACAACCTTAAACATAAATATGGCATAGAACAGTCATTTCATTGTACTCATAGATTCAGTGGGTCAGGAATTTAGACAGGGCATAGGGGAGATGACTTGTTTCTGCTTCATGAACTGGGGCCTCAGCTGGGAAGACTTAGTGGCTAGGATAAGTTGACAGTTGGCGGCTGAATCATCTGAAGGTTTTTTTCACTCATATGTCTGGTAGATACTGGCATTCGTCAGGGACCAATAGCTATTGAGTTGAGCTATTGGCTGGAGCCCCCTTTCCAAGAGGTCTCTCAACATAGGCTACTTTGGCTTCTTCAGAGCATGCATGGCAACTGGGTTTCAAAAGTGAGCATCCCAAGAGTTTGAGATGAAAGTACATGGCATTTTTATGATGTTGGCTTAGAAATCACAATATTGCTTCTGCTGTACTTCTTTGGTTGAGGCAGTCACAAAAATTGCCCAGGTTCAAAGTGGAAGGGCCATAGATTTCACATTTGGTGGGAGAAGTGTCAAAGTTATGTTGGAAGAAGAGCACATGGGATAGGAGATTCCGTACCCATTCCGTACCTGTTGCCGTCGAGTCGATTCTGACTCATGGTGGCGCTATAGGACAGAGTAGAACTGCCCCATAGAGTTTCCAAAGAGTGCCTGGTGGATTTGAACTGCCGACCTTTTGGTTAGCAGCTGTAGCACTTAACCACTACGCCACCAGGGTTTCCGTAGGAGATACAGCCATTTTTAAAAATATAATCTGCCACAGCTTTCTTCTGTAATCTCCAATCTGCTGTTAAGAGCTTCCAGTAGATTTTCCTTCAGATATCATTGTTTTGGCACCTAGAATTCCCATTTTTGATAGTTCCTATATTTTTGCTGAGATTCTCCATCATTTTAGTCATTATAATCCTTTTTACATCCTTGAGCATATTTATAATTCTGCTTTAAAGTCCTTTTCTGCTAATTTGTCTGAATTATTTTGTAGTCTGTTGACTGCTTTTTTTCCTTGGTTATAGGTCATGTTTTTCTGCTTTGCATTTTACTGAGTTTAATTGTATGTTGACTGTTATGATTGATATGTTGTAAGGAACCTGGGTTCTCTTTACGGATATTGAGTTTCATTTTGGCAGGCAGTTAAATTAATGATGGATCTTCTGGTCTTTCCAGGCCTGGTTTTCTTTGTTAAGGCAGGCTTATTTCAGTTTGTCTTTTATTCTAGGGCATGGTCCCTACTCTTAATGCCTGGCCTTTCTGGAGTCTCAGCTGAACGCCTGAGTTGCTCCATGAGGTCCCACTCCTGTGCCTGGGTCAGAACTCCAACTTCTCCCAGTACTGCCTGACCTCTGGTGTCATATCCATTATACTTTCAGATCCTGTGCAGTTCAGGCCTTGGGCAATGCTGTGAGGTGAATCCCCATGCAGACTTCTGAGGTCCGTCCTCCTTCCTTGCATCTCGCCCTTTCTGGTACTTTGCTCCACAAACCCCAGCTGCCTCAGCAGTCCAGAACATTAGTCTCTGCTTGTTTACCTCAGCAAAGTCCTTGCTCCACTTGAGTTCCTTCCATTTTCCTCTGCTTTGTCAGAAAAAAATCCTCTAGGCTGAGGGCAATCATGGAGATCGCTTCATGTTTCTCTTTTCTTAAAAATCATAAGCTTGTGCTGTCTTTTGTTTAGACCCTAAAAACAGTTGGCATGTTTTGCCTAGTTTCATAATTGTTTATAGCAAGAACGTAAGTCTATCATGCTCAAAAGTGGACTAATGCTAACTCTCAGAAAATTAAGAGATTGCCCTTTATAATGAACACAAATGTAAAAAGGATTTTTGGAAAAAAGTTAAAGGTCTGTTCGAAACAGAACCTTAATCTAATTCCAACATTGCTATTATAATAATTTACAGTGTTCAAAATTTTACTTTTTATTGAATTTTATGAACAAATGCATATTAGTTTTCTCTAGAAATGGCAGAATGGTACATTTTATATTATTCTCCTCCCTCAGTAGTAGCAGGTATTGTTAATCAGTCATGATACTCTTTCCCTGGCTCCAACCTAGGTGTTACTTAAATAAACTTAGTATTGCCCCCCAGTAAGCCACTGCCAGTTTGACACCTATTTGGCATCCCTAGTTTGTTCTGTTTTACTGGTTCATTCAATATTATTTTGTGGGGCATTTAATTTTATGAAAGGTTACGCCAATAGATAATTTTCTTTCCTAGAACTGAAATGATTTTTTAAAAAATGCACTTAAGAAGCATGTTATAGGTAGTGAGATGAGGCTATTTAATAAGCCCTTAGTACTTCCTTATTGGAATGCACAAAAATAAGAGATTGGCAGTTGTGCCCATAATAAACAATACTTGAAATTTAAAAGAGAATAAAAAGCTGAGGCTTTGAACGTACACTTTAGAGACACCTAGCTGGTTGAAAGTTCAAGTCCACCCAGTGGTACCTTGGAAGAAAGGCCTAGTTATCTTCTTCCAAAAAATCATCCTTTGAAAACCCTACGGAGCATGATTCTACTCTGACACAATGGGGTCACCACGAATTGGAATCAGCTTGTTGGCAAGTGGTTGATTTTAGCTAATATTTTGCTTATGTTACTTTAACATAAGAAGTGTCTTGATGAAATTAAAGAATGGACTGTTTATGGCTGGATCCTCTTAGGAGGGATTTAAATAGATAACACATTACCAGCATTTACCTATCATTTCTCACTGAGGTCAGATTTGTGACTTTGTGATGTTGTTAGTTGCCATTGAATTCATCGGTTAAAACAAAGAATCAATTATTTAAAAAAAAAAAAAGTACACGTACAGATATTAGAGTCAAATAGTTGCACAGAGTTTATTAACAACAACAAAAGAAGTAGTTACTTTCCTATGCCTCTTGGCAAAGGTTCTTAGTATTTTTTGTGCCATGTACTTTTTTGGCAGCCTGGTGAAGCTTATGAACACCTTTTTAGAGTTTTTAAATGCATAAAATAAAATTTATAAGATTATAAATACACCAATTAATTTAATATAAGAACAATTATGAAAACATCAAAACTCCAAATTTCTGATATATTATTAACATTAAACAACAAAATCTAGTGACAAGTCTATTGACTACCTTAATTTTTAAGTGTTGATGAGTGTAAACAGTATTCCAATATCTGCAACAACTATATTATTGTTAGCTGCTGTTGAGTCAACCCCTAACTTACAGTGACCCCATGTATAACAAGATTGGATCGTTGTGATCCCGGGGCTTTGGCTGGTTTTTGAAGGTAGATCACCAGTCCTTTCTTTCTAGTTTGTCTTAATCTGGAAGCTGTGTTGAAACCTGTTCAGCATCATAGCAACATGCGAGCCTCCACTGACAGGTGGTGGCAGTGTATGAGGTGCATTGGCTGGAATTGAACTCAGGTCTCTCGCATGGAAGGCAAGAATTCTACTACTGAACCACCACTACCCCAGGCAACAACTGTAATGTGACCTGAAAGTATGTAATTTGTATTAGTGACAGAAGTCACAGGTACTGCTTATATTACTATGTAACATAATTTTTCACATCCAAGTTTGTGTACTCCCTTGTTCTTTACCTGTTATCACACACTTATTTGCAGACTTCTTCCCCATCCTTCCTTTTCTTAGTAGTTACAATTTTGGTTGTATCAGTATTGAGTGTTTATATGATTATGATTAGGTAAATGCCATTCACAGTTAAGTGATACACTGACTCTTTTTCCTGTATGTTTTGTTTTCCCTGAAATTAAAATTATCTTTTTTTTTTCCACTTGGTTAGTTTTCTGTGTTTTGCTGCCGTGTGTAGGGTTTTCGCTGGCTATTTTTTTTAGAAGTAGATTGCCAAGTCCTTCTTCCTAGTCTGTTTTAGTCTTGAAGCTCTGCTGAAACTTCTCCACCATGGGTGACCCTGCTGGTGTTTGAAATACAGGTGACATAGCTTCCAGCGTCACAACAACAGGCAAGCCACTGCAGTATGACAAACTGAGACTGGTGGCACAGGACTGGGCAGTGTTCCGTTTTGTTGCACATAGGGTCACTGTTAGTTGGAACTGACTTGACAGCACCTAAAAACAGCAGCAACAGTTTTCTATATTCTTAAGACTTATTCATCCTCAAAATTCCCCATAGTTGTGTAAATCATATTTGAGCACACTAGGTTTTATGTCAATTTTATCTTCTGTAGGATCCTTCTGATCTGCCCTAATCTGGGTTAGTTGCTCCCTAGGCTTGATGTATGGCTATCGGTTTGAGATCCCCCTTCACCACCATCCTGGGAATTCTCTTTCTCTCTCTCTTGAGTTGGATTCTTCAGTTCCTAAAACCTGTCACCTTCTTCCATGGTTTTCTACCCTTATTATTGGTGGACCACATGTTATACTAGTTTCCTGAGAGAGAGTATATGGGAAGCAAATTTATTTGAAACTTTGCTTGTTTGACTGCCTTTATTATAGACTCACAAGTAATTTACAGTCTATTTTGGTACGGAATTCTAGGATGGGAATAGTTTTCCCTCAAAATCAGAGTGTTTTGCTCTATTGTTTTCTAGCTGCTAGTGATGCCAGTTAAAAGCCTAGAAAACCCTATGGAGCAGTTTCACTCTGTCACATGGGGTCACTGTGAGTTGAAATCACTGCCATGTGACATCTAACAACAACACAACATACTCATAGGGTGGAGGATTAAATATTATGTACTTAGAATCATGCCTGGCATGTAGTAAATAGTAAAGTGTTGTTGTGTAGTTTCTTAGCTAATTGTTTTGAAGGATAGATCTTTGATTTCACTTCTTTGTTATATTAGCTATATGACCTTGGGCAAGTCCCTTAATCTCTTTGTAACCCACTTTCTTTCATCTGTAAAATGTAAATAAGTTTTACCTCTCAGATGTGAATGTATATATGAAAATGCTTTGTAAGCTTTGTACATAGTTAATAGTTATTACTTGTATCTTTCAAATATCAAAGTTTTCAGTTTGAAAGAAAATGATGGCTGAATTTTCAGGGTGGGTTTTAAGAGCATGTGATCACACAAGACTGTTTCTGGTCAACACATATGAGCTAGGTGAACTTGAGCTAAATTCTAATGCTGCCTTTTGAAGACATTATTTCTGAATACTCAGTCTCATTATGTTAGGCTAAAGACAGAAGATTATGAAAATATTCATTCTATGAAAAGCTCTTTATTGCAGATTGTATAAGTTGTGTAATATAATTATTATTGAAGAATAATGTGATCATTAGTTTAAACCCATGGAGAATATTTATTTGGATTTATTTAAGTGATACCTGAGATTAGGAAAAAAAGAATCTGTCTTTTGTTTCTCTCAATAGTATTAATGTAAATTTCAAATGTTAGCTTATTTTTATTAATGGTGGCTTTTTGTTTGTTTTGTTTTAAGGTTTTTGGATTCAAAGCATAAAAACCATTACAAGATATACAATCTGTAAGTATGTTTTTTATTTGTATGCTTGCAAATATCTTCTAAAATAGCTATTAAGTGAAAGTTATTTCCTTTTTAGAGTGAGGTAGATATAAAGATGCATTTTAATAGAATAAAACAATTAGTTCAAGAAGTTTGATTGAGAACGTTATTAGATAACTTAGAAAGCGTGGGGATGAAGTAAAACAATGTTGGCACAGATTCATGATACTTGATCTGCTTTAAATGACTTGGCATCTAGCCCATCATTGAGCCTATAACCATGTGGTAATTTGAAGTACAGTTCACAGTAGGACTTCTCTAAAGGCATTAAAAACATCTTCCATGGAGGTAGGCTGCAGAATGGATATAATTTTGTTTATTCTGTGTCTCTAGGTCGAATGATTGAGCTCTTAGAATATTCTCTAACTGTATATAACATAAGTTACCTAAAATTTTTGAATCTGGTGGTTTATCTGTGGCAGATTTGTAAGGATTGACCCCTTGATACAGCTAATTGATCTTCAACTTTTTTTTGACTTTGAAAGTAGAGAGGTGAAAGGAAAAAAAGAAAGAAAAATACTTTACCATTTTTTTCCCTTGAAGACTACTTTCCCTATGTCAAATATTGACCATTTTCTAACCTTTTTTTTTTTTTTTTTTTTAAAGAATGACACATATAATGTATTATTTTTCTACCTGGCCTTTGTTTTTCCATATGACATCTATAAATTATTCAATAGGAAATAAATTTTACTGTAGCTGTATATACTAATTCACTGCCGTAATATCTGAGAGTTCATTTATCCAATGTAAGAACAAGATTCTTTTTTGCCTTTAGTAGGCATTTAAATCTTAACAAAAAAGGATGAAAGATTCTGTGCCCTTGTTGGCTTATGGTATGTTGTTTTTTTATCTTTAATTTAGTGACCTTTCTGTTCTTGTAACAATTCGGAAGTACTGAAAGTGGAATAGATACCGATATTGTTACTCCTAGTGAGTTTTCAGGAGTCCTGGTGGAGCAATGGTTAAGCACTCAGCTGCTAACCAAAAGGTCTGTGGTTAGGACCCACAAGTCACTCCTCAGAAGAAAAGACCAGAGATCTGCTTCCATAAAGATTTTAGCCTAGGAAACTCTATGGAGCAGTTCTGCTCTGTCCTGTAGGGTCGCTATGAGTCAGAACTGACTCAATGGCGCAGAACAAAAACAGTGAGTTTTCAGGAGTCCCTGGGTGGTGCAAATGGTTAAGTACTCGACTGCTAACCAAAAGACTGACAGATTGGTGGTTTGAACCCACCGAGAGGATCCTCAGAGAAAAGACCTAGTGATGTGCTTCTGAAAAGTCATAGCCTTGAAAACTCTGTGGAGTACAGTTCTGCTCTGCACACATGGGGTTGCTATGAGTCAGAACTGATATGACAGCAATGGGTTTTGGTTTTTTAGTGATTTTTCACCGATTTCCTGTAATTCACAAAGGAGCAAACGTCTGTTGACTGCTTATCACATGCTAGACATTATAAAGTGTGCTGGGGTACAGAGGTGACTTAAGACATAGTTGTTGACCTCCAGTAGCTTATAGTCTAATGAAAAGTAAACAAAGTGTTATAAAGAGATATAACCTTTGTATAGAAGAGAACGTTAGAAATAGCAGTTATACCCAAGGGAATAGAGAAGGCTTCATAAAGGAAAGAATATTTGACTGAGCCAAAAAGTTGTGGTTGACCAAAGATCTAGGATCAGGGGGAAATGGCATTTTAGGTGAGGGAATGGCGTGTAAGAAGCTTGTCAGTTTAATAGTGTTTCGGATGTAGCAGATAGTCCATTATGGTCAAATTGAAGGGTGTATGTGTGAGACGGTGGTGGTAATAGGAAACAAGATGAAAGAAAGGAAAAGGTGGTATAGAAACTTGAGGTTAGGTGGACCCCTCTTTACAAACGATCTGTGAATATAGAGGGGCTTTCGCTTTTCCTGATAAACCTGTCTTACAGTGAGCCTTGCTGCAGTTGTCTCAGTGTTTTTTGTGGAAGAAAGTATAAACCACAAAGCTTTGTACTTTTTGAACAAATAATTCAGAAGTAAAGTATAAAAGTATAAAAAAAAAGGACAAGAACTGTCCAAAGCTGGAGACAATTTAAGGAGTCACTTTAGGTTTGGCATCTCAGGATTGGCAATTTAGAGAGTCTCAGAGGGGAAATAAAATGATACTAAACACAAATTCAGCCTTTTTCAAAAAATTATTCAAGTTTAACATTGTATCTAAAGAAAGGGAAGGAAATTCTTTTCATCCCTGTATGCAGTGGTTTCTTGCTTCTAGAATTTAGGACTTAGGTTCAGACTGCCAGTATTGTAGATTACTTAGATTATGGTGTTGACTTCAGGTTGGCATTGCAGGCTAGCCTGGTAACTTAACTGTCCATTTTTGTATTTCCAAACATTGGACTCCCAAGTTAATGAATTATTTCCTTATTAGTTGAGAGTAGTTTTTAGTGCATGTATCATAATTTCCCTTCCCCTCTCCATTTAATGGAATCACAGACTTTCAGAACTAGAAAGAAAGTACCTGAAAGAGATCATTTAGTTCAACCTTCTCATTTTACAGATGGGGAATCTGAGGCCTAGAGAAGTTAAGTGAGTTGAACAAGGTCACACAGGTACTTACGGTAGCAGACCATCCACTGTTTATTCCCTTCTGTTTTTTTGTTTTGTTTTTAACCTCTCAAATTTACTCACTTCAGAAGTTTTGAGAACTACCAAATTGTAGCATGTTTTGATTTCTGGTATTATTTTCCAATCTTCACCTTCTTTCTACCTTTGTTTATGTTTCTGACTCTGAGTAAACAAGTCTGGCAAGTAGCAGATATTTCTATTTTATTTCTTTTATTTTTAGGAGATTAATTCCATGTGATATGTATGTCTTGGCAAACACATAAATTGAAAGATCTTAAAATATTTTCACTAACTATACTTAATAGTGTATTAAAATTTTTATGACAGTTGTGATAAACAGGGATGAAGAGTTCTTAATGTGGAGCTTTTAATAATTAGCAATATCTGTTTATATCTCTAGTCATATTTTCTTCAGACATTCAAGAAGTTATTTTAAGAAAGAGCAAAATTAGCCTCATATCATAACCAAATTCAAGTATATTGAAACTTAATCAGTTTGTTTTATATGAGTGCCTGTATTTCATCTTTGTATGTTCCTCTGAGTAATATACACTCTGGAGAGGGTGGGAGAGAGGAGAAAGAGGGAATAGGGATAGAAGCATGTATATAGTTCTTGCCTATGAGGAACTTACATGTTCACTGGGTACTAATTTTTAAAATGTTTAATTGTATTTTATTATATATTTGATTTGACATATAGCTCTCCATCATTCTGTGGTAAACCTTTAGCTGTTATTAATTTTATGAATTAATTCTTTTTAATAAGATAGGGATTACTTCATGAAGAGCGAAAAGAAGAGACCTACCTGCCTAGTTGAGTCTTTGGCAAGTCTCCCTTCTCTGGAAGCTTTTTTCCAGTTAATCTTAGCCCTTTCTTCACTTCTGTCTACAGCTTCATAAAAACTATCTTTCAATGCCTCTTCATGTCCGTTGTCTCATATAAGCTGATTTGAGGTAATGATAAAAAGTAAAGATATCTTTTAAGTTGAGTTTAATTTATAATGAAATGGTTACATTTACCTAACACTTGTCTTAGTCAAATCTCATTTGCCAATTGTGTGTCTTCAATTTTGGTTTGTTGAGAGGCTTGTCTTATCACTAACATACTCCAAAACATTTAAAAGAAACTTGTGTGTATGAGAGAGGGCAATTATCAGAGAAGGTTTTAATTAACAAGAAAATCTTTATCCTTCCTCTGTCAACCCCCTCCCTTGGGCACTTTCGGCACTACCATTCCCGGTATATACTCTTAAAGGTTCTCTATACTTTCCCATGGATGTCTTTATAAAAGTTTTCATTATCACTATTTGTTGGTTCTTTTATGCCAAATATTGATCTTGTAAGAAGGCTGGCTTTGACTAAATTTTGCTATTGCATTTGTTTTTAAAACTATTACGTATTTTTTAATTATAAGTGGAAGTATAGAGCAGCAGTGGAAGAAATTTAACTTTGTAGTCAGAGATTCTGTGCTTGAGTCCTGACTCTGCCACTTAAAAATTGTTGTTTGGAGCAAGTTATTCGATGCCCTTCTAAACCTGAGCTTTCTCAACTATAAAATGAAGATGATATTAACTGTTATCATATGCCTGTGAGGATGAAACAAAACATGTAGGAACTCCTAGTAAAGTGTGTATATCTATTAGACACTTAGTACCTTATTATTTTCCATTTCCTTTCATAGTCTTTCTTTTAATGGTAACATTTGAGAATTAGTTTATGAAGGAGCTTTTAAGGAGTACTTGTCAAACCAAACATTTTGACCTCTGAGAAAGCTTGGGAACTTTAGAGAACTGAAGCTCATAGAACTCAAAACATTTATTTTCTGTTATGGTAGCCCTATTCCTCCCTTATTCCTTGTTCCCTATCTTTATTTGATCCCTTATAAAATACTTTATTATGGATTCTTTGCTACTGGCCACGTCTCCTCCATGGTTTATACCAAAGAAATTATAAAATGTGACTATTTTCTTGGTCAGTTCTCTTCTTCCTACCTACCATGCTTTTTCTTATCAGTGAATATCACATATTTAGCAAGGATTCATAAATATGCATGTCATTGCCAAGTACATATTCTTTCTAGCAAAACCTGATAAACTAAAAAAGGAAAAGCTTCGTTTCAAGTGGTAATATGAAAGTTTATTTGAGGTCTGACTGGTTAGAGAGCAGTGGACTGCAACTTGTTTGTAATTATTTCAACTTTCATGTGAATTTGATTTTGAAGCTTTTTAAAGTAGAGGAAATATATAGGTGTTTCAGGATTTCTGCATTATAGTACAGGTCCATAATCTCTTATATGAAAAATCTTGGGGTCAGTTGTGTTTCAGCATTTAGAATATTTTAGTTTTTAGAAAAGTAGTATGGAAGCATATACCACGTATGACAACACCATAAGGGGCTTTGGGACAGTTCCTAGAATGCAGTATGACTTTTCACCCTAGTGTATAGTGAGGACTGCATATAGTCTAATAAGCTGCTGCAATTGAGTTTGCTGTAATTTAAGGGAAAATTTTAGATGTTTGGAACTGTTTGGATTTTAGAATCGTGAATTAAGGGACTGTGTACCTGTATTTGGAACCCTGGTGGTGTAGTGGTTAAGAGCTGTAGCTGCTAACCAAAAAAGTTGAAGGTTCGTATCCACCAGCTGCTCCTTGGAAACCCTAGGGGGCAGTTCTACTCTGTCCTACAGGGTAGCTATGAGTCGGAATCTACTCAATGGCAACAGGTTTGTTTTTTTGGTACTTATATTTGTTTTAAAAAGCTAATTTTTTATTTTAAATAATTTTGTACAAATCTGGTTTGGTTTGTAGTTGGAGTGACCATGATACTGTTGAGCCTATGTTTGTAAACATGGCCTACTAATCATGAGTAGGCTAGTACATAATTGCATACCAACCACAGCTATTATTAGTGTCCTCTAGTAATGCCAAGTAAGCATTTTACTAGTTTTATATTGAGTTTACGTAGTACTCTTTCATTACCTTCAGAGTTTAATTAAAATTTATTCTCTGAGAGATTATTGTAAAAGATGACCTTTGGCTTAGCAAAAGGTTTAAAAGTCTGGTTTAAAGAAATTTAGTAAGCATTGTATTCTAGCGGATTAGCATTGTTCAGTTTCTTTCTTCCTTTTTCTTTTGCCTTTGCTCTTTTACTATTTCAACATATCTCTTTTTAAAAAATAGTTTGAGAACTGTGTATGCATGAATCCTGAGGTAAAGATATGACTGAAACTAGTCAGTTGTTCACGGTTGCTTGTGAAGTAAAAAATAAATTCCAGTAGCATGCAAAATTTTTATAAGTGAATTTTGATGGCATGGATGCAGACAAATTTGCAATGCTGTGTATTATTGGCCTCAAAGGTTTTGCAAGCAAGTATGTAAGTTGTAATTGGATACATGTAACCTTTTAAGCCTCATTTTCCTTAATTGTAAATGAGGATAATAACAGTACCTATTTCATAGGATTAAAAGAAATAATGAATGTAAAGCACTTAACACAATGCCTGACACATCGTAAAGATTCAGAAACTGCTACCATTAAAACTTTTTTTTCAAGTGGAAAAGCTAACTTTGTGTCAATGTTTAAACTTTTCTTGTAGATGTGCTGAAAGACATTATGACACCGCCAAATTTAACTGCAGAGGTAGGTATAAATGTATTATAGTATGTTGTATAACTTAAAACCAAAAGTCTAAATATTACTGCCATAGCAATAGTGAATAATCTAGATTATTAAGTAAGATAAATATTTATCTTAAGGATGGTCTTAAAAATTTGAGGGAAATAAATTTAATTTTAATATTATGTTTTAGAACAAGTATCCCATAACCCTATGAGTAATGTCGTGAAGACCAAAATAAAGAATAGGCTAAGAATTAGGAGAAATTCCTAGGATAAGAATAAAATAAGGAAGGGGGGCATGCCTAGTGTTTGAGGCAGTTGGTGTAATACTAAGAGATTATATGGAGAAAGCAGGACTACTCAATTCTTCTCTATCAAAGAGAATAACCTAAAGGGTGGAAAAGAGTATAACAAATGTGGATAAGAGGAGCTTGAGAAACGAGAGTGGGGAGATGCTTTAAATGAGCTCATCTCCAGGTGCAGATAAATTATATCTCACAGCTCACAAAAATTTCATTTTATTTGTGGAGCCGTGTGAGCCATGAGACAACTGGAGAGTTAAGCTTGGCAGGTGGTGTCCTGATAGTCAAAGAGAGAGAGGAGGTGGACTTTATGAGCTACAAATTGATGTATCTGCCATTGATCCCTGTTGAAAATCTAGAATGGACTTTGAAACAGATGGTTTGAGAATTTATAAGTACCCTGGTGGCATAGTGGTTAAGAGCTATGGCTACTAACCGAAAGGTCGGCAGTTCATATTCACCAGGCACTCCTTGGAAACCATATGGGGCAGTTCTGCTGTGTCCTGTAGGGTCGCTATGAGCCAGAATTGACTCGATGGTAACGGGTTTGGTTTTGTTTTTTTAATGACTGAGAGTCAGTATGGGTTCATAAGGATGTTTCTCCTTTTGGTGGATTTAGGTGACTGTTTACTAGGCAAAAATAGAGATTTATTTAGCTTTAAATGGGCATTTAACTGATTTTACTGGATGTTTTTGTGTGTCACTGGGGAGATAAAGATAGACTGATAGTACAGTCAGGCAGATGACTAAGTGAAAACTTCTCAGTGACTATAATGGTAGTAATTGTCTTCCAGAAGATCTCTCCTGTTATACCAAAGGACTTACTTAATTGTATCCTGTACCACATTATGAGTGACTTGGTTGAAGATAGAAGACATGCTTTTCACATATTTAGATGATGGTGAATAATTAGTGTTGAATATCAATCCAATTTTTAAAGCTCTTAATAGAATGGAACTGAGGTAGAGACCAGTAAGATGAAATTTAATGATATATTTAAAGTCCTATTTCTAGACAAAAATAAAACAGAACAACTCAACTCTGACGATAGGGGTCAAAGAAGTCTTGGGTTCTTAATAATTCATGTGAAAAGACCTGAAACTTCATTTGATAAACTTTAATACAATTGTATATTTTTGTAAGTAATTATTTTTCAGTTTCTTTTGAAAATTTCTTATAAATCATTGTATACAACACTAACATTTGTAAGGCCACCTTTAAATAATAGACCGAACATTTTTTATATGAAGTATAAAATGCAATCCTTTCCATTACTGATTCTGTTAATAATCCATTCTACCTTTGAGAATATGTTCTGTTACCAAGGTGATGCAATATTATTAGTGTCACTACTCCTTTTGTTAGAAAATGCATTGACAGCCCTTGACAAGAGGCCTATGTAACATTTCTTTTTGGGTTCAGCTCCACCTCTGAGATGTAACCTGTGCTACTTCAGCATAACACAGTTTCCTCTAGCATAATGTGGGGAAAATAATACTTGGTCTCCTTTTTTAATGGATGCATTTAAGAGTTAGTGAGAGACTATATTCAAAAACTAGCAAGTTATCAGGCAATAAATTTTTTTTTAATGGAGTTTAGCTTATCTTTTATTTAAACACCTGTTTATAGTTTATGTGCAATGTTTCTGAAGCTAACCTACTTTTAATTAAAAATTCAGGAGAGATTTTTTTCTTATTCTGAGTTTATCTTTTTACCACAGTTGCACAGTATCCTTTTGAAGACCACAACCCACCACAACTAGAGCTTATCAAACCCTTTTGTGAAGATCTTGACCAATGGCTAAGTGAAGATGACAATCATGTTGCAGCAATTCACTGTAAAGCTGGAAAGGGACGAACTGGTGTAATGATTTGTGCATATTTGTTACATCGGGGCAAATTTTTAAAGGCACAAGAAGCCCTAGATTTTTATGGGGAAGTAAGGACCAGAGACAAAAAGGTAAGATATATTTGGTGTTTTTTTCTTTTCTCTGCATAGATCCTAGAATTTATTGGGCCAAAAAAAAGTTGGTAACCCTTATTTTTTTCTTATAAGTTTTTAAATTAGTTACCGTCTCAACTTCTATATGTACACGACTGATTCATTCAATTTTCCTGTTAATTCTAGCATTTTCAGATCATGTTAGCATATCTTACCTATTAACTATATTGTGGATTTGGTCTCATAAATTCTTACAAAGCATTAAAAAAAGCCACACATTAATCAAAATAAGCTTGATATTTCTGAAGCTTGCTTGAAGATGCCTTTGGATAATAACTTTTGCCTAGTGTATGATATTTTATAATAGGTAGAGATTACTCTCTATGAATATTCATATAGTTAAGATTAAAGGTTCAACTTCTTATTCAGAAAACTAAAGACTGTGTTGAAACTCAATGACTAATTTGTGTAGTACGTTTGAAAGCAAAAGACGAACTCTTGGGAGAACTTTTACAGTGTCTTTTTTAAAAATTTTTTATTGTGTTTTAAGTTTAAAAGTTTACAAATCAAGTCAGTCTCTCACACAAAAACTTACATACACCTTGCTACATACTCCCAATTGCTCTCCCCCTAATGAGGCAGCCTGCTCTCTCCCTCCACTCTCTCTTTTCGTGTCCATTTCACCAACTTCTAACCCCCTCTACCCTCTCATCTCCCTTTCAGGGAGGAGATGCCAACATAGTCTCAAGTATCCACCTGATCCAAGAAGCTCACTTCTCACCAGCATCCCTCTCCAACCCATCGTCCAGTCCAATCCATGTCTGAAGAGTTGGCTTCGGGAATGGTCCCTGTCCTGGGCCAACAGAAGGTGTGGGGGCCATGACCACCAGGGTCCTTCTAGTCTCAGTCAGACCATTAAGTCTGGTCTTATGAGAATTTCGGGTCTGCATCCCACTGATCTCCTGCTCCCTCAGGGTTTCTCTATTGTGTTCCCTGTCAGGGCAGCCATCGGTTGTAGCAGGGCGCACCATCTAGTTCTTCTGGTCTCAGGATGATGTAGTTTCTGGTTCATGTGGCCCTTTCTGTCTTTTGGGCTCATAATCGCCTTGTGTCCTTGGTGTTCTTCATTCTCCTTTGATCCGGGCAGGTTGAGACCAATTGATGCATCTTAGATGGCTGCTTGCTAGCGTTTAAGACCCCAGACGCCTCTCTCCAAGGTGGGATGCCGAATGTTTTCTTAATAGATTTTATTATGTCAGTTGACTCAGATGTCTCCCCTGAAACCATGGTCCTCAAACCCCTACCCCTGCTATGCTTGCCTTCCAAGCATTCAGTTTGTTCTGGAAACTTCTTTGCTTTTGGTTTATTCCAGTTGTGCTGACCTCGCCTGTATTGTGTGTTGTCTTTCTCTGTCACCTAAAGTAGTTCTTATCTACTATCTAGTCAGTACCCCTGTCTCACCCTCCCACCCTCCCCCCTCTTGTAACCATCAAAAAATATTTTCTTCTCTGTTTAAACTGTTTCTTGAGTTCTTATAATAGTGATCTTATATGATATTTGTCCTTTTGCAACTGACTAATTTCACTCAGCGTAATGTCTTCCAGATTCCTCCAAGTTATGAAATGTTTCACACATTCATCACTGTTCTTTATCGATGCGTAGTATTCAGTTGTGTGAATATGGCATCATTTATTTATCCATTCATCTGTTGATGAGCACCTTGGTTGCTTCCATCTATTTGCCATTGTAAACAGTGCTGCAATGAACATGGGTGTGCATATTTCTGTTGGTGTAAAGGCTCTTATTTTTCTATGATATATTCCAAGGAGTGGGATTGCTAGATCACATGGTAGTTCTATTTCTAGCTTTTTAAGGAAGCCCCAAATCAATTTCCAGAGTGGTTGTACCATTTTACATTCCCACCAGCAGTGTATATGTGTTCCAATCTTACCACAGCCTCTCCAACATTTATTGTTTTGTGTTTTGGGATTAATGCCAGCCTTGTTGGAGTGAGTTGAAATCTCATTGTAGTTTTGGTTTGCATTTCTCTAATAGCTAATGATCATGAGCATTTCCTCATGTATCTGTTAGCTACCTGAATGTCTTCTTTAGTGAAGTGTGTGTTCAAATCTTTTGCCCATTTTTTAATTGGGTTATTTGTCTTTTTGCAGTTGAGTTTTTGCAGTATCATGTAGATTTTAGAGATAAGGCTCTGATCGGAAATGTCATAGCTAAAAACTTTTTCCCAGTCTGTAGGTAATCTTTTTACTCTTTTGGTGAAGTCTTTGGATGAGCATAGGTGTTTGATTTTTTTTTTTTTTTAAATAATTTCTGTTGTACTTTAAGTGAAAGTTTATAAATCAAGTCAGTCTGTCACATATAAGCTTATATACACCTTACTCCATAGTCCCACTTACTCTCTCCCTAATGAGTCAGCCCGCTCCCTCCTTCTAGTCTCTCCCTTTGTGACGATTTTGCCAGTTCCTAACCCTCTCTACCCTCCTATCTCCCCTCCAGACAGGAGATACCAACACAGTCTCAAGTGTCCACCTGATACAAGTAGCTCACTCTTCATCAGCATCTCTCTCCAACCCATTGTCCAGTCCCTTCCATGTCTGATGAGTTGTCTTCGGGAATGGTTCCTGTCCTGGGCCAACAGAAGGTTTAGGGACCATGACCACTGGGATTCTTCTAGTCTCAGTCAGACCATTAAGTCTGGTCTTTTTATGAGAATTTGGGGTCTGCGTCCCACTGTTCTCTTGCTCCTTCAGGGGTTCTCTGTTGTGCTCCCTGTCAGGGCAGTCATCGGTTGTGGCCGGGCACCATCTAGTTCTTCTGGTCTCAGGATGGTGTAAGTCTCTGGTTCTTGGGGCCCTTTCTGTCTCTTGGGCTCATAGTTATCGTGTAACCTTGGTGTTCTTCATTCTCCTTTGATCCAGGTGGGTTGAGACCAATTGATGCATCTTAGATGGCCGCTTGTTAGCATTTAAGACCCCAGACGCCACATTTCAAAGTGGTATGCAGAATGTTTTCATAATAGAATTATTTTGCCAATTGACTTAGTAGTCCCCTTAAGCCATAGTCCCCAAACCCCCGCCCTTGCTCCGCTGACCTTTGAAGCATTCAGTTTATCCAGGAAACTTCTTTGCTTTTGGTCCAGTCCAGCTGAGCTGACCTTCCGTGTATTGAGTATTATTCTTCCCTTCACCTAAAGTAGTTCTTATCTACTAACTAATCAGTAAAAGGTGTTTGATTTTTAAGAGCTCCTAGTTATCTAGTTTTTCTTCTGCATTGTTAGTAATGTTTTATAAACTGTTTATGCCATGTATTAGGGCTCCTAATGTTGTCCGTATTTTTTCTTCCATGATCTTTATTGTTTTAGATTTTATATTTAGGTCTTTGATCCATTTTGAGTTAGTTTTTGTGCATGGAGTGAGGTATGGGTCTTGTTCCATTTTTTTGCAGATGGATATCCATTTATGCCGGCACCTTTTGGTAAAAAGACTGCCTTTTCCCCATTTAACTGTTTTGGGGCCTTTGTCAAATATCAACTACTCATATGTGGATGGATTTATGTGTGGATTCTCAATTCTGTTCCACTGGTCTATGTATCTGTTGTTGCACCAGTACCAGGCTGTTTTGACTATTGTGGGGGTATAATAGGTTCTAAAATCAGGTAGGGTAAGGCCTCCCACTTTGTTCTTTTTCAGTAATGCTTTACTTATCCGGGCCCTCTTTCCCTTCCATGTGAAGTTGGTGATTGTCCATCTTGTTAAAGAATGTCTTTGGAATTTGGATCGGAATTGCATTAAATGTATAGATCACTTTTGGTAGAATAGCCATTTTTATAATGTTAAGTCTTCCTGTCCATGAGCAAGGTATGTTTTTCCACTTATGTAGGTCTCTTGGTTTCTTGCAGAAGTATATGGTAGTTTTCTTTGTATAAGTCTTTTACATCTTTGGTAAGATTTATTCCTAAGTATTTTATCTTCTCAGCAGCTACTGTAAATGGTATTGATTTGGTGATTTCCTCTTCTATGTTCTTTTTGTTGGTATAGAGGAATCCAACTGATTTTTGTATGTTTATCTTCTATCCCGATACTCTGCTGAACTCTTCTGTTAGTTTCAGTAGTTTTCTTGAGGATTCCGTAGGGTTTTCTGTGAATAAGATCATGTCGTCTTTTACAGCGCTTTTTAAGGAATTTAGTTCATTGGATAATTAACATTTAATGCAAAGAGATTTTTCGCATTTCTCCATCTCCAAGTGGTACAAAACTGAAGCCACTCCAGATGGATGGAAAAACTAATTTAGAGAGCTCTCGGAAAAAAAAATTTTTTTTTTTTTTTTAGGAAGGGAGACATCACAACTTTATGAGAATAATTTATTCTTGCTTTAATAATTACAATAATCAGGAAATTTCTCCTCTAGTTTAAACTAATTTCTCCAAATTCAACTTCAGAACAGAAATAGCGGTGATCGTATTCCTTATTTTGAGCTGTGTAGTTGCATTGACTCCTGGTTCATTTACTCCTTCCCCATCTTGTGTTTTCTAACTGTCTTATTTTTTGTGACTTTTTTGAATTATTTCTAAGGATGCTAATATGCTATTTGTTGATGATTCTTTACAAAATTGAGTGTTATATCTTAGTGCATAGTTTTTGTGAGTGTTGGAAAGTGTGAGATTACCTTACATTTCTCTATACAGTGTGCTGCACCCTTGGATGATAAAATACAATAGCAGAAGCAGCGGTAGAAGTTTAAAACTGGGTTGATGAGAAGCAGACGTTTTCGTAGTGGAAAAGAAATCATATAATAATATACTTACATATGTATATAATGTTTAAAACAAAAATAGAAAAGTTATGTAATGTGGAGTCAGAATGCTAGATTTAAGCTAGGGATTTATGCTGTGTACCTTTTAAAAATCTGACGAAAACCATAAAAGTTCTCCCACAAAAAATGTGCATGATACACATGAACATAAAATTTTGCTTATAGTTTTTAATTGTGCTGAAAATTAGTATTTTACTTAGGCTGTAAAAGCAAACGTACGTAAGAATTATGCTTCACTTTTTTTTTTCCCCCTAAGGAACAATCAGTGGCTGCTGCTTAAAAAAGAATGACTGAATCTTAAGTGGGACAAATTAACCAAAATTCAGCCTGAATTCTGCTCAATAGTAAATTTTAGTGTAAAAAGGATTCTATTATTTAACTTTAAAAATAAGTGGAAACTATGTCATTGTCTTTGACTTGGCAGCTTTTATGTCTTCTCTGATATTCAATCAATTTCAACTTTGTTTTTGGTAAAAACAAGTGCAAAAAATGCTCTCTCGTGAAAGAGCAAATGGGGTCCATAGATTCTTTTTTAAAATACTTTGTTGAGTTTTTGATGAAAGTTTATACAGCAAGTTAGGTTCCCATTTGACAGTTTCCACATTGATTGTTCAGTGACATTAATTACATCAATTACAATGGGTCAACATTTTCTTTTTGTTCAGTTTGTTCCCTTTCCAGTTCTGTAGTTTCCCTGCCCCCTTTTCTTCTCATCTTTGCTTTTGAGTAATTGTTCTGTTGGTCTCATACTGATGGTTTTTAAGTAGGGTACCAATCTTACAGTTAATAGCCTTTATTTTGTGTGCCACTCTGCTGTTTTGCTAAAAGGTGATCTCAGGGGATAGGCTTGTTTTTCGGTTTAAAGAGTATCTCAGGGCAATAGTGTCAGGGAATCCTCTGTTCTCTGCTGTTCCAGTTTGTTAGGCTTTTTTTTTTTTTTGTTGTTTAATAAGTATTTGAGTTCTGGTCCATATTTTTCTCCCATTCTATCTGGGAACAGCTATTATGACCCCAAGCAGAATGGTCAGTGCTGGTAGCCAGGCACCATCTAGTTCTTCTGGATTCAGGATCGATGAGATTGTAGCTCATGTAGACTTGTTTCTTCTCTGAGCTTTTGGTTGACTTCTTACTGTTTTGCTCCTGGCAAGTAGAGACCCATAGTTGTGTCTTAGATGCCACCTGGAAACTTTTAAGACCCCAGATACTACTCATTTCATTAGAATGCAGATGATTTTTGTGAACTAGGTTTTGCCAGTTGACTGAGTTGTCCCATGAGAGTATGGTCCTAAGCCTTCAAACCCAGAAAACCAGTGTTGTAAGATGTTTTGTTGTGTCTAAGGAGCATCCGTATTTGTGTCTTCAATAAATATATGTGCCTGCACCCACATAATTGTATTTGCATGTACCTATAGATGTTTCAGTGCCCTGGTGGCACAGTTGGCAGTTCGAATCCACCAGCTGCTCCTTGGAAGCCCCGTGGGGCAGTTCCACTCCGTCCTGTAGGGTTGCTATGAGTCGGAATTGACTCGATGGCAATGGGTTTGGTTTTGTTTTTAAAATAGGTATTTCTGGAGCCCTGGTGGTACAGTGGTTAAGAGCTTAGCTGCTAACCAAGAGGTCAGCAGTTCGAATCCACCATCTGCTCCTTGGAAACCTTATGGGCAGTACCACTCTGTCCTACAGGGTTGCTGTGCGTCGGAATCAACTCAGTGGTAATGTTTTTTTTTGAGATTTGCAGATATTTCTGTCTGTTCTCACCTATGTACACACTTGTACCTATCGATATACCAGTTTGTCTGTACCCATTCATATATGCTCAAGCACTCATTTTTTACTTTGGTTGTGCTGTGCTCACTAAATCCACATTCAGTGCCACTTTTCCCATCGCCAAAAATAACTGGTTTCTGTGATATAAAGCGTACTTTGTCCATCCCCCTACTTCTTCCTGGTAACTGCTGATGACACAGGTCTATATTTATCTATTCTTGTCTTCTTGTAAAAAAGGGATCATACACTATTTGTCCTTATATGTTTGACTTATTTCACTTAGCATTGTGCCATCCAGGTCTCTCTCTATTAAATCCATAGATTCTTAAGACCCTTGAGATGAAATTTTATTACATCATTTTCTTTGCCTTCAAATTAATGAGATCATTTTTTGGCAAGATCTATATCATTAATTATAATGACATGTGCAAAGACCTAGAGTTAGGGAGAAAAAAGGAAAAGCTTGCTTGGCATTTCTCAAGCTGAAAGAACTAAAGAAAAAATTCAAGCCTCAGGTGGCAATACTAAAGGATTCTATGGGCAAAATACTGATTCTGTGGGCAAAAAATTGAATGACGTAGGAAGCATCTAAAGGAGATGGAAGGAGTACACAGAGTCACTGTACCAAAAAGAATCAATCAGTGTTCAGTCATTTCAGGAGGTAGTATATGATCAACAACCGATGGTACTGAAAGGAAGAAGTGCAACCTGCACTGAAGACATTGGCGAAAAACAAGGCTCCAGGAATTGACCAAATACCAATTGAGATATTTCAACAAACAGATGTGGCGCTGGAGGTGGTCATTCATCTATGCCAAGAAATTTGGAACACAGCTACCTGGCCAACTGACTGGAAGAGATCCATATTTATGCCTGTTCCAAAGAAAGGTGATCAGCAGAATGTGGAAATTATTGAACAATATCGTTAATATCACACTTAAGTGAGATTTTGTTGAAGATCATTCAAAAGCGATTGCAACAGTACATTGACAGGGAACCAATAAGCAACATCATGATGAACGGAGAAAAGACTGAGGTTGCCAAAGATTTCATTTTACTTGGATCCATAATCAACACCCATGGAAGCAGCAGTCTCTAAGAAATCAAATGATGTATTGCATTTGGCAGATCTGCTGCAGAAGACCTCTAAAGTGCTAGAAAGCAAAGATGTCACTTTTAAGACTAAGGTGCACCTGATTCAAGCCATGGTATTTTCATCTGCTTCATATGCATGAGAAAGGTAGGCACTGAATAAGGAAGACTGGAGAAGAGTTGAGATCTTTGATTGTGGTGTCGATGAGGAATATTGAATATACCACGGACTGCCAAAAGAACGAACAGGTCTGTCTTGGAAGCGGTACAGCCAAATTGTTCCTTAGAAGCAAGGATAGCGAGACTTCATCTTACATATTTTGGTCGTGTTGTCAGGAGGGACCATTCCATGGAGAAGGACAACTTGCTTGGAAAAGGAGAGGGTAAGAGAAGAAAAGGAAAGACCCCCAACAAGATGGATTGACACAGGGGCTGCAGCAGTGGGCTCAAGCATAACAATGATCATGAGGATGGCGCAGAACGGGGTTTTGTTTCATTCTGTTGTACATAGGGTGGCTATGAGTCAAAACTCACTTGATGGGATCTAACAACAACAATGTATCATTAATGCTGTGTTAGAAAGGAAAGAATTATGAATCCACATTTTCGTTTAAAGGTTGAAGAGTTAAACTCTTTAAAAGAGTTTGTAGTTTATCCAATTAATGGTAATATCTGGCTGTGGAATTTGTCTTCTGAAAGCCAATGAACTTATGTGTAGCAATGAACTTCATATGTGCTCCCATTTCTTGACCAAACTTTTCGAGAAGGCCTTGATTGAAGTCTTGGCTGGCATGAATTTGACAGCTTTCACAAGAGTAGATTTTCATGACATATTCTCTTACACAGGCTATGATTCAAGGCTTGGCACTCATGAAGCAGTAGAATACTTTCACAATAATAGATAAGATTTCTTTCAGAATTGATAGTAGCGTCTTACCACCCCAGTGCATACTGATGAACAAAGCAGTGAGTCACAGTGCCATGTAGAGCTTCAGTCTTTATCAAAGCAGCAAAACCAGATGTGTTGCCAGGTGTTAAGGTGTTCCATCTGTCTATAGAGTACTGATATTTCTGCAAGAGGATTTTTTTTGGCAAGGGAACACCATTTTCAAAATGCTAATGGCCCCTGAAATTCCCCAAAAGGACTCCAAAGTAGGAATTATTCTTTGTGTCACCGTGCATGTAATTGATGAAAACAGTAGCTGGCTACACTGAGAAGTAGTAAGCTGAAGCAAAGTGTTCCTTTCAAGACATGGTTTTAAAAAAAATAGTCATTTTTGGGGACGGGGGGGTGGTGAATGAATTATT
This sequence comes from Elephas maximus indicus, assembly GCF_024166365.1. Taxonomy (NCBI): domain Eukaryota; kingdom Metazoa; phylum Chordata; class Mammalia; order Proboscidea; family Elephantidae; genus Elephas; species Elephas maximus. The sequence goes on from NC_064834.1 coordinate 38,566,358, forward strand.
TGATAGAGATACTGCAACATTCTTATTTTCCTGCGTCAAGCTACAAATCTGTTTGACCATATCTATGATACTTGCCTTCACCATATTCAACTATATGACTTTTTGTTTGCTTGTATTACAATAAAGAGCCTTATAGAGTGCTTTAAGAGATAGAACAAATAAAAATTTAACAGTTGAGCCTTTTTTTTTTAGGCTGCATTGTCACATGTGCTCCCCTCCCTTTTCCCTCCACCTTACACATGCACGTGCACACATATACACATGCATACATCTGGTGTAGGTGCTTTTTCAGAATAGTTGTCTGTGTGCTTCTGATGGTGGGAACTTATCACATAAGTACTTGGGAGACTATGTCCCATCCTGTTCAGGGATGAAAGTAAAATCCAAGGATGATAACCCTGTGTATAACAGAACAAAACACTGCCAAGTCCTGTACTTTCTTCACAGTCATTGCTATGTTTGAGCCCATTGTTGCAGCCACCATGTCAGTCCATCTTGTTGAGGGTCTTCCTCTTTTTCGCTGACCCTCTGCTTTACCAAGCATGATGTCCTTTTCCAGGGACTGGTACCTCCTGATAACATGTCGTAAGTATGTAAAATGAAGTCTTGCCATCTTTGCTTCCAAGAATCATTCTGGCCGTACTTCTTCCAAGACAAATTTGTTCATTCTTCTGGCAGTCCGTGGTATATTCAGTATTCTTCCCCAACACTAACACAGATGAGTGGTAGTAAACCCAATGATACTTAAACCTTATTATACTTTATTTTCTGATTCCAGTTTAAGGTAGATCCAAGAGAAGCCTCCATAATCAAAAAGCGAGGACATAAATTAATATCTGTCAGTGGGAACATACTCTAATCATCACAATATATTACTGTTAATTGTATATTGATTTGCCTGTATATTACTGGTATAGTAGCATTATTTGTCACTGCACAGGTGTTTAAAGTATAATGATGTCTCAGTCATAAGAGGCTTGTTTTTAATTAAAATAGTTTTTAGGATAAAAAAACTATGAAATTAAAAAAAAAAAATTGGGGTTCTGTATCTGTTTAGTTTATGTTCCATGCATTTCTCTCCCTGACCCTCTCCCTGGCTCATCCATTAATGGACCTCAGGTTCTAGCAAGCCTGATAGCTATAAAATACTTCAGTTTCTCTCTAGAAATGAGGAGGGGATATGTGAATGGCAAACCCCTTGGGATGTTGTTGTGATATAGGGCTAGAGTGAAAAGATAGCGGGGGAAGTATTTATGGAAATAAAATACAAAGCCTATGCTGTCATGTGGTAGATTTTAATAGTACTTATTTCCTCAGCAGAACTGCTCTCGGTATAGCATATTCTCCATCTTTTGTATAGGTTGAGTCTCCCTCAAGTGAAAGATGATAGGCTAATAGTAAGCAGAAAATGGAGATCTGTATATACTGTTGGAGCCCTGGTGTGCAGTGGTTAAGAGCTTGGCTGCTATCCAAAAGATCAGCAGTTCAAATCCACCAGCCACTCCTTGGAAACCCTTTGGGGCAGTTCTACTCTTCTGTAGGGTCACTATGTATGGGTCAGAATCGACTCGACTGCATTGGGTTTGGTTTTTTTTTGATACATGCTGTTAAAGATTTACTCAGTAAAAATTTTATTTTCAGCTGTTACATGTATCAAGACTCCGAGTTAGGTGAGTAAGTTAGCCAAAGTCACTCACTTATTATCTTGCAGTCAGAATAAACTATTGAGATATGCTGTACGTAGCTCATGATTAATATATCTGAACCATGCTTTGGATGAATTATTCTCAGGGTCTGAAGGGCTATTCTAATGTGCGCCTACCTTTATCCTCATATTCACTTTAAAAGGCAGAAGAAATCTGTGAGCAGATGCTGTTGACTAAGCTGTGTGATTTTTTTTTATTTTGAAGGGGGGCCGATGAGACCTTTTATTTCGATTCTGGAACAGGCTCACTTCCTCTTGGAGGCCTAGGGGCATGGAGGAGGCCTTTGTTGCCTATCCCAAGGTTTGTGTCATATGGGCTCTTTATGTTGCAAGATACAGAAAGCCCAGCTTAAGCCGCCTTATATAATACCACCACTACGAATTGCCATCAAGTTGATTCCAACTCATGGCGACTCCATGTATGTCAGAGTAGAACTGTGCTCCAAAGGGTTTTCAGTGGCTGAGTTTTTGCCAGTAGATAGCCAGGCCTTTCTTCTGAGGTGCCTTTGGGTCAATTCGAACCGCCAGTCTTTTGGTTAGCAGTCAAACATGTTAGTTGTTTGTACCACCCAGGGACTCAGGCATGTATGATAACGAACTTTTAATTGGCTAAGTTCATCAAAAATGTCCAACAACAGACAAGGCTACAGGTGAGGCTTAGTCCTGGGGCTCAGTGACATTACAAGGATTTGATTTTTTCCATCTCTGTGTTTTGCCTTCTCTGATGATGGCTTCATCCTCAGGCTCTACCCTGTGGTCCTCCCACAGCCCCCAGCAGTTCTTCCACCCATGGTCACAAATAGCCACAGTGGTCCTGTACCTCACATCCACATATTAAAGGAAGCTTCTTTTTGCCAGACCAGACTAGTTGCCATTGAGTCAATTCTGAGTCATGGTAGCCCCGTGTGTCGGGGCTCTATGAGGTCACCATGAGTTAGAGTTGACTTGACAATTTTTTTTTTTTAAGTATATAATTTTATTTTTTGGTTATTGAGAATATACACAACAGAACATACAGCAATTTAAGAATTCCTACACTTACAATTCAGTGACATTGATTACATTCTTCAAGTTTTGCAACCATTCTCACCCTTGTTTTCTGAATTGTACCTCCCCCATTGACATCAACTCACTGCGCCCTAAGCTTCCTATCTGATCTTTTGAGTTGCTGTTGTCAATTTGATCCCATATAGATGGTTCTTAAAAGAGCATAATGCTCAAGACAGACGTTCTTTACTAACTAATTAAGCTAAACTATTGTTTAGTTTAAAAGAAGACTTCAGGGGTATTTTCGGTGTAAGATTTAAGGTTTAAAGATTGTCTCAGGGCAATAGTTTGAAGGATTCATCCAGCCTCACTAGCTTTAGAAAGTCTGGATTCCATGAGAATTTGAAATTCTGTTCTGCACTTTCCCCATTTTGACCAGGGTTTTTCTATAGAACCTTCGATCAAACTATTCAGTAATGGTAAGATGGCAAATATTTTTGTTTTGTTTTTAATTTTTTTATTGTGCATTAGGTGAAATTAGAGCAAATTAGTTTCCCATTCAATAGTTTGTTCATGAAGTGTTCCATAACATTGGTTTCATTCCCCACAATATGTCGGCACTCTCCCCATTTCTGTCCTAGGTGCCCTGTTTGCTTTCGTCCTGATTTTCTACCTCTTCCTGCATTCTCATCTTTGCTTTTGGGCAAATGTTAACCTTTTGAACTTGTATAATTGATTGTTCTAAGGAGCATGCTTTTCTCAGGTGTTACTGTTTATTTTATGGGCCTGATTATGGTTTGGCTGAAAGGTGGTTTCTGGGAATGGCTTCAGTTCCAGTTCAGAAGGTATCTTAGGGCCATAGTCTCCAGGGTTCCACCATGCTCTGTCAAACCAGTAAGTCTTGTCTTTTTTGTGAACTTGAGTTTTCGTTCTACAGTTTTTCTTCTTCTCTGTCTGGGACCTTCTGTTGTGATCCAGTCAGAGCAGTTGGTAGTGGTAGCCGGGCACCATCTAGTTCTGGCCTCGGAGTCGTGTAGACTGTGGTTCATGTGTCCATTAGTCATCTGGACTAATTGCTCCTTTGAGCCTTTGGTATTCTTTACTCTCCTTTGCTCCATATGATAAGAGATCAATAGTTGTATCTTAGATGGCCTCTCACAAGCTTTTAAAACTCCAAATGCTAGTCACCAAAGTAGGCTGCAGAACTTTGTCTTTATGAACTGTGTTGTGTCAATTGACATAGATGTCCACGTGTCTGCGGTCCTTTGCCTTTGAGCCTAAGAGCTTTGTCCATGAGGTATGTTTTTATGTCTAAGACGTTGTCTGATTGTGGCCCTTGTGTGCTCTATGTCTGTATTAATATATAAGCAGCACCTACAGTTATGTATGTAGAAATATCTACCACCAAACCTGTATCTGCAGGTGAGTGTGTTCCCTTACACTCTCCCACACCTCTTGGGATATCTGTCTACCTAAGTATCTGTTCATAGGCTAGTGTTCGTTAGTACTATTATTGCAGGATTGCCTGTGCTGTGGTAATTACCATTTTAGCCCTTTGTTCCCGAGTTCCTCTCAGTGTCCTACCATGTCTTGGCCATGTTTTCCTGACTTCCCCCATACTGTGTATTGCCTTTTTCTTCACCAATGTTAACACTTGGCTTCTATCCGCATGTTTACTTTAAAAGGCAAAGGAAATCTATGAGCAGATGCTGTTGACTAAGCTGTGCAGATTTTACTGGCGTTTCATTTTAGATTGAGACAGCATTAGAAAGCTAGATATAGTAGATAAAAGTCATAAGATCATGGACTTTCTTTTGCAGAAATGTTTCTTATTTTACAGGTGATAACACTGAGTCCCAGAAAAATGAAATACCTTCTTATCCAGCCAGTTAATGACAGCGCTCAGAGTAAAATTTGAGTCCCCAGCACTTAAACTTCTTTGTATGTTTTGAAGTCCACAAAATTTGGAACGACAATAAAAATCGTGAGACTCTTCAGGATAATTAATATCTGAACAGGGTCTAACCCCCTGAAAATGTATGTATGCTGATGAAATTGGCCTGTTTGAACAAGGCCCCTCAGTTTCTATCCTTCTTACAGATGTTAGGGCATTTAATGACCCCTGACTTAAATACAATAATAACAGTTTGACACAGTTGGCCTTATAAATATAATGATGCAACCCAAACCAAACCCATTGCCATTGAGTTGATTCCGACTCATAGCGACCCTATAGGACAGAGTAGAACTGCCCCATAGAATTTCCAAGGAACGCCTGGTGGATTTGAACTGCTGACCTTGTGGTTAGCAGCCATAGCACTTAACTACTATGTCACCAGGGTTACCATTTTGCAGGCTCCCTTAAAATCTTTGAAAATTTAATTGTCTTAAAACTTTCAAAGGTATCACATGGTTAGAGTGCTAGCAAAATAATTATTTTTAATCACCAATGAATAGCTACTTTCATAATAAGAAAACTGAACATGGTAAAGCTTATGTTATATAGCTGTGGAATTCATCCTGAGAAGTAAGTGACTTATAATAAATATCATTGATTGTCTCGACACGTATGCTCATAAGTTTACCTTTTACTTGCCAATATTTCCTTTTACATTGAACCTGTAGATTTTCATTTTTGTAATTGTGAGCCACTGTTAAAGGAAGTGGAGCCCTGGTAACGCAGTGGTTAAGAGCTTGGCCGGTAACTAAAATGTCGGTAGTTTGAATCCACCAGCTGCTCCTTGGAACCCCCGTGGGGCAGTTTTGCTCTGTCCTGTAGGGTTGCTATGAGTCAGAATTAACTCAATGGCAATGGGTTTTTTTTTTTTTTTTTTTTTTTGCAGGAAGTATATACATTTTATCCATTTTGCAGAGTTTGTATAGGATTAATTTTATTAGAATCATCTTTAACATTTTTTTGCTTGTATCCTTAGTCTTAATAATTATAGAGAAACGTTAAGAAATTGAAGAAAATTGGCGATGTTTATGTAGAATCAGAATTATTTTCTTTTTTCCATCTTAAGAGAGCAGAAGTTACGTTGTGGTGAAGAATTTGTAGACTTTGCAGAGACTTTTCCTCAAAATAATATGGCACATCCTCAGTAGACTTGGTGCAAATTAGATGGCAGAGTGCTGGGTGCAAGCTGACCATGAAGTGTGCCGTTGTGTTAGTAATGTCCAGATATTAGGTTTTGAATGTTGCAGAGGAATCAAAGTACAACTTATACCTCCTATAAGGAAAAATATTGTCTGAGAGTGAGATACTGCTTAAGGGATGGCATCTATCTTTTATTCAGTAATTTATAAGAAGGCAACTAAGCTACACTTCCCCAGGAGTCATTCGTTTGCATGTTTGATACTTTTACTTTATGAACATGTGGCAAATTATTCAAAAGCAAGCTGTCAATGGGGATTTTTTTCCAAGAAAGCATGCTCCAGGGTGATTCCAAGAGTTGGTTCCCGTGTCATTCTGTGCTTCATACTGTATCACAACTTAGGTTTCAGTATTACAATTGATTATTGACAACGTTTATTCTAAACTATGGAGAAAGAGTTAAAACATCCTCAGAATGCTGGTAAGTATGTATTTTGGAAAGGTTGCCAAAGTTTCTGAGTTTAGAGCACAAGCTTGTATTATTTGGCAGACTTACCCCGCATCTCTGCTACTCTCTATTTCCTTTGCTCCTCTCCCTCTTCCGTAGTGGTGGTGCAGTAAAGTAAGCACTGATATTTATTTTCTGTGATGAAACTTTCAGGAAAAAAATTACAATTGAGCAGCTTTCATTTTTCTGTTTCTTTGTTTTCAAATCATTTGTTAGATATAAATTTCTTATATATTATGAACTCTACAAGTGAGTTCATCTAGTGTATCTATTTAATGAAGATTTACATCTTCTAGAAATAATAATAAGCATTAACTTTATTCTCAGTGATCCCAAGAAAAGAGAATTTTCTAGTTTCTCTGAGGAATAAATTTTTTTGTCTAAGCTTATAACAAGGAGCGCCTGGTTAGCACAGGTGGTTAAGTGCTGGACTGTTAACCAGAAGGTTGGCAGTTCAAACTTACTCAAAGGCACCTCGAAAATAAGGCCTGCTGATCTGCTTCCAAAAGGCCGCAGCCTTGAAAACCCTGTGGAGCGGTTCTACCCTGCACACAGAGGGTCGCCATGAGTCAGAACTGACTCGATAGCAGCTAACAACAAGAAGCTTATAATTAGGATATTTCTTTCTAGTCTGTTTGCTAAATTTTCCCATGTAATGAAAATGTATTTTCTCTTCATTTAAAACAAAACAAGCCATAATTACTTTTTCAGTTTTTTTTTTTTTTTACCTCATTATATAATGTTCTTATTTTTCTGACACAATAGTCCTCCTAGGCTAAACTGCATTGCTCTCATACATGATGTTTCAGCCTGTTATCCAATCTGTAGATGGCATAAGGTTATAAAATTTTTCTACCCTCAGGGTCCTTAGCAATTATTTAATTCAGGCCTGTCCTCACTTTAATAAATGATAAAACTGGATCAGAAAAGATCAACCTGCCCTAGGTCATTTAGTCTTTCTGTATAAGAACTCAAAATCATTTTTCCTAATCTCAAATTCAGTTTTCTTTCTTCTATCCTTTGTTCTCCTGTTCAAATCATTTTTCCTTATTGATTTAATCCCCAAAGTAGAAATAGAAAGTTAAAAAAAAAAAAGGCAGCTGCGTTATAATGTATTAGGACTCTTTCAGTTTCAAGTCACAGAAACCTAATCTAAAATAGCTTAAGCAAAAGGGGACATTTATTGGCTTATATAACCCAAAAGCTCTGGCCTGGATCTAGATGCTCAACAGATGTCGGGAATCTCTCAGTTCTCCTTTCCTCTGCATATATATTTTTTTAGGCAGACTCCCCGCAAGTAATGGCAAGATAACGGCTTTACTAGTGGCTTGAGGTTTATATTCTATCTACTTTAGCCGCTGCAATGGGAGGAGAGGTACTCTTTCAGCAAAAATCTCTAGGTTGGGATTTTCCTGGATTGGGTCATGTGCCCATTCCTGAACCAAACATTCTGGTCAGAGAGAGGAATGCTTTGATTACTCAGGCTTGCGTCATATATCTGAAGCTGACACATAGGGCGTGTTCCACCCAAACCACAGGGAGAATGATGGCTTACCAAAGATAAATCGAGGAGGAAGGATATTGGGCAGAGAGATAAATGTTAATTTACGCTCACATTTATTTTTAAGGATTCTGTGGATCATGCCCTGGTAATTTAATAGATTACTTATAATTGGTTTCATAGAGCTAAACCACTGTAATACTCTAAACTTTGGAGATTCTTCTGTAGATGGGCGAAATAAGAGCTAAAGAGGTTGTGACATCCTTCAAGTCATATAATATGCATGCTATTAGTAAAACTCAAGACTCCTGAATGAAAGTTTTAGCATCGGAATCACATTTAGATTCAGATCCTGGTTTTGAACAAGATAATTATGTGTGCTGGGACTGTTTTCTTACCCTTAAAATGGAGGTAATAATATTTCTCTTATAAAGTTGTAGTAGCATTATGTAAAACGCCTGGCATGGAGCAAAATACAGTAACCAGAAAAAAACAAACCTGTTGCCATGGAGTTGATTCCAACTCATAGCGACCCTATAGGACAGAGTAGAACTGCCCCATAGGGTTTCCAAGGAGTGCCTAGGGGACTTGAATTGCCGACCTTTTGGTTAGCAGCCTAGCTCTTAATCACTATGGCACCAGGGTTTCCTAATATATATAATAGCTGGTGTTACATGTTGTCATTTTAGTAATGGCCATTCCTAAGAGCCATATTTCTTCCTTTGTTGTGTTACTTTCTTGTAATAATGTTATTGTGGTCATTCTGAAGTGCAGATTTCCAAGCTTTAAGCATACAGTATTATGTTAAAATACCTAAATTAGTTTAGAACTGTCATTGAAAAGTTTTCTGAAATAGAAATTTATTTTTAACTGAAGAATCGCGATTGTGAATTCATCCCAGAGAAGATAATCTGAGAGTATTAATCCACAGAATATGAACAAAACACTACATATTTGTGATCATCTCAAAGTTTGAGATTATTTATTCTGTGGTATTCTGGTATGGTGTATTCTGGCAGTATTCTAGGCCTGAATGATATGTACCTAAACTTTAATGTCTCTTTTAAAAAAAAGATTGATCACATACAAGAGGTAAACATAAAACAACTGAGGTTAAAAAAAATAAATGGTTGATTAAAAGTTCATCAGGCAAATGTAAATTTCAAAAGGAGATGACAGGATATTAGTATCAGAGTAGCATTTAAGCCAAAAGCATAAGACTGTACCAAGAATGCATTTTATATTAACACAGTGTATGCTCCACAATGAAGATGTAGCAGTTATGAACTTGTACATGTTAATCATAACATCAAAATATTAAGCAAAATCTGGAGGATGTAAGGAAAAAATCCATAGAAAAGCGGTGGTAGTAGGAATCTTTAATATACTTCATGTGTTGCCAGGTCAAGAGGGCACAAAATTAAAGAGACTATATAAATGATTTGAATAATGTGATAAAAATAGCCCATAAAATGTATTCCTTCTTTTTTTGTCACCCAGAAAAAGTTACCAAGATTAATAATTCATTAGACCACAAAGAAATTCCCACTTCCAAGTAGAAATGTATAAGCTACATTCCTTGATTACAATTCAGAAAAACTAGGAATTTAAAAAAACCCGTTGCTGCCGAGTCAAATTGACTTATAGTGACGCTATAGCAGTTTTAAAACTTTAATTAGACTAGATCAACCGTTGGGAAATTTAAAACCACTTTCCTAAATTTTGGGGTAAATAGGGAAATACAAATTCATATTAGAGGTTATTAAGAAATTAATGAGGGAGGAATTATTAAAGATAAAAATATAAGTTAATGAATTAGGAAACAGTAAACCATTGAACCAATAAATCTGAATATGATTGTTTGAAAATTCCAGTGAAATCAATACATCTCTCAAGTCCAGTCAAGTGGGAGAAAAAAAAGGAAAAACAAAAATGAGACATCAAGTATGAGAAAGGAGATAAAATTACAGTATGGAGGAGGCATTAAAAATTATATTTAGTCATGTGCCAATGAATTTGAAAGTTTCAATAGGAAATAGATAATTTTCAGTGAAAATTTATCATAAATGCTTCAAGATGAGATACAAAATCTGAATAGATTATCAAAAAATGAAAATGTCTAGGAACTTTCAAGAAATAACTAGTCCGAATTGCATTTTAGGCGACTTCTATCAAACCTTGAAGTCTCAAATAATTATCTAAACTGATCTAGGTACTAGAAAATATGTAAAACTTCCCAGGTGGTTGGCTGCTTGCATAACCCTTATACCTTAATCTGACAAAGATGCATATTAAAAAGAGAGAGAAAGCAGAGTATAATTTGGGGGAAATCAGATACTCCAGTTTGGCCAAAACCAAGAGCTTTGGGAGGTTTGACTGGAAAAAGAGGCTGGGGCTACATTTTTATGTTGTAATTGAATAATAGCGTGTGAATTTGTTCCTATTTGGGCAGATACCAGGAAACCATTTAACATTTTGAATTAATTGGTAATGTGATTAATCTTCTACTTTTCTAAAATTAATATAAGAGTGGTATGAAAGATAGATGGAAGAATAAACAAAAGGCTGATAGTTGGTAACTAAACTAGAATGACCATAGACAACCAGAAGAGATCATTTTTTTTTTTAAGTTTTTTTTTATTGTACTCTAGGTGAAGGTTTACAGAACAAACTAGTTTCTCATTAAACAATCAATACATGTTGTTTTGTAACATGGGTTGCCAGCCCTACAACGTGTCAGTACTCCCCGCTTCTTGACCTTGGGTCCCCCATTACCAGCTTTCCTGTGCCTTCCTTGTCTTCTCATCCTGGCCACTGGGCTGGTGTGCCCATTTAGTCTCATTTTGTTTTATCGGCCTGCCTAATCTTTGGCTGAAGGGCGAACCTCAGGAGTGACTTCATTACTGAGCTATAAGAGTGTCTGGGGGGCAGTACTCCGAGGGTTTCTCCAGTCTCTGTCTGAGAAGTAAGTTTGGTCTGTTTTTTTTTTTATTTCCTGTGTGTGAGTTAGAATTTTCTTCTACATTTATCTCCAGCCCTGTCTGGGACCCTCTATTGTGATCGCTGTCAGAGCAGTTGGTGGTGGTAGCTGGGCACCATGTAGTTGTACTTGACTCAATCTGGTGGAGGCTATGTAGTTGTGGTCCGTTAGTCCTTTGGACTAATATTTCCATTGTCTTTGGTTTTCTTTATTCTCCCTTGCTCCAGATGAGGTAAGACCAGTGGAATATCTTACATGGTGGCTCACAAGCTTTTAAAGCCCTAGGCGCTACTCACCTAAGCAGAATGTAGAACGTTTTCTTTATTAACTGTGTTATGCCAGTTGAGCTAGATGTTCCCCGAGACCATGGTCCCCACAGCCCTCAGGCCAGCAATTCCGTCGCTCAGGGAGTTTGGATATATCTGTGGAGCTTCCATGACCTTGTCTTGGACAAGTTGTGCTGGCCTCCCCAGTATTGTGTACTGTCTTACCCTTCACCACAGTTACCACTTCTCTATTGTCTATTTAGTGTTTTCCCCTCCCTCATAACCATCAAAGATTGTTTCTTTGGGTGATGAGTTTTTATAGTAGTGGTCTCATACAATCTTTGTCCTTTCGTGATTGACTTATTTCACTCAATATAATGCCCTCCAGACAGAAGTGATGATTTTGAAGAGATTTTTCAAAGACAGTGTCTGGATTTTGGCAGCTGAATAGATGTGTAGGAATCAAAGACGAGTATTTTTAAATGTGCTTCATCTCTGGTTTGTCTTCCATTTTGTGTGTGTGTGTGTGTGTGTGTGTGTGTGTGTGTGTGTATGCTAGGTAGTTGATCTACTCCTGGTATACCAGTCTCTGATCTGTACTGCGTGGGCCTATGCCACAGTGCTAGGGTTCCTTCATGTCTCTTTTCTATAACCCTGTCCATCTCACTGCTATTGCTCAGATATGTTTCCTTTATTCTAGCAGGAAAAAGAAGGCAGAATAGTATAGTGGTTGAGTGGAAGCTCTGGAGTTTGAGCACCAGCATGAAATCCAGTTGCATCACTTATGAGATATGTAACCATATATCATCTGTAAAATGGTGACACCAGTAATACCTTACATGTATATTTCTGAGGGCATTTTGAACAATGCAAAGAACTTGGTAGGGGCTCAGTAAGTGGTGGTAGTTATTAGGAAAGATTTTGAGCCCAGGTGCCGGAGGGGATGATAACATTGACAGGAATAAGCTGTCCATGCAAGAACACAACAGCTTTAGTTTTTGGGTATGTTGTGTTTTAAGTATCCCTACGATTTCTTGGTAGAAATGTCCAGCTAAGTGTTGGAAATTATAGTTTTGGAACTGGGAATAAAGGCAGATTTAGAGAAACGGGTTGAGGAGTTATTGATAAGATTGATAAAGTACTGGAGTAGTGGGATTGACATAGAAAGGGATAGCTAAGATCAAATTTTTGAAATATGCCTACATTGAGGGGCAAGAAGAAGAAACAGTCAATAAGGGTAGCAGAAAACCTTTAGAGAACATGTTCCTATGACAGAAGCAGGGAAGTTTCATAGTGGCTGCAAAAAGATCAGACAGGGTGGGATCAGGAAAACAGTAGTAAATTTGATTGTTGAGAAAGTAAGAAATCAGCCTCGTAGTAACAGCTGAAGCCAGGTTTCTACAGTTTAAGGAGTAGAGACTGCTCCTGGAAGTTTTGCTGTTACATATAGAAAGAGAATAATCATTTGAGAGATGTGCATGATCTGGAGAGAGTATGAGTTCTTGATCTTTGACTTGTTTGCTTGTTTTGGATAAAGGATAAGGGCTACCAGAGCTGTATTCTTAGAAGGAAACAGGTGGTAGAGAATAAAGGTGAATGCCACATTTCCCAAAAATGGAACTTTTGTTGAACAGGAAGAGAAACTTTTATAAGATATCGGAAGCAGAGAGATTTTAAGTCGGGAGAAGGGAATTTTGAAGGTGTTAGTATTGGATGACCTCAGGGTCTCAGTAAAGTAGGGGTTGAATTCATTAAGGATCATGTCTGGCGCAGGATAGAAATAGAGAGGGAATAAACCAAGTATAAGTGCATGCCAGGAGAAAAAGCTATTGAATAATGTGAATTTCAAATAGGTGAAGTGGAAAAGTGGGCAGGAAGGAGTAGTGGGAGGAACAGTGAAATATTCTTCTGCGTCCCACCTCCTATTTTGTGAACATAAGGGACGTGAAGGAGCGATGGCTGCTTTTTGAGTTGATGGCCAGGACATAGTGCTATGTTAACTTGAAGAATGCAAAACTTAGCTAAAATTATAACGTGTTGAAAGTTATGTTTGAGAAAAAATAAGGTTTTTCTTAGAGTGAAAAAGGAGAGTTGATAGAGGAGATCCGAACCTTCTGGGATATAGTTATAGACCAATTTAACTTAAAAGTTTGTAGTAAAATAATTTAAATGAAAAATGGAAACTTTGAAAGCATGTAATGTTTTTAAATCTAAGAGTTTTCAAGTTCAGTCCTCTTTTCATACGTATAAAATAAAATTTTGAAGATCCGTAAAATGAAGTTTCTTAGATTTTTAAAAGGCATTTTAAATTAAATCTTCGTACTCAAAATACTATAAAGAAATGCAAATTATGTATTGTTCTCTGGATGCATTCAGAAAATATGAGATTTGAAGTATTATTAATGTCATTTTTAATGCACTGTGGAAATTTTACTTGTTTTAGTTCAGATTCTTGCGAACAGGGTGAACCATTGTACAGTGAAACCTGTGAGAGCCAGAACTTGATGAACTGTCTTGTTTCTGTGGGTCTCACAAGTTTTCTGCCTTTGACAGGGTACAGCCTTACCACTTTTCTATCACTAGTTTTAGTAGAAAATACTTGAGGTTTCCTCCTCTGACAGGTTTTTGCCTTACATAAGTTCCAAGTTCCGTAGATTTTACTGTATTAGATTTTAGTAAGTCTTTGTTGTGGCCCTGAGAGATGAAACTAGAGTGAGGAGGACACATTCAAGGCCAGTGGTCCATACACATGTGGTCCTTCCATTTTATTTCTGTTAATCTGAACATGTTGCATTTGGGGTGCTGGCAAGCTAATAGGTAGATAAGGTAATTGTAAAGTTAAGATATAAAAGCCTCAATATACGTAATTTGACAATAAAATAATAAATGTAATTAAATTACAGCCATGCCTTTTAGTGTTTTTCTTTGAATTGCATCAATTCTTTTGGTTTGGTACTTTTGTCTTAATACTTTGGGTTCAGCTGGTATTTATACAAATTATTTTCCCAGTGTTGATAACTAGTAGATTCATATAGTCTTTCTCTACACATTTGCTTAGCCCTTTATGGTAAAGAATAATTAAGTGAATACCTACATTAGAGGTGTACTACCAACCATGGGTTTACCAACCACTTGGTACTTGGGAAAAGTTAAAGCTTTGAAAACCTGTTAGTTATTGAACACCAACTTATACCGAGAATGAAGATAAAGAGAAAAATTTCACGTGTTATCCCACTAAACCCCAACAAATAACTTGACAACTTGGTCGTATATACTTGCAATGACTTAATGTTTTGACTAGATAATAGATACATATGGTTCAAAAAATATCCTTCCCACCTATCTTCCATCTGCTGTTTCCTCTAGCCTGTTTAGTAATTCTGTATTTTTTTTTTTTTTTTATAAATATGAGCAACAAATTGTTTGCTATTGTTGTTAGGTGTCATTGAGTCAGTTCCAACTCGTAGCAACCCTGTGTACAACAGAATGAAACATTGCCTGGTCCTGCACCATCTTCACAATTGTTGCTGTTTGAGCGCATTGTTGCAGCCACTGTGTCAATTCATCTCATTGAGGGTCTTCTCTTTTTCGCTGAACTACCTTACCAAGCATGATGTCTTCTCCAGGGACTGGTCCCTTGTGATAACATGTCCAAAGTATGTGAAACGAAGTCTTGCCATCCTTGCTGCTAAGGAGCATTCTGGATATACTTCTGAGACAGATCTGTTGATTCTTCTGGCAGTCCATGGTATATTCAATATCCTTCACCAACACCATAATTCAAAGACATCAATTCTTTTTCCGTCTTTCTTATTCGTTGTCCATCTTTTGCATGCACATCAGGCCGTTGAAAATACCATGGCTTGGGTCAAGTGCACCTTAGTCCTCAAAGTGACATCTTTGCTTTTTAACACTTTAAAGAGGTCTTTTGCAGCAGATTTGCCCAATGCAATACGTCGTTTGGTTTCTTGAGTGCTGCCTCTGCGGGCATTGATTGTGGATTGAAGTAAAATGAAATCTTTGACAACTTCAATCCTTTCTTCATTTATCGTGATGTTGCTTATTGGTCCAGTTGTAAGGATTTTTGTTTTCTTTATGTTGAGGTGTAATCCATACTGAAGGCTGTAGTCTTTGGTCTTCTTCAATAAGTGTGTCAAGTACTCTTCACTTTCCTCAAGCAAGGTTGTGTCATCTGCATAACGCAGGTTGTTAACGAGTCTTCCTCCAGTCCTAATGCTGTGTTCTTTTTCATGTGTCCAGCTTCTCAGCATACAGATTGAGTAAGTATGGTGAAAGGATACAACCCTGACGCGCATCTTTCCTGGTTTGAAGCCATGCAGTATCCCCTTGTTCTATTTGAACGACTGCGTCTTGGTTTATATATAGTTTTTGCATGAGCACAGTTAAACATTCTGGAATTTCCATTCTTTGCATTGTTATCTGTAATTTGTTATGACCCACACAGTTGCATGCCTTTGCATAGTCAATAAAACACAGGTAAAAGTTTTTTGCTGAGGTGGCATTAAATATTAATAAACCATTTTAAGTTAAAGAAAATTTAAACTTGATGATAATGTTAATTTTTTAACAGCTCTTTAAAGTAGTATATGTTATTACTTTAGGAAAAATACATAGAAATAAAATTCCAGCTATTCCAAATGTTACCTTAAATACACCTGCCCCTCGCTTACCAACTGTCTTGTCATCCAACATTTTGCATTTACGACAATAGTAAAAAATCTACTGATTATTTTGTGTATAAATGGGGTGGCAGGCATGGGGGCAGTGGTTGTTGAGCGTCTCCTCCCTCAAGGAATGTCTCTAGGCAGCCTCTGGGAAGTCGGGCTGCACTGCCCCGCACCTTCTGGGTGCCATGTCCGGCTGCAGCATGGGGCCAGCCTCCTCCATGACATGGTCTTTGGGTGGAAGTGCAGGCAGCATGCAGCCAGTGGGCACCTGTTCTGGGTTCCCAGCTCCTATGCAGCCTGAGGCCCTGCAGCTCAAAACTGCTGTGGGATGGGAAGGGAGAAAAGAAAGAGGCATCAGAGAAGGCGTTTGGAAGAAATGAGTATGAGTTTAATAACACCCCAAAGTGAGCTGAACTGGGCCTGAAGTTTCCGCCTCAGTGGGGCCGGGTGCACAGCCAAGCTCCCAGCACCTTCACAGAAAGTACCGGTGACTCGCCAGGCCCTGAGGGTATGAGCGCAGGACTTGCAGGTGTGCAAGTGGAGTCCTGGTGGCAGCTCTGCCAGGGAAGCTCTGACCCAGCACAAGAGGAAGATGACATGCTTAAGCCGTGGCTTTATCCAGCTTTGTCTCCTCCAAGCCTCCTTCTCCACGAAGGAATAATCCATAACTGGACTCATCACAGTGATGAGCACATCAGTAAATCTTAGCTGTTATTATTTCTATGTTCATATTTTCTAAATAAAAAAAATTGGACAAATGAATGATCTGAGCAGAGAGAGAGAAAAAAAACCATGTATGCATAAAGCTGATTTTCCCATAATGACCTGGTCTTTGGAACCTAACCATGTTGATAAGTGAGAAGTGAGTGTATAGGAAGAATTTCTGGAACTGTTAATTAGTACTTGTATATCATTTTGTAGTTTTAGTGTGCTTTTGTATAACTGCATTTGATGTTTGGTTCTCATGAGAATCCTATGAAGATGGTAGGGTACGTATTATTGTCTTCATTTTCCTGAGGGAAGCGTTTAGAGTTTGTGTTTCGACTGTAAGAGTTCAAACCCAAGTCTTTCAACTACAAATTGAATGGTCTTTGCACTGCAGCCAAAATCTTAAATTGCTTGTCATAGTTTGATATGGTTTAGATCCATTTTTTGACATTTTGTATTTTTCTTTTAATTGTTGTGATAAAATCATTCTAACCTAAAAACACTAAGAATACTACAGTGAATACCTACATACCAGCCAATCAATATACCTGTTTTTAAACTCACAGAAATGTGCTGCATGCTCCTCATCAGGGTGAAGAAGGATAATTGGCAACCATTGTTTTGACACATTGGGAGATTGGGTGCCAGTAGTGACTTAAAGAGAAATATTGCAGATTCTTTTTCTTGTTGAGTATAATTTCATTTAAAGTGCAGTTTTCTGCAGGTTACTTTTAAATGTTAGACTTCTTAATGTTACATTATTTTGCTGAGTTTTTCTGATGGTGCCCTGTATAATAGTAAAAGAAACCTTAGGTGAGCCTCATTTATTCAGCGTCATTAGTGAATGCAGTGTTACACACATCACATTTTTTCTTTAGATAACTCAGGTTCCCCTTTTAAGTATGACATTAGCTATATCTGTTTTTAGCATTTATAATATTTAAATTTTCTAAAAAAGTTTGTAGTTCCCTGATTTCTTCAAGAAAAGAAATGTAGCACAGAGACATCTTTACATACCTCTGTTGTCGGACTGTTTTTCTTGGGCTTTAAGGCCAACATCGCTTTTTGCTGCTGCTGTTTTTGCCTCTTAAAGGCAGTAGACCCCTATCTGAACATCAGCCAATTCTGATACTGTTTTGCTGGAAAATAGGCAACCAAGCTTGTGAAGATTTTTGTGTAGAATAAGAGTCCCTAAGTCCTTGAAGGGAGCTCTGGGATTGAAGAGCACAGCTTCAGGGCAGAGGCCTTTGATGGTTATTTAGGCTGGTCAGTGGCCTTTGCTCTTTGAGTTCATGAGTCAGAACACTGTTGTGACCATTGAATAAATGGGGTGTTTTGAAAATTGTATTTAAAGGGAGAAAAGTTATTCTGATATTTTCCTTTGCATTGATGTTGCTATGATGTACTCTGTTAGTGAGCTGGATTTAAATAATCATTTAAAGTAAAATTTTCTAATGTATGTATGTTCTTCAATGGGTACAACCCAGTTAAACAATGGCAATTTAGTGAAATAACTCTAATGAAACTTCTCTTTTGAATTTGGCTTCTCTTTTTTCTGTCCACCAGGGAGTAACTATTCCCAGTCAGAGGCGCTATGTGTACTATTATAGCTACCTGTTAAAGAATCATCTGGATTATAGACCAGTGGCACTGTTGTTTCACAAGATGATGTTTGAAACTATTCCAATGTTCAGTGGCGGAACTTGCAGTAAGTGCTCTAAATTCTCATCCTTCCAGGTGTTAGTACACTTTTCTTAACATATCTAGACCTTTATATAAAACTCTGGAAAGAAATTTATCAATTTTAAATTTATACAGGAGAGTATATTTCTGAACTAATTAATTAGCTTAGTTAGTTGTTCCACATATTTAGCTAAAGAAGCCAAGAGCAGTGGGTTTTAATGTCTTTGAAGCCAAGTTACATTTATGAAGGAAATATTTTATGCTGCATCCTCTGAATGCAGCCTAAATTCTGAGCAGATAATTAAAAAGCCGATTACATCAGAAGTCTAGCACGAGAGCAGCAATAGGATTCATCAGTTCACTGATATCGGGGCAGAGACCAATTTCTTAATATCTTAGGAAGAGTTGGTGTTGGCAGTAATGGTGACAGAGGCAATAAAAAGGAAAGGAAGAAATGAGAGACATTGTGGCAAACTGAAATGTAATGAGTGAAGGTTAGCATTGAATCAAAGTATGTGGAATGTTAGGGAGAGCCTGGATTTAGGTTGGCGTTTCAGTTATACATCTATCATTAAGGTACTGGGTAACCTTGACCATATCATCTACCTCTCCCTGTGTTTGCTTATCAGTAAGATGAAGAGATTTTAAAATCTGAAATTTTCTAGATAAGTACTAAGTAGAGATCATGTTATTGATGTCTGCCTCTAGTTTGTTTCTCTCTTTTCCTATAACCTCTGTTAGCCCACTGCAGTCATCCTGATCCTATTCAGTTTCTCTGCTATTCTTGGCCAGAGCTCCTAGCTAGGCTAATAGGAAGCTTAACACTTGGACCCAAAGTACAGTTAGTCAAGGGAGAATGCACAAAGGGAACTGTTACTTAGTTCTGTAAAACACCACTTTGCTTCTTTAACAGTTTTATAGTATTGATTTCTACCTCGGAAATGATCACTCACTTTTGATGTTTAAGCAATGTGTTTTATTAGCATTTAAAGTACAGTTTTGTAGTTTTTTGATAAGATAGCACTGCGTTATATCTGCTAATACCTCTAAAAATATTTTGGTGGTATTTTACAAGTTTGTTAGTAGTTTTACTTTTTAGCCTTAAGTTTTGCTTCTTGAAGATATTTTATGTAACTAAAATTTTTTTAATCACTAAATAAATTTATACCTAGAAAATTAATTTCTTATGTTGTTTATCTTCAACAGATAGGTGTGATCAGCTTCATCAGATCTTTCCAGTATACTTAGAGCACAGATCTATTACTATAGCATGTTAAAAGCTTCTAAGGAGTCTTATTGATGCTTTTGTCATATCAGTGCAATTAAAAAACTGTTCAGCGCAAGCCACTGGACTTTAGGAGATGATTGACATGGGAACTTAACAGATTCAAGGAGAAAGAAAACGGAAGGAAAAAAAAATCTCATGCTCTGCCTGTAGTATAAATGTCAGTGTAAGAGCCAAAAGAAAGATATGCAGTATTATGGTGATAATAAGGGAGAGAGAATCTTCAAGTTAGTAATCTTATCTAGTATAATTTTTTTCACATTAGCCTCTCTAGTGAAATTCTAGATTAGTTCTGCCCTGCCTGCCTGCCTTTAAAACTTTTTTTATTGATCTCTTAGTATTACGTTTAAACTTCTAGTCTTAAAATTATTGACTACTGAAATCTTTTTAGTCTTCTCTCATTTTCTAGTTCATTGTTTACACATCATGATTTAGTACTTTTTTTCAGTGAAGCTGTACTATAAAACAAGTAATGTATACTCAAATGGGAGGTTGTATGTATAAATTATAAATGTTATATTCAGAAAAATAAAGTGTTTTGGGGTTGTCCAGTAGTTTTATGAAGTCCAGGACTTTGTTGAATACTGGAGAAAGCATACAATTTAGATTGGCTTTAAAACTAAAGGAAGTGTTATAGGTAATAGGAAATAGTTTGAATTGAAACACAGCAGAAGGAAATCAGTTGGACAAGAAATGGAGTTATGGAGAGTAGAATAGGAGTGGAATGTGTGGCTGACTGTTAGAGGACTCTGCGTGGTGGGGATGTTGGACTTGATTTTGTTAAATACGGTGGTGTCATAATATCAGAAGCGTAAACCATGTTTTAAGGAGAGTTGTGTAGAAGGTCGTGATTGCAAGAGAGAAAAAATAGTGGAAAGGAAACTAGTTATGTGACTTGACTTAAGCTAAATATGATAGGGCAATCAAATGGGGATTTGATTAGTTTTTCTTACAATGTTCATATCCAAAGATTTTGTCAAAATTTGGATCCTGAACAGGTGAAATATTCACAGAAAGGGGAAAAAAGGCAAGGGGACCTAACTGAACCTTGGAGAAATGAATAGTATTTTGGTTTCAAACATGTTTTAAATCAAGTGAATGTGATCCATTCACATGAAGATATTCAATTGTTAATTGCCAGTATGGGTTTGAATCTTAGGTCAGAGAAGTGTCTGATATTTTGGGAAGCATCAGGAAAGAGACATAGTAGTTAAGGTTTTCATGTAAATATGGTATGGGTTTAGCGAATGGGAGAGCTTGGATGGAAGCAGAGGTTGAGGACTGAGACAAGGGGAATGACAGTAATTTGGATTCAGGAGCAAAAAGAGAAATCAGTGAAGAAAGCAAAACTGATGGTGAAAAATAAAGTATCTTCTGCGAAATTGTCAAGGGTCAATAATCTTTTTCTTATTTATTTAATATTTCTAAATGAAGGAAAGGTACACCTAAAAGAGTTAATAAATGTTAATAAAAGATGATCAGTATGATTTTCTATCAGGACTGTATCGATATGCATATATCCAAGAACATTTAAATCTGATTTCTGTTTACTAGGATAGGAGTTGTCATTTTTAAAGAACACGGCCAATAATATCAAAGATTACATATCAGAATTCTGTCTTAGAAGTTAATAGAACCATACTCCATTGGGCTTCTGATAAGTCTTATCTATGTAGAATGTGGAATTCATATTTAAAAAAAATTATTTACTTTAGTAATTTGAGGAAATCTTTTCTACTTATTTTTATTAAAATATTTTTAGCTTAGTTTTTTGGAGGGGAATTATAAGGACTACTTTGTAGTTAGCTTATGAATTATTTATACAGTTCTAAAATTCTTGAAGATAAAGTTTTTAGATGCAGTTTAATTGAACTTTGGCTTATACTGTTAATTTGCTTGAGTTCCTAACATCAGGATCAGATTCTGAATCAGTAGAGTTTGAATTAATAAGATTACAAGGCATTTTCATCTTGGTTAATTTTATTATAGCTTTGAAATCATACTAGTCTGCTTCTTCAAACCACACTTCCCAGTGAAATTTTCAGTGTCACATAAAGTCTTGTAAAATGGCTCATTATAGTTTGAATCTTCAGTCAAGGAAGTGAAATTTATTGAGAGATTGTTGGTTTAATGTTTTCTCATTTTGGGATGGCTTTTTCTCTTGGTAGATGTCTCAAATCCAAGTTAGAATAACCCCACGTGTTTTTATCAGATACACTCTTTATTATGTGATTGCTGATGCTGGTTTGTGTATGGGGTCGCTGTGAGTCGGAACCGACTCAATGGCACTTAACAACAGCAACAAAGATGCAGCTTTAGATATTACATATTAAATATTAAAAAGCCAGTAGGTATTTATTAAACTGGAAAATTCATTTGGTTTAGGTTAGCTTTTTGACTTGTTCTCTGTTGTTGGTCACATTGATAAGGAATGTGAAACTTGTTGTTTTCCTCTTTAAGCATAGTGGCCCCTTTTGCTACTAAGAATTTTATATATTTTTTAATAAATGTATTTCTCACTTTATGCAAGCTAGTGTTTCTATTTCTTCATTGTCTTGGTATGTTTTATTTAAGACCCACTTCTTACCTCCTGAGGTTAATACTTTCTTTTTAATGGACTCTTGTTTTTGAGCTCAGATAAATTATACTTTGAGCTACAAGTGATTTGGAATTGACTTGATGGCAGCTGGTTTAATCTTTTATGAATATTTAGATTTGTTTTTATGGAATTTATTATAACTTTGTTACAGGAACTATTGGACACATAATGATTTGTATTTTGTGGTTTCTGTTATATAGTATAGGCTTTAAAATACTGTAGCAAATATCTGTTTAAAAAGTTACCTTTTATATAGTTCACAAATGTGCCAGGAAATTATTTTAGCGTTTAGAAAATGCTTAATTTATATTAAGAGTTTTATCATCATTTTAATGTTAAAAGTATTGCTGTTACTATACTGCTAGAAGTCTAATCTTGGGAATTGCTTTTACTTATGAAATACGAATTTCATAAGTAATTACTTTCATACCAGTAACAGTGCTTCATTTTGAAGGTTTAAACTAGAGAAAACCTTGGATTGATTATACTTTTTGACCAAATTTGTTTCCATTTATTTGTTTTACATCAGGATTAGAGATGCAGAGTTACTATTTTGTATATATATTGCCAATAGTGATCACTAAAGTAGTTTTTGATAGTTTTACACTTAAAGGCATTTCCTGCGAAATGACCCTAGTGTGTATTTAACCATGCAGATCCTCAGTTTGTGGTCTGCCAACTAAAGGTGAAGATATACTCCTCCACTTCAGGACCCACACGACGGGAAGACAAGTTCATGTACTTTGAATTCCCTCAGCCCTTGCCTGTGTGTGGTGACATCAAAGTAGAGTTCTTCCACAAACAGAACAAGATGCTAAAAAAGGTTTGCGTTTTACTTCTATTCAAAAAAATACCCAAAACTGTCATAGTTTGAAAAGTACTGTCAGATTTTTTGCTTAAAGTCTTTGGTTGGGGTAAGGAGAGATTAAAAGATTTATTTTATGACTGACATCTAATGAATTATAATTAGTTTTCTCTTAGCTCTGCAGATGCTTTGCTTACTGTGGCAGTGATGAAACATCAGCACGGTAAATAGTTCTGTTAGAAGGAAGAAGATGAAGACATTGTAATTTGAAATGAATTTTCTTTAACTTGGGGTTATACGAAGAAATTTTGTAAAAATATTAAAGATAGCATATGATCCCCCATTAAATCAGTAATAATCCTCTTAGAAAGGATGGCAAATTAACTGAGAAGAAGCAAGCCTGGAACATTTTTTTTTTTAATTATTTGTAGGTAGAAATAAAATCCATTTCGTGATCTTGTGTAATGACACAAACCACTTTTTCCCAATTTTGGCTCAGTGTTTCTTGAGACTGAGTTATTTCATATTTAGCTTCCCCAAATTTACTGAATATTTAGTTTTTTAGCTAGGAGAGAATTAGGTACAAAGAGGAAGTAATACAGAATGGAAAAATGTGGTATATTTAAATATGCAGGTTTAGAAAATTAGTATGGTTTGCATCTTACTGAGCTATATTTAGAGAATCAAAGAGCTCATTTTAAAACAAACTATCGTGGTTTAAAATATTAAATGTGGACATTGAAGGCGAGCCTAAGGATAAAGTTTTTTGATAGTAATGAGAAAAAAAGTACTAGCTTTGAGTATTAGTTACTGCCTTATTAAACATACTAGATAGAATATTAGCAATCTTGAGTTTAGACATTCTTACTAATAGAGTTGATTTAGTTTTCTTGGCATTTTGCTTTTTCTTTTGAAGGAAAATAAGAAGCGTCATTTACTACACAAATTTTAAATGCTAGTTTTATTTATCAGAAGAAATATAATTTTTTTTATCCAGAATCCAAGGAGCTAGAAAATCACAAAATGTTTTCACAAAAACTCAATAAAAGTTCAATATATATCTCAGTAACCTTGAAAAATAATTTTTTGAGGATCCAGGAAGTGCTAGCAAATATTAAAATTGAGATAAGTTTTTTTTTGTTTTGTTTTGTTTTAAGGCTCTCACATACAAACTTTTATATTTTTTGCTCATAAAAATAGGCACTTGCATTACTGTTTATCTGTACCTCTAGGAATGTATTAATTTTTATCATCAGTTCTTATCATCTATACATTATATTAGCACACATAAAATTGAAACATTAGATTGAGTATTTCTAATATATTTGTGTATCTTGGATTAAAAAAAAAAAAAGGATTACTTTATGTAAACTGGGAATTTTATGTGATGTCCCTGCCTATTAATAAATGTTTGCTGTGATTTAAACAAAAAAGTTGTAATATAATTAATAGACTCGAGGAATCACATTTTTAGATATTTAAAAACAAGCTTATTTTCTTCTGACTGTGATATGTATGTAGCTGGTAACTCATTGACTTGGCTAAAATAATTGAAATTAACATACTTCTTTCAAGACTTGCCATTTATGAGATTGCCTTGCTAGAAATTTAAGGCATAAGATTCTTAAGGATCTTATTATCATCCTCTCCAGAAAACAATAAAACTTGAAGATAAATTGGAATAAGATTTAAATGGTAGTTTAAGATACCAGGTGAGATGTGACAAAGCTGTATGTTATTGTCAAATGTTCCATACACTTGGAATTCCAGTAATTATAAAAGCGATAACATTTTTTTATGCTAAGAAAGGTTTGAAGTGATGAACTTTTTTTGTAGTTCTTGATTACAAAGGCATCAATTTATTCGTAAGAAGTGATTTATGAAAGCATTTTATAGCATTTAAAAACTGAGAAATACTTCCCCTCCTCCAACATTTTAATACGAACGTTTTCAGACATAGAGTGTCATGTAAGAAACTGGAGCCCCTTATGTTTGTATTGCTATGGAAGTAAAAATGTATTTGCAGCGATTCTAATATTTGTCTGAAAGTTGCACTGACCTTCCAAGAACTTTTGTTAATGTCTTGAAATAGCTTTTTGAAACGCATATATACACTAAAATGTTTTTTAAAGCTAGAAATGAAATATTTTACTCAAGGTTTTGAGACAAAAGTAAGTTATTTTAGAACTTCTGTGATTACGTTTTTGGCCTAAAAATTAAAATAAGAGAAAAATTGCAAGTGAATGAGGATGCAATCAATAATAACAGATAGCCAAGTATTAATCTGTGTATTTACCTTTATTCATAATATCAAACGAGAAATTGTTTCTTTTGTTGACTTCTTGTGTACTCATTTTTTTTCTTTTAATTCTAGGACAAAATGTTTCACTTTTGGGTAAATACATTCTTCATACCAGGACCAGAGGAAACCTCAGAAAAAGTAGAAAATGGAAGTCTATGTGATCAAGAAATTGATAGTATTTGCAGTATAGAGCGTGCAGATAATGACAAGGAATATCTAGTACTTACTTTAACAAAAAATGATCTTGACAAGGCAAATAAAGACAAGGCCAACCGATACTTTTCTCCAAATTTTAAGGTCAGTTAAAAATATTTTGGGGAGTCGATGGTGGCTAAAAAGTGTTTTATTCTGGGTCTGTAACTGTGGTCTGACCTAGTTAATTTACAAAATACAGATGAGGAAATAATAAATAATGTGTTATTTAGAAGCAACATTTATGTAGCAGTAACCTGAAAATTTCTAATGAAATACTAGGGTGTGCACAGTCAAAAAAAAGCTAGATATCTCTCTACCCTATTCTTTGTTGTTGTTTGGTGAAATCTGGGAGTGGGGTCGGGGGAGGGTTAGTGAGTGAGTGAGATAAGAAGAATAGGGGAAGAAAGAATGGAACTCAATCATTTGGGAATGATTCATATGGAATATTTTCACTGTTTCTACTCTTGCCCCCCTCCAATTCATTCTCAGCCCTTTCCGAGTAATCTTTTTGTTTTACATAGGTAGCCTTTATTTGGTTAAGAAAGTCCCCTTCTATTCTTAATTTTGTTGAGAGTTTTGTTTTAATTATGAGTAGGTATTGGATTTTTTTAGTGCATTTTCTGCATCTATTGATATGATCATGTGGTGTTTCTTATTTAGTCTGGCAATATGGTAAATTACATTGATCTTTTTTTTTTTTTTTTGGAATACTGTGTTTTCGTTGACAGTTTACATAGCAGTTTAGGTTCCCATTCAGCGATTTCTATACAAGTTGTTTACTGTACACTGATTGATTTTTGAATGATGAACCAGCATTGAATGTCTGGGATGAACCCCACCTGGTATTGATAACGTTATCCTTTTTATATATATTGTTGGCTTCAATTTGTTAGAACTCTGATAAGGATTTTTGCATCTGTGTTCATGATATACTGGTCTTTAGTTTGTTTTCTTGTAACATCTTTGTTTGGTTTTGGTATTAGAATAATGCTGACCTCATAAAATGAGTTAGGGTGTAGTGGTCTCTCTTCTGTTTTGGGAGAGAGATTGTGTAGAATTGGTATTACATTTTACTTAAATGTCTGGTAGAATTCTTGAGTGAAATAATCAGATGTAAAATATTCTTTTTTGGAAAGTTTTAGACTACAAATTCAATTTCTTTAATAAATCCAGGGCTGTACAGGTTGTTTATTTTTCCTAGAGTAAGTTTTTATAGTTTGTGTCTTTAAGGAATTGGTTTGTTTTATATAAGTCATCAAATATATAGATATAGCTTTGTTTGTGGTATTCGCTTTTATTATTATTTTAATTTGTGTTGGGTCAGCAGTGATGTACTATTTCATATATTGATAATGTAATTTCATTTTTGATATTGTTTTTTTTTTTATTCTGTCTTTTTTTCTTGGTTAGCCTGGCTAGAGGTTTGTCAGTTTTATTGATCTATTCAAATAACCAGATTTTTGTTTCATTGATTTTCTTTCATGTTTCTCTGTTTAATTTTGTTGGTTTCTGCTGTAATTTAGGATTAATTTTCTTCCTCTAGTTTCCTAAAGTAGTGGCTTAGGTTATTGATTTTATATCTTTTTTTTCTGAAGTGAGAATTTACTTCTGTAAATTTCCCTCTAAACACTGCTGCAGCTGTACTCTAAAATTCTATTATGTTTTCATTTTAACACAGTTTAAAATATTTTTTAAATTTCCCTTCAGATTTCCTCTTTGACACTTGGGCTATTTAGAAGTGTATTATTTTATTTCTTTTTTTAATTATAACATTTTAATTGTGTTTTTCGTGAAAGTTTACACAGCAAATTATGTTCTCATTCGACAATTCTGTATATACTGTTCAGTGACATTGGTTACATTTTTCAGTGTGTCAACATTCTCATTATTTCCATTCTGGTTGTTCCATTTCCATTAATCTAGCTTCCCTGCCCCCTCTCCCCCTTTATCTTCTCATCTTTGCTTTAGGGTACGTGTTGACTGTTTGGTCCAAATAGATGATTTTTTTAAAGAAGCACGGTACTCACAGGTGATACTGTTTATTTTATGAGCCAATCTGTTATTTAGCTGAAAGGTAACCTCTGGGTGTGGTTTTAGTACAAAGTTTAAAGGGTATCTCAGGATGCTAGTCTTGGGGGTCTCGTTAGCCTTTACCAGTCTAGTAAGTCTTTTTATTTCTTAATGTTTGAGGATTTTACAGATATTTTTAAATTATTGATTTTTAGTTTAATTCTGCTATGGCTTGAAAATGTACTTTGTGTAATTTCTATTCTTTTAAATTTGTTAATATTTCTTTTATGACTCATAATATGGCCTGTCTTGGTGCATTTGACAAATATATGTATATTTTTTAATAGTATTTTACTGTGTTTAAGGTGAAAGTTTACACAGTAAATTAGGTTTCCATTTAACAATTTCTATACAAATTATTCAGTGATATTGGTTACATTTTTCACAATGTGTCGTCACTCTCATTCATTTTGTTCTGGTTGTACCATTTCCAGTACTCTAGTTTCCCTGTAGGGTGCGCCCCCCCCCCCCCCCTCCATGTTCTCATCTTTGCTTTACAGCGGTTTCTGGTCATTTAGTCTCATATAGACCATTTTTTAAAGGAGCTCATTACTCAAAGGTGGTATTCTTTATTTTATGAGCCAATCTGTTATTTAGCTAAAAAGATAACCTCAAGTGATAACTTTGGTTTAAAGTTTAAATAATTTCTCAGGGTGATAGTCTCAAGGAATCCCCTATTCTCAACCAGTCCAAGAAAGTCTGAACTTTTTAAGAATTTGAGTTCTGTTCCACATTTTTCTCTCGTTCTATCGGGATCCATCTATCGTGGCCCTGGTCAGATTGGTCCTACTTCTTATTCTGCTTGATCCCCCCCGCCCCCACACACCTTCACGATACCCTCTTCCTGCCCCTATTTTTTGCTTCATTCCATTTTTATAAGCATAGCTTATAGGCGTAAGACTAGAGTCCTTGAGTGGTGTATATGGTTAACCAAAATGTTGGAGTTTGGAGTCCAACCAGAGATGCCTTGGAAGAGAGATCTGGCCATCTAATTCCAAAAAATCAGCCATTGAAAATTCTGTGGAGCACAGTTCTACTATGACACACATGGGGTTGCCAAGAATTGGAATAGATGCAATGGCAGCTGGTAGTAATAATAAAATTTAAAAAGTGGAGACTGTTTCATTGTTTAAGTAAAAACAGATCTAATATATGCATTTAGAACTTAAATTTCTTTTAAGTGCTTAGGAGTTTCCTTTAGAATTCACAGGTTTTCACTGACTTTCTTTTCTCTAAATCTGCATATGCCTTAACCATTAGCTTAAAAATTTTTTCTTTTTTATAGGTTTTTTTCTATTGTGGTAAAAATATAAGAGAACATTTGCCAGTTCAACAGTTTTTACATGTATAATTCAGTGACATTGATTAGGTTCATCATGTTGTACAACCGCTACCGTTATTCTTTCCCAAACTATTCCAGCACCATTAACAGAAACTCATTGCCCCTAAGCAATGACTCCCCCTTTCCCCTTCCCTTCCACCCCTGGTAATAGTAAGCTTGGGCCTCTATACATTTGTCCACTTCATTTAAGTGGGATCATACAATATTTGTTCATTGTGACTGACTTAAACTTCATTCAGCATAATGTTTTCAAGTTTCATCCACATTGTAGGATGTGTCAGGACTTCATTTCTCTTTATGGTTGAGTAATATTCCATTGTATGCATGTACTACATTTTGTTTATCCATTCATCTGTTGATGGATATTTATGTTGTTCCCACATTTTGGCTATTGTGAATAGTACTGCAGTGAACATTGGTGTACAGGTTTCTGTTTGCATTCCTGCTTTCAGTTCTTTTGGGTATATACCTAGGATTGGAATTGCTGAGTCATATAGTAGTTTTGTTTTTAACTGTTTGAGAAACCACCAAACTGTTTTCTGCAGCAGCTGTACCATTTTGCATTCCCATCAGCAATGGATGACAGTTCTTCACTTCTTCACTAACACCTGTTATTTTCTGTTTTTTGTTCATTTTCTGTCATAGCCATCTAGTTTGGGTGAAGTATTATCTCATTGTAGTTCTGATTGGCATCTCCCTAATGACCAATGACATTGAGCGTTGTTTCATGTACCATTTTCATGTTGGCCATTTGTATATCCATGGTGAAATGTCTGTTCAAGTCCTTTGTCTATTTTTATATTGGATTATTTGTGTTTTTGTTAAGTTACAGGAGTTCTTTATATATTCTGGATATTATACCGTTATTAGATACATGGTTCCCAAAATTTTTCTCCCAGTCTGTAGGTTGTCTCTTCACTTTGTTGGAAGTCCTTTGATGAACAAAAGTTCTTAATTTTTAGGAGATCCCATTTTAGGAGATGGATTGACACAGTGGCTGCAATATGGGCTCAAGCATAACGATTGTGAGGATGACACAGGACCAGGCAGTTTTTCATTCTGTTGTACATAGGGATACTATGAGTCGGAGCTGACTTGACGGCCCCTAACAACAACAACCCATTTGTCTGTTTTATCTTTTATTGCTCGTGCTGTTCTCCAGTGTTAAAAAAATAGATTCGGAAACAATGCCCCTGTTTTCTTCTAAAAGTTTTATGATATTAGTTTCTACATTTAGGTACTTGATCCATTCTTGAGTTAATTTTTGTATGTGGTGTGAATTATGGATCCAGCTTCTTTCTTTTGCATGTGAAAATCCAGTTTTCTAAGCACCGTTTATTAAAGAGACTGTTCTCTTTCCCTTCAATAGAGTTATCACCCTTGTTGAAAATTAATTGATCGTAGAATATGTATGGGTTTATTTCAGACCTTCAGTTATATTCCATTGGTCTATATGTCTGTCATTATACCAGTACCAGTACTGTTTTGATTACTGTAGCTTTTATAGTATGCTTTGAAATCAGGAAGTGTGAAACCTCCTTTATTCTTCTTTTTCAAGATTGCTTTGGCTATTTGGTACGCCTTGCCATCCACATAAATTTGAGGATTGACTTTTCCATTTCTGCAAAGAGGTTGTTGGAATTTTGATGGTGTTTGCATTGAATTTATACATTGCTTTGGGTAGTATTGGCCTCTTAACGATATTCAGCCTTCCATCCCATGAACATGGAATATCCTTTTTATTTAGGTCTTCTTTAATTTCTTTTAGTAATGTTTTATAGTTTTCAGTGTAGAAGTCTTTCACTTTCCTGGTTAAACTTGTTCCTAGATACTTTATTCTTCTAGATTCTATTGTAAATGGAATTGTTTTCTTTTCAGCTTGTTCATTGCTGATGTGTAGAAACCTGACTGATTTTTGTGTTTTGACCTTATATCGTGCCACTTTGCTGAATTCATTTATTAGCTCTAATAGCTTTCTTATGGAATCTTTGGGGTTTTCTGTACATAGGATTTTGTCATCTGTGAAAAAGGGGTAGTTTTACTTCCTCTTTCCCAATTCGGATACCTTTATTTCTTTTTCTTGCCTAATTGCTCTGGCTAGAACTTCCAGGACAGTGCTGAATAGCAGTGATGAGAGTGGGCATCTTTGTCTTGTTCCTGATTTTAAAGAGAAAGCTCTCAGTCTTTCTCCATTGAGTATCATGTTATCTGTGGATTTTTCATAAATACTCTTTATTATATTGAGGAATTTCCCTTCTGTTTCTTCTTTGTTGAGTGTGTTTATCATGAAATGATGTTGAATTTTATCACATGCCTTTTCTGTGTTGATTGAGATGATCACATGGTTCTTTTCCTTTGTTCTGCTACCGTGGTATATTGTATTGATTGATTTTCTAATGTTGAACTACCCTTGTGTTCCTGTCCTTAGCCTTTAAAATTAATTTTTCTCTACTTTTATTGGTTTCTGTTTTAATACTATAACAGGTTTATGTTTTTGAGTACAAATAAAGATGACTTCAGTTACTGTTAAACAAATGTAATGTCATATAGTGGTAAGTACTATGAAAAAATGAAGCAGAGACGAGATAGAGAAGTATCTTGTTTTTTTGTTGTTGTTGTTGTTAAACTAGGGTAGTTACAGTCTTTCCAAGTAGGTAACACTTAAACAGAGGCCTGAGTGAAGTGAGTGAGCTGTACTGTACAAATACCTGGGAAAAGAGCAAAGAGCAGATGCAGAAGTCTTGAGACTGGAATGCACTTTGATATATTTCAAGAGCAGTAAGGAGTCATTATGACTAAAGCAGAGCGATCAAGAGGACCAGTGCGAGGGTGGAGACAGAGTGTTTTCAGCAGGGGGAGGATGTGATCTCAATTTTGTTTTTAAAAGATCACTCTGTTCGCTCGTTTAATATAAACTGGTGAGGAAAGTAGGGAGAGGGGACAAAATGGAAGCTGGGAGGTCAGTTAAGAGGTTTACAGTGGTTCAGGTGAGGTGAGAGATGATGGTGGCTCAGATTGGAGTAGTGGCAGTAAAGCGTAATGAGAAACTCGCATTAGGTATGTGTGGTATATTGAAGGTAGACCTGAAGGGATTTACTGATGGAGTGAATGTTGGATGTAAGAGAAGGAGGAGAATTGATAGTGACTCTTGCATATTAGGGTAGGAGCTATAGATACACAGTGAAACCTGTGAGAGCTGGAACTCGACGGGACTGCCTTGTTTTTCCAGGACTTGCAAGTATTCTGCCTTTGACAAGGTACAGTCTTACCACTTTTCTATTGCTCGTTTTAGTAGAAAATATTTGCGTTTTCCTCCTTTGACAGGTTTCCGCCTTACACGGGTTCTGGCTTTCACAGGTTTTACTGTAGTAAAATTAGCAAGGGATTCGAAGTGATCTAAATCCCACATCCTCTCTACCTATTAGATATGTGGACTTTAGCAAGTTCGCTAATCTTTCTAAGCCTTAGCTTCCTCTCCTTTAAAACGGAAATTCCTACTCTGTAGGTGTCCTTTGTTTGGTTGGGTTTTAATCCTCCCTAGGTATTAGGTGTTTTGACACTTATTTCACCTTTGCCTGTAAAGGCCCTTGGTTCATTGTTTAGACCTCTTCTTCCTTGTTTTGGGTGAAGTTTTTCATACTAATGGAATCCTAGGTCATCATTGATCAGTATTTTGTATATGGTATTATTTGATTCAGAAAGTACATTGAGTTTCTGACAGGTGGTAAGTGAAACAGTTTTGGAACTCAACCATTTGTAAATGGAACTTTGTGGTTGAAAAACTGTATTATATGAATGAACTATTGATGACCTTTAATCTCAGTGCATTTCTTTTGTAGAATTATTTGGGTAATGCTTGCAGCTTATGTTTATTTTAAAAACTAAAATCCCAGTTATCTTTTCAGTATATAGCAAGAGCGAAAATGTGGGAAATTTTAATAAAAAGAGGGTTGCCTAAAATGCAGTTGCCTTTTAAAGTTATGTTTGTTATAGTACTTAAAACTGAATCTATTAAAAAATATATTTATCTTTATTAAGTAATTTAAGATTAGTCAGATTTATTGGTTTTCATTTTATATTTTCTCGTCTTTCTCTAGGTGAAGCTGTATTTCACAAAAACAGTAGAGGAGCCATCAAATCCAGAGGCTAGCAGTTCAACTTCTGTAACGCCAGATGTTAGTGACAATGAACCTGATCATTATAGATATTCTGACACCACTGACTCTGATCCAGAGAATGAACCTTTTGATGAAGATCAGCATACACAGATTACAAAAGTCTGAATTTTTTTTTTTTATCAAGAGGGATGAAACACCATAAAAAAGAAAAAGGAAAAAAAAAAAAAAACTTGAATAAACTGAAAATGGACCTTTTTTTTTTTTTTTTTTTTAAATGGCAATAGGACATTGTGTCAGATTACCAGTTATAGGAACAATTCTCTTTTCCTGACCAATCTTATTTTACCCTATACATCCACAGGGTTTTGACACTCGTTGTCCAGTTTAAAAAAGATTCTGTAGCTGTGTCATGTATATATACCTTTTTGTGTCAAAAGGACATTTAAAATTCAATTAGGATAAATAAAGACGGCACTTTCCCATTTTATTCCAGTTTTATAAAAAGTGGAGACAGACTGATGTGTATACGTAGGAATTTTTCCTTTTGTGTTCTGTCACCAACTGAAGTGGCTAAAGAGCTCTTTGATATACAGGTTCACATCCTACCCCTTTGCACTTGTGGCAACAGATAAGTTTGCAGTTGGCTAAGAGAAGTTTTAAAGGGTTTTGCTGCATTCTAATGCATGTATTCAGGTTAGGGG
This sequence comes from Elephas maximus indicus, assembly GCF_024166365.1. NCBI lineage: Eukaryota > Metazoa > Chordata > Mammalia > Proboscidea > Elephantidae > Elephas > Elephas maximus. The sequence goes on from NC_064834.1 coordinate 38,599,895, forward strand.
AATGGAGGGAATGCTCAGAAAGGAATATATTTTATGCTGGACTCTGGACCATATACCATCTCCAGCTATTTACGTGCACCTTTCTTTAGCATGCTACAGTTATTAATCTGGACATTTGAGGAATTGGCCGCTGTCACTGCTTGTTGTTTGTGCATTTTATTATTTTTTTTTAAGCATATTGGTGCTAGAAAAGGCAGCTAGAGGGAGTGACTTTGTATTGGGGTACAGGAATGAACCTTCTGCAACATCTTAAGAATCCACAAATGAAGGGATATAAAATAATGTGGTCATAGATAAGAAACACAGCAACAATGACTTAACCATATAAATGTGTAGGCTATCAACAAAGAATGGGCTTGAAACATTATAAAAATTGACAATGATTTATTAAATATATTTTCTCAATTGTAATGACTGCTCCATCTCCTGTGTAATCAAGGCCAGTGCTAAAAGTCAGATGCTATTAGTACCTACATCAGTCAACAACTTACACTTATTAGTTTTCAATCATATACCCGCTGTGGATGCTTCATGTGCTGCCTGCAAGCTTCTTTGTTCTCATTAAATATAAAATATTTTATAATGCTGCACAGGAAATTTCAATTTGAGGTTCTACAGTAAGCGTTTTTTTTTTCCTTTAAAGATTTATGATGCACTTATTCAATCCAGTAGCTGTCAGCCGTTCCACCCTTTTGACCTTACACATTCTATTACAATGAGTTTTGCAGTTTTGCACATTTTTTTAAATGTCATTAACTGTTAGGGAATTTTACTTGAATACTGAATGCTTAATAACATATGTTTATATTAAAAAAAAAGGACATTATTTGTGTTAAAAAGGAAATTACAGTTGCAGTAAATTTTCAACACTGCACAAATAATAAGGCATTTACTTTATCAGTAGAAATTGTCCCACATAAGCTTTATCGATTTGCTATTGAAAGAATAGATTTTTTTTTACATACAGTGTTGAATCATTTCTTCATAGTGCTAGAGTTGAAATTAAGACTTTAATTTTACTATTTAAATATCATCATATATCTGATATGCCCAGACTGCATATGATTTTAAGCAGAAGACAACTACTATTGTAAAGCTAATGTGAAGATACTGTTAAAAAAAGATTCCCCTCCCCCCAGAAATTTGGTGTCTTTCAAATTATAGCATGACATATTTGAATATTCAACCTTTATATCTCTTAATGATGTAAAATCCCATTTTCAATAACTTATTGGTGCTGAAATTGTTCACTAGCTGTGGTCTGACCTAGTTAATTTACAAATACGGATTGCAATAGGACCTACTAGAGCAGCATTTATAAAATGGGTGGTAAATAGATTAGGCAGAATCTCATCTAAAATATTCTTGGTAAATGTTGACATGTTTTCCATACCTCATCAGTTTCAACAAATAAAAATTTTTAAATTTTTAACAAAGCTCTTAGGATTTACACATTTATATTTAAACATTGATATATAGAGTAGTGGTTGACTGCTTGTACGTTAAAGCGATAAAGTTAAACAACTACTCCTAAGATCTAACCATTGAAATTTATATGCCACCATGTCTTTCATAAAAACTGAAAATTGTTGACTAAAATGAAAATCAACTGTTCATGTTTTTAAGATAGTCATTAATACTGTTCTTTGTTCCAGTTTTGGGCACAGCATATTAAAACACATATTGTTCAATTATGTAACATGGAGGGCCAGGTCGTAAATAATGACATTATAATGGGCTTTTGCACTGTTATTATTTTTCCTTTGGAATGTGAAGGTCTGAATGAGGGTTTTGATTTTGAATGTTTCAATGTTTTTGAGAAGCCTTGCTTACATTTTATGGTGTAGTCATTGGAAATGGAAAAATGGCATTATATATATTATATATATATAAATATATATTATACATACTCTCCTATACTTTATTTCAGTTACCATCCCAATAGAATTTGACAAGAATTGCTATGACTGAAAGGTTTTCGAGTCCTAATTAAAATTTATTTATGACAGTATTCATAATTAGCCTGAATCGCATTCTGTAGGTAATCTCTGAGTTTCTGGAATGTTTTCTTAGACATTTTGGATGTGCAGCAGCTTACATGTTTAAAGTTACTTGAAGGCATCACTTTTAAGAAAGCTTACTATTGGGCCCTGTACCATCGTAAGTCCTCTGTAGCTCCTCTTGAACATTTTTGCCATGATTATTAAGGGTATTTGAATAAATAGCATCACCATTCTTTGCTGTGGCACAGGTTATAAACTTAAGTGGAGTTTACCGGCAGCATCAAATGTTTCAGCTTTAAAAAAATAAAAGTAGGGTACAAGTTACATGTTTAGTTCTAGAAAATTTGTGCAATATGTTCATAACGATGGCTGTGGTTGCCACAAAGTGCCTCGTTTACCTTTAAATACTGTTAATGTGTCATGCATGCAGATGGAAGGGGTGGAACTGTGCACTAAAGTGGGGGCTTTAACTGCAGTGTTTGGCAGAGTTGCCTTCTACCCTGCCAGTTCAGAAATTCAATCTGTTTCATATAGAATATATATACTAAAAAATTTTCAGTCTGTTAAACAGCCTTACTCTGATTCAGCCTCTTCAGATACTCTTGTGCTGTGCAGCAGTGGCTCTCTGTGTAAATGCTATGCACTGAGGATACACAAAAAACAACAATATGATGTGTACAGGATAATGCCTCATACCAATCAGATGTCCATTTGTTATTGTGTTTGTTAACAACCCTTTATCTCTTAGTGTTATAAACTCCACTTAAAACTGATTAAAGTCTCATTCTTGTCATTGTGTGGGTGTTTTATTAAATGAGAGTATAAATTGCTTAAATCCATTGAAATTTTAAGTAATGGGCAGCCAAATATGATTTAAGAAGTTTTCTGTAAGTTTTTCCCTGCTGTCCTTCAAAGCCTACAATTACAAAAGCACGGACTTTTGTCAGCTTGGGAGTAGAATATCATTCTACTCGTGTCTAAGAGAAGCACTTACTTTTAGGGCCTTAGTCAGCACTTGATAAATTGTTTCTAGCACATTAGATAGCATTCTAATGCCTGAAAAAGTTAAAAGATTCTTGGATAATTGTGCATATTTTTGGTTTAAGCCAAATGTCTGAAGACAATCCCCCAGAATAGATTTGATACTTAGAAAAGATTTCAATTTTGTGGCTTTTTCTTTCTTTATAATTCTATACTGTGCCATCAACATGTGGGAAGTTTAATCTGCTCATTGTGACTTGTGCCATATAAAAATTGATGTTGCAGAATAGTCTAAAGGACTTTGTGTACTTGAATTTAACCTTGTTTTTAATATTTTGAAAAGCTTAAACATTATTCAACAAAGCATAGAGAGGCAATGAGTCAAAGTGCAGCTTGTACAAATGTTTTGAAAATAAAGCAGACCAGTTATGTAACAGTGAAATTTAATATTAAGTTTACATTTCCTCCATATGACTTTAAATGTGAATAATGTATAATGTAAAAAGTATGAAATATGTATATGTGTGTGTATACACACTTTTATTTTTAGGCATCTTAGGTGTAAGTATGGTTGAAAACTACTGGAGTCCAAAATTACTCTGATTTACGAGAAGATATTTTGGTGGTGTCTGAAAAATAGGGGGGTTTACTGCCAATTTTGTTTTTATCTCATGTTCTCACTACACTGTAAACTTGAACTGGCTTGGTTCATTGAATGCCATCACCATTTCCATTGAGAATTTAAAAATCACCAGTGTTTAACATGCAGGCTTCCAAAGGCTTCCAAAAAATCAAGACCCTTAAATCTAGTTAATTTGCTGCTGACATGAAACTCTTGGTTGGTTTAATTTTGCCAGATAATACCCACACATCTGAAACTTAGTCTTAAATGGCTTAGGTGTAACTTTTGATCAGCAGTGCTGTTGGTAGAATGGAGAGAAATGTTAGTGAATGGGAACAAAAATAAATACTAAGTTCAAACTGGTGTAAGGACAGAACCTAGAAACTAGCAAACAAGATAATGGAGAAAAATAAAGCTTTTAAAGGTGAGATGTTAGGCACTGAATTTCCTTTAGAATTTTATAACTATAAGATGCCTAATGGTTAAGTTGCTGTCAGTTATTTTAGGGCAAATCTATTATGACTATTGTTATTTTTCCATCTTCACATGATCTCCCAGTTTGTAACTGTTATCAGAATGTGGGTAGCCACTTGGACAAATTCATGTCAGTTGGTAGCTTTAAAAATTTGTGACGGGAGGACAGGGAAGCACAAAAGAGTTTTATTGGTGGTAGTGCACTTCGGGTCCTAAGTTAGCTATTTTGAATGTATTTTCCCGTAATGACAGCAAAATAGTCATAATACCGCCACCTGGAGACATAGCCATTATTAATACCTAAGTGACTGTACAATCATTTTTTCTCTGTATATTCATGTATATATTTTCTTTTAAAAATGAAATTTATACTGTACATACTCTCAGAGGCGTTTAACTTTAGTATTTCTTTCCATCATGGATTCGTAGCATGTTGAGCTACATCAGAAAATGAACCGTAAGTTGATGATTTTGTAATGCTACAGATGCAGACCGTGTGCAGCTTTGGAGAGCCCTTTCCAATTCAGTGGGTAACCATGAATCTTTAAATACAGTTGGCATCAGGATGATGTCTAAGGCATAAAACAGTTAACATTTATTTAACAAAGAAAAGCTTAACAGTGTAGATATTTCTCTTCAAAAATAATTTTAAACATTTGTATTTTGGAATTATGTGTTAAACAGGAAAATATGTGAATAGGAATTTAACTTCATAATCACCTGTTTTCCTTATAGGTTGGAGAAGAAGGATGAGCTTTTCAGATCTTGTAGTTCCCAAACAGTTGCTCAATTTAAAGTGAATTAGTTTACTGGAAGAAAATACCTAACGCTTGCAAAAAAAAAAAAAAAGGCAAGCTACTACTGTTTTACCACTTAAAAATCTGGGTGCTCATGTGACTTCCATCACACCAGGAACTTAATGTTTCATAAATGATTCATGGTTCATCTTTAGCTCTGAAACTTACCATGTTTAGTATTATGATGGGCTTATAATGGAATGTGCAACACTTTTTGACAGTTATTTGAGGATTTTGGTGAAAAAATTCAGGGAGGTAGTACGTATCTTATAAACCAATGTATTGGTGTTTTAAAAACATTTTTACATGAGAGTGAAGTTAACTGCCGTCTTTGAGCATTACCACATTTTAAAATAAAGCTGCATATTTTTTAATGAAGTGTTTAACAAGGATTTATACTTTTCATTTTTTAAATTAAAGATAATTTATATCTCCTTTTTTGCATGTGGATTCTCATCTGTCCTTAAAATGGTTAGAGATTTTGTTTATGTGAAATGGAGCAAGAATTGTCGTCTTGTCTGTAGTATGTTTCAGTTTGCTAAATCTATTTACTGCAATGCATTTCTTAGAATGTTGAAGGTGTTGTTTTCTGTAACCTGTTGCTTATAGGCTGTTATTCATGAGAGCCTTTAGGATTTTCCGCCTACTCTATACAGTTGTTCAAATGGTATCCCACATTTACAAATATCTCCTTTCCTTCTACCTCTCCTTCCCTTTCAGTTTCTATTGTTTCTTTCCATTAAACTGCCTTCATGCCCTAACGGGCAGTTTATGTGCACGTGTGTGTGTGTGTGTGTGTGTGTGTGTGTGTGTGTGTGCATGGTAGTGGTGGTGATGGGGTGAATTAGATTTTGGAAAGTGCTAGCCGCCAACTTCAGAGATTACATAGTTTGATTAAGTCGAATTTATTTTTCACTGGAATTTCATAGCTCATTGTAATAGAAATGTTCACTCTGGATGACCTTTGGCATATAGTAATGAATCTTGGATACTAAAGAATTTGTTAATAGCATCTTGATACATGCATTAATAGGTTATTTTTAAAGTTGTGCATTAAACCAAAGTTGGGGTACTGGAAATGTTTATAGCAAGCGCCATTTAGCCGCTGATGGCCATAGAAATGCCTTCCTATGGAGAGTATTTTTTCTTCGAAAAATTAAAAAAGTTAATTATTTTGAATATTTGGTTTTAAACTTTTTATTCATCCAACAAATATTTATCTAGTGCCAGCTATATAAAACAAGTGTTTAGAATACATTAGTGATCAAAACAGACACAGATGCGATCATTGCCCTTGAGGAGTTTACACTCTAGTAGAGGAAATTATAAACTGTGATTCGTACTGTGAAATGTGATGCATGTAATTGAATAATGATCACCAAACCTTCCGTATATTCCCCTAAATCTTCACCTCCTTGGCGTTAGATGGGGCCATGTGACTAGTTAATTTTAATGAAATACTAGTGAAAGTGATGACACGTGAGTAAAGACAAAGAAAAAAAATACCCTGTAGAATCCTTCAGCTCCTCTCTTCCTCACCTGCAGAAACCAAGGGGTTGAAACTCCAGAATGTGCAGCCCTGTCTGCCTGGGTCTTGAATGACTAAGTGGAGCAGAACTTCCAAGTCCACCCAACCCCCTCCTTGCCCCGCACTGAATATGTTAGACATTAGTATGAGCAAGAAACAAATTTTTATTGTTAACTTACACAGATTTTGGAATAAGTTACCACAGTATATTTTATACATACTAATAGAGAGTTTTGGAAGGATTTCTTGAGCAAGGAAAGGGAAGTTAAAATGAAGCAAAACTAAAAATGGCATCTTTAAGCAAATGACATATGCATTAAAGAAAATTGTGAAAGTCATTCAATAGTTGTTAAGCACCCAATATGTGTCAGGCACTGTTCTAGATGCTTGGCATACAAGTGGGTGAACAACAGATTGTTACATTCATGGAGCTTACACTCTAAGAGCGATAGATAACATGATAAGCAAACTGTATATAAGGTGGTGAGTGCTGTGGAGGAAAATACAGGACAGGTTAAGGGAGACCGGGATTGTAGGGTTGAATAGGGTAGAATGAGATAAGCTTCACTGGGAAGATGAGATTTGAAGAGATTACTGAAATGGCGTTAGGAAACTATTCTTTTTCATCCTTTAAATCATCAAGATGCACTCAGAATTCTGTATAAAATTTTATTCTCATACAACTCTGATTAATTCCCAAGTTCTTAAGATTATTATTGGTATTTCAAGAGGAATTTTATTTTTCTTACACTTTCAATACACGTGAGTTTTAAAAAATACTTGATACCAGTTTTCAGAAGTTGAAGCTCTGTTATGACCTTAAACATTTCTGTAAAGCTGAAGGAAATACTTGTTTTATTGATGGAAACAAGTTATAAATTTTGAGTTTCTTGAGAAACGAAGAGGTGAAATTTATGGCCCAGTGCTATTCTTAACCCATAAGCAAAGATCTCTGGAAATGCCAATATCTAAAAAGCGAAAGAAATTGTTTTACAAAGAGGAAACTCCCTCTTCTCCCACTCATCCTGAGGTCCAAGAAGTTTAACTTTGTGATCAAAAGAAATAGTATAATTCATCTGATACAATAGAAATTTGCAATGATTTATTAGGGAGCTCTTGACTGGTATTTGCTAGAGGTCAGTTTTTTACTCTCATTAGGGCAGGTATGTACAATTCAGCATGAAAATTTGAAAGAAACTTAACTATTAGCTTTTCCTCTCTTAATTCCTAGTTTTACAATAGAATTTTAAGCAATTTAAAAGACACTTCCTAGGCAATTTTGAATTTTATTTTTATTGAGTCTAGTTCCTCCCTGGCCCCCCCCCCCCCCACTTTGCTTTAGAAAGGACTTAAAGTAGCTGAATGTTTCCCTAGTGCGAAAAAATTGTCATGTAAATTTAGGAAAAATATATATCCTTTGGTCTTGGCTTTTAAGGGTTAAACTTCACTTACTGGGAATGTCTCTTAAAACCTAGCTCATTGAAATTTGAAAACACATTCCAATAGTATTGTGCATTGCTTAAATATTAGTATAAATAAACCTCAAACCTAATTTTCAAGGGAAGAATTCATGTTTAGTATTTAACCAAAACAAACCCAGTTGCTGTCTGAGTTAGTTCCAACTCAAGGCAATCCTATGTATGTCAGAGTAAAAAAAAAAAAAAATCAGAGTAGAACTATGGTTTTCATAGACGGCCAGGCCTATCTTCTGAGGTGCCTCTGGTTGGACTTGAATTTGCAACCTTCTGGTTAGCAGCTAAGTACATTAACCATTTGCATCACCCAGGGACTCTAGTGCTTCTTGAAATTTAATAGTTATGCTTTTCTATTTAATAATGTTCACAGTTAAATGTCACCTGTAGATATTGTGAAACTTAGCCAAAATATCTTTAAAAATACTACCTGACAATACTCTTCAAGTAATACAACTTAGCTAAATAGGTCAATTAAATGACATTAGAACACATCATAACATGTAAACCAGGAAGAAGTATTCGCAAATTATAGTCATGTTTATGCTTTTTTTAACTCAAACATACAAGGAAGAGAAAATGTATTTGAATTTCACAAGTGCGTATGAGAATTAGCAAACTTACCGCTTTCGTTCAATATTTCCAAAAAGATATCATTGTAGGAAAGCCCAACATTTTACATGATTATCCTACAAATGGTTGTTTATGTAATTAATTAGCTAATAATTTGTTCCCCTTGTACAGCCATCACAATTAGTATGAAAAATGCATATCCTTCCTAGGATTATTAGTACTATATTTTAAATGGATATTTGAAAAGGAAAATAACTTTTAGTCTTTGGAACAAGAGTAGGCATAAGGTAAAATTTCCCATTTACCAGATTCAGCAGACACCATTTGATGTGTTAAACTGTCCTTGAAGAATACTGAAGCCGTTGTTTCTATATTTAAAAAGAAATCCAACAGGGTTAAAACAAAAATATCACCATGAACATGATTTACTGGGGTAAAATCTTGTCTGGGAGGCACTTGAAGGCTTTAAGTAGCTTCAGTCATTCTCAAAGATAAATGCAGTTTTATCTCAGAAAACCTGAAGACACATATTTAAAATTCAGAGGAATTCTGTGATATGTAAGCTTACCAACGAAGATACCAAAACAAAAAAGCGCAGAGAGAAAAAAGAAGGGGAAGCAGAAAGACAACCACGAGGAGAGCTCAAACTACCTCTTACTACTTACTGGAGGGCTGGTGGAGTGGTAGGAAAATAACAGATATTATTTTGAGCTTGTAATATGTGCCATACACGAGGTAGACATTTTACATGCTTTGCTCACTTTCAAGGTAAAAACCAACCAAACCAAACCCAGTGCTGTCAAGTCGATTCCGACTTATACCGACTCTATAGGACAGAGTAGGACTGCCCCATAGAGTTTCCAAGGAGTGCCTGGCGATTCGAACTGCCGACCCTTTGGTTAGCAGCCATAGCACTTTACCACTACGCCACCAGGGTTTCCACACTTTCAAGCTAGGTGGTATTATTTTATGCACAGAAACATAAGATCGGGCTACTTAAATTACTGAGGTTTCATATCTAGTAAATGGGGAACTCAGTTTGAACACAGGTCTCCTGTGGGCTAGAGAGCATTCGGATGTGGGGGGGTCCAGGGGCAGAGTATCCAAAATTGGAGAGGGATGGAAAAGGGGATCATCTAAATCTGTATATGTACTCCATAAGTTGAGGCCTTCTCCCTGAGCTGGCATGCAAAGGACAGACCCAAAGAAACAGCAAAAGCTTTGCTAACTAATAATTTAGACTACCAGTCATGTCTCAGACTAGCGCCTGAGTGGTACATACATGGGACAGAAACAGAGACGCATAGGAAACTTCTTGAAAATAAAACGGAGATTGGACCCACAAAAGGCGAGACAACACTTGCAGCCTGAGGCTAACTGGGTTGATTGCTGCTTATATACGTACATGTAAAATGAAAAAATGAACACTCCCAATAATTGTAACACAGTACCCAAAAAAATGTAATTAGTGAAGACCAGAAAAACGAACAATTCCTAACAGACGTTCAAGAGTTGTCAACTTTGAGATAAATTAGATATTGGAATTAACAGATGTAAAAGCAGCTGTTGTAACTGCTCCATGAAGATTAAGATAAACACACTTGAAATGAATGGTAAGAATGAAATTGTTAGCAGAGAAATAGAAATTATAAAAATAACTACATGAAATTTTAGAACTAAACAGTATAATATCTGAAATTAAAAAAAAAACCAACATTAAATGGGCACTAGAAGAATGGAAATGACAGCTCAGCGGAGTCAGTAAACTTGAAGGTAAATCAATATACAGTAAAACTTGCGAAAGCTGGTACCTGTGTGAGGTGGATGCCTGTTGAGAAGGAAAATTCAAATAATAAAAAATAATGTACCACTAAAATGAGTGATAGAAATGTGGTAGGAAGGCATTCTGTCAAAGGCAGGAAATTTGCGAGACCCCCAAAACAAGGCAGTCCTGTCAAGGCCTGGCTCACAGATTTCACTGTGTATGTTCTTGCTGTTAGGTGCCGCCAAGTCAGTTCAGATTCATAGCGACCCTATGTACAACAGAATGAAACAGAACGCCTGGTCCTGTGCCATCCTCACAATCGTTGTTATGTGTTGTTTCTATCACCAAGGCCGTATTTTCCAACTACCGATCCTCCTTTATTTCCAGTTTTCACATTCCAATCACCAGTAATTATCAATGCATCCAGATTGCATGTTGTATCAATTTCAGACTGCAGGGGAGCCTTAGCCCTTACTTTAAATAACTCCTTCACATGACTTAAATGTATACCCTTCACCTAAATCAGAGATTTATTCTATTTTTATTGTTTGCCAAATCCTTCTCGAATAGGTGTTTGAATCAAGTGCTTTTGGCTTTAAGTAGATATGATAGATTGTATTAAGACTATAATTTATACATGATAAAAAAGTGCTAATAGCAATAATAGCAATAATAAAAAAAAAAAAGTCACCTTAAAATCCTTTGATTCCTGAATGTTCCTTTTCATTTCTCTGTAATAGCAGCTTTATAAGATACTAATCCAAGAACATTTTTTGTGGCTCCATCATATACACATGAAGAAGTTCCTGCTCTTGACCAACTACACTAATTGAGGAATTAGCATTATCACGGATTCATGATAATTACGAGAATTTTCTATTACAGCATTATACAGGCTTCACACATAAAAACATGTTTCAAAATCTATCCTTGGCGTACAATGCCAAGGTGATGTATACATTGACAAAGACAAGTTTTCTGATTGGTTCCATTAAGTTGCGTACCTTTTTTTTGAAACATAGCAGAATAATCCCTAGATAATTGCCAAGCTCAGCCTCAGAGTCAGTGCCTCTTCATTGTTTTGCTCTCATCCTGCCTGCTCATGTTAACTCTTTAGTTCAACCTTTGCAATAGGGACTTTTTCCAAATAGGGATCTTATTACAAAGATATCAGATGAAAATTAGCCTATCATGTAGGCACAATACATGCTTTTCAATTTTATAGAGGAAAAAAAATTGCAGTGTTTAATGCTGCTGGTCCTGGAAATCTGTTATGAGAAAATATTAAAGTGAGCTTGGAGAAAAATTGAGCTGGTATTGTGCTTGGAGAAGTGACTTTCTGATGAAGGGAAATTCCAAGTTTTAGAATACCTGGGTTTAAGGGCTTAACAAGTGTAGCCGTTTAAATCTTGTTGTTAGTCGCTGCCCAGTTCATTCCAACCCTTGGTAATCTCATGTGTTGCAGAGAACTTCACAGAGTTTTCATGGTTACAACCTCTCAGAAGTAGATTGTCAGGCCTGTTTCAAAGCCATCTCTGGGTAGGTTTGAACCACCAACCTTTTGGCTAGTAGTCGAGCGCTTAACCGTTTGTGCCACCAGGGCCCTTCTTAGAGCCACCTAAAGGTAGAAGTACAATTATGTCCATTTTGTGTATGAGAAACTGAGATACAGAAAGGTTCGATAACTTGTTGAAGGCAATAAAACTAGTTAAGTGGCAGAGCCAGGACTTAAATCCAGGTCAGTCTGATTACCAAGCTGGGGACATTGACTACTCTGTAATATATTTTAATTCCTATAAAAATCTTAAGGAGCCCTGAGGGCGCATTAGTTAAGTGTTAGGCTGCTAACCAAAGAGTCCGGCGGTTTGCACCTACCAGCTGCCCTATGGGAGAAAAGTGTGGCAGCCTGCTTCTGTAAAGATAACAGCTTTGGAAACCTTGTGGGGCAGTTCTACTCTGTTCTTTTGGGTGGCTGTGAGTCAGAATTGACTTGATGGCAGTGGGTTTTTATCAAAAAAAACTTAATGAGATTTTCATTTTTATTAAAGAGCATAGTCTTCAAATTGGGATGAGTAGAACAGTGGCGTGAGCCAGAGCTTCCAACTGGTTCACTCTGGTTCGAACCTCTGCTGAGAATTTGCTTTCCCGCTGCAGATATGCTGAATCAGAATTTGCATTTTAACAAATGATTCTTATGTACAGTAAATTTTGAGAACCATTGCTGTACTAGTGATTCTCAGAATTGGTCCCTAACCAGCAGCATTAGCATCATCTGGGAACTTTTTAGAAATACAAAGTATTAGTGGGAGTTCAAACGAGAACAAATCTGTTCAAAGCCCTGGTGCAAATCGCAGTTCTTAAGTTTTTTGGTTTCAGAACTCCCTCTTACTATTAAAATTTATTGAAGACCTCAAAGAGCTTTTTTTTTTGTGTGGGTTATACTGATGTTTACCATGTTAGAGATTAAAACAGAAATTTACTTGTCTGAGAAATAATGTTAATATAAATAGCATTTTTAATGAAAATAACTATTTTCCCAAACAAAAATTTTAATAAGGGTGGCTTTTTATTTATTTACTTATTTTAATTTTATTGTGTTTTAGGTGAAAGTTTACAGTACAAGTTAGTTTCTCATTCAAAAATACGGATACACAAATTATTTTGTGACATTGGTTGCAATTTCCACAATGTGTCAGCACTCTCCCCGTTTCCCTTTATACCTCAGTTTCCCTGTGTCCATTTGTCCCTTCCCACCTTCTCTTCTTTGCTTTTGGTGTTGCCCATTTGGTCACATATACCTGATTGGACTAAGAAGCGCATTCCTCACGTGTGTTATTGTTTGTTTTATAGAACTGCCTAAACTTGGCTTAAAATGTGGACTTCAGGAGTGGCTTAGTTCTGAGTTAATAGGGTGTCACTAAATTATTAATCATGTGTAAAAGTATTATATACAAATTTTTAAGTATTTGGGGATTCAGAAATTTTACCTCCTATGCAATCTGTCTTGGCAAGCTATGGGAGAATATGTTCCACAGAATGCTGAAGTAAAGCATGAAAGAGGAAAACATGGGATCTGGGAAACAGGAGAGAGAGCAGCGAAGGGAAATCCTAAAAATAAAAGCCATGTAACAGGTCTAGGGAAAAAACAGTCCACACTGAATCAGGAACATGGAATACTCACGGAGAAAGGTCTCCAGTGGAAAAAAATGGAACAAACGTGTTTGAGTATATGCAAAAGATTATTAATAGATAGGTGGCAAAGATGTTAAATCATTTTGGGAAAAAATGTTAGAGGTACATTGAAAATCAAACAAAAAGATGAAGCAATTATCAATTCCAGGAAAAATGAAGAGTTGAATAAGACAAGATGTATGATTACGAGGGACTATTTGGTTCCTTAGAAACATTACTGTACATTATCATAAAGCAAACACTAGTGATTATCCGAAATTTCTGAGATTTGGGGGAGGGGAAGAGAAGACTCGTGGTGTTACGGAAGAGCTAAGTCTTCATCCACCATACCACAAAGTCAATAGCTAATACCTAAAACCTAAAATTGATGAATCAGGAGATAAAAGCATAATAATATTAATTTAAAATATCAAGGCAAACATCAGGGAAACAAGAATGGTTGAGAAAGGATTTTAGAAGCTGCCTCTGGGTGGTAGAGTTGAAGCAGGGAGAGGGGTAGAGCTAGAGATCTATTTTTCATTATAAATCTTTTAGTATTACTTGAATTTTAAAATTATGTATAAGTATTATACTTTCTCCCTTTTCCCTTCTCCTTGTAAACCAACAGTCTGCCTAGGTGATTTCTTCTATATCATGTTATTAACTGCCATTGGAACTTTATAACTGAAATTTGAACGTCCCCAAAGAGTACTTCTTCTCCTGCAGCCCTATCAAGTGGAAACTGATTTTACATTTACATATCAGATAACTCATAATTTGGTTGGGATGGAGTGATGGGATAGGCATAAAAATATGATACATGGGGCACTGGATAAAGTTTTCAGAAGGGCCGTGCCTTATTGTGGGGCTTACTTAATTAGTTCCAGAATAAAGGCTGTTCTGAACCCACCATAACAAATATTAAAAGCAAACCTTCAAGCAATCAAAATGGTCCACATGTTACTTAACTATGTTCCAAAAAAAAAAAAAGCCTAAGAGAATACAACAAAATCCAGCAACCAAAAATTTAAAATTCACAATGTCTAGCATCCAATAAAGACATGATAAAAGGCAGGAAAATATGACCAATAACCAGAAGAAAAATCAATAGAGATTCAGAAATAACTGAGATGATGGAATTAATAGAATCATAGATCTCACAATATACTCAAGGGTGTGATAGAAAGCATGAACATGACAGGAGAGAAATGGATGATATAAAAAAGACACAAAATTGAACTTATGGAGCTGAAAAATAGAATATTTGAAATAAAAAAGTACACTGGTTGAGATTAACAGCAATTTAGACACTGCAGATGAAAAGATCAGGAAACTTGAGCATATATCAATAGGAATTATCCAAAATGAAACACGGTGAAAATAAGACTGACAACAAAAATTATTAGATCCTCGGTAAGTTGTGGAACAATATTAAGTAATATAACATACAGGACTGGAGTCAAAGAAGGAGACGAGGTGTAGGTTGAGCTGAAAAATATTCAAAGAAATAATAGCTGGAAAAATTTCTACATTTGATGAAAAGTATAAGACCACAGATCCAAGAAGCTCAAAAAATCTCAAAGCGGAATAAACATAGAGAAAACCACCCCAAAATACATCGCAATAAAATTGCTGAAAACCAGTGATAAAAAGAAAAACCTTAAAAAGAAATCATAGGAAAAAAAGGGAGACACTTTACAAACAGAGAAACAAAGATAAAAATGGCAGAAGCCTTGTCATAAACCACGTAGGCTAGAAGACAATGGTATGATATCTTTAAAGAGCTGAAAGAAAGAAAAAAAAAAAGTCAACCAAGCAATCTAAATCCAGTAAAAATATCTTTCAGAAATGAAGGCAGAAGTAACGACTATTTCATACTAACTCATCTCCAGCCGACCTGCAGAAGGATAATGATACCAAAGGGATGTTTGGATCTACACAAAGGAATGAAGAGCACAAGAAACTGTAAATATATAAAACCAAAGAAAAACCAAACCCACTGCTTTTGAGTTGATTTCAACTCATGGTGACCCTGTAAGGCAGGGTCACAATGGAATCCCAGTAGGATTTCCAAGGCTGTAATCTTTATGAGAGCAAATTATCACATCTTTCTCAAGCTGAGGGTGGTTGGTTCAAACCACTGACCTTTGGGTTAAGAACTGAATGCTTAACTGCTGCACCAGCAAGGCTCTTTAGTAACTATATAGGAAAATATAAAATACATTTCCCCCATCTTTTAGACTCTTAAAAACATAATGGACAACTTAAAGTAATAATAGTAACATTAGGCCGTGGAATTTATAACATATGTAGAATTAAAATCTATGACAAGTAACAGCACAAAGGAAGGGAAGAAATGGAAGTATACTTTTATAAGGTTCTTACACTATAATAGAAGTGATATAATATTATTCATAAGTAGACTTTGCTTTCCTAAAGCTGTATATTATAAACCCTAGAGTAACCATACCAAAATCAAAATAAAAAAGGCATATCTATTAAGCCATTAGTGTGGATAAACGTAATCATAAAAAAATACACAAATAATCCAAAAGAAAGCAGGGAAAGGGGGAAGGGGAACAACAACAACAAAATGGATGGAACAAATGGAAAACAAATAGCAATGAAGTAGCTTTATATCCAACCATATCAGCAAAACATTAAATGTGGCATGGCCTAAATATTCCAATTAAAAGTCAGAGGTTGTCAGAATGGATTAAAAAAAAAAAAAAAAAAAAAAGACTCAATTATGTGCTGTCTATTTTTTGTACAATTAACTTATTTTATTTAATTGGCTTTAGGCGAAAGTTTACAGAGCAAATTAGTTTCTCATTTAACAATTACTACACGTATTGTTTTGTGACATTGATTGTGAACCTTCTGATGTGTCAACACTCTCCCTTTCTTGACCTTGGATTCCACATTTCCATTTGTCCAGCTTTCCTGGCCCCTGCTGCCTTCTCGTCCTTGCCCCTGAACTGGTGCCTATTTAGTCTCATATACATGATTGAACTACTTGTGTTATTTGTGTTTATATGGGCCTGTCTAATCTTTGGCTGAGGGCTGAGCCTCAGGAGTGACTTCAGTGCTGAGTTAAAAGGTGTCCAGAGGCCATACTCTTGGGGTTTCTCCAGTCTCTATCAGACCAGTAAGTTAGTCTGGTCTTTTTTTGTGTGAGTTTGAATTTTGTTCTATATTTTTCTCCAGCTTTGTCTGGAACCCTCTATTGTAATCCCTGTCAGAACAGTCAGTGGTGGTTGTCAGGCACCATCTAGTTGTGCTGGACTGAGTCTGGCGGAGGCTGGGGTAGTTGTGTTACATTAGTCCTTTGTATTAATCTTTCCCTTGTGTCTATGGTTTTCTTCATTCTCCCTTACTCCAGATAGGGTGGGACCAATAGATGTATCTTAAATGGCTGCTCACAAGCTTTTAAGACCCCAGACCCTACTCACCAAAGTAGGCTGCAAAACATTTTCTTTATAGACTAAGTTATGCCAATTGAGTTAGATGTCCTCAGAGACAATGGTTCCCAGTCCTCAGCCCAGTAACTCATTCCCTCGGAGAGTTTGGATGTGTCTATGAATCTTCTATGACTTTGCCTTGGCCATGTTGTGCTGACTTTCCCAGTGTTGTGTGCTGTCTTACCGTTTACCAAAGTTACCACTTATCTATTGTCTAGTTAGTGTTTCCCCCCCCATAACCATCAAAGATTGTTTCTTTCTGTGTGTAAACATTTTCACGAGTTTTTGTAATAGTGATCTCGTACAGTATTTATCCTTCTGTGATAGACTTATTTCACTAGATATTCATCCACATTGTGAGATGTTTCATAGATTCATTATTGTTCTTTATCTTTGCATGTTATTCCATTGAGTATATGCACCGTACCATAGTTTGTTTACCCATTCATCTGTTGGTGGGCACTTTGGTTGTTTCCATCTTTTTGCTTTTGTGAATAATGCTACAATGAACATGGGTGTGGATTATGTCTGTTTGTGTGATGGCTCTTATTTCTCTAGGATATATTCCTAGAAGAAGGATTGCTGGATTGTACAACATTTCTACTTCTAGATTTTTGAGGAAGTACCATGTTGTTTTCCAAAATGGTTGTACCATTTTGCATTCCCACCAGTAGTGCATAAGAGTTCAATCTCCCTGCAGCCTCTCCAACATATGTTATTTTTGTTTGTTTGATTTGTTAGTGCCAGTAATGTTGGAGTGAGATTGTATCTCATTGTAGTTTTGATTTGCATTTTCTTAATGGCTAGTGATTGCGAACACTTCCTCATGTGTCTTTTGGCCACCTGAATGTCCTCTTTGTTGAGAGCATCTGTCCATATCCCTTACCCATTTTTTTATTTGTATTTCTGTTGTAGAAGTATTGGATCTTCCTGTAGATTTTAGACATTAGACCTTTGTTGGATTTGTCATAGCCAAAATTTTTTTCCTAGTTTGTAAGTTCTCTTTTTACTTTTTGTTGAAGCCTTTTGATGAGCATAATTGTTTAATTTTTAGAAGATCCCAGTTATCTAGCTTATCTTCTGGTGTTTGGGTATTGTCAGTTATGGTTTGTATCCTATTTATGCCATATGTTAGGGCCCTAGCATTGACCATATTTTTTCTTCCAAGGTCCTTATAGTTTTGGGTTTTGTATTTAGGTCTTTGATATATTTTGAATTAGTTTTTGTGTATGGTGTAAGGTATGGGTCCTGTTTAATTTTTTTACACATAGACATCCAGTTTTGTCAGCACCATTTGTTTAAAAGGCTGTCTTTTCCCCATTTAATGGATTTTGGGACTTTGTCAAAGATTAGGTGACTGTAGGTGGATGGATTTACATCTGGGTTCTCAATTCTGTTCCATTGGTCTATGTGTCTGTCATTTTACCAGTGCCAGGCTGTTTTTGAGTACTGTAGCTGTATAGTAGGTTCTGAGATCAGGTAGAGTGAGGCCTCCTACTTTGTTCTTCTCCTTCAATAATGCTTTACTTATCCAGGGCCTCTTCCCTTTCCATATAAAGTTAATGATTAGTTTTTCCATCTCTTTAAAGAATGTTGTTGGCACTTGGATCAGGATTGTATTGTATTTGTAGACTGGTTTGGGTAGAATTGACATTTTCACAATGTTGAATCTACCTATCTATGAGCATGGTATGTTTTTCCATTTATGTAGGTCTCTTTTGGTTTCTTGCAATAGTGTTTTGTAATTTTCTTTGTATATGTCTTTTACATCCCTGGTTAGACTTATTCCTACTCCTCCCCCCCCCCCAGGGGCTACTATAAATGCTATTGCTTTCCTGATTTCCTTTTTGTGGTCCTCTTTACTGCTGTATAGGAATCCAACTGATTTTTGTATGTTTATCTTGCATCCTCCTACTCTGCTGAATCTTTCTATTCGCTCCGGTAGTTTTCTTGTGGGGTCTTTTGGGTTCTCTGTGTATAGATTTGTATCACTTCTGCACAGGGATAGTTTCACTTCTTCCTTACCAATTTGGATGCCTTTTATTTCTTTTTCTTGCCTTATTGACCTAGCTAGGAATTCCAGCACAATGTTAAGTAGGGGTGTGATAAAGGGCATCTTTGTCTTGTTCCTGTTCTTAGGGTGAATGTTTCCAGCCTGTCTCACTTAAGAATGATGTTGGCTCTTGGTTTGTATAGATGCCCTTTATTATGTTGAGAATTTCCCTTCTATTTCCATTTTATTGAGAGTTTTTATCAGGGATGAGTGTTGGACTTTATTGAATGCCTTTTCTGTGTCGACTGAGATGATCCTGTGATTCTTCTGTTTTATTTATGTGGTGGATTACCCTGATGGATTTTCTAATGTTGAACCATCCTTGCGTATCTGGTATGAGTCCCACTTGGTTGTGGTCTATTTTTTTTTAATATGATGCTGAATTCTATTGGCTACAATTTTTACATTTATATTCCTAAGAGATATTGGTCTGTAATTTTCTTTTTTTTGTGATGTCTTTGCATTGTACAACTCACTTTTAAAGACACAGATAGGCTAATTTAAAAGGACAGGAAAAGATATACTCTGCAAGTACTAATTAAAAGAAAGCTGAAGTGGCTGTATTAATATCAGAAAATATAAACTTAAGCAGATAATATTACAAGGAATAAAGATAATGGTAAAGAGGTCAACTCATTAAGAAGACATCACAGTTCTAAATGTGCATGCACCTAATAACAGAGCTTCAAAATATATGAAACAAAGTAAAACTGAAGCAAGAAATAGACAAGTCCACAGTTATAGTTGGAAATTGAAATCATAAGTATAAAATAAACCATAATTAGGCAAAATTAATTTAATTTATCTTGAATGGGCATTTCACTAACATGGCTTAAAATCAGAAGGGTATTTGGTGACAAGTCTCATCATCTTGTCAACCATACTCCTTTCTCAGAGGCAACCACTATTACCAATTTTTATGTATCACCCAAGATATTGTATGCATACAAACAAATATGTATATGTTCTCTCCTTTCATTTTTATAAAAATGGTAGCATGCTATACACATTTCAGAACTTCATTTTGTTTTATGAATTAATAATATATCTTGATGACCCTTTGATTATTAGTACATAAAACTCTAAGTAAAATTTTTAGGGCTTGGCTCTTTCTACATAGCCCTGGGGATTCTTTTTTTCATATTCAATTGTGCATACTATGACCTGAAATTTTTCAACATGTCTTGGTCCCCCAAAGAGATTGCATTGGAATTTTTTTTATTGAGATGTAATTCATGTACCATAACAGTCACCTTTTAAAAGTGTACAGTTCAAAGATTTTTAGCATAGTCAGAAAGTTGTGCAACCATGACCACTATTTAATCCCAAAACATTTTAATCACCTCTAAAAGAAATGTTTTACCCATTAAGAGTCACTCCGCATACCCTGGAAACCACTAATCTACTTTCTGTCTTTATAAACGCCTATGCTGGACATTTCATACGTCATATTTCATACAATACGTGGCGTTTGGTGTCTGCCTTCTTTCACTTAGCATAATGTTTTCAAGTTTTACCCATGTATCAGTACTTCATTACTTTTTTGACTGAATAATATTCAATTGTATGAATATACCACATTTGTTTACTTTAGAATTTTACATATCCAATTTTTTTTTTTTTTCTTTTCAATGGGTTCTTAACAATGATGTATAATTGAATCAACACAGGCCCAGGTGGTGCCATCTAGTATAAGTTAAACCATGAATCCTTTTTTAGATTGTAAATTTAGACTGGTATATTTTAAATATACTGGATTTTAATACTTTTTAAAAGACTATTTAGACATGAGCTAACTACGTTTAGGAGAATCAAGAAACCTCTACAGTTACCACAGACTTCTGGGAAAGATAGCAGTTTATGTGTAAATTTCTGGAGCTTTTCTAAGAAAGTGAAATGTCCAAGAGACATTAAAGAAACAAAACCCAAAATACCCTCAACTAGTTTGTTTTGAAACCGGAAAATTGTGCCAACCTCATGTCATAAAATTAAAAGACTTCTCCTGGGTATGGTGCAATGGGACCAGACTAAAGTGACAAAGAAGAAAGTAAATCCTGGCAAACCCTACTGATAGAGATAAAGACTGAGAGTGATGTTGGGAGATATGACTGTAATAAGAGTATGAAACACAGCTATAGGAACTGAAAGCAAGTTGGGAATTTTCTTTGATCTATATCTTTCCAGTAACTTAGGGCTTCACCTCAACTTGAGCAGTTTCCCAAACAGGAGTGACATTAATGCTCACTTTCCTGTCAAGAGGATAGGTGACTTTTCCAAATGGATGGAGTAGTTACCAGCCGAACAACAAACTAGACATAGAAAACTGACTCCCTAAGACACATATATCAAATATAGAAGACAAATAATAAAGGCAAACTTTCCCATTCCATCCTGAGCAGACGGTCCCTCAGTTCTCTCCAGCCTTCCTTTGACTTCTTTTGGAATAGTAAAGACAACACACATTTTCAGCCCTACAGTTAGACCTAAGAGGAGATTTTAAGTGATGTTCAATAGAAGTGAGGTGTCCCAAGGAGAATCCATACACTCTAACTGGGATAAATATCAGTCTGGTATTCACCTCCATATTTATCAATAATATCTCAATATCCTATCACTTTATTTTTTAATTTTAGAGATTATATTGAATCCCTATTTTAGAAGATGAGGTTTAGCATGTATTTCCAACAACTCCCAATTCTTGTCCCTTTCCAGTCCTCCTGGTGTGGTTATATCACAGTTTTTAGTTAAATCAGTATTCAGTATTGCATCACTGGACTAAGTAAATATCGCTCTCTGCTTTGCCAAGTAGTGTACTATGATTGTTCCTTTCTTATACAACTTTTCTTCCCCCTATAGTTATTAATTGCCTCATTAATTTTTCATTTGTTAATTTCCTTGTACTTTTCTCCCTCCTTTCAATAAAATTTCCCACATGGTTAAACCTGGCAGTAACCTAACCATTACATTAATTTTTCTGGAGATATTCCTTTGATCTCCACTGTTTGCCCTCTAAGCTTGCTGCACTGCTGTTATCTTGGGACTTTCCTTTGCCTTTCTCCTGTATTAGCCTCCCTATTTCCTGGTTACTGTATCTTCCTTTTTCCTGGATAAATCCCTACTTTAGTGCTGCTTATAATCCTTAAACTTTCTGAGAAAAGCTGCAGGTGAAGCAAATCTTTCTGAGATTTTCATGTCTGAGAATATTATTTTTTCCAATACATATACTTGTTTAAGAGTTGAGCATATTTTGTGTTTTGTCAACTAATTTACCCTCAAGCTTTTGAAGCCTTGTCCCATTTGTCTCCTTCAATTTACTTAGAAGACACTTAAATAGCAAACATTAGGTGCCAGACACAATTTTGAGCACTTTACGAAGATTAACTCATCTAGTCCTCATAACAGCCCTATGAAGTACATACCACTATTAATGCTATTTTTCAGATGAGGAAACTGAGGCACAGAGAGATCAATTGATTATGCAATGTCATATTATTGGGGTTTTTTTTTTTTTTTTTTGCCTTATGTTCCAATCCTACTGAATTTTTTAAGAAGGCCTTTTAGTTATATTTATAACTTGCATTTCCAGGATCTCTTTCTTGCTCTTTGATTTTTTTTGAGGGGGGAGGTGGTGGTGAAGCTTTCTGTTGTTGAATTATAGACAAAATATATTCTCACCAAACTGAGGAGAGTAATAACAGTTTTAAAAATTTCAAAGTTTCTTCTATTCTTTGCGTTATTTCTTTTCCTTCAAGTTCCTTCTTATAGTTTGTTCATTTGGGTTTCTTTTTTTTTTATTTTTATGGTAGTAGAGATGTCTGGAGATGCTTGATTGCCTGTTCATTTTGAGGAGTGAGAGATCCAAAATCCCAAAGCCCTCTTTTCAGTTCTTCTCCTCCCTCCACCCCGCACCGACCCCTCTATTATACTGGACAGCTCTGTTCCCTGCTTATTTTCAAGGTTTTGCAGAATCAATAGGCTTTTTTCCCCCACCAGTGTTTCTCAATGCAAGTGCTGAGATTTACCTTCCACTGTTTGCTAGCTAGTGTTTTTTTTTAATTTCAAGCTCTTTAAAATTAATTATGTATACTTTGTCTAGAAAATTCTTCCTTGTCACTAGGCTGTACGCTTCATAAGGGCAGAGACTATGTCTTTATTGTTTTCTACTATCTCCTCTGTGCCTGGAATGTAGAAGGTACTCAATACATACATACCAAATGAAATTAATTCTTCAAGGTCCAGCTCAATTTTGCTCAAAAGCCTTTTCTAACTTCCTCAGGTTTGACTTGTGCCTGATTACACACGCATGCACATACATGCATGCACACACACACGTGCACATATGATCACACGCACACACATGCAGGCATGCATATGTGTATGCACATACTTTTTTGAATAATTGTTATATTGGGTTGAACTCATAGGCTACAAACTTGGGTTCCAAAAAGACAGTAGAACAGAATTTATAAATTTTATGACCCAATAATTCTATACCCACAGTTTGTCATTCACAAGGCAACAGAAAAATATTTCCAGACGCTCAAGGATGCAAAATGGATAAAAAGAACTCCAGCTAACCGAAAGTTTAAATAGAAACAATTATAATTGAATTATTTAAGATGGTGAAGGGAAGAGCTAACCTACTTATCCTAAAATAATGAATTCTCAGTATTAAAAGAAAGATGAACCACAAAAGAGAGAAGTGATACCTAGGAAGGAAGAAGTTCATGTGGAGGGAAAAGGGCTTCAGTTTGGCTGAGAAGTTTTATTAAGCTACAGGAATTCAGAGAAATCCAAGAAAAATACCTTATTACTTCATATATGAAAAAGAAGGCCAAAGGCAGCATAAAACCAGAATGAAAACTCTTGTCATAGGCAGAAACCTTTCCCAAGCAGAGGGTAACATGAAGTATACGACAGAACAGGAAACGGACCTTGAAGGAATATGGATATTAAAATTAATGCTAACATTGGGAGGATTACATTACTATGCTGTTGATTTTGGAAAGTGAGGAAAATTTCAAGCCTGATAAGAGGCACTGTGGTATAGGAAAAAGAACTGTGTGGAATTAGGCATACTTGAATTATAATTCAAGGTCTGCCACTTAACCAGCTTGTAATTGTAACCTGATTAATTAAAGGCCTCTGACCCTCAGAAGTAAAACCAGCAAAGCGTATAAATATATGTAAAGAGAGAGAGAGAGAGAGAGAGAGATTTATATCAAGGAAATGGCTCATGAGGTTGTGGAGGCTGGAATGTCTTAAGTCCACAGATCAGGCTGGAGGTTTCTCCTGATTCATGTAGTCCCAGGGGCTGGTGAACCCAAGATCAGCAGGTCAGACAGCAGGGCTCTGGCTCACAGGCCAGTGAAGACCATTGAATCCCAAGATTGGTAGGCAAGATGGCAGGTAAGCTGCTAGTTCAAGCCCCAAGAACAGATGAACAGGAGCCAACTGCAGGACCCAGAGAGAGTAAAAGCCAGTGAGCCTTTCCAGAAAGTCCACCTATATTGGATGCAGGCCACACCCCCAAAGAAACTCCCTTTCAACTGATCGGCTACTCACAGCAGATCCCATCATGGAGGTGACCACATTATATCAGATCTCATCATGGAGGTGATTACAACATTATCTGACTGCCAGACTACATCATAACTGCCAAATACTGAAAATCATAGCCTAGCCAAGTTGACCTACAACCTTAACCATCACACATGGGTTCCTGGATGATGCAAATGGTTAAGCATTCTACTGCTAGCCTAAAGTTTGGCAGTTTGAACATACCCAGAGGTCACCAGGAGTCAAAGTCAACTCGATGGCAACTAACAACAACAACGGCAACAACAAATGTATATATATCTACATACATATATGTATGTGGGATATAAGTTAGAAAAAGCTTTTCTAACTTATATGCCAAACGTGTGTATATATATATATATATATATATATATATATTTGTTGTTGAGAAATTGAGCTGGATCTTGAAGGATTAATTTGGTATATATGTATTGAGTACTTATTATGTACCAGGCACGGGGAACACAGCAGGAAACAATAGAGACATAGTCCTCGTCCTCATGAAATTTACATTCTGGTGATGAGTACAAGTATTCTTGGCAAAGAAGACATATCTCTGAGCTAAAGGAGAGTGAAACTGGGATTACATATGTACATCAAATACTGCTTAAATAATCATAAAAACCTTATCCCAAATCGGTCTTAATTATTCACTAAAATCTTTAAAGCAACCATTTACCTAGGATGGCAAATTATATCCAAGAAAACTGTATTTATTCAACAAACACCCAATGAGAATCTTTTATAAACCCAATAACCTGATAGGTCCTTTAGAGATAGCATTAATAAGAGCATGTTTACTTTTCCTCAAGGAACTTGCAGTGCAGTAGAAGAGTTGGGACAGATACACTAATGTCTACAGTGCAGTATAAGATGTTAGAAAAGGGAGTATATTCGGGACAGAAAG
Organism: Elephas maximus indicus; assembly: GCF_024166365.1. Lineage (NCBI taxonomy): Eukaryota > Metazoa > Chordata > Mammalia > Proboscidea > Elephantidae > Elephas > Elephas maximus. The sequence continues at coordinate 38,625,282 of NC_064834.1, forward strand.
ATTACATTAGGCAGAGTAGTATCATGGAAATTGAATAGAGGAAATGTTGACACTGAAACTGAACCTTGCAGGAAAGCTAGGAATTAGGCATATTAATTTGTGGGCAGGAGGAAGTGTGATAAAACACAACCCCGGGTTATAGTAAAGAATGAAAAAGGCCAAAAAAAGAAAAATAACAAGTTGTCAACAGCAAGTAATTTGATTTGAGTAGGTCATTTCAACACCCATAGAAGCAGCAGTCAAGAAATCAAAAGATGCATTGCATTGGGCAAACCTGCTGCAAAGGACCTCTTAACAGTTTTGAAAAGCAAAGATGTCACTTTGGGGACTAAGGTGCGCCTGACCCAAGCCATGGTGTTTTCAGTCGCCTTATATGCGTGCAAAAGCTGGACAATGAGTAAGGAAGGCTGAAGAAGAATTGACACCTTTGAATTGTGGTGTTGGCAAAGAATATTGAATATACCATGAACTGCCAAAAGAACAAACAAATCTGTCTTGGAGGAAGCACAACCAGAATGCACCTTAGAAGCAAGAATGGAGAGACTATGTCTCACATACTTTATCATGTTATCAGTCCTTGGAGAAGGACATCATGCTTAGTAGAGGGTCAAAAAAAAGAGGAAGACCCTCATTGAGATGGATTGACATAGTGGCTGTAACAATGGGCTCAAACATAGCAACGATTGTGAGGATGGTGCTGGACCGGGCAGTGTTTCGTTCTGTTGTACATAGGGTTGCTATGAGTCGGAACCAACTCGATGGCACCTAACAACAACAACAACAACACATCAGATCAATAACGATCACGGAATCTTTTTCTTTTCTTTCTACATAATTTCAAAGTTTATTGCTTGGCATGATGATGTAAGCATATAAAATGGAGCAGATGACTATGGGAAATTGGCAAAAATCAAATTCTCTAGTATTTATTTCTGTCTGTTTGGCTGTGGCCAGTATTTCTCAAAGTGAGTGGGAAATCCATACCCACATGCTGAGTAAGATGTTCATGAGAATATCAGGGAACCTGTTTGTCAACCTTAATTGACAACTGATGTTTAAAAGAGAATAGAGCAATTCTCATAATATAATGGGAACGTATTGCTATTTAATGCCAGAAGAGGAAGACCCAATATATGTAAAGGCCTGTAGAAATTGGAAATACGGGCAAAATAATCCCCTTTTTGTTTCAGGAAAAGTAGTGCTCCAGGGATTGTTGGCAAATATTATTGTTTTTTAAAGTTACTGCTTAACAAATTCTGGGAAGTTGGAGGCTTCTGGGTGATGTGAATCACAAAGAAAGAATGCTCCATTTTGAGGATGAAACTTTTTAATGGAATACTGTTTGATCTTAGTGAATGAACAAAGCCAGGGGTCAGTGCCAGTTTGGAAGAATTTTCTGCCTTTTCCTATAGAGGCCCCTAGGTAAGGTCCTGCCCTTGGTTTGCTTCTTTCTTGGCCTCTTTGATGGGATGGTATCCTAAGATCACCTGCCTGTGGGACCCACTCGCATCTTTAGGGACAGTTCTTTCTTTTTTTTCCCCGATATCTAGAGTTATAAGTGTATGAATTTTGCTTAAACCCAGACAGCTTAGCAGAGCTCTACATATTCTTTTAAATAAATATTTATTAAGCATTGATTGCATACATGGTTCCTACCTTTAATGATCTTGATGATAGTGGTGATATCTATCAGTCAGGAACCACTCGGTAAAAAAAACTCTATATTTTAAACCAGAGGGAATTTAATACCGGGAACTGCTTACATAATGGTGTAAGAGCTGAGATGCCTAAGGGTATGGTGAGACATCCCAGGGATTAGTGAGAGCAATAAACTGCTACTTCCTTAGGGCAGAGGTGGTGTTAGCAGTACCCTGGAGCTGGAACTGTATGGATAGAACCTAGATGGGGCCTGACTGGTGGGAGCTGGGTCCCCAGAGGGAGAAGGGGCCATGGAGGAGGCACAGCTGTTTCAAGGAACATCACAGGAAGCTAAAAGAGAAAAAAAAAAAAGAGAGGCAGATGTTAAATATCTTGCCTTCTCCTGTCCCCTCTGTTTTCCAATCTTCCACCAGCGTCTTCCACTGGCCAAACGTACCAAGAACCAGAGGGAAGAGAACCTGGAAAAGGTAGTTCTCTCCAATACAGACTAGAGCAGGGGACTAGCAAGGAATAGATCTGAGAGCAAATAGGTTGTTTATGACTACCAAAAGACAGATACAAAAGCAATGATTGTAATGTGGTCAGTGCAGAAATAGCTGTGCACGGTACATACTATGGTGGCAGGTTGTATAAAGCTCTGTGCTGGGAGTGACTTCAGAAAGAAATATCATTTGAACCAATTCTTGATGAATAGGAGTTTTATGGTAGAAAAAGGCAGGGTGGGGTTTGGGGGAGAATGGGTACTTTTAAAGCAAGGAAATAGTATCTCAAAGATTTGGAGGGGTAAAGCTTATAGTCAAAGAGTTACAAACAACTCTGTGGGGCCAGAGCTTCAATGGATGGGAAGAGTGCAGAGGATGAGCCTAGAAAGTGTTTGGGCCCTGATGAGGGCCAGTCTTATGCTTAGGGCCAGAAGTAAGCCTGGGTTAGGACTGGCGAGAGTGTCATTGAAAGTTTCTGCCCATATCCGTGTTGGTGTGAAAATGTGGTGTATAGTGGAGAATCTGAAGAAAGGAAGGTTTCATGGCAGTAGGAAAACAGAGAAGGGAAATGAGCTGACCTTACCAGGGCAGAGCGCACAGAGGAGAGGTGAGCCTAGGGATATCAAGGATGTAGAACGCATAGGATTTGGGAACCTAAAACAGTCATTTCCACAATATCTTATGATTACAAAGGTCAATGCTATTCACTGTAGGAGGGGACTACACACAGGTGTGAATAAGAGGTAAGAATCATTGGGGCCATGTTGGAGGAGGCTGCTTACCATATCATTCATAGCCAATCTTAGATGTTTCGTTTACTTCCCCAATGCTTGCTTTATCTGCTCCCTCATGCCTAGGTTGTTTTAAAACAAATTCCCAGTATTTTATTCATACGTATGTCAGTAGATACAGGCAGTCTCTGGATTATGAATGAGTTCTGTTCCTAAATCTGTCTTTAAGTCAAATTCGTGTTAAGTTGGGACAGTTAGGTACGGTTCATATCTAACACCAGTTAGTCAAATATTTGTCTTAGTGTACAGTATATAGTGTTCATTTCTATGCATAAAAAACACTAAAGAAACACTTCCAGATACATTAAAACATCTTTAACGTAGTAATACAGTAATAATAATGTCTTGATGCACACCACAACGTAGCACCCGTTTGTTATTACAAACCATTGTATGTACCTCGAATTTTTAATATAATAGGTTTTACAGGAGTTGGTTCATAACTACAGGTTGTATGCAAGTCAGACGTTCGTAACTTGAGGGCTACCTGTATCTCTAAAAAATAAGGACATTAAAAATATAGCCACAATGCCATTTTAACACCTAAAAAATAAACAATACTTTCTTAATAAGATCCGATATTTAGCCAGCTTTCAAATTTCCTCGACTTCAATGTTAGAAGCACATACAAATCAGACTTAGAAGGAATAATACCAGAATGCTTCTTAGAAGTGGGGATGATAAAATTTGGTCCTCCTCCAGACTTAATGGTCTGACTGAGACTAGAGAGGCCCCAGAGGTCATGGTCTCTGGACCTTCTGTTAGCCCGAGACTGGAACCATTCCTGAAACCAACTCTTCAGACAGGGATTGGACTAGACTATAAGACAGAAAATGATACTGGTGAGGAGTGAGCTTCTTGGCTCAAGTAGATACATGAGACTATGTGGGCAGCTCCTGTCTGAAGGTGAGATGAAAAGGCAGAGGGGAACAGGAGCTGGTTGAATGGACTTGGGGAATACAGGGTGGAGAGGAGTGGGCTGTTTCATTAGCGGGAGAGCAGCTAGGAGTACATAGCAAGATGTGTATAAGTTTTTGTATGAGAGACTGACTTGATTTGCAAACTTTCACTTAAAGCACAATAAAAAATTTTTTCTTTTTGTTTTCCTTATTTTGAATATGTCATCAGGAAAGACCAATCCCTAAAAAAGGACATCATGTTTGGTAAAGTAGAGGGTCAGCAGAAACGAGAGAAACCCTCAGTGAGATGGATTGACACAATAGCCACAACAGTGGGCTTGAACATATCAAAGATTTTGAAGATGGCACAGGACTGGGCAAGTGATTCGTTTCATTTTACATAAGGTTGCCATGTGTCAAAAGCAACTTGACAGCAACTAACAACAACAATGTGTGTATATATATATATATGTACATATATATACACATACATATATGTGGAAACCCTGGTAGTGTAGTGGTTAAGTGCTACGGCTGCTAACCAAGAGGTCGGCAGTTCAAATCCTCCAGGCTCTCCATGGAAACTCTACGGGGCAGTTCTACTCTGTCCTATTGGGTCGCTATGAGTCAGAGTCGACTCGACAGCACTGGGTTTGGTTTGGTTTTTTTATATATATATATATGTATTTATTTTATAATTTGCTTATTTGAGTCATGATCTTAATAAGGTCTGTATATTGAATTAGTTAATATGACTATTAAGTCTTTTAATCTATGGGTTCACACTTCACCCTATTTTATTTAATAATTTCATTTATTTGTGGAAAAAAATAGGTTATTTGCCTAACAGTCTGGATTTTGATGATTGGGGTGTCATTTAACATGTTTCTTCCTTCCATGTATTTCTCATACAGACATCAACATTTAAGGAGTCATTAGAGAAAATGGTGCTTATAAATATACAATTTTGCTGAATGACCTCGTGTTGAGATTGGTATTTGGCCAAAGCCAGTACTATTATCACAGAATGAAGTTCTGGTACATAAGAATAAAGCTGAAATCTTATTTTTAAATGTAATTATTATTATTACTCTTTATTATTTAAAATTGAATAGTCCAGTTTAAAGCCTTTGATCTCCTGGTGTAGAAATAATCATTCTTCAGTGCTGTCGCTCGCTAGACTTTCCTGTGGTCCCTGAGCTGCACATTTACAATACAGTATTGAGTTATTGTTTGCTTTCAGTTGAGATCGGTGGAGGAGCAATATACTTTTTATGTTTGTTTTTCTCGAATACTTTTCTTTATCTTCTTTATTGTGTTTGCACCAAAGATAATTTATGAATCTTGCATTCAGATTTTTGAGCTCTTCCCACTTGTGAAACTTTGAGGTGGTGTCTTAGGCTGGGTTCTCTAGAGAAGTAAAACCAGTAAAATATATAAGTAGATATATAGAGAGATTTATATCAAAGAAACGGCTCATGCAATTGTAGAGGCTGGAATGTCCCAAGTCTGTGGATTAGGATAGAGGCCTCTCCCAATTCATGTAGCTGCAGGGGCTGGTGAACCCAAGATCGGCAGGTCAGGAAGCAGGGCTCTTGCTCAAATGCTGTGAATATCAATGAATCCCAGGAATGGCAGGCAAGACTTCAAGGCTTCTCCTGATTCACGTAGCTGGAGGGGCTGGTGAACCCAAGATTGGCCAGTTGGAGAGCAGGGCTCTTGCTCACCGGCTGTAAAGACCGACAAATCCCAAGACTGACAAGTCCCAAGAACCAGAGGTCAGACGAACAGGAGGCAGCCAGGATCCAGAGTGAGCAAAAAAGCCAGAATGTCTGCTTATATTCAGATGTAGGCCACACCCCCAAGGAAACTCCTTTTCAACTGATTGGCTACTCATGGCAGATCCCATTTGGGAGCGATCACATATAAGCACTGAGAATCATGGTCCAGCCAAGCTGACACACAATCTTAACCATAACTGGTGGCAAAGTAGACATTCTGCTTTCATGAGTCCAAATAGGACTTTTTCTTGAAAGACAAGTGGCCTAGTGTAATTAAATAGCTGAAAGTTAAGTGTAGCTGTTAAAGGAGATTTTATTTATTTTTGTGAATGCTAGTATACCTAGACACCCCACAAAGACCAAAATTATATCTTCTGTCTATAAATTTAACTTGTATTGTTTTTACTGAAATTTTATAAACATTTTTATTCAAAGGATAGAATATTCTTGCTAAAGATATCTAGTTTACATATCCTTTACTAAAATTTATATTAACAAATATATTTCCTTATTTAACTATTTGAAAGCCCTTAATTGTTTTTGTAAATAAAATAGACAAATTTCACAATTACCGTTAATTATTGAAGAATTTTACTCTTGTAGTGATAAATATTCTTCAACTAACGCATAGAGTTTCTGCATATATAAGAGTAATATTTTCTACTCCAAGTTACAGCTAGGATATTTATTTACCTTTGAAACTCAATATTTGGATATTGACAATAAATCTGAATGACACGCTTTTTCTGTGTTACTGTGATATGATCAGATATGGTGGTAACCTACGCTCAAGTTTACCATCATATCTGATTATCGGTAGGCACAAGTTCAGGCACGCCAGAAATAACAGTGAAGTTGGCACTTGGCTATTTGGCCTTGCAGAGCTGAAGCTGAATATTAGTTTAGTACTGAAGTGGAAGGATGCTGAGAGAGAATGTTCAGGTAAGTAGGAGGAGAACCAGGAAAGAATAAGTAATTATTTCAAGAAATATTTATTTAATGTCTATTAGGGGTCAAGCATTTCCAAGACATTTGGAAGTCATATGTGCAAAATGCATCTTACTGTTTTATAACCAAATAATATATACAAATTATTCAGTGGTTTCCTTTGTATTCACAAGTGATTTTAAGCAAAACGTTTACAAGGAAAATAATGTAGTCTTTGCTTAGTACTTAGTAGAGAGTAGTGGGTAATGGTTCTCCAACTTTAATGTGCCTTAGAATCAACTGGAGGACCCCACCCCTAGAGATTCTGATTCAGTAGTTTTGGAGCAGGGTCTGAGAATTGCACTTCTAACAAGTTGTTAGGAGATGCTGATGTTGCTAGTTCCAGGACCTCACTTTGAGAACCATTGTTTAGACTAGCTAGCTCTTGAGTGCGGTCCAGTTGATTCCATATCATAGCAACCCTGTATGACAGAGTAAAATGACTGCATAGGGTTTCCTAGGTTGTAATCTTTATGGGAAAAGATTGCGAGGTCTTTTCTCCAATGGAGCATGTTCAAACCGCTGACCTTTCAGTTCAACCAGGCACTTAACCATTGTGCCACCAGGGTTCCTTAGCGCTTGCCTAGGGAATCACAAAGATGTCACTTTGAGGACTACGGTGCACCTGACCCAAGCTATGGTATTTTTAATCACCTCATATGCATGTAAAAACTGGACAATGAATAAGGATGGCTAAAGAAGATTTGATGCCTTTGAATTATGGTGTTGGCAAAGAATATTGAATATACCATGGACTGCCGAAGAACAAACAAATCTGTCTTGGAAGAAGTACAACCAGAATACTCCTTGGAAGCAAGGATGGTGAGACTTCGTTTTGTATGCTTTGGACAAGTTATCAGGAGGGACTAGTTCCTGGAGAAAGATATCATGCTTGGTAAAGTAGAGGGTCAACAAAAAAGGAAGACCCTCAACAAGATGGATTGACACAATGGCTGCAACAGTGGGCTCAAACATAGCAACGATTGTGAGGATGGTGCAGGACTGGGCAGTGTTTCCTTTTATTGTACCTAGGGTCGCTATGAGCCAGAATCTACTCGACGGCACCTAGTAAAAACAACAGGGAATCACAATCACCACTATGAGTCTGAATTGAAAAATAGAAACATAAACTCCTAGAGGTCACAAACTATGTCTTATGCATTCATGTAGACCCAGCACCAAATCCAATGGGAGGCATGTAGTTTCTAGTTTAATGCTCGTGGAATTGAGTTGCATCCAAAGTCAGGAACGCCAATAATACTGCAGGTCTTCACTTCACTTTCCAATTTCTTGTCATCCACTGGAATAAGATTGACAGTCATAGAGTTCAGTGTTGAAGTCATCCTGGTTGGCACAGGCCTTTTGAACTGATCCTTAGAATGTTCAAACTGCTGCTGAGATTGGGCAACGGGGTGGGTGGTGGTGAGGCTGGCTGTTGTTATTTTCTGTGCCTCTTATACTCTTTCACTGTCTGCAATAAAAAAAAAAAGGCAACTGAAAAATTGACCCTTGGCCATCTGATGCTGTAAAGATTTCAGCCTAGGAATCCCTATGGAGCAGCTCTACTCTGTCGTATAGGGTTGCTACGTATGGGTCACAATCAACTCAATGGCACACAACAACAACACAGCCCGGAGGACTCCATCTATTTGGAGCAGTGAGGAGTGGCCAAGAGCAGTGCTTGTGTGCAGTCAATGGAATGGATGTTCTACAAAAAAAAAAAAAAAAAGCTTCTATTAATATCTTTATACAAGCTTCTTTTAGCTTTCATAAATTGTGGAAATGCTAGTCACATACTTCCAAATTGCTCTGCAAAAGGGCTTTACCATGGTTTTCATTTTACTTCCAAGAATAGGATTTCTTTACAGATTTGCAGATACTGGATGTTATTAATCCTTTTAATTATTTTCATCATTGGGGAAAATTAATATTTTTGTTATTTTAAGTTACGTTTTCCTGAATCCTAGTGAGATTAAGCAAATTTCGTGTTTATCGTCCATTTGTATTTCTTTTTTTATCCTTGCTTGTTTATTTTTCATTTGTTTTCAATTGAGTTGATTCTTTCCTCTTATCTGTAATCACTTTTTCTTAATTATGAATTATAATCCATCATAGATTATATGTTCTATCAGTCTATTGATTGTCTTCTAATATGGAGCCCTGGTGGCGCAGTGGTTAAGTGCTTGGCTGCCAACCAAAATGTTGGCGATCCGAACTCATCCAGTGGCTCCATGGGAGAAAGACCTGGCAATCTGCTCCAGTAAAGATTACAACCTGAAAAACCCAATGGGGCACTTCTACTCTGTCATAAGGGATTGCTACGAGTCGAAATGAACTCAGTGGCACCTAAAAACACAACAACATGTTAGTATATATACGTTTAAAACTCTTATCCAGTCAATTGCTTTTTGGCTTTTGAGTTTTCTGTCTCACACTAACCATTCATAAGATAATAAAAAGATACTTCATACTTTTCAATTTAATTTAACATTTATATGTTTTGTTCTTTAATCCATCTGGAATTTATTTTTAGTAAGGCATGGGATAGTGATCCAAACAAGGTAAAGAATGTCTATATAAAACTAACAGTAAACATTATTATACCTCATGAAAGATGAGTCCTGTTAACATCAGAAATAAGATAAGAATGCCATCTCTTATCATGAGTATTTAACATTGTCTGGACTTTTAGCCAATGAAATAAGACAATGAAAGAAAGAAAGATGGAACACATTTGGAAAGGAGAAAATGTTTTTTGTAAAGAACAACAGTATCATTGTCTATCTAGAAAACTCAAGACCAGTAGTAAAAAACGATTAGTCTGATAAAAAGAATTTTTTTTTTTTATGGAGTTAGCTCCAACTCATACTGACTTTACGTATAACAGAACAAAGTGTTACATATATCATCACTAATCTTTTAATTTTTAAATGTTTTTATATTCCCCATTTCCTCCTCTCCCCAGCCTCTGGTAGTCACTAATCTTTTTTTGCCTCAATAGATTCATGTATTCTGTTGTTGTTGTGTGCCATCAAGTCCATTCTGACTCATAGTGACCCTATAGGACAGAGTAGAACTGCCCCATAAGATTTCTGAGGAGTAGCTGGTGGATTTGAACTGCCGACCTAATTAGCAGCTGAGCTCTTAACCACTGAGCCGCCAGGGCTCCAAGGAGATCTGCTCCAGTGAAGAGTTCAGACTAGGAAACCCTATAGGACAGTTCTACTCTGTCCTTCAGGGTTGCTAGAGGGTCACTATGACTCGAAATCAACTCGATTGTAATGTTTTTTTTTTTTTTTCTCTCTTGAAGTGGCTGTTTGAACTGCTGACCTTTTGGTTAGAAATTGAGTGCTTAACCATTGTACCACCAGGCTGTCTTCTTGCCTATTCTAGTTATTTTATATAAGTGGGATTATACAATATTTGTTCTTTTGTGTCTGACTTATTTCACTGAGAATGATGTTTTCAAGGTTCATCTGTGTAGTGGCATGATCAGAATTTCATTTCTTTTTTATGGCTGAATAATACTCCGTTGTATGTATATACCACATTTTGCTCGTTCCTACATGTGTTGATTAACACTCGGGTTATTTCCACCTTTTGGGTATTGTGAAAAATGCTGCAGTGAACATTGGGGTACATTGTTGTTTTCCTTTTTAAATTGGATTGTGTATTGAATTTTACCAAACACTTCTTTAGCTCTATTAAAGTTCCTTTTCCCCCTTTTGTTCTGTTATTGTCGTGAATTATATTCTAGATATAAATTCTACCTAGTCATAACATTAGTCTCTTGATATTCTGCTGGATGCAATTTTCAAATACTTTATTCATATCACTTCATAAATGAAACTAACTTATGAACTATTAATCATATATTGATTGATTCAAGGCCTCTGCTGCTCTTTGTTCAATCTGAGTTGAGGTTATTATGCTCTCTTCTGCTCTTTGCAGTATTTCTCTCGTGTATGTTTCTATTTTCAAAGACTTACTCATGATTAATAGTCACTGATGAGACTTTCTTCTATTTCCCAGGGCTTGTTGGATTTACTCCTTTTAAAAATATATTTTCTGTTACAGTAAAAGAATTTGGGTGGGAGGGTTGGCAGTCATCTGTGTTTAGTCTATCATCTTGATCCAATTCCAATATAGTTGTTGTTGTATTTATGAAAAAATGTTACGCCTATTTTGTAACTTTCTGTGCCACTAAATTTTCTTTTTATCAGACTAATCGTTTTTTACTACTGGTCTTGAGTTTTCTAGATAGACAATGATACTGTTGTTATATACAGAAAACAACATTATCTCCTTTCCAAATGCGTTCCATCTTTCTTTCTTTCATTGTCTTATTTCATTGGCTAAAAGTCCAGACAATGTTAAATACTCATGATAAGAGATGGCATTCTTATCTTATTTCTGATGTTAACAGGACTCATCTTTCATGAGGTATAATGTTTACTGTTAGTTTTATATAGACATTCTTTACCTTGTTTGGATTATATCCCTCTGTTCTATTTCTAAGGAGCCCTGGAAGTGCAATGGTTAAGTGCTTGGTTGCTAAGCAAAAGGTCAGCGATTTGAACCCACCCAGCAGCTCTAAGGGAGAAAGACCTGGCGATCTGCTTCTGTAAAGATTACAGCCAAGAAAATCTGTGGGGCAGTTCTACTCTGTCACATGGAGTCACTATGAGTAGGAATTGACTCAACAGCACACAACAACAACATTTTATTTCTGGATTACTAAGCAATTTTTTAAAAAATTAGATATTGATCTTGGATTTTTAACAAATTTCTTTTTGACCTTTATTCAGAAGACCATTTTTTTCTCCTTTGACTCAATGAAATAAATACATTTCCTGACTGAGAGAGGCCACTGTCATCCTTTTCTCCTTGGCTTTCTTTCATCATCCTCCTATTATCATAGCAGAACAGGATGAACAGCAAGACCCTGAGGAGGGATAGGGTGTCTCCTGGCAGTGAAATGGCAAGATGGATGGACTGAAGTGTGCTTTTCTAGTTCCTTTTTCAGTTTGATAATAAATTCTCATCAATTTCCAAAAACCCAACCCATTCCCCAAAAGAACAAGGGCCTGCAGAGAGTCAGCTTCCTGGCTAGGGTAGCAGGTACGTGCTGTAAGCCATTGGATCGGATGAAGCCAACTGGAGAACAGGATAGAAACCAAGATCCTGGCTCTTTACCAACAAAATAACCAGGCACAGACATCACAACTTTTCTTTTTGCCAGTTCACATACCAAAAGCGGATGCAGGGGCTGGGTTAATTAAGACTCTCTCCATTGTAGCTTCTGTACCCCCTCCTCATTTTGTTTATTTTTTTGAGTGGGGGTTTGGTTCTGAAACCCTTCATCTTTGGCAATTTTCTTTAATGCTAAGTCTTAGAACTAAATCTCAGGATTTTCAATGGCTATGGGTGAATGTTTTTCTCGTGAACACTGTTTGGCAAATGTGCCCAATTATCTTCTTTGGTCATAATTATTTCCACAAGGTACATTCTGGACTTTTCTAACTGAATATGAGGCTAATGAATTATGTGTTTGGGACCTTTTTTTTTTTTTTAAAGTGCGTATTCAGCAGAGTCATGGAAGATGAACCACCTTTCCATGAGTGCGTGATTGTAAAGTCTTTTCTTAGTATTTAACTACAGGATCAGATATCAGCTTAAAAAAATTTAAGGCCCTAGTGATGGGCCTAGTAGGCTAGGTTCCTAAATTGTGGAAGAGTATTCAGGAAGATTTGCTATTCAAAAATATGCTCTGATATGACCTCCAGGCTGCCACACTCAAGACCTCCAGCACCTTGACCAACTGAACCAGTGAGGGCCTTCATTGCCTTTGCTAGCCATAACTCCCTTTTAAGGGAATTTACCTGTTCACAGCCCTATTGAGTGGTGACAGCTCTATTTATGCCATTTGTCTCCATCCCTACCACCCCAACACACGTGTGCATGACTTAGGGGTGACCCAACCCTAGGCTGGTCAGTGACCTTGTTCAACATGTTTTTGGATGAATTAGATTGCTCTCTCAGTGAAGAGGGTTGGAAGCACTGACTAAGCCACCTCAGGGATGGACATGAAGAACATAGATAAAGTTAGGGCAAGAGAGGTCTTAACAGGGCAGGCACAAGTCAAAATCATGAGGGCAGAAAGACTATGAGGAAACAGATGACAATGGGTGGCAAAAAAGAGAACAGAACAGATATGCTGAGAAAAGCAGAGAAGCCCTGAGTGAAAAAGTGACCTTGGGTCCTGATGGTCCCCTGGCTCCAGTTCTCATGAGCAAGGAGGATGTGCTATAGTTTCCTGTGCTTGGATTTCTGTGACATCCCTGTGTACTCTTATAATACCCACCATTTATAAAGCTTAGCCTGAGTATTCTCACAATCAAAAGACTCAGACTAAAAAATTGGCAATATGGGGAAATTTACTTTTATGCAGTTAGTGGAAACTGTTCCTAATTTTCTCTCCTTCTTATGGAAAACCTTGTAGGATTGGAACATGAATTTCTTGGTGCAGGCTGGGAAGGTCCAAAGCTTTAGGATTCAAGGTTTACTGGCAGAGCTGAGAACTTTTCATATTTTTCTTCACCCAGAGGAATGGAGATCTGTCAGCTCAAGGAGGTTTATTCTAATGCTTTCAAGCCATGAGTGCTGAACTATTTATAAATAATGCTGGGTAGACTGTCTCCCACAGGTCCACTGCACCTCCAGAAGTGTTCTTGGTGACAATGTCACTCATTCCACATCCCAATTCTTTGGTGAACAAAAGAGCAAAAAGTGAAAAGTAATTGTAGGGAGTCAGTGAACATATTAGGAAAATATTTCTGTAATCAGCTGAGTGGAGAAAGAGAAGCCTGCGTTATAGAAGTTTGCCCAGGAATTTTCTGAACACTCCAGTATTCTTGTGGAGCCCGCAGCCATCCTCCCAGGCTTGATTCATGGAGTAACTTTTTTAATTGAGACTTGAAGACTAGTGTATTAGTCAAGATTCTCCAGGGAAACAGAACCAAAATCCAACCCATTGCTATGGAGTCAATTCTGACACATAGCAACTCTATAGGACAGAGTAGAACTGTTTCACAGGGTTTCCAAGGAGCAGCTGGTGGATTCGTACAGCCCACCTTATGGTTGGCAGCCATCGCTCCTAACCACCACACCACCAGGGCTCCAACAGAACCAATAGGAAACTATATACATATATTAAGCAAAAAAACCAAACCTGCTGCTGTCAAGTCGATTCTGACTCATAGCAACCCTATACGACAGAGTAGAACTGCCCCATACGGTTTCCAAGGAGTACCTGGTGGATTTGAACAGTTGACCTTTTGGTTAGCAGCCATAGGTCTTAACCACTATGCAACCAGGGTTTCCATATATATATACCTTTATTTCCAACCAGTTGTTCCTAATTTTCTCTCTTTACTGGAAACCTTATTATTTTATTTATTTTTTAAAAGAATTGGCTTATGCAATTATGGGGTCTGGCGATAAATCCCTGGAAACCTCAGCAGCAGTCCATATTAGTAGGCCAGGAGGTGGGGCGGAAACTCTGGCAGAGTATTTATTTTAGAATTTTAAGGCAGAATTCCTTTTCCCTTGGGAAAACTTTAGTTTTTACCTTTAAGGGCCTTTGACTGATTGGATAAGGCCTGCCCACATTATGGAGGATAATTTGCTTTACTGTCAACTGATTGTAAATGTTAATCATATATAAATATCTTCACAGCAACATCTAGATGAGTGTCTGACCAAACAATTGGGGCCCATAGCTATTATGAATTGAATTGTGTTCTCTCAAAATATGTGTTAGAATCCTAGTCCCCAAACCTGTGGATGTAATCCTGTTTGGAAATAGGGTTGTCTTTGTTATATTAATTAGATCTTACCTGAATAGGGCAGGCTCTAAGTCTAATCATTTCTGAGTTATAAAAAGACAGATTAGACACAGAGGCACATACACACAATGGGGAAGACAGATGCCAAATGAGGATCGCCAAAGAATCAAGGAACATCTGGGGCTATTGACGAGGAAGGAATTGACTGGGCTAACACCCTGATTTGGACTTGTAGCCTCCGGAACTGTGCGAAAATGAATTTCTATCCTTTAAAGTAAACCCACTTGTGCTACATCAACACTAGGAAACTAAGACAATGTTGTTGTTGTTGTTAGGTGCCGTCGAGTCGGTTCCGACTCATAGCGACCCTATGCACAGCAGAATAAAACACTGCCCGGTCCTGTGCCATCCTTACAATCATTGTTATGTTTGAGCTCATTGTTGCAGCCACTGTGTCAATCCACCTCGTTGAGGGTCTTCCTCTTTTCCGCTGACCCTGTACTCTGCCAAGCATGATGTTCTTCTCCAGGGACTGATCCCTCCTGACAACATGTCCAAAGTATGTAAGACACAGTCTCGCCATCCTTGTCTCTAAGGAGCATGCTGGTTCCAAGGATAGTTCCTTCTTTTGGCAGTCCATGGTATATTCAAAATTCTTCACCAACATCACAATTCAAAGGTGTCAAATCTTCTTCGGTCTTCCCTATTCATTGTCCAGCTTTCAAATGCATATGATGTGATTGAAAATACCATGGCTTGGGTCAGCACACCTTAGTCTTCAGAGTGACATCTTTGCTCTTCAAGACTTTGAAGAGGTCCTTTGGAGATTTGCCCAATGCAATGCATCTTTTGATTTCTTGACTCCTGCTTCCATGGCTGTTGATTGTGGATCCAAGTCAAATGAAATCTTTGACAACTTCAATCTTCTCTCAGTTTATCATGATGTTGCTCATTGGTCCAGCTGTGAGGACTTTTGTTTTCTTTATGTTGAGGTGTAATCCATACTGAAGGCTGTGGTCTTTGATCTTCATTAGTAAGCACTTGAAGTCCTCTTCACTTTCAGCAAGGAAGGTTGTGTCATCTGCATAACACAGGTTGTTAATGAGTCTTCCTCTAATCCTGATCCACCATTCTTCTTCAAATAGTCCAGCTTCTCGGGTTATTTGTTCAGCACACAGATTGAATAGGTATGGTGAAAGAATACAACCCTGATGCACACTTTTCCTGACTTTAAACCAATCAGTATCCCCTTGTTCCATCTGAACAACTGCCTCTTGATCTGTGTAAAGGTTCCTTGTGAGCACAATTAAGTGTTCTGGAATTCCCATTCTTCCCAGTGTTATCCATAGTTTGTTATGATCCACACAGTCGAATGCCTCTGCGTAGTCAGTAAAACACAGGTAAACATCCTTCTGGTATTCTCTGCTTTCAGCCAGGATCCACCTGACATCAGCAATGATATCCCTGGTTCCACATCCTCTTCTGAAACCAGCTTGAATTTCTGGCAGTTCCCTGTCGATATACTGCTGCAGCTGTTTTTGAAAGATCTTCAGCAGAATTTTGCTTGCGTGTGATATTAATGATATTGTTCTATAATTTCCACATTCGGTTGGATCATCTTTCTCGGGAATAGGCATAAATATGTATCTCTTCCAGTCAGTTGGCCAGGAAGCTGTTTTCCATATTTCTTGGCATAGATGAGTGAGTACCTCCAGCACTGCATCTGTTTGTTGAAACATCTCAATTGATATTCCATCAATTCCTGGAGCCTTGTTTTTCGCCAATGCCTTCAGAGCAGCTTGGACTTCTTCCTTCAGTACCATCGGTTCCTGATCATATGCCACCTCTTGAAATGGTTGAATATCGACTAATTCTTTTTGGTATAATAACTCTGTGTATTCCTTCCATCTTCTTTTGATGCTTCCTGTGTCATTTAATATTTTCCCCATGGAATCCTTCACTATTGCAACTTGAGGCTTGAATTTTTTCTTCAATTCTTTCAGCTTGAGAAATGCTGAGCGTGTTCTTCCCTTTTGGTTTTCCATCTCCAGCTCTTTGCACATGTCATTATAATACTTTACTTTGTCTTCTTGATATGCCCTTTGAAATCTTCTGTTCAGTTCTTTTACTTCAACAATTCTTCCTTTTGCTTTAGCTGCTCGACGCTCAAGAGCAAGTTTCAGAGTCTCCTCTGACATCCATCTTGGTCTTTTCTTTCTTTCCTGTCTTTTCAGTGACCTCTTGCTTTCTTCATGGATGATGTCCTTCCACAACTTGTCTGGTCTTTGGTCACTAGCGTTCAATGCGTCAAATCTATTCTTGAGAAGGTCTCTAAATTCAGGTGGGATATATTCAAGGTCATATTTTGGCTCTTGTGGACTTGCTCTGATTTTCTTCAGTTTCAGCTTCAGCTTGAACTTGCATATGAGCAATTGATGGTCTGTTCCACAGGCAGCCCCTGGCCTTGTTCTGACTGCTGATATTGAGCTTTTCCATCGTCTCTTTCCACAGATGTAGTCAATTTGATTTCTGTGTGTTCCATCTGGCGAGGTCCATGTGTGTAGTTGCTGTTTATGTTGATGAAAGAAGGTATTTGCAATGAAGAAGTCATTGGTCTTGCAAAATTCTATCATTCTGTCTCCGGCATTGTTTCTATCACCAAGGCCATATTTTCCAACTACTGATCCTTCTTCTTTGCTTCCAACTTTTGCATTCCAATCACCAGTAATTATCAATGCATCTTGATTGCATGGTCGGTCAATTTCAGACTGCAGCAGCTGATAAAAATCTTCTATTTCTTCATCTTTGGCCCTCGTGGTTGGTGCGTAAATTTGAATAATAGTCGTATTAACTCGTCTTTCTTGTAGGCGTATGGATATTATCCTATCACTGGTATCATTGTACTTCAGGATAGATCTTGAAATGTTCTTTTTGACAACAAAAGCAACACTGTTTCTCTTCGAGCTGTCATTCCCAGCATAGCAGACTATATGATTGTCAGATTCAAAATGGCCAATATCGGTCCATTTCAGTTCACTAATGCCTAGGATACCAATGTTTATGCATTCCATTTCATTTTTGACAATTTCCACTTTTCCTGGATTCATGCTTTGTACATTCCAGCTTCCGGTTATTAATGGATGTTTGCAGCTGTTTCTTGTCATTTTGAGTCGTGCCACATCAGTAAATGAAGGTCCCGAAATCTTTACTCCATCCATGTCATCTACTTTGAGGAGGCAGCTCTTCCCCAGTCATCTTTTGAGAGCCTTCCAACCTGAGGGGCTCATCTTCTAGCACTGTATCAGACAATGTTCTGCTGCTATTCATAAGGTTTTCACTGGCTAATACTTTTCAGAAGTAGATTGCCGGGTCCTTCTTCCTAGTCCAGCTACTTAACACATAAAATTAACCACCACAGATGGGTAGGATTTGGATGTTCAGACACAAGAAGAATGGCATTCCTTTTGAAGAAAATACTATGACTGAGGTGTGAAGGAGGTCAAGTATGCTGTGTATACGGAGAATTAAACCAAAAACCAAACCGGTTGCCGTCGAGTCAATTCCAGCTCATAGTGACCCTATAGGTCATTGTAGAACTGCCCCATAGGGTTTCCAAGGTGCAGCTGGTGAATTTTAACTGCTGACCTTTTGGTTAGTAGCCAAACTATTAACCACTGCGCCACTAAGCACAATTCAATTTGACTGGGGTGCTAAGTGTATGTGAAGTGGGGAGATGCGTGCTGAAGCCAGAAAGGCAATTTGGGACCAAATTCTGCAATGCCATGTAGGCAGAAAAAGTGAGCATCAGAGGCTGATGAACAGGGCAGCCATCCATCAGTTGCCCTTAGGGGTATTAACCTGGAAGCAATGTGTTGGGAGAATTGGAGTGAGGAGGTGGAAGAAGTCAAGAGACCTATTGTAGGATAGTAAGAGAATACCCTATTTTTGTGCAAATAATGCACGGCTCCTACATTTCCTTGCCAGCCACTCCCTCCCCTTCAAGGTGTTTTCCTAAGTGGCCACTATGTCAATTTTTTTACATGTTGCTGTAAAAAAATTAGCATAGCACACTTACAAAAATACCTGGGGGTTGGTGGGGAGGGCACAGCTGACAAACATAGAAAGTGCATGGTATTTTAGTAAAAATGCAGTAGTGGTAGTTTTAATAAAAGGAGAACAAGAAGAGTGCAGATGAGAAAGAAATCACAGACAACTGGCTCATGTGGGCCATGAAAAGAAGCAGCTTGAGTTGACCTTGGAAGTTGCATGCTTGTGCTGTTGGAGGGGTCACGGTGCCTTTCAGGAACATGAGAAATTTCAGAGGAGGAGGAGAAGGTAAAGGAGGAGGAGAAGGTAAAGGAGGAGGAAAGGTCTTCTTGAATCATTTTAAGGAGCTTCAAGGACTCAACTGATGCGTTACCATCAGATTTAAACACACCCCGTCTTGGTTAGGGAGAGACCCAGAAAGATACACTTATGTCATGGCTAAATTAGGCTGAATGTTTCGTGGCTACACTGGGGGAAGTGTCTTAGTCTATGTCTGTAACATATATGCACTAAATTCTTCAATGTGTTTGTAATTTGTATAAAATTTTCAGAAACCCAGTCTTTTTTTTTTTTTCTTTTCCAAGAGAGCTAAGCTATCTTATGGCCTATAGACTTGGGTTTTTACTTCGTTGTCATAATTTTATCCTCATTTAAAAGGTTCCCGAATGCTACCAATTGATGACACCAAAAACAACAACAACAACAACAAAAAAACCCCCTAAGGCTTTGTGTCTTAGCACATTGCGTCTCTGATAAGACATTCTTCCCACAATGACAGTTGAAAGATCTCTGGATGTGACTGATGGGCCAGTAATTTTGAGAGAATTTAGAGTTTTAATTACTGTTTTATTCAATTGCAAGTGGATATGGTGGAAAAAAAAAAAGCCATCTACAAAGGAAATAATTGTTCCAAAGAATTACATCTGCACTTCATTCTCTGTCAAAAATTTCTCATTAAATATGTGTTTCTTTAAAAGTAACTCAAAGCAGCTGATGAAATACAAGAGCATGGAAAGTTTCAAATCCCAGTGCAAATTTGGATTCATCAAAGATCATTTGCCAGAGACTTGACTCAATGGCAAAAGAGCTTCTCACTATTCCTCACATCCCTTAGCTGGTTTACATACTTATGGTTCAGATGCCTGCAGTTTTATTTCCATAGCTGGGTATTTTCCACTTAAACACTTCCTTTTCATAATACTTATGGTGTCTCTGGAGTGTTATTGCTGTTTGACTTTTCCCTTTAGTAATGACTTTGCCTCTTGAGTTTCTTTACTTTAAGAGAGTGGAAGAAGAAAGAAACAAGACATGCTCTCCTAAAGAATATCCTAAAAACCATCCCAGGATGTCTGAACTACTGTCAAAGACCAGTGTGCGAGAAAATGCAGTTAATCATGATTAGTTTCAAACATTCTCCAGCTTTTCTGAAACCACGAAAGCAGGCCTACCTATGGAAGAGTAAGACCCAAGAAAAATATGACCACCTCCTTGAAGCTGGCACTGCCAACAAAAAACTAAAGCAATACATGGAGAAAAAAAGAGGAACAGAGACAAGCTCATAGGTCACATTTTACTGATGCTCTCTAGAAGAGGAGAAAGCAGCCACCTCATCCATGAACTTGTTGAGCACATACTATGTGTAAGGACAGACTGCCAAATGCTACGGGATATATTTGCCTGGTACCAAGTAGGCGCTCAATAAATGTTTTTTTTTTTAAAGAAATGAACGAATGAATGAGTGAATAAACAAATGACAAGACTGACTGTGGAAAGACTCAAATGCCAGTAGAATTCATTGCACACACAGCTAGGAAAAAAGCTTGTTAAAGTGACGTTCAACAAAAAGGAGAAGCTGCTTCGTTAGAATCAACTCCAAATGGCAGGTAGGGGTGTGCCTCCATAGCAGCCCTTGGAGGGGTCTACTAACTGAAACAATAAAGGGGTCAAGTGAAGATGACTAAACTATGCTAGTGAGAAAGAACTGTTGTTGTTAGGTGCCACTGAGTCGATTTCAACTCACAGCGAACCCATTCGACAGAATAAGACTGTCCCATAGGGTTTTTTTTTTTTTTTTTTTTATAGGGTTTCCTAGGCTGTAATCTTTTCAGGAGTAGGTCACTAGGCCTTTTTTCCTATGGAGCCTTTTGGTTAGTAGCTGAGCACTTAACTGTTGCATCTCCAGGGCTCCTTAAAAAAGAATTACATGTTTTATTCTATATTAATTTAACCCAGGGACTGATTACTCAATAAGCAAGGTATGGATTACCTAATGAGCAAGATACGCACCAGTTTACTTGTGCTTTCTTACTAATTTGTAGTGCACAATTTCACCTGTTTTTCACCACATCTCATGTGAAATTATGCACTGCAGGTTAGTAAATAGACACGTGTAAGCCTGTGCATACCTTGCTTACTGGTTAATCAGCCCCTGAACCATTATATATTCATAGGTGTTAGGGATGTAGAGGGAATTCTGATAGTGACACCACTCCCTCCTCTCTGAAGAACTGCTGAAAACCATTGCCCAGAGTGGATCAGAGGAGCAGTTTCTGTTCTGGTCTGCTCCAGGTCCCTCTTCTCCCAGCTTCTGCTGACTCTCTTCTGAGTCTGACTCTGGTCCTTCACCTACTCTGCCTGCTCAGAAATCAGCCACTTCCTTGTTTCGTGGTCTTTATTACTTACTATTCGTTTTTCATTTGCAGATTATTCTGTCTCTGAAGATGTTATTGCTCAAATTTCACTTTAAATACAGTCTACATCCGTTGATATTTGTATAAGTTTTACTTCCCTCTAATAAATCATCCCCCCCCCAAAAAAAAACAAACCCATTGCCATTGAGTCTATTTTGATTTGTAGTGACCCTATAGGACAGAGTAGAACTGCCCCATAGGGTTTCCAAGGAGCGACTGGGGGATTTCAGCTGCCGACCTTTTGATTAGCAGCCGAGCTCTTAAACTACTGTGCCACCAAGGCTTCAAATGTACACTGCAGAAGCTGCCTGCCTGTTTGAAATCCTTATCTGCAATCTTTGCCTCAGTACTAACAATGCCTATACCAAAAATAATAACAGGGGCACCATATAGTTGGTACTTAATCTGTTACAGGCAGAAAGCCTGGTGGTGTAGTGGTTAAGTGCTATAGCTGCTAACCAAAGGGACAGCATGTTCAAATCCGCCAGGTGCTCCTTGGAAACTCCATGGGGTAGTTCTACTCTGTCCTATAGGGTCGCTATGAGTCGGAGTCGACTCGACAGCACTGGGTTTGGTTTTCGGTTTTTTGGTGTTACAGGCATGGCATTAACTCTTTTAAGTAATTTTTGCCTTGGATGCCGAAGCTCAGGCTTAAAGAATTTATCAAATAGAGTAGGGTAGCTGTTTTAATATGCAAACCTTTATTTCTTGCCCATGTGCAGTGCATGTAGTTTGGTGGTGAAGGGTTCTACTCCACACAGTTATACAGAGATTCAGGCTGCTTCTGTATGGAGGTGCCACCATCTTCCAGGGCCTCAGAATTCTCCCTTAGATCCTCTGAATCTGGCTAGTAGCTGACAAGGGAAAGGAGACAGAACGTGAAGGATCACACAGAAGGGTTTAGAGTCCAGGCATAGAAATGGTGAATCCCTTCTGCTCAAATTCCATCAGCCAGAAATCAATGAGATGGTTCCATCTAGGTGCAAGAGGGCTGGGAAATATAGTCTTGTTACACACCCAGGAAGAAGAGGAAATGGTCTTGGTGAGTGCCTTGTTAGTCTCTGCTGCACAGAGGTTAAGTGACATGTCACACAGTAAACAGTGCAGAGTCAGGACTCAAACCCATGCTGTTTGGACTCCAAGGCCAAGCTGTTAACTTATATGTGTCCATATTGCCTTTTCCCATCAGATTTTCTTCTTTTTTGGTGAAAACATATACAGTCATATACCATTTCAACAATTTCTATGTCTACAACTCAGTAACATTGATTATATTCTTCGATATAATCAATGTGCAAACACTCTTACCATCCTTCTCCAAATTGTTCTATCACTATTGACTTAAGTTCACTTCCTAAGCTTCTCATCTAATCTTGGAAGTTGCTATTGTCAATTGACCTCACACAGGTACTTTTAAAAAAGACCACAGAAAGTCTGGATTCCATTGAGAATTAAAAATTCTGTTCTGCATTCTTCCCCCTTTTGATCAAGTCTTCGATAGAATCTTTGATCAAAATAATCAGTAACGGTAGCTGGACACCAGGGCCTAAAATCCAGAATATATAAAGTAGTCCCACCAGGATGGCTAAGATATTAAAAAAAAAAAAAAAAGAAAACAACAATTGTTGGTGAGGATGTGGGGAAGTTGGAACTCTTATCCATCAGGTTCTTCTTACACAGAGCTGCAGCTGTGCCATGGAGGGAGAGTTATAATCTGCTCTTTGTCAGGAAGCCTGATTAAGGACCAGGCTGAAGATGGATTCCTTGAGGGAAAAGAAAAATGGATGCTGTGACATCTCCATTTTATGCGTAAAGCCATAAAACCTCCCTCTTCATGTCAGCAGCTCAGGAGTGCTGTTCCTGATTAACCAGTTCCTTCCTGACAGCACAAGACCACATTAGACTGAGGACTTTGGACTTTACCCTGTGGCCAGCCTTGCTTATGAAACTCTTAACTGAATGCTTTAAACTTGAAGTAATAGTCTCCCATTGCTGCACGGAGAGGGCCTTACATCTGTGTAATGGGCATACTTTATTCTACAAGGTGTGCAAGAAATGTACTTGAATTTTTTTTTTAAACCAAAATTGCCATATTTCACTAATTCTAATACATGGCTTTTTGTATGAAATCACCTGAAATCAGGATTTTAAAATTGATGGCATCTTCCAATGGCCGTTGACTGGGTGAGGTTCTGACATGGTTGGCATTGCCTGCTCAAGTGCAAACTGGGTCATAGGTATTTCCATTGTTGTTTCTTCAGTTGAGTTACTTGCATTGTTGGTATTACCCAAGTTGAGTTTAGTTGAGATTTGAAATGTTTCCAGTGTGCTTATTCTGAGTTTCAATACTGAAACGAAAAGTTACAGTAAACAGAAAGGTTCAGAAATGGAGCAGTGGGGTGTAAATATAATATTAACAAATCAAATATCTATTTTTAGAGGAATCATTGCAATCCCATAGTTTCTTGCAAAACGAGATCAGGATTTAAGAAAGGTAATTACTAGAAGTATGTGACACTATGATACATTTCGTTACTGAGTTCCACAAAAAAAGCCTGCCAGTACATGCCAAGCGGAATGTACCCTCATTAAACCTTCTAGAATGGGTAGCAATGTCTTGGAAGAAAACTTGGAGCCAATGGTGGGGGTATTCATAAGAAATGTTTTGTCACTAACATAGGGAACAATACTGTGTAGAGAAATATGAACACTGATTCACAAAAGTTAGAGTCTGAAAGTAAAGATGTTTTCCTTTTTATATATGCATAAGAATGATATTTAATAAGAATCTATGACCCAACAAATCTAAAAGAGCTTTCTCAGCAAATATAAAACAAAAATTGTAAGTGATGAGAAAGCATTGTTTCATGGATTAGTTGGGTGCATCTTTCTTAATGGTACACAAATTAATGATGCATTTTATAATCAATGACTTCTTAGTATCAATGAGATGGTTAATTTCTAATTTGAGCTCCCATTCCTTTGGGTATTGGAAATTAAAGTTTAGTCATTTCAGTTCCCTCCTTCCCCATAATTACATTGCAGTTTCTGGAGGCTTCTGAGCTGCCACCCTTCGGCCTGGGGGCAGTGCATTTGTTGAAAGTCATCATCGATCCAGGCTGGCAGTCACCAAGATGTCTATCATTTTCCCTGATCCTGCTCGTCAGGCCACACAGATCATTTGTGGATCCTTTTTGTTCTTGTCTCAGGGCCCTTTCAGAGATGGATGTGGCTTTTTGCTAGTTCTTTGTCTGTCTTGGATGCACCAGCTTGGACATGGAGAACTCTGTCATGGATTGAATTGTGCCCCTCAAAATATATGTTGGAATCCTAACCCCTATACGCGTGGATGTAATCCTGTTTTGAAATAGGGTTTTCTTTGTAAGTTAGTTAGATCATAACCAAGTAGGGTGCGTTCTAAGTCTAATTGCTTCTGAGTTATAAGAAGAAGCAGGTTAGACACAGAGATATATACATATGGGGAAGACAGATGCTACGTGAAGATCATCTACAAGCAAAGGAACCCCAAGGGTTGCCAGCAGACACCAAAACCTAGGAGAGGTGCTCACAACACGGCTGAGACCCTGATTTGGACTTTCAGCCTCCAGAACTGTGAGAAAATAAATTTCTTATCTTTAGAGTTACCCACTTGTGATATTTTCTGCAGTGCTAGGAAACTAAGACACTCTGTAATCCTAGTAATGCCCTGTGACACTCAATGGACTTTATGAAGGCTATTCTGCTCCTACACACTCAGCTGGGTGGCTGAGTACTGGGTAGAATTCACTTCTCATTCTACACGTAGGCATGCAGGCGTCAAGCTTCTCTTTGGAATGGGGAAGCCAGGTGGGCTGTTTTGGGTGCATCTGTTTACACCCACCAGGCCTCATTTTCTACTCTGGCTCTACCTGGGAAAGGAACACATATACCCTCAAACTTGGATGGCATTTGTGGCACTTCTCCTATTCCCACAAAATTAGAGGATGTGGCCAGGTGGGAAGACCCACTGTTGTGCACCCTCCAGGGTCTAAGCTCTAACTTCCCCTCTACAGCCCCCTCTTTATGCTTGTCTGGGGAATGTTTTCAAGTTTTGTGGGTCAGCAAGCCTCTCCCTTACTCCATCTTCCAAATTCTTCCTGCTCCTCAGAGGCCCTGGGCTCTAAAACCCAAGCCAAGAAGGGACTCATGATTTTCTCTGCTTTCTTAACAAGTGTCTCAAAATACCCAGCTGACTGAGTGGAAGAAAGATCTGAGTGAAAAGAAACACAAACAAATCACATTGGTTAATATTTCAAAATATTATCCTAATACAAGTTCTCACTTGGTTACCTTTCTACTCTTATTTTAAAGTGGTATTTTAGGTCCATTTTTTAGATTGCTGGTTTTCTGCTCTCTCTCTTAGCAACATGGTACCTGATTTCAATGATCCCTCAGATGTTTTGACCACTGATTTTCTGTAATCACCTCAGAAATCAAGGGGAAGGGATAGCCATTCTCTTCCTCCTTCTCTTTTTATAATACAAAGTTTATCATTTTTATTCCATTATACATTTTATTGTATTATAAACCATAGGAAGTCACTAAAACTAATAGCAGGAACAACAACAACAAAAATCACCTGTAACTTCACTACTCTAGAACGTCCATTGACTGGTGACATTTGTCATTTTTCCTTCTAGTTTTTTTTTTTTTAATGTTTACTCTTTGTTGTTGTTGTTAGGTGCCGTCGAGTCATTTCCAGCTCACGGTGACCCTGTGTACAACAGAACGAAACACTGCCTGGTCCTGTACCATCCTCACAATCATTATTATGATTGAGCCTACTGTTGCCATCTCATTGATGGTCTTCCACTTTTTCACTGACCCTCTACTTTACTAAGCATGATGTCCTTCTCCAGGGACTGGCCCCTGCTGATAACATGTCCAAAGTACATGAGATGAATTCTCACCATCTTTACACTAAGGAGCATTCTGGTTGTACTTCTTCCAAGACAGAGTTGTTTGTTCTTCTGGTGGCCTAGTGTATGTATATTCAATATTCTTCAGCAACGGCATAATTCAAAGGCATCAATTCTTCTTCAGTGTTCCTTATTCACTGAATGTTTACTTAGCTTGTGTGTATTTTTTTACATAGTGGACAGTACACTATATATAAAACCGTCTATCCTCCTTTGTTCGCTCAACGCTGTATTTTTTCTTATTAGCCTAAAGTCTTCAGAAACATCCGTTAAATGATGTAGCAGGGTTGAATCAACCACTTCCCTAGTGTTGGACATTTAGTTTGTTCTCAATTTTATTGTTTTATAAAAGTAATAACACATCTTCATGCATGAAGCATTTCCTACATTTCTGATTGTTCTCTTGAGATAGACTCCCACAACTGGAATTAACTAGAAAAACCACTATTTTTAAAACAAGCTATTTCCCTAGATTCCAAGCAGTGTCTTCTCACTGCATGTGGAAACACTTTTGCCCTGATATCCTATATCATATCAGGCTGTACTTGACGTTTCTAGTGGGGGGAAATATCTAATTGCTACTGATGCAAGAATATTGTACATCTATATGAAAGCAAAATTGATGGTACAAAAAACATAAAGCTAGATTTGCCTGTTCTTTCTACATTTATCAGTTTTAATGGTCATGTTTATCTGAGGATAGTGAATATGGGTTGGTTGAAAATTTTCTACAAGCTGCTTTCTTTCATCTCCAGCTTCTGTGGATCTTGATGGCTTTTTCTGGTCTCGTTACAGAAATTTGGTATTTATCTGTAGATGTACCGTACCTACACGTACAAAGTCTGACTCAAACAGTTACTTCTAAAGTTTTCTTATTTTTGTTAAGCTGTCGATAGACAAACTATGGTATTAGTACTAGAGGATTACATTGGACATAAATGTGACTCTAAAAGTCATGTGGTAGATTTTGTTTTAAACAAACACCCAAAGCTTATGCATTCAAAGAATTGTCCTCTTCAAGCAGCTACTCTAGATGACTGGGCACTTATTCCAGTGATGTGTCATCACTCAAGATGTTTTAGACCTCCTCTTTTGAAACTGCTGTCAGAGTCTCTGGCACGTTCTTTTGAATATCCTCAATGAAGAAAAATTTTAAGGCTTTTAGGAAGAATCGAATCTTTTCAGTCTTTCAATAGTATTCAAAATCAAATCTGAGTTGTCCATAGGGTGAGTGGGCATATGCACAAGATGAAAAAAATAAAACAGCAATGTGCCTCTACAGAGTAATGAGACTGGTTTTCTTGTATGATTAGTAGATAGCACAGTGCACAAAGACAATTATCAAAGAGGGAGGAGTAATATTTTTAAGCCATAGTGACATTGGGACATGTGAATCAAAGTCGATGGCCAGGTTGAGATGCCATATACTCAGAAGTGTGTGTGTGTGTGTATTTGACCTAAGCTTATTACTTACTAGTGATGTAGTTTAAATAAAAATATTTAATTTTTTTTTTTTTAAAGAAAAGTCAAGCCTGTGGTAAAGAAGAAAATAAAATCCATCCATTGAAATTCATGGGCTTAATTAATTACAACAATCCAGGGAGGACCCTGACTCTCTTTAAGCAATTTCCTCTTATGCATTTAAAATAATACAAACCCACTATAGAAAAATCGGGAAGTCCAGGAATCTCACCATGCAGAGATATTGCCTCATGATATTTTGGTGTGAAAATATCTCAGACTGGGTTTCCTGTTGACAGACTCCGAGACAGAGAGCAGCATGCAGAACATTTATTGGGAAAGTGCTCTCAGGAGATACCCCTGCAAGAAAGTAAGGAAGGAGTGGGCAGAGGGAGAAGCTGACTTCAAATGTTGTTACAACTGAGACCTCAGCCTATCATGGGATGAGCTCTGGAGCTGGATGGCTTCTGACAGTTGTCCCAGTTAAGGTCAGTGGGTGGGCCTTTGGATCCCTGCATCAGCCAGTCCTAGGAGGGGGCTAATTTTATATGAGTCTATTCCCTATGGCCAAAACCAATCCCCAGTGAGGATGCAGCTATGTGCTGCCGGTAGTCAATGTTCCCAGCAGCTGGGAAGAGATGTGCTTTCTGAAGAGGGGATATGGGGAATGACCACAGTACTATGTCAAAATTGGAATCGTACCGTATGTACAACTTTGCAGCCTACTTTTTTACTGAGCATTATTTGCTGAATTTTTACCATTGCATGAACATTTCTTTGAAAATAACATTTTTAATATTTTTAAATTATCATATGGAAGTATCATTTATTCATTATTCTGTTACAGTTGAGCGTTAAATTTTGGGCAAGTTTTCACTATAATAAATAATATTGCACTGAACATCTCTGTATCTTTGTAATGTGCATAAAATAATAATAATCCTACACCCGCCCACTGCCGTCAAGTTGATTTCGATTCCTAGAGACTCGTAGGACCGAGCAGAACTGCCCTATAAAGTTTCCACAGCTGTAATTCTTTATGGACGCAGACTGCCACATCTTTCTCCCTTGAAGTGGCTGATAACAACAGGGTGCATTTAATCGAGTGCTTATTACTGACCAGGGCAGGTCAACATTTTCCTTGCCTTCCTTGTGGAAATAAATGAGAAAATGCATGTAAAGTATTTGGTGCTTATTAACTCATTGACTCCTTTTAACAACCCCATGATGCAAACACTATTACCATCTCCATTTTGCAGGTGAGGAAACTGAAGAAACTGAGACACAGAGTGTAAGTGGCTTATCTAAGTTTCCACAACCAGCCAGATTAGAATCCAAAAAACCAAACCCATGGCTGCTGAGTAGATTCTGACACATAGTGACCCTTGCACCATAGATTCAGAGCTTACACAATATACTGCACTACTTCTTCCAGTCAACTTTTCCAGCGATTTTCCTAGTTTACCAAGAGGCAGTCATTAGAACAGAACAAGGGAATACCGTGTGGTTTAAAGTCAGGACTGGTGTGTGCATCAGGGTTGTATCCTTTCACCATACTTACTCAATCTGTATGCTGAGCAAATAAGCTGAGAAGCTGGAGAATATGAAGAAGAATGTGGCATCAGGATTGGAGGAAGACTCATTAACAACCTGCATTATGCAGATGACACAGCCTTGCTTGTTGAAAGTGAAGAGGACTTGAAGTACTTTTTGTTGAAGATCAAAGATTACAGCCTTTAGTATGTATTACACCTCAACATAAAGAAAATAAAAAACTCACAACTGGACCAATAAGTAACATTATGATAAACAGAGAAAAGACTGAAATTGTCAGGAATTTCTTTTTACTTGGATCCACAATCAATGTCCATGGAAGCAGCAGTCAAGAAATCAAAAGATGCATTGCATTGGCCAATCTGCTGCAAAAGACTTCTTTAAAGTGTTAAAAAGCAAAGGTGTCATCACTTTAAGGCCTAAGGTATGCCTGACCCAAGCCACGGTGTTTTCAATCATCTCATATGCATGCAAAAACTGGACAATGAATAAGAAAGACTGAAGAATTGATGTCTTTGAATTATGGTGTTGGTAAAAAATATTGAATATACCACGGACTGCTAGAAGAACAAACAAATCTGTTTTGGAAGAAGTACAGCCAGAATGCTCCTTAGAAGCAAGGATGGTGAGACTTCATCTCACATACTTTGGACATGTTATCAGGAGGGATCATTCCCCGCAGAGGGACATCATGCCTGATAAAGTAGAGGTTCAGTGGAAAAGAGGAAGACCGTCAATGAGATGGAGTGATGCAGTGACTGCAACAGTGAGCTCAAGCATAACAAAGATCATGAGGATGGCGCAGTACCTGGCAGTGTTTCCTTCTGTTGTACATAGGGTCGCTGTGAGTTGGAACTGACTCCATCTCACCTAACAACAACAATCCTTAGAAGAATTCCGAGGTAAAGGACTTGGTTGGTTTTAGGGCTTATGATAAACATTGCCGGATTTTTTCCCCAGAAGGACCGAGCACCACCGCTAGCAGAATTTGAGCGTTTTATTTCGCCATAGTCAACACAGAAGAATCCAAATTCTTAATTAGAACCACGGTAAAGGAAAAGTAGTCCGTTTCCTTGTCTTCCATCAGGTATTACAAATATTGATTGTTCTTAAGCAGAGGGCCTTCTTTTGTTCTTTAGCATGCTCATTTATTTCAAGATCATCTTCTAAGTGCTCACAAAATGTATCTCCTACATTTCAGAGAGGAATTTGTTTGTTTATGGAATAAATGCATGAATGAGGTCAGGGAAAGGGTGCGAAACAGCTACCTTGCAGTGCATGTGGAGCTGTATAAAACAGGTAAGCAAAAACCTTGTAGACCCCCCCACAAAAAAACAAAACAAACAAACAAAACCCCAACAAACAAAAAACACCAAACCTGTTGCTATCCAGTCAATTCCGACTCAGGAGTCGAACTACCGACCTTCCAGTTAACAACTAAGACTTAACCACTGTACCACCAAGCCAAAACCAGGGGAGTGATTTTTGAAAATGAGAGGGTTTTCCAAACATTCTTTACTGGAGTCTTTCCTGATCTCAGTTCTATTATCTATTTAATAAGCATTTATCGAACACCCGACTTGACAGACTCTATCACGTGGTTAGAAACATCCACTTCTAATGTTGGCAGGGATATTAGGCTCACCTAGAACTTGTTGGTACCTTCAGGAAGCAGGGGGAGCTATTTTATCCCCCCTTCACAGTCAGAGGTGCTCTTCAGAGGTCTTAGAGGGCACCAGACTTATTTTTCTTAATTTTAGTATTGAGTCAAGCTTCTTCTACTTTCAGGTAGCCCAATATTTAATTAGTTTTTGAATTCTGAGGGATTTCTTTTAGAAAACCAAGAAGTTTTTCACTGAATTGTGATCTTTGGCATTGTATTGAACCTCTCCAAGCTCCTTTCCTTTTCATCCTTTCTTCATATAGGACTGTCTTGAGTCTTAAATGAGACAAAGTATGTAAAGTTCTTAGTATAATATTTGGTACAGAGTAAGCACTCAACAAATATTGACTTTGAGTCCTCTCTCCTCCCTCCTTCTCTTTTCCATGCCCCTTCCTCTTGTTCCTTCTAGAATAGTTGTGGGACCTTGGGCATGATATTTAACCTCTCTGAGCCTCAATTTTCTCATCTGAAAAAACACAGATTATACTTTATTGTATATTCACTGTATAGGGTTTTAGTGAGAATCAAATGAAGTAATCTGTATAATGCAACCAGCACAGCACCTGGTACAGAGCAAGTAGTCAATAATTTGCAGCTGCGATCACTTTAAACCTGTTAATATACTTTAAGTTGGTTGTTTAATTGCTTGGGCAGTCTAAATGAATGAATGGATCAACCATACTTGGTTAATTTTCAGCCCTGTTGAATTTAGATATAGAATAGGATCTATAAGGAGCATAGCATTTAGATTTTATGAGCTAGGTGGCTAATTCTAGCCCAATTATTTTTGATTTCTGTTTAAAAAAATTTTTTTTATTGTGCTTTAAGTGAAAGCTTACAAATCAAGTCAGTCTCTCACACAAAAACTTATATACACCTGGCTACATATTCCAATTGCTCTCCCCCTGAGACAGCCTGCTCCCTCCCTCCACTCTCTCTTTTCACATCCATTTCATCTCTACCCTCTCATCTCGCCTCCAGGCAGGAGATGCCAACATAGTCTCAAGTGTCCACCTGATGCAAGAAGCTCACTCCTCACCAGCATCCTCTTCATCCCATTGTTGAGTCCAATTCCTGTCCGAAGGGTTGACTTTGGGAATGGTTCCTGTCCTGGGCCAACAGAGGGTCTGGGGGCCATGACCACCAGGGTGCCTCTAGTCTCAGTCAGACCATTAAATCTGATCTTTTTAGGAGAATTTGGGGTCTGCATCCCACTGCTCTTCTGCTCCCTCAGGGGTTCTCTGTTGTGTTTCCTGTCAGGGCAGTCATAGGTTGTAGCTGGGTACCATTTAGTTCTTCTGGTCTCAGGCTGATGTAGTCTCTGGTTTATGTGGTCCTTTCTGTCTCTTGGGCTCGTAATTACCTTGTGTCCTTGGTGTTCTTCATTCTCCTTAGGTCCAGGTGAGTTGAGACCAATTGATGCATCTTAGATGGCTGCTTGCTAACGTTTAAGACTCCAGACCCCACTCTCCAAAGTGGCATACAGAATGTTTTCTTAATAGATTTTATTATGCCAATTGACTTAGATGTCCCCTGAAACCATGGTCCCCAGACCCCTGCCCCTGTTATGCTGGCCTTCGAAGCATTCAGTTTATTCAGGAAACTTCTTTGCTTATGGTTGAGTCCAGTTGTGCTGACCTCGCCTGTATTGTGTGTTGTCTTTCCCTTCACCTAAAGTAGTTCTTATCTACTATCTAATTAGTGAATACCCCTCTCCCACCCTCCCTCCCTCCCCCCTCTTGTAACCATCAAAGAACATTTTCTACTCTGTTTAAACTCTCTCTTGAATTCTTATAATAGAGGTCTTATACAATATTTGTCCTTTTGCAACTGACTCATTTCACTCAGCATAATGCTTTCCAGATTCCTCCATGTTATGAAATGTTTTACACATTATTACTGTTCCTTTTCAATGCGTAGTATTCCATAGTGTGAATATACCATAATTTATTAATCCATTCATTCGTTGATGGGCACCCTGGTTGCTTCATCTTTTTGCTATTGTAAACAGTGCTGCAATGAACATGGGTGTGCATACATATGTTTGTGTAAAGGCTCTTGTTTCTCTAGGATATATTCCAAGGAGTGGGATTGCTGGATCGTATGGTAGTTCTATTCTAACTTTTTAAGGAAGCACAAAATCGATTTCCAAAGTGGTTGTACTGTTTTACATTCCCACCAGCAGTATATAAGTGTTCCAATCCCTTCACAGCCTCTCCAACATTTATTGTTTTGTGTTTTTTGGATTGATGCCAGCCTTGTTGGAGTGAGATGGAATCTCGTTGTAGTTTTGATTTGATTTCTCTAATGGCTAATGATCATGAGCATTTCCTCATGTATCTGTTAGCTACCTGAATGTCTTCTTTAGTGAAGTGTCTGTTCAAATCTTTTGCCCATTTTTAAATTGGGTTATTTGTCTTTTTGCAGTTGAGTTTTTGCAGTATCACATAGATTTTAGAGATCAGGCCCTGATCAGAAATGTCATAGCTAAAAACTTTTTCCCAGTCTGTGGGTAATCTTTTTACTCTTTCTGTAAAGTCTTTGGATGAGCATAGGTGTTTGATTTTTAGGAGCTCCCAGTTATCTAGTTTTTCTTCTGCATTGTTAGAAATGATTTGTGTACTGTTTATGCCATGTATTAGGGCTCCTAATGTTGTCCCTATTTTTTCTGCCATAATCTTTATCATTTTAGATTTTATATTTAGGTCTTTGATCCATTTTAAGCACATTTTTGTGCATGGAGTGAGGTATGGGTCTTGTTTCATTTTTTTTGCAGATGGATATCCGGTTATGCCAACACCATTTGTTAAAAAGACTGTCTTTTCTCCATTTAACTGCTTTGGGGCGTTTGTCAAATATCAACTGCTCATATGCGGATGGATTTACGTCTGGATTCTCAATTCTGTTCCATTTGTCTATGTATCTGTTGTTGTACCAGTACCAGGCTGTTTTGACTACTGTGGTGGTATACATTTTTTTTTTTTATCATCTCTTTTCTTTTTCTTCTCTTCCTGTCTCTCACTCTTCATTTTTCTTCTCTTGACAATAACCAAAGTGCCTGTGATGAGCAGTTAGTTGAAATTACTATCAGCAGACCATGTGGCATCTTGGTTTTCAGGTTGGATGGATTGATCCTCCTGACCTCTGACAGCATTTGACTATGCCAAACCCTTCCTTCCCTGGGCCTTAGAGATGAGACTTCCTCTTTTTTTCCTGTCTCTGCTCTCATCATAGCCTTCAGGGGCTCTTCCTCTTCTTTTGCCTACCACTTAAGTCCTGAAGTTCCCCCTGAGTTTCATATGCAACCTTCTGCTTTTCTCATTTCTCACTCTTTCTGGACAGCCTTCTCTCCTCCTATCATGGTTTCATCTTTATTGTGTTGAGCCCTAAGTCTGTGTCACTGACCTAGACCACTCAGGGGCATCCAGCTGTTGAACACCTCCTCTTGGATAAGCCACTGGCAAGTCAATTTCAATGAATAGATAACGAAACCCATCATCATTTTCCTTCAGACCAGCTCTACAACTCCAATCCTTAATCACTGTGATCTAGTTCAAAGATTTTCAGTATAGGTGGCATAGTAGAGTGAATAAATTAAGGCTTTTGCCTTTTCTGAGTAAAATCTCTCTCACTTTTTAAATGCCACCTCTATGAAGATTTATTTAACCCATTATTCTCTCTTCTGTACCTGTCTGTGCTTTATTGCAGAATATATTTAATTCTATTTTTATGCTTCATTTATATTTCTTTTCTTCTAGACCAGGGGTCAGCAAACTTTTTTGGTAGAAGGCCAGAGAATAAACATTTTAGGCTTTGCAGACCATATGGTCTCTGTTGCAACTATTCAACTTTGCGGTAATAGCGTGAAAGCAGCCACAGACAAAACATAAACGAATGAGTGTGGCTCAGTTCCAATAAAACTTTATTTACCAAAATAGGCAGCAGGCTGGATTTGGCCCAGGAACTGTGGTTTGCTGACCCCTGTTTTAAACTGTGGACTCCTAGAGGGTTACTTTATAAGAATTCAGAGTTTAGATAGCCTATTACCTGAGGACCCAAAGGCAAATAAGGCTCAGTTCCTGACCCCAGGAAGCTCACAGGGAAATCTAGCATGGTAAGAGACTATTACACATGCTGTGGTAGAAGTATATATCCTTTGTATGCCAGGGGCACTGAGGTGAGGGAGATTCATCTTGCTGGACAGTGAAGGAGAAGGAAAGAGGGCACAACACAACAACATTTGGGCTGGAAGGATGACTAGTATCTTGCTAGGCTGAATAAGAAAATTCAAGGCTAAGGAAAGTGTGAGCAAAGGCAGGGGGCAGGATCAAAAGAGCAAGGGAATGTATATTGAATAATTATCCCGGTGTGGCTATAGAATTGAAGACGTTCATGGAAGACACTCAAAATGGTGTTAGACAGATAAGCTGGGGAAAGACTAAATACATGCAGCCTTAAAAGAGTTGCTTGAACCACATTTACTGAATGCAAGAACTAATGCAGTTGAAAAGAATGGTTGTGACTAATTGGTGGCTATGAATTCCTTCTCTTTCAATGGCCAGGGGTTCACTAATTGTCCCAAGTACTCATCAGCATCTGGATTGCTACCCTGCAGTTTTTTCACCAACCCTTACTTGGGCTCATAGCCCCTCATAATTTTTGTGTTTCTGTGTATATCAGAAGAACTCAACTACAACATAACTGGGGCTCTAACTCATAAACAAAAGTTCTCTGAGGGAAGGTCAGCACAACTGGACTAAACCAAAAGCAAAGAAGTTTTCTGAATACATCTGAATGCTTTGAAGGCCCGAGTAGCAGGGACGGCGGTCTGGGGACCACGGTTTCAGGGGACATCTAGGTCAGTTGACATAACAAAATGCATTAAGAAAATGTTCTGTATCCCTCTTTGGTGAGTGGCATCTGGGGTCTGAAACACTAGCAAGTGGCCATCTAAGGTGCATCAATTGTACTCAACCCCCCTGGAGCAAAGGAGAATGAAGAACACCAAAGACACTACAAAAACATGAGCTGAAGAGACAGAAAGGGCCGCATAAACCAGAGACTACATCAGCCTGAGACTGGAAGAACTAGGTGGTACCCGGCTACCACTGATCACTGCCCTGACAGGGAACACAATAGAGAATCCTCGATGGAGCAGGAGAACAGTGGGTTGCAGACCTCAAATTCTCATAAAAAGACCAGACTTAATGGTCTGACTGAGACTAGAGGAACCCGGGAGGTCATAGTCCCTAAACCCTCTATTAGCCTAAGACGAACCGTTCCCAAAGCCCGCTCTTCAGACAGGGATTGGACTGGACTATAAGACAGAAAATGATACTGGTGAGGAGTGAGCTTCTTGGCTCAAGTAGACACATGAGACTATGTAGGCAGCTCCTGTCTGGAGGCCAGATGAGAAGGCAGAGGGGAACAGGAGCTGGTTCAATGGACACAGGGAATACAGGGTGGAGAGGAGTATGCTGTCTCATTGGGGCAGAGCAGCTAGGAGTACATAGCAAGATGTGTATAAGTTTTTGTATGAGAGACTGACTTGATTTGTAAACTTTCGCTTAAAGCACAATTAAAAAAAAAAAGGTCTCTGAGGGAAATATGCAATGTGTTCTTCTTTCAGTCATAATAATGGCCAACATTTGTTGAATGTTTCCTCAGCACCAGGCACTGTTCTAAGCATTGTATATGTTAACTCATTTAATTTGAAACACCCCCCCCCATAGGAGGTTATTATCTCCATTATGGCATGAGATAATTGAGGCTCAGCATGATGAACTGGTCCAACACAATCCAGCGGGTAAATAACTGACCTTTGACCACTAAGCTATACTGCTTCCCTCTCCCTTCCCCTTTACTCTCTTTCTTGCCGTGCTCGTCTCTCCACCGCCCCTCTTGGGTCAATCTCTCTCACTTCCTCTTTTCTCCTCTAACTCTTATGCCTCTCCTTACTCTTATGCCACTCCTTCACTCTCTCTGTGTTGGCTTATGGGTCTTTTCTACCTCTCTCTGGTGTAGTGATATTCCCTTCACTAATGCAATTATTTTAAAGGACTCTTCATTTTTCTTAACAGTAACAGAATTCTCACCAGCTTCATATAAAAGACCTTATAGCAGATTTGTAACTAACCTTTTCTTTTTTTTTTTTTTGGTGGGGGAGCAGTAGGATGTACAACAGATTGCATGTTCAAATATAAAACATAAAATCTCATTACAGCCACATAAATCCTATTAAGGGGGATTATATAAATACTGAGAATAACAAATTTTTAAAACAGTTAAGAGTGTACAAAACACTTATATTTTAAGCTAGCAATGTAATTCCTGGATTACTGTTATTCTGACATTTTACATGTCTGACTTTACCACTACATGTGGTTCCATATTCAGGTTTGAGAATATTTTCCGAAATTTGCCGTTTCTGATTCTATCGTCAGAATAACTTTACGGAGAGACCTCACTACTTATCTTCCAACAATGGTTTGCTAGAATAAAGGCCATGAACTTTGTACTGTGGGAAGCTTTGGAATTTTAGAGGACTAAGTCCTAAGAGGAATTCTGAGATGATGGTGGGCGGAAAAGGGGGTGGACAGTGGGGCCATTTTCAAAGTCATTAGATGTTAGATTTTTCCTATAAAGCGCTCTTGAGGTGGCTTAGTGCGTTTTATTTTTGCTAACTTTTTTTGGATGGAAAGTAAACGGAGGTCTTTTGGCTCCTGACCACCGCTGTACCTACAAAAAGCAGCTTTTTAGAACGAGCAAGCAGCTTATGTGTGTATGCGTGTGCGTGCTTGGCAGGAACTTTCTGGAGAGGCACGAAGCACTACTTTAATTCCCATGGATGCTGCTTGTTCCCCCGAATGGAAAATGTTCTATTTTTGGCAGCAAGAATATTTCTGAGGAAAAAAAAAAATTAAACAAAGGATGGCAACAGTTCATATGTGTAGTTTCCCGAGTTTTAAGAAGTTTTAAGAGTTTAATGCGTTTGGGGGAAGAAGAGAAGCTACTTGGTTGCAGTGGTTTTGGAGTGATAGAAGAAATGGTTAAATCTGGAGCCCTGAGTTCAGGCTGTGGGGCTGAAGGGCCCGGGCAGAGAGAGGCTGAACGTGTGGCTCCTGGCTTTTGGCCTTTATTTGCAGGCATATTAGCTGGTGTGGAGAAAAAAAGGAAAATACTTAAAGACATACATTCTCTGCCTGTAATAAACCTATCTTGGTTTTTAAAGTAGCAGTCTATTCCCAGACAAAACAGCCCTATTGGTATCCCTGTCTCAGAATTACGGTTGGCCATAAGACTTTCAGGGGAAGGACTTCCAGAGCCAGATTTCCAGCAGCATCTCACCTCCAAGGCAAATCTGTAGGGGCCAGCTACCGAAACCTGTTGCTGTTGAGTTGATTCTAACACATAGCCACCCTATAGGACAGAGCAGAACTGCCCCATGGGGTTTCCAAGGCTGTAAATCTCTACAGAAGCAGTCTGCCACATCTTTCTCCCACAGGTCTGCTAGTGGCTTTGAACCTCCCACCTTTCCGTTAGCAGCTGAGCACTTAACCTTTGCTCTAACAGGGCTCTCTTAGTGCCAGCTATAAGGTGAACTAAATCTTTATGGGCGCTTCCCCCACCAGACAACTTTACAGGAAATAGCTTTTTATTGCTGTTTGATATCCTTGATATGAAAAAGGAGAACACAGACAAGCATACCATTAACTCTTAAGGAACGTGGCCAGTGGAAGGTATCTTGTCGTAAGAGGCGTAGTACCAGCCAACACAGCCCAGGGGCGTATGGGATAATCTTGTTGGTGATGGAGAGTTATGTGTAAGTGGTCGGAGTGCTTGTGAAAAGTGATCACAGAAATTCTAAAAGCCTAACCTCCTGGAAATGGAGCTGTGCCCTTTGGGTCTGATTAAGAAACCCAAGCTAATTTAGAGGAAGCCCTGTAATTCAATATCCCGAAGCAAATTGGGATGGAGTTTTGTGAGGCAGCCTGAGATTTTCTTTCCCTGTCGTGCTGTTGAAATACTCTTGAATTCCAGTTGGTTGTTTCTTCAATCTGCTTCAAACCTAGCCCTCGGGTTTTCTGGGTAACGTTTAATTCTTGGTAGGAAGGGCTTATTCTCTTCTCACGAAGAGATTCCGTATCTTTGGAGTTACAAAATAGTGAGGGAGACTGCTTGTTACTTGTTCCTTAAACAAAGCCATTTCTGAGGAGCGCTGTTCTTGAAAGAAGCTCTGAGTCGATGCCTTGTGAGGCTGGGAATTTTTCTTCTTGGCTACAGTCTTTTGAAACATGTGCTCGAGATTGAGGAACTTGCACTGCAGTGGTTTAGAAATGTGGACAGATTGTGCAGGGTGTCTTTACTCGGAGCCAGCTGGATTTCTTGTGCCTTTACCTTCATGGGGTCACTATGAGTCGAAACTGACTCAATGGCAAGGGATTTGGTTTTTTTTGGTTTACCTTCATTTATTCAATGAATACGTACCAAGCACCTACTATGCACCAGGCACCAGGGCAAACATGAAAGACATGGTCTCTGCTGATGGGACATTTACAGTCTAGGGGGGTGACAGACAATATGTAAATATATTCACATTCTAGGGAGTGCTTTGAAGAAAAAAAAAATAAGAGATAGAATAATGGTAGATGTACTTTCCAAAGGGTGGGCAGGTATGACCCCTACGTTGCTGTTGTTAGGTGCTGTCTAGCAATTCTGATTCATAGTGACCCCTTGTGACAGAGTAGAACCACCCATAGGGTTTTCTAGGCTGTAATCTTTATGGGAGCAAGTCGCCAGATCTTTCTTCCATGGAGCAGCTGAGTGGATTCAAACCATCAACCTTTCTGTTAGCACTGATTGCTTAACTGTTGCACCACCAGGGCTCCTTTGACCTTTCTAGGAGGGTGAAATTTATGTTAAGCCAAAGAAGAGGCCAGTAATGTGAAGAAAGGGGGTGAGGGTGAGATTTTTCAGGCAGAAGAAACAGTAAGTGCAAAGGCCCTGAGGTAAGAAAGCTAAGCACGTCTAGGGAACGGAACAACACCTGTGTAGCTGGAACAAAGTGACTGAGGATGAGAAAAGCCTGAGATGAATTAGGAGAAGTTCCCAAGGGGCTGGATCACAGCAGGCTTGGAAACTCAGAAAGAAGCTTAAATTTATCCTAAGAGGATTGGAAAGCCATTGAAGGGCTTGAGGCAGAGGTGTGACATGACCTGTCTTACATTTAGTGAGGATGTCAACTGCTGTGTGGAGAATGGATGGAGCCGGGGCAAGAGTGGAAATGTTAGAAGGTTCTTGCCAATGTCCAGGCAAGAGGTGACAGTGGGGGTGGCAGCAGATTCCTCTTGCCTGTGTTTATTCCTGTCTCCTTCCATGGATCCCCTTCCCTCCACCTCCACTGTTTTCTGGAGAAAAGCTGGATTTTTTCGTAGCAAGTACTTCATATTGGACTGATGCTTTAGGCTTTTCCAAAGTTTAAGCAAATTGTTCCATTTCATTATCTTAATAACCCTGTGACAGAGACAGGGAGCTTAGGATATTGCCCCCATTTGACATACAAGAAAAATGGAGGTCCCAGAGGTTCTAAGTCTTTTCACTCTGAGACTAGGGCTCTATGCAGCTCCATGCTACCTATCCTGCTGGCCTTTGGCTCTGCCCCATCACCTCGGCTTACACCTTTTGCTATGGAATCATTTTCAAAAAGGTAAATCTTGACTCTCAAGATAAAAATGTTATCCTTGTGGTTCGGTGCTGTTGAGTTGGTTCCAACTCATCGCCTGTGTATACAAAAGAATGAAACACTGCCCGGTCCTGCACCATCTTCAGAATCGTTGTTATGTTTGACTTCATTGTTGCAGCCACTGTGTCAATCCATCTTGTTGAGGGCCTTCCTTTTTTTTCACTGACTGTCTACCAAACATGATGTCCTTCTCCAGGGGCTGGTCTCTCCTGATAACATGTTCAAAATACATGAGATGAAGTCCTGTCATCCTCACTTCCAAGGAGGGCTCTGACTGTATTTCTTCCAAAACAGACTTGTTTGTTCTTCTGGTAGTCCACTTCAATATTCTTCACCAAGACCATAATCCAAAGGCATGAATTCTTCTTCAGTCTTCCTTATTCATTGCCCAGCTTTCGTGTGCATATGAGGTGATTGAAAATATCTTTATATGAGGTGATTGAAAATATCGTGACTTGGATCAGGCACACCTTAACCCTTAAAGTGACATCTCTGATTTTTAACATTTTAAAGAGGTCTTTTGCAGCAGATTTACCCAAAGCAATATGTCATTTGATTTCCTGACTGCTGCTTCTATGGCTGTTGATTATGGATCCAAGTAAAATGAAATTCTTGACAGCATCAATCTTTTCTCCATTTATCATGATGTTGCTTATTTGTCCAATTGTGAGAATTTTTGTTTTCTTTATGTTGAGGTGAAATCCATGCTGAAGGCTTTAGCCTTTGATAGCACTTCATCAGTAAGTACTTCAAGTCCTCTTCACTTTCAGCAAGCAAGGTTGTATCATCTGCAGGTTGTTAATAAGTCTTCCACCAATCCTGATGCCACATTCTTCTTCATATAGTCCAACTTCTCTGATTATTTGCTCAGCATACAGATTGAACAAGCATAGTGAAAGGATGCAACCCTGATGCACACCTCTCTTGATTTTAAACCACGTAGTATCCCCTTGCTCTGTTCAAACTACTGCCTCTTGATCTATGTACAGGTTCCTCATTAGTACAATAAAGTGTTCTGGAATTCTCCTTCTTTGCAATGGTATCTATAATTTGTTATGATCCACACAGTTGAATGTCTTTGCATAGTCAATAAAACACAGGTAAACATCTTTCTGGTATTCTCTGCTTTCAGCCGAGTTTCATCTGACATCTATCAAGACAAATATAATAACTAAAAAAACACCACAAGCCAAAGATTTTATTAAACTCATTAATTAATGAAGGAGCCAGTAAGATGGATAGCCTGTTTAAAGAGTATCTAAGAAGTCAGGATATTTACAGTAATTTAATAAAGAAATGTTAGGATAAGATTGCAGGTTAGCTATAAACTGGTCAACGTCCAACAGGCCATAAATCTATGCAATTATATGTTCCACCGAACAGAACCTACTTGCATCTCTACTGGACAAAATCCACAAATTACAGGTAACTTTGCTAAGCCGGGGACCTTTGTCAATAGGAAACAATGAGATAAACTCAGTACATTCTACTAGAAAATCCTTCGGTGGCCTTGAAGAGATGCAGCACTCACTTTTTTTTGTTGCCTTATTTCTACACTTCAACTAATTTTTAGTGACACTGTTTCTCAAAGCAGGGATCACCAGGTATAATGCCTTTAAAATGCAGGGATTAAAAATCAATTTGTGTATACATTTTTGAAAGAGAAACTAATTTGTGCAGTAAACTTTCACCTAAAGCACAATAAAATTATTTTTTTAAAAAAAGATTCATAGAAAGTCTAGGGATAGAGATTAAAAGCAATAAGGAGTAGATAAATTAAAATTCAAGCCTGCCTTCCACAAAATGGAATAGAAGAGTTGGGATTCATTCGTTTAACATACACATATTGAGCCTTGACCATGGACGCCCAGAGCCCTGTGCTAGGCCGTGGGAGCCCAAAGCTTAATACAAAACAGTTCCTGCCCTATGGACCTCACAGTCTAGACAGGGAGACAGACACATAAATGGATAAATTACAACTCATCATGCTTAGAAAGAAGTAGAGATGTGGGGATTGTGTGGGTGTCAGAGATTGGAGTGGTGCTCTATGACAGTCAGAAACCCTTCACAGTGAAGGTGCTTTTGAGCGCATCTTGAAGGGCAGGGAAGACCACTCAGGCAGGATGTCAACAACTGCCCAGAAAAGAGTGCGCACGCGCATGAAGAGATTTACGTTTTTGGCTGGGGCATATATCTTATTTTCTCCTCAATTTTTACAGCTAATTGCAGAATTCTAAGGTTCTGTGGGATGTGGGGGAAAGAAGATGGGAGTGTCATAGTTGGAGCCTCTTGGGCAAGCTTGCAAAATTTTCTTTAAATATTAGGTCAAATTCTCTATAAAAACTCTATTTAAAACTTTTTGAAAGACTTTGAAGTCCCAGAGAAGCAGGAAGTTAATTAGAGTGGCTTTGATATCTCAGGGTATGTTTTAACAGCTGTTTAAGTCAGTTTAAACAATAAGAACTTATGTGGTTTGGGATGCGTCTGAGATAGTCAGCTTTGGCCAAAATGAAATATCACTGCATTTGAAAGCAACAGCAGTTGGCTTTAATTTTAGAAAGAGTTCAAGCCAAAAAGTTCTCTAAAACCCAAGAGAGGAACTTCTAAAGAGGAAGATTGCTCCTAGAGAATGTGTTTGGGGGTAGAAAATGAATAGGGAACAAATTATCTTAACTTAGTGCTTGGAGCAACACAGGGCATGTCAATTTCTGAACAATTCTCTTAAGGTGGATTTAACTAAGGGTATTTATTGGCAGTTATCATTTGTAAAGGGGTCAAATGGGGAGGATTAGCCTCTGTCAGGAGCACTTGAATAACACAAAAGGTGCCCAACCAATGTACATTTTCTGGGGATTGTCATTGTACTTGAATTAACACTTAATTTGCTTCCCTGGTCAACACCCTCAGCTTTCTTAACTTTTTAAAACTTCCTCAACAAATTATTCCTCAGACCCCGCCCCTGATGGGATTATCCCCATGCTGGACAAGAACACATGGAGGATTCCCGTGATGAGCAGCAAGGAGCTGCCTGTGAAGTCAGGTTTCAAAAGGCTCTGTGAAGGCCTGCTCTAGAAGCCCTGCGTGGGCGGCCTGCAAAGCTGCTGCTGCAGCAGTTGCTGCTGACGAGGATGACTGTGGTGGTGATGATGATGAGGATGTGACCTTTGGAGGGCTAATGTTTATGTGACTGGCACTGTGCTGAGTACTCTACATGTATTCTCATGCTGTAGGTATTTTATCCCCATTTCACAGATAAGGAAACTGAGGCTCAGACAGCTTCAGTAATGTGCCCGTTCATCCTTCCAACCACCACGTCCTTGGCTCCTATCTGGCCCCCCAACTCCTAGCAATTTATAAAATAGTATATTGCAGTCCCGCTCACCCTGGTTTTTACAGAGGGGCTTTTGGTGATGGACAATGGCTTGCTAGACAGATGACTGTATCTTCCTGTTCAAGAGAGACAAATATATCTTCTCAAAACTCTGCTTCAGACATGTCATACCAAGCTTCCAAGTACTCCTCATTTGCCACAGAATAAAGACCAAATCTTCTATGTGTATCACTTTCGGTGGGGAGAGCCTGGGGCCTAAATAAGTCTCTGCTGGCTGCTGTAATTGGGAATTGTCTTGTGAAGGCAGCTGTTTGCGCCTTAAAAAAAAGTGCCACTACTATAATATTTCTGGAGAAAAACTTGAATTTATTAAAATGAAATACAATGAAATGAAACTGCACAAGACCTCGCTTTGACAGCCCGTAGACTCACACTGAATGAATCGAGAAAAGATTGGCATGGGGCCTTGCACAAA
Organism: Elephas maximus indicus; assembly: GCF_024166365.1. Lineage (NCBI taxonomy): Eukaryota > Metazoa > Chordata > Mammalia > Proboscidea > Elephantidae > Elephas > Elephas maximus. Next base: position 38,669,649 of record NC_064834.1, read on the forward strand.
GATAACTTGACTATTTTTTAAAGGTTCCAATTTTAGTGTAGTAGCTGCATGAAGGAGAACATTAAAATAGCTTTGTGAGTGGGGTGCATTTATAAATGAGGAACCTTGACAAAATGTCTGTGCTCAGACGCTAGCCTTCTACAATAATTAACTTGGTAAATTGTTGCCATCAAAATTTTTTTTTTTGGAATAGACCTGTATCTTTATTATTATTATTTTTTACCTTTATATACAGGTACACAAGTGAGTGTGCAGGCTGCCCAAGCCCAGCAGAGGAAAGGGTACCAAAGATGCATAAAAAAAACTCATGTAGAACATATAATGGAACTAGTACCTTTTCTTAAAAAACAGGCACTTTCCATACAAACAAGAGGGCTGTGACGAGATATTTTAGAGCTCAAAGTCTGCCACAAATAGGAGGTATGCAAATAAGGGAAAAGAGGAGGCTTGCAAGATTCTCTTTTATCCTTTTATCCTGCATTCACTGGAGTCTTGTCCGTTTCTCAGGGGCCCCTTAGTGCTCGTTGTCTGTGGGATGTTCTTTGGGGTCTCCATCACTTCTGACTTTACAGCTTGTGGTATAGGCTCTGACTCCTTCTTTGTCTGAGGCACTGAGATAGGCTTTTCTCTAGACCTTTGCTGCACAAATTTGAGTGGAAAATTTTGTTAAGGCCCACCTGTTGTTCCTGGAAAGTTGAGCTTGGTTCTCCTTTCCTTTCGATTTTATGTTTGGCTTTATCTTGCTTTTATGGATCTGTAAAGCACCACCAATAACTTATGGATAGATGATATTGACAGATATAGATTGCTTTGTCAAAAGCTGACTAAATTCCAAACACTAAAGTGTGTACTCTGGAGTTCATAACTGATTCCAAGTTTCTGTCTGAGAAATCATGTCAGCAATGGCATGTTAGTAATCAGTTAGCAAGATGACTTGGGTGGGTGATGGCCGTTGTTGCTTCCAAAGTCTAAAAAAAGAAAAAGAAAAAAAAAAAGCTCTTGAGCATGTAAAAACATGTATTCTGCTCCAACCATATAATTTAAGAATTCTAGGACTTCTAAATTTCCAACAGATAAATTTATGATTCAGCAATGAGAAATCAGAATTCCCAGGAATTCTCAGGAGTTCCCTAAATCTTAAGTTATTCTTAAAATACTTTCAATGTTCTTCATAGTCCTTGCTTATCGTTAAGGAAATATAAGAAAAATGTGTTTAATAAATAAGAGATACTGAGTTTGGTAGCTTATAGAAAATATTCAAATCTTTGAAAATGCCAGCAAACATTATTGGGCAGTATCTGAATAACATAGCATTGGATCTTCCAATTCTCCAACTTGGAAATGAAACAGACCACAAGAAGGTTGATGTCCTAAGCAGTAGTGAGCTGAAATAGACTGATATTGGCCATTTTGAATTGGACAAAATTATGGTCTACTCTGCTGGGAATGACAAATTGAAGAGGAATGGCATCGCATTCGTTGTCAAAAAGAACATTTCAAGATCTATTCTAAAATACAACGGTGTCAGTGATAGAATAATATTCATGCACCTACAAGGAAGACTAGTTAATACGACTGTCATGGATGGAGTTGTGTCCCCCCAAAATACCTGTCAACTGGGCTAGGTCATGATTCCTAGTATTGTATGATTGTCTACCATTTTGTCATCTGATGTGATTTCTCTCTGTGTTGTAAATCCTATTGCTATGATGTAATGAGACAGATTAGTGGTGGTTATATTGCTGAGATCTACAAGATTACAGAGTGTCTTAAGTCAATCTCTTTTGAGACATAAAAGAGAGATGCAAGCAGAGAGACATGGAGACCTCACACCACCAAGAAAGCAGCACTGGGACCTTTGGACCTGAGATTCCTGTACTAAGATATTCCCAGACCAAGGGAAGACTGATGCGTCACAAGGACCTTCCTCCAGAGCTGACAGAGAGAGAAAGCCTTCCCTGGAGCTGGCACCCTGAATTTGGACTTCTATCCTATCGGACTGTGAGAGAATAAACTTCTCTTTGTTAAAGCCATTCACTTCTGGTATTTGTTATAGCAGCACTAGATGACCAGGACACCGACTATTATTCAAATTTATGCACCAACCACTAATGCCAAAGATGAAGAAATTGAAGATTTTTACAAATTTCTGCAGTCTGAAATTGGTCAAGCATGCAATCAAGATGCTTGATAATCACTGGTAATTGTAATGCAAAAGTTGGAAACAAAGGATTAGCAGTTGGAAAATAAGGCCTTGGTGATAGAAACTATGCTGGAGATCACATGATAGAATTTTCCAAGACCAATGACTTCTTCATTGCAAATGTCTTTTTCCAAAAACATAAATGATGTCTATACATGTGGACCTTGCCAGATGGAAAACACAAGAGTCAAATTGACTACATCTGAGGAAAGAGAAGATGGAGAAGCTCAATATTTTCAGTCAGAACAAGGCTAGGGACTGACTACAGAATGGACCAGCAATTGCTCATATGCAAGTTAAAGATGAAGCTGAAGAAAATTAGAACAAATCCATGAGAGCCAAAATATAACATTGAGTATATCCTACCTGAACTTAGAGACCATCTCAGGAATAGATTTGATGCATTGAACACTAATGACTGAAGACATGATGACTTGTGGAATGACATCAAGGACATCACACATGAAGAAATCAAAAGCAAAACCAAACCAAACCAATTGCCGTCGAGTCGATTCCAACTCATAGTGACCATATAGGACAGAGTAGAACTGCCCCACAGAGTTTCCAAGGAGCGCCTGGTAGATTTGAACTGCCAACCTCTTAATCACTAGCTCTTAATCACTATACCACCGGGATTTCCATGAAGAAAGCAAGAGGTCATTAAAAGACAGGAAAGGAAGAAAAGACCGAAAGGATGTCAGGAAAGACTTTGAAACTTGCTCTTGAATGTCGAGTAGTAAAGCAAAAGGAGGAAATGATGAAGTAAAAGAACTGAAGATTTCAAAGGGTGCCAAGAGAAGACAAGCTATTATAAAGAAATGTGCAAAGACCTGGAGTTAGAAAACCGAAAGGGAAGAACACACTCAGCATTTCTCAAGCTGAAAGAACTGAATAAAAAATTCAAGCCTCAAGTTGCAGTAGTGAAGGTATCTATGGGCAAAATATTGAATGATGCAAGAAGCATCAAAAGAAGATGAAAGGAATACCCAGAGTCACCGTACCAAAAAGAATTGATCAACATTCAACCATTTCAGGAGGTAGCATATGATCAAGAACAGATGGTACTGAAGGAAGAAATCCAAGCTGCATTGAAGGGAATGGAGAAAAACAAGGCTCGAGGAATTGACGAAATACCAACTGAGATGTTTCAACGAATTAATGCAGCGCTGGAGGTGCTCATTCGTCTATGTCTAGAAATTTGGAAGACAGCTACCTGGCCAACTGACTGGAAGAGATCCGTATTTATGCCTGTTTCAAAGAAAGATGATCCAACAGACTGCAGAAATTATTGAACAATATTAGTAATATCACACACAAGTAAAATTTTGCTGAAGATCATTCAATAGTGGTTGCAGCAGTACATCTACAGGGAACTGCCAGAAGTTCAAGTCAGATTTAGAAGATGCTGAAATGAGGAATTCATTGCTGATGTCAGATGGATCCTGGATGAAAGCAGAGAATATCAGAAAGATGCTTACCTGTGTTTTATTGGCTATGCAAAGGCATTAGACTGCATGGATCATAACAAATTATGGATAACATTGTGAAGAATGGTAATTTCAGAACACTTAATCATGCTCTTGTGAAACCTGTACATGGACCAAGGGGCAGTTGTTAGAACAGAACAAAGGGATACTGCATGGTTTAAAGTCAGGAAAAGTGTGCATCTGGGTGGTATTCTTTCACCATATTAGTTCAATCTGTATGCTGATCAAAAAATCCGAGAAACTGGACTATATGAAGAAGAACGGGGCATCACTATGCAGATGACACAACGCTGCTTGCTGTAAGTGAAGAAGACTTGAGCAGTTACTGAAGAAGACCAAAGACTACAGCCTTCAGTATGGATTTCATCTCAACATAAAAAAAAATAAGAATTCTCACAACTGAACCAATAACCAACATCATGATAAGAGGCAAAATATTGAAGTTGTCAAGGATTCTATTTTACTTGGACCCACAGTCAATGCCCACGGAAGCAGCATCAGGAAATCAAACAACGTATTGCATCGGGCCAATCTGCCTCAAAAAACCTCTTTAAAGTATCGAAAAGCAGAGACATCACTTTGAGAACTAAGGTGTGCCTGACCCTAGCTATGGTATTTTCAATTGCCTCATACGCATGCAAAAGCTGAACAATGAATAAGGAGGACCAAAGAAGAATTGACGCCTTTGAATTATTGTATTGGTGGAGAATATTGGATAAGCCATGGACTGCCAGGAGAACAAACAAATCTGTCTTGAAAGAAGTACAGCCAGATTGCTCCTTGGAAACAAGGGTGGCAAAACTTCGTCTCACGTACTTTGGACATGTTAACAGGAGGGATCAGTTCCTGAAGAAGGACATTGTGCTTGGTAAGTAGAGGGTCAGCAAAAAAGAGGAAGAGCTACAACGAGATAGATTGACACAGAGGCTGCAACAGTTGGCTCAATCATAACAATGACTGTGAAGATGGTGCAGGACGGGTGCATTGTTTTGTTCTGTTGTGCATGGGGTCGCTATGAGTCGGAACCGACTGGACAGCACCTAACAACATCTTTGGATCTCCTAGCAAAGTAAACAGCCCAACACAGAATCACATGTTGAAGTTGCCAATTTAAGGACTTATTTTGCTTCCAAAACTTTAAATTTTTTTTGGAATACCACTCAAAGGATTTTAATAAAGTATGTATGCATCTAAGTTTGTTAATACCATTCTTTCTCTCTCTTTTTTTTTTTTTTTTCCAGAAATGGCTTAACATTGGCAGTAGACGGGACCAGAGACACACATAACGTGAAAACATCTATAAGCCAGACTGACTAACTGAATCAGGGCGTTTCTCTCCTACATGTTCCTGTCCCAGTTCCTGGAAATGTTGGCTGTAACCTTTGACTGCACGTGTCAGCTGCTCCTGCTCTTGCTTTCTACTTGGTATCAGTGGATTCCTTCATACCAACAATGTCTCTATGTTGATGGCTAAGCTTTAATTCTTGCAGGAAAATTATGATACTTTTTTCCATTTCCCCAATTTCTTGACTGATTTTTTCATGGTATTTGGAATTCAGAAAAACATAAAGTTCCAGAGAGATGTCAGGGAGAAAATCCCTCATGGAAACACTAAAGTATTCTACTGTTAATTCTCTGCACTCTGGTCACTTCATTATTGCATGTCCAGTCTGGAAAGGATCACTCATTCTGGAAGCTGTTCAAAATGGAGGTCCAGGAACTGTCAACCCAAGAAATCCCCAGTAGTTGAGCTCAGATACCCACTGCTGTGACATTCAATCCCGTTTGCAGGGTTTTCCTTCAGCAAACAGTTTCTTTAAAAAATGTAAAAGCTGAACCACAGCAAGCAGGGCAAATTCACAACTGGAATCGATTAGAATATATCCTTCATCTGGGAACGCTGTGGGCCTTTAATGAAAATGGCTGCTTTGGGTATGTTGAAGGGTTAGACATTGGGTACCTCATTTTCTCACAGGGTATGGAATGATTGTAAAGAGCAAGGGCACTAGTGTCAGACTGCTTGAGTTGAAATCCTGGCACTAAGTAGGTGTCAGACATTGAGACCTCAGTGTTCTTATCTGTATCTGCTTCACAGGCTGGTCGTGAGGGTTAAATGAGACGGTGCATGTTACAGTGCCCTAGCACATAATAACTGCACTAAGAAGAGCATGGAGGAGTCCCTAGGTGATGCAAATGGTTACCATGCTCAGCTGCTAACTGAAAGGTTGGAGGGTCGAGTCTACCCAGAGGTGCCATGGAAGAAAGGACTGGCTATCTAGGTCTGAAAAATCAGCCATTGAAAATCCTATGGAGCACATTTCTACTCTGACACACATGGGGTCACCATGAGTCAGAATGAACTCATCAGCAACTGGTAAGAAGAACCCACTGTTGTACTGTTCTCTTCTAGGAAAAGAACAGGTGGCATTTCTGACAGTGCATCCTATCAGCACTTCAGTTAATTATTCAATGGTCTAAATTTTCCTGGTGGCCCAATGGTTAAGTGCTTGGCTGCTAAGGGAAAGGTCGGCAGTTTGAACCCACCAGCAGCTCCGTGGAAGAAAAGATCTGGCGATCTGCTCCTATAATGATTTTAGCCTAGGAAACCCTATCGGTCAGTTCTACTCTATTCTCTAGGGTCGCTATAAGTCAGAATTGACTTGACAACGCACAACAACAATAGCCTGACGCTAGATGACAGGCAGTGCTGTTTACGGTTCAGAACTCTGCCACCTGTCTTGGCACAGTCGTTTTCTACAATGGCTTTGCTATGCTCAAGCTAAAACCCTCAAACCAAACCCAAAAAACTGTGCCAGGAAAGAATCTTACATCTGGTGACTCTTCATCTTGACACAACACCCAACTTCAGGAGGCAGTTTTTGACTTTGTCCGGAATGCACAGTCGGGGAGCAGGCTGAACTGATCGTGGGCTGAGCAGTGTTGATACAAAGTGCAATGCAGCCTCTCCCACTCTAAGACAGGCTTCTGAGAGGTTTGACCCACACTCTTCTGCACACTTTAGGTTGTGGGTGCAGATTTTATAAGACAAAAAGCCTTCTGGGTAGACTCAAAGATGTAGGAACTCTCAGATACGATTGCCTAATCTGACGTCAGTCTCTTGACTGTCCTCTTTCTTATAGGACAGTCAGTAAATAGTTTGCAGCAGTGGAAGAAGATTCTAGATTAAGAGTACTAGGGTAGACTTCAGCACACTCAAGTTTAAAACACACCTTCTCCACTTACCAGCTGTGTGACTTTGGTTGAGGTTCAGTTTCCTTCCTTATAAAATGGGGATCATAGTTGTACCTACCTCACGGGGTTTTATCTTGAGGTTTAAACAAATAATATATATGCAAAAAGCTCTTAACATAGAGTCTGAAACACAATAAATTCTCAAGAAATATTAGCTATTTTTATTATTACAGTCGAGTTGAGGAGGTATACAGATAATTTTTGGCATACTCAAATCTTGCATTCTCGAGTATATCAAAAGTAATTTTCCCATAAAAGGAATTGGAATGTGTGGCTAATTGCCTCTTGAACAACTGTCTGCTTTGCCATGAGACCAGAAGAACTGGATGGTGCCAGGCTACCAAACATTTTGATCAAGGATCCTATAGAGGAATCCCAAGCGAAGGGGGGTGGGGGTGGGGAATGCAGAGCAGAATTCAAATTCTAATGGACGCCAGGTTTTCTGGAGCTATGGAGGCTAATGAATCCCTGAATCTATTACTCACATAATCTTTAAATCTTAAACCAAAAATATTCCCTGAAATCCCCTTAAAACCAAAAAATAGCTTAACTAGTAAAAATGCCTTGAGCATTATGGGACAGCAGTGGGTTTAGGTTTTTTTTTGGTTTAGATATGTAGAGGTTCATGCCACATGCCTCTCCCTGACAACAGCTATGCATGCCCTGACAATTTGGACTGATGACAAGTCTTTTTTCGCTCTCTAATAGAGGGGTTATGCCTTCATTTTTGCCTCTATGTATGCAACACTGGGCAGCTCTTGCCTTCATTTTATGATATTTGCTTGTCTGCTGGCAGCCAGTGTTGGAGTTATTGGTTCAGAACTTGGCCCAGAAGTCAGAGTCAAACCACAGCTCTGCTACTTACTAGGGCTGCAAACCTGGGAAAGTTGCTTACTTTCTCTCAATTTTCCCATCTGTAAAATGGGGACAGTAACAACGCCTAACTCATTGGGTTGTTGTGAAGATTAAACGAGGTAAAGTACTTAGAACAGCAAAGGTTTAATGTTAGCTGCTTAATATAATTATTCAAACTTGGGAGAGTTCCCTGAGTGCTAATAATAGCTACCACCATGCTAAGAATGTGCATACTGCCCATTATCATCTCTGATTCCCTGGCTGTGGTTTGATTCCTTTACAAACATTTCTTGAGTGCTTAATTTTATTATATGTCACCCAGTGTGCTAAGGGTCGTGGATACAGAGAAGAATAAAACACCAGTAGCTCCTGCCCTCAGGAAACGTCCACTTTGGTAGATAGACATATAGTTTTGTTGTTGTTTGCTGTTGAGTCGATTCTGACTCCTGTAATCCTATAGGACAGAATACAACTTCCCCATAGGGTTTTCCAGGCTGTAATTTTTAATCTTTACAGGAGCAGGTCGCCAGGTCTTTTCTCCCACAGAGCCGCTGGTGGGTTCAAACATGCTGACCTTTTGCTTAGTATTTGAGCGCTTAACCATGGTGCCACAAGGGCTCCTTAGACATATAAACAGATACATTCAATTTAATGTGCTAAAAATGCAGGGTTCATTAGGAGCCGGGAGGAGGCATACCTTGCTTCACCTGATAAGTAAAGGAAGGAAGAGCAAGAGTTAGCTACATGCAGAAAGTTGGGAAAGGATTTCCACGCAGGGGGAACACATGGATATAAAAGGTGGGAGATGACAATAGGGGTGGGAGGATCTGTGAAGGTGTCCTCACAGGTCTACCTCAAACACCCCTGAAACTCTACCCATCTTCTGCCCATTAACTGAGAGAAGGAATAGATTTCTGAGCTGTTACTGTAACACCTTGCCACCCTTGAGGAAATGTTTTGGCTGAAAGGCAGTGCAGAGAATTAAGACTGCTGTAAAGTGGCATACTGGAAATGACTGGTTAGTTAAGCCTCGGGGTTTCTCATGGCTCAGGGTGTCACTTCTTGTTCCACTACAGGAGTTGGTCTGGCTGAATTTTGAATGGAGTGACACCTCATGATGTCCCTTAGCATAGTCTTTTTCCAGCCTAAGCTGAGACTGTCTAAGGAAGCTTTCCGTATGTTGCTTTATCTGTACGCATTCTCTTTGTGCTTCGATGGAAAACTCCCCCAAAGATGACAATCATTGAGAGCTTCCTGTGTGCCAGGCACTGTGGGAGAGACTTTTTGTGGCTTATATCATTTACTCTTCACAACAGCTTTTTTAAGGTAAGTGCTACAGTTACCCTCACTTTAACTGTATGGGAAACTGAAGTATAGAGAGGTTTTGTAACTTGACTAACAACTGACTCGGGGACTGGACCCAGGCTGCCTGTCCGTAAGCTCCATGCTGTATGGAATTTACCCAGGCTGAGTCTTGCATTTCTAACTGAAGTAGCTTCACTTTGGAGGCTACTTCATTTAGAAGGCCTTGAAACCTTTAGAACCTTTAGGAAAATTCCTCAAGGCTCAGAGGAAAAGCAGTTTTCAGTTACACCCGGTTTGTGACTATATTGGTTTCTGTCAGAAGGGAGTTTGAATTGTCATCAAAAGTTACAGTCGGAGGTAACTTTAGTATCTGGAGAAATAAATTGGAATCTTGTCTTAGTCTCCCCATCTGTTGTTCAAAGTAAAACAAGCCAAAAAAAAAAAAAAAAAAATCCAAAAAACAAAACTTACACCAAAACTCAATATGAATAACTGAAGAATATGAATAATTGAATAACAGGTAATTGAAGGTCTGTGCTGCCTAGAGAAGAGTTGGGGGAGCTTGAGCCCTTGTTTCCACTAAAAGGGCTCCATGAAGCCATTTTAGATAGATAGATAGATAGATAGATAGATAGATAGATAGATAGATAGATAGATAGATAGATAGATAGATAGATAGATAGATAGATAGATAGATAGATAGATAGATGATAGATAGACAGATAGAAAGATAGATGGTGTGTGAATTTATATGTTTACTTGTTTAATGTAAGTATCTCTCACTGAAGATTTACCTATGGTAGTGTAGATACCACATCTCTTTGGCTCACCTGTTGCCCTTGTGTTAGTACAGTGGTGCCTGGCATGTAGAGCCACTTCATAAATATTTTCTGATGGATAAATACCACTGATAAGAAAATTCCTTCTTTGACAGTGAAGAAACTCTGGGTATGGAGTAAAATGACCATGGGCTCGTTGGAGCAAAAGTTAGCCCTTATTTTCCTGTGGTTACTCCAACTGCTGATGTGGCATCTTGGGATTTGCTCCCCCCTCTATAGAACATGCAGAGTCACAGAGCCGTGAGTGAGGGTGCTCCCTTGTTAATGAAAAGCCTGTTTGACTGGTCACAGTACTGATACTTAATTTCTCCTTTATAATGTTCTGTGCTTTCTAAACTTTTTATAATAAACACATATTAAACACGAATTGCTTTTACAATCAGAAAAAATAATTTTAGAATATTAAGTTGGTTAACAGAGAAGAGGCAATTTGAATGCCAAGAGTGACCCCAAGTATGTGGACCTTCCTAGTCTTTGTGCTGAGTGGCTTGTTCCAATGACTTTGGGTTAGACCTGGGGATATTTCCAAAGGAATACAGCTCTATCCTGTGAAGGTCTGCTCATTTTCCGTTTGCTTATTTTTATCACTGCCCAGACTCAGGCCCAGCATTGGAGACCTTCCCTCACTTGTCTCCAGTCCATCTATCTATCATTGTCTCCTGTGATTCCAGGCAAAAATGGCTAATGGCCCACTACTCATGCCAAGCCAATCCCTACCTCTCTGGTTTTGTCCACACAGTTCTCTCTGCTACGAAAGCTTTTTTCCTTTCTCTGTTTATCAAAGTCCTGATATTGTCTTTCAAAGGTCTATTTCATACCCACGTTATTCAGTCACAGATTCATTCATCCATTAACAAATATTTATGAAGTGCCTCTATAAGCTAGGCACCACTGGACTAACACAGGTGTAGCAGGTGAGCCAAATAGATGTGATATCTACACTTCCATAGGTAAATCTTAAGTGAGAGAGACTTACATTAAACAAGTAAACATATAAATTCACACACCATCTATCTATCTATCTGTCTGTCTCTCTATCTATCAATTTCAAATGTGGTAAGTGAAAGAGAACGCCAAGGTGGCCCTAGTATAGAATGGGTAGTCAGGGAAGATCTCTCTGGAGAAATAGTCTTAACCTGACATACAAAGGATATAAGTGGAGGGCTGTGGGAATGGTGAGGGCAGAGCATTTTAGGCAGAGGGGGCCGGCCCTAAGTTAGAAAAGTCTGAGGAACTGAAAGAGGCTCAGTGAGGCTGGAACAGAGTGAATGACTAATGACCACCATACTATTTTCCTTATATATTTTTTGTCTTCCTCCACTAGAATGTAAATTTCATCAAAGAAGGATTTTTTGTCTGATTTGTTCACTATTTTATCCCTAGTGCCTAAAACAGTGCTTCAAGCATAGTAGGCACTCATTGAATATTGTCGAGTGAATGAATGCATGAGTGAATGAATAAGCAATGCAATGAAAGAACGCTAGAGAGGCAGGCAGATATGAGATTACATAGGGCCTGTGGGTTACGATAGGTGCTTGGATTTTATTCGTCATGCAGAGGGAAGTGACAGAATTTTTAACAGAAGAATTACATGATCTGAGAAATGCTTTTAAAAGATCACTCTGACTTTAGGGTGGAGAACAGATTGGAAGCCAGCAATTGGGGAGTCAACTTAAAGGGCTTTTGCAGCAGATTGGTGGAAGAGGCTATGGAAAAGCTTATTGCTATCAAGTCGATTTCAACTCATGGCGACCCGATGTGTGACAGAGTAGAACTGTGCTCCACAGGGTTTTCGATGACTGATTTTTTGGAAGTAGATTACCAGGTCTTTCTTCTGAGATGTCACTGGGTGGACTCAAACTTCCAACATTTCAGTTAGGAGCCGAGAGTGTTAACTGTTTGCACTACCCAGGGACTCAGGCAACAGTGTAGATGGATAGAAATGGATGAATTCACGCTATATTTCGGATGTGGGAATAATAGGGCTTGCTCATGAATTTGGTGGCAGACACTAAAGATTGAGCTCTCATTTTCCATTGTCCCCTTCTTCTTTACTAATACAATACTATACAATATAAATTATATAAAATTTGTAATATAAATGTTGTTTGGGGATGACAATATGCCCAACCGCCTTCCCCATCTGTATTTCCCAGCTTCCTTTGCAACTGAGGATGATCATGTGATATACAGTTCTGGCCAATGAAATGTAAGAGGGAATTGTTGGGGAATGCTTCTGGGAAAGCCTTTTAAAAGAAAGTAGATTCAACGGCAGAATGCCTTTTTGCCTTTGCTCATCCCCTTCTTGCCTGAATTGCAGATCTTGGGGTGGAACAGTTATCTTGAGAGCAAAGGACAGTAAGCATAAGGATAACATTGCCCGCTAAGGAAGCAGAATGTGATCTCTGATGACATTCCAGAGCTACCGTACTACCCTGGACTGCCTATCTTTGAACTTCTTATATGATAAAAAATCCAACTTCTATTTGGTTAAGTCACTGTACATTGAATTTTGATTGTATCCTACCAACTTTATTACTAATTGATTCAGATTGGATGAGGGGAAAGCAAAAGATAGGAATTACAATTACCTTGGTTTTTTTTTGTTTTTGTTTTTTCCCCTGAACAACTATTTAAATGAAAGACTGGGTAAAAAACAGTTTTTAAATGGGGCTGGTGTGTGTACGTATATGTGTTTGTGTGCGCATCTCTGTATGTGAAAGAGTGAGAGGGAAAGAGAGAGAAAGAGATGGAACTCAAGAACCCAAGACTTCAGTGTGGGATATGTTAAGTTTTAGATATCTGTAAGACATTCAAGTGGTGATGTTAACCAAATAGTTGGTTATATGACCCTGCCATTCAAAGAAGGGTCTGGAATAGAGATAGAAATCTGGCAGTTGTCAGCATAGAGATGGTATTTAAAGTCATGTAAATGGCTGAGATTTTCCAGAGCAAGAAAGTAGAGATGGAAGGAAAAAAGGCCCATGGCTAAACCCTGACTGTCAACATTTAGAGAGGAGGAGAGGAGGAGCTGTAAAAGAGATTCAGAAAGACTAGCCAGAGGGGAGAAATAGGAGGGCAAAGTGATGTCAAGTAAGCGCCTCCTGCAGCTTCTTGGGCCCATCCCTTTTTTTCATAGGCTATTTGTGTTCTGTTGCGCCCACTTAGTGGTTTATACATCCTGTCTTGAGATGCTATTTATCTTCCTTTGTATTGCCCTCTTTCCTTCTGTGACGAGACCTTTGGTCTTCAGGGGTCACATCCGATCTCTAGAAGTCCCCATACCAGGCACAGCAGTTTACCCTGAGGTGATGCTCCATAAGTTGTTGGCAATGATGACCTGTCCTCACTCTGGTCAGGGAGAAAAAAGAGGATGTTTAGACAAAGAAAACTGGCTTGAAAAAATGGACAATTAGAAAGTATGCTAAATCCCAGTTTGGAAGGGCTCCTTGAGCAGCTTGTAAGAGCATGAATCACTGTAGGTCATAGGGCCCACCAAAATTTAGAAAGACTAAGAAAAAGATGGTGCTGAATCTAAGAAATCCACTGAAACAGGGTTCAGGTGAGTGAGGGTTTTGGTGGAGAGGGTGACTGAAGGAAACACCCAGGGCTTATGTGGGAAGCTGAGCAGGAAAACACAGAGTGTTCTTAGGGCTGGGACGAGGTCATGATGACTGCTGGGGTGAAATAGAAGAGAAAGGCACTGTGAAACTCTGGTTACATGTTAATTCACAGTCAAGGCATAGCTGGGTTCTAGCAATTTCTTACAGTGGTCTTTGGCATAAAGGGTTGATGAACTCTCATGGAGGCCTAGGTTGTGGGACAGAACGGTAGCCCTGGGCTAGAAAGCTAAACTCTCATGATCACTAATTTATTCATTCATCCATTCATTTATAGTTGATATGCAATTGCTATAAGACAAGTCCTGGGGATGCAGTGGTGCAAAAAATATCCCTGCGTGTATGGAACTCTAGTGAGGGTGGGTGATGTGTACGAGAGAACAATGACTAGAAAAAAATAATGAACAAGATAATTTTATATAATGATTAGAACTATGAAGAAATTCAGACATGGCAATATGCTACAGCTAGAACTACTCAAAGCCAGATTTATACTTCTGTTCCAGACTCTTCTTTGAATGACAGGGTCATATAACCAACTGTATCAGGATCACTATGAGTATAAGGTTGCTATGGGTCAGAACTGACTCTATGGCAACATGTTTTTTTAACCAGGATCATATCACCTGTGAGACACCCCAGACCTACTGAATCAGAACTTGCATTTTAACAAGATCTCTCATTATTCTTATGCATGTAATATTTAAGAAGCACTATGTGAAAGAATGCTTGGGCTCCTTCAGATTGGGTAGTTATGGAAGGTTTCTCTGTGGATGTGATGTCTGCGCTGAGATCTGAATGACGAGAAGCCATCCATGTAAGATCTGGGAACAGAACATTCCAAGAAGAGGGAACTGAAAGTGCAAAGGGTGGATGAGAGCAAGTTGGTATGTTCAAAACCCAAAAATATCTGTTTCCTCAACATGGACCATTCCTCTCCTCTCTCTTTACCTGGCCAGTCCCTACTTAGCTTTCAGATCTCAGCCTAAATCTCATTTCCTCTGGGAGTCTTCCCTGTTCCCTTAACTCCCTTCCCGTACGCCTTCACAACTCTAGTCTTGTATGAGAGTAGCCTGGCTAATTTTTTATCTCCCCAGTGTGTCTGTGATCTTGGTACTGAGCAAGTAGTGCCTGTGAATTTGTTCGATAACAGTTTGAATGAAGGCGAGAAACCTAGAAAGATGGAAGAAGGAGGCTATACAAGCAGCCATACTACAGCTTTGCTGAGGGGCAAGATCAGTAGCTCTTGAAGTTGCCTGGCCTTACCTTGGGGAGAAGCACCCGCACCCTGCTTTCTGTGCCACTAATTCTCACCCTTCTTCTTAACCCTCTTTGCTTTGAGATCTGTGGTCAGATGCTTCCTAAAGATTTCCTTTCAGCCAGGGATCTGAGGTCCAAGAGAAGATAGGAGCTACTAGAAAGAATATGCAATGAAATAATGCACGGGGCTAGATGCAGTAATGTAGTTGGGAACAAGCGACTGTTGGAACTCAGACAGGGGCTACAGCACCAAGTCTGGAGGGATTTAGAAAGTTCCATTTGAGCTGGCTCTTAAGGAGGAAGAAGATTTTTTTTTCAAGTTTAAGGGGGATGATAGGAGGTGTGGTAACGGTGCTGGTGGAGTGGGGGTGGTGATAGTGGTGGTAATGGGGTAGTTATGGTGGTGAAGGGGGTGGGGATGGTGCTAGTGGTGATAGGTGGTGGTAGTTATAATGATGATGGTAGTAGTGGTGATGGTTGTGGTTATGGTAATCATTGTGATAGTGAAGAATATTCCAGACAGGCCTCTGAGCATAAAGTCATGAAAGATTCTTAGGTCCAAAAACTGGGGGATGCTCACTTGGTAGGGAGGCTGCAGGTAAGATGGAAGGTAGGTTAGAGCCAGAGGTAAGAACCATGGGCCAAGATGGACCCGTTTTCATGAAAAATTTAAGTAGGTGATGGACTTGGTTAGCTTTGGTGTGTGGAAAGAGAACTGACAGTACTGGGGGAGAGGGTATTGCCTGGCATAGTTGCCTCTCTGATTTTATAATTGTCCAGTTAGACACCAAAAGGGGAGGACCAAAGGAGTGTATGAAATATGCACAAATTGACTTCCCTTTAAACCCAGAACTCTAAAGATAAGAAGAATTTCCCCTTTGAAACAGGATAATATGAAAATCACTCAAGAAAGATATTTTGTTATCTCGTTTATGTAATTGTTTTCCTTTACTCACTCATTCATGAATTCCCTTACTCATTCAAAATGTTTTTATGGAATGCTTGGACTGTTCAATGCCTAGGGTATGGTGGTTAAAAAGAACTGTAAATTGCTTCTTTGGCTTCCAAGGAGCTTGTAATCTGATGGAAACACTGTAGGAAGCACTCAGGACTGAGTGTCAGCAGTCCTGCATGCTAATCCTAACTTTGCAACAGATAGTGTCCCTTTAACTTGTTTATTCAATACTTTTTTGCAGAGTCCTTACTGTGTTCATGGCACTGTATTAGAGAATGAAAGGATAAGCAAAATAGTTCTGGCCCTAAGAAGCAAGAAGTTTACAACCTAGGGAGTAAGCTTCTCCAGACTACTGTACTCCTCCACTATATTCCAAAATAACAACAGAAAAAAAATCATTGCCATCGAGTTGATTCTGACTCACAGTGACCCTGTAGGACAGAGTAAAACTGCCCCGTAGAGTTTCCAAGGCTGTAATCTTTACAGAAGCTGATTATCATATCTTTCTCCCAGGGAGCGGCTGGTTGGTTTGAACCGCCAACCTTTCGGTTAGCAGCTGAGTGCTTAACCATTGCACCACCAGGGCACCATTCATTTATATTATTTATGTATAAATGTGTGTGTATGGATGGGTAGAGAGGGGTTGACCAGATGATGTCTAAGGTCCTTTACAAATTCAATATTTTATGACATAAAGATCCAAGATTTTAAAAGACCACTTGGCTTACAAATAAGCTCAAAGTTAAGTTCTACCTTTTATGCTAGCTTTGCTTGATGGCCAAAAAAATAATAACAGCAACTTCTTTCACACCTGCCTCTTCACCCCATACATACTCACAGCATAAATTATCTAGGATCAATGCAAAATGCTTATGGTGGATTTGTGTGTGTGTGTGCGTGTGTACATGTGCAGCGGGTAGTGGTCAGTCAGTTTTCAAACCTGGGTGCAGGGCATAAGGCTATCCAAAAGATTTTCAGGACCCTGAAGGGTGTGGCTGGGGAGCATAGTCATATAATGAAAGACCCAGTTATTCTGTATTTGTGTTGGAGATTGTGGTTTGCGTGGCTGTGGGAACTTTAACTTTCTGACTTTCTGTGTCACCGAAATCTCAACCCCCCAAGTGTGTCGAAGCGACTTCTCTGACACAGCACATGTAACTTGGCTCCCTCCTGATGTATGTTTTTCTTGTTCTCAGGAGAAAAAAATGGCCTAAACAATCCTCATGGGCCAACGGTTGAAAACGTATTTGTTTTGGTTTTGTTGAGCATTTTCCCTATTAAAATGTGAACATTTTGAGGGGAAGAGAGATCCCCATTGTATATGTTTGATTCATTTATGCTTAGCAAATCAATTGTTTCAAGGAGAGACTTTATGTCCAAGAAGGCTATAGAAAGCTTTACTGCCCCTTTCCTTTCAAACAGGAAGTTGCATTTTGCCAAAAGTAAACAAATGTGAACCCGGGAAGGTTTGTTTAGTTTGTAATGCTGACTTCAGGACCTGAGAATGGAGTCTGTGCTTGGCAAAAATGCTTTCTCTGGGATCTAACTGGGCCAAAATGTTCTCTGCTCAGGACCTGGCCTTTGCGCTTTGGTAAACATCCTCCTCTCACCAGCCCACAGAAACTCACCGCCAAAGTCTCTCACAGCTTTGCTTATTTATCAGAAACTTTCTAAAGCTGATGGCAACTTGCAAACATAGCATCTAGCTCCATAAAGAAAGTTTTCTGGAGAGTGGCCACTCTATGGAAATGGC
Source organism: Elephas maximus indicus (assembly GCF_024166365.1). Lineage (NCBI taxonomy): Eukaryota > Metazoa > Chordata > Mammalia > Proboscidea > Elephantidae > Elephas > Elephas maximus. Next base: position 38,687,178 of record NC_064834.1, read on the forward strand.
CTGAGGTTTGGAAATCTCAAGGGGTGTTAATGCAATTTGACATTCTAAGTGCTTAGGCATGAGCTAGCCCCTCTGGGAGATGAAGCTTCTAGAAGAATGACTGTTACTACCCAGCTAACATAGTGGTACTAAGCACTTTATACGACTGATCTCACGTAATCCTCACACAAGTCCTAGGAGGCAGGCACTATCATTATCTCTAATTTACAGATGAGGGAACTAAGGCTTAGGAAGGGTAGGTAACTTGGCTCAAGTTCACACAGCTAGTCAAGTAACAAAGCCCTCTGATCTTTTTGTCTCCTGGTTTGGAGTTTTTAACCAGTTCATGATCAATATCTGAACCTCAGGAAGTTACAAAATACTTGCGGGAGATCCCCATGATTCAGGTAAAGAGCAATGGATTACAGGCCAAAGAATTAAGCAAGTAACATTTAAAGTTTTTAATGAATGAATTTAATGTAGAGCCTGTCTTGTTCCAGAAGGATTTAAGGCCGCTGATATAAACCTGGGGAATATCTGGTAAGTGGACGCAATGAAGTCTAGAGGAATCTGGGATGGTTCTTGGAGGAGACAAGACTCTAGTTGGCTCCAGAAGAACGAGTGGAAATGGGATGAGTAGAGAACATTTCTGATTTGGGGGAAACAGAATAAACTGGTTTTTAGGAGGCTTGCATTTAACTCGACCGCACTGGGGTACTGGGTGCATTTGAAGTTACTTCATGAAAATCCCCTTAGTGTACCCAGTGACCCTCTTTGAACCTCGATATTGTATTCTTTGAACTCTCCTATGCTTGACCAGGGATGGATTAACCAGTAAGCAAGATACGCATGGGCTTAATTGGGTGTATGTACTAATCTGTAGTGCACAACTTCACCTGTTTTTCACATGTGTGTATCTTGCTTATTGGGTAATCTGTCTTTGTGCTCAACAGATACTTTGTCCCTGTAAACACGCAAGGAAACATGTAACCTATGAAGGAACCTATCACTGAGAGCCAGTGGCAAAGCCATTGAGTATTGGAGCAGAAATCCATACACCTGCACGCATCCTCAACCCCCTCACCTGTCATTAGCCAATTCTCTCTGTGTCCTGGTGGCTCTAGTTTCATCATGGCTCTGAAAACATGTTACTGCTTAAGTGCCATCTCTACTGTACTTTACAGACATGATCACTAATCCTTACAACTGCTCTCCTAGGGTAAAATGAGATTGTCCTCATTTCACAGCTGACGAAATTGAGACTGAGCGAGATCAAGAACTTTGTCCAAGTTCATACAACTTCTTGGGGAAAGAACCAGGTATGATGACAAAGTCCATGTTCTGTCCACTATATCTTGTACTCTCCTTACAACAGACCAATTTTAACTAGTTTTCTGGATTCGTTTTTTTTCTTTGAAGAAAATGCTTATGTGATGTTAACAGCTTTAAGTACTGTGGTGGTCTGGAGACGTGAACAACTCGGTGCATTTTCTTTTTTATTCAATCTAAGGTGGACGTGGACCTCTGGTTTCCCTCGTAGGACCCCCCACCCCCCCTGCCCCGCTGCTTTTGAAGTGTCTCTCTTTTCTTCATTCAGGAGACCAGATCAGCATCTCTCATGCAAGGTCTGGCTCCATGCCCATCTCACTTTTGCAAAGAGTTTAGCAACATCTGCTTTGCCCATTAAAGTGATTTTTCTCTTCCTGGCCCTGAGCCTGTGTGCTTGCTGCAATTGATTACCAGCAATTTCCTTCCCAAACTAGAGGGTACAGTAAACTCTAAATTGAATTGTTGCTCACTGGTCTCCTTTGGACCAATGCATGTGGCTTACGTGCAAAATGGTCAAGTCACTCAGTTCCCAAATCTGTAGACTGATGATTCTGGTTAAACACAGGGGAGGACCTGTTGAGTGACATTTCCCATTTTTACACAGTGGTCTAGGGTTGTGGTCATCTCTGGGTTTCTCAATTTCAAACCTAAGTTTGGGGAAGGGGGTGAAGTCACCTTGGTTACGGCAAGGCTATTACTGGTATTTTCACACCCTCCTTTCTTTCAGTCAAATTACGATGGCCTCAGGAGTAGCTGACTAGCAACCTTACTTAGGCGACATCTGAGAAAAAATATCTCTGGCTCTAGAAGTAGCTTACAAAGACCTCAGAAAGATGTACGTCATTCTATACATTTGAAGGCAACTCTGAATCCCCATAAGTGGTTCATACAGGACTTCATAATAAAGCAAAGCCAAAAATGAGGCTGAGATGATGTCCTTGGCTTGATGCTTCATCATTTATCTGAATGGTAGATTCCTGCCAGTTGCCCTCAAGTCATTTCCAACTCATGGTGACCTCACGTGTGTCAGAGTAGAACTGTGCTCCATAGGGTTTTCAGTGGCTGATTTTTTGGAAGTAGATCACCAGGCCTTTCTTCAAGGGAACTCTGGGTAGATTTGAACCTCCAAACTTTTGGTTAGCAGGCAAGCGCTTAACTCTATGTGCCACCCAGGGACTCCTGGTAGATTCCTAGTCATCCTTTAAGACACAGTCTGAATGTTACCTGCCAGGAAGCCTGCTCTGCCTTCTCCAATCTGATTGGTTTTCCCACCCACACCACTTTGCTCATGCATCGATTACTGCACTTATCACCTTTTATTGCATTTCCCTGCTTACATCAAGGTGTCCTCCACCAGCCGGTGAGCTCCTTAGGGGCTGGTGGTCGGTTCTTATTCTCCCCTGTCTTTGCAGTACCTAGCACAGTGACTACCACGTAGTCCTCCCTCACTGAAAGGATGAGAGAGGGAAGGATGCCGGTTGCCTTGTGAGAAGTTTTTCAGTTGGTACAGTGCTCTGAGCGGTTTCTGAAGTGTCTCTCCTCCCCCACCACTGTGGCTGCTTTGACAAAAGGACAGTGAGGAATATGTTGCTTATTTAGAGAAGCGGAACTCAGGAGCCTCCTCCAGCACATACTTCTAAAAAAAAAAAATTCAAAGGAACCCATTACCGTCCAAATTGCTGCTGCTTATTAGAGGAGTTAATTCAAAGCTAGGTGTCTAAAATAAGAAAAAGGCAACACAAATGACTAAATCCTGTCATCGTGGCAAATGCTTTTAATCATTTGAGTCGTTGCATTTTCTGTTTCTTTGAGGAGACATTCTCCATTTCCATCGTGATTGCTGACGGCAAACCCACCTGTATCAGCAACACTTCTGAAATGATCATCGCCAATGAGGCTGCTAATATCCTATTCCTGCAGAACGCTTTACAAACATCTTTAGCACTGAGCTGGAGGCTCTTTGCCTTTATTTCTGGAAGACATTTCATTTATATTATTACCATAGTAGGAAATAATAGAAAAAGCACCCATAAAAAAACTCATTGCCATTGAGTCAATTCTGAATCAGAGACCCTACAGAAAAGAGCAGAACTGTCCCATAGTGTTTGCAAGGAGCACCCGGTGGATTCAAACTGCTGACCTTTTGGATAGCAGCCATAGCACTTAACCACTACACCACCAGGGTTTCTGTAGAAAAAGCAGTGTTCCAAAAAGCATGCCTCTTCACCAAGTAGAGGCTGAGTTGAACCTCCAACGTGCTCAGGGAGTCCTAGTTTTTTTAGCTTCTAGAAAGGCCTTACGAGTTGCTGTTGGGTCGATTCTGACTCATAGTGACTCCACGTATGTCAGAGTAGAACTGTGCTCCATGGGGTTTTTAATGCTGATTTTTCAGAATTAGATTGCTAGGCCTTTCTTCTGAGGTGCCTCTGGGTAGACTTGAACCTCCAACCTTTCAGTTGACAGGCAGGCGTATGAACCTACTCTGACACACATGGGGTCACCATGAGTCAGGGGCTTCATAAGTTGGGGTTGATGCAATGGCAACTGTTTTTCTTTGTTTTTTAGAAAAAAAGTCTTAATTTAACCCACACATTTGTAGGTGACCCCTTGTAGATCTCCTGAGGAAATGGGCTAGGCAATTCAAGGGAAAACTGAACTGGGCTTGCCCTGATGATATGTAATTAGGGAAAAGGGCATTTAGCATATTTAAGCTTTGGAAACCAAACAGAAGAAAGGCTGGGGAAATTTTCCAGTTGCCTGCCCTTAGTCTTTACCATCCATCTCCCAGATGCTATTAAACCAGGTACCCTTCCCCCTCCAGTCCCCAGCAGCAGACAGGGAGTGACCTCAGCACCCCACCCCCCTGCAGTGAAACAAGATGGGCTGTGCTTAGTCATGCTGTTTCGGTTCTGCTGCCAGTCACCCCAGTAGCTAGAATGTAAAACACATTCTTCCCCTTTCCAGAGTTTCTGGCTCAAGCCGAACTTTTCCAAGAGAAATGGATTACCCTGAGGTCCAACTCACCAAGTCCAGGCTTAGTCCAAAGTTCCAGGTTGAACAAATGATTAGCAATAGGGCTGTGCTATAATTTCCCCAGAGCTAACTAAACTTCCTCCGCCACCACCAAATAACCATCATTGCCATCAGAATGATAGTCCACAGTAAACAAATGCTTATCGTGTACCTGGCATTGTGTTAGCACTTAACTTGCTTGGTTTCAGGTAATCCTCACGAGAGCTTTAGGAGGTAGGTTTTTATAATTTTATTTTACAAACGAGGACACTGAGGCACTGGAAGTTTATTTTTTTTATGCAACTTTTTAATAATTTTTTTTTTATATTAAAGTATTCTTTTTTTTTTTTTTTTTTTTTAAGAGTATTGGGCACTGTGCTAAGTGGTGAGGATGAGTGGTAAGTAAAATAAATACAGTTCTTCCTTTAGGAAGTTTCCATCTAGCTAATAAGTGTGGTGTAGTCAAGACTGGAGCCTGGTTATAAAGCTTGCCTTAAGCACTACATTCACAATTAAGTATTCATAGTCTAAGACATCCCTTGGTGACCCTCTTGGAAACTCAACCTGCTCAGTATGGATGTTGAATAGGTAGAATCCTGTACTGAGTTTATCCTTCTGACATTACACCGCTGCTGCTTAGCAAGGCAGGGACCATGTCTGTCTTCTGCTTGGAACACAGTTGTCCCTGAATAAATCTGTGTTGGATGAATGAGTATTAGCATTTTGGTCTTTGGTCTTCTGCCTAAGAATGGTCCCCCTAGCTCACAGTGAAAGCAGATTGAAACTCGTGTGCTGTGACAGACTACAGAGGAAGTCTTTAAGCTCTTACATGTAGTGGGTTTAATTCTTCTTCTCTCTCAATTTTCACACGCCCCTGCACTTCCTGCTCTTCCCTGGGCCTGGAAGCAGAAGTACTGCGATACTGAGACAAACTGTTCTTATGGTTTCTAGAGGCTGGCTAAAACCAGTAAAGATAGGAATTTAGAAGGCAGCTCTCTATGGGCTCTCTCTGTCTAGGAGAGAGGAGCTGGGTCTTAGAAACCTTGACCATGTTTCCACTCTTCCTTTGAGTTGGCGGGTCCAGCAAGGACAGTCAAGAATTTGATCTTAGCTGCAACTTCATTGTTCAATGCTAGGTTGATGATTGTTCTTTTGACTTCCGTTTCCATCTGTAACTGGAAAGATGTATCTTTAGTGGGAGACAATGCTGAAGTTCTTTTCTTGTTTATAGAATTGGGTACACTGATTTATTCATCTAACAAACCTTTATCGAGTACCTACTGTATACCACGAGCCATCATGGAGCTTACATTCCAATGATGGAAACAAACAAAATAATAACATATGTAATAAGTTAGAAGGTGAAATTGCTACGGAGGAAATTAAAATGGGGGAGGTGAGAAATGTGAAGGGTATTGTAATGTGAAATAGGGTGGTTAGGGATGACCTCAGGAAGAAGGTAATATGTGAGTGAAGATCTGATGCAGGTCGGGGAGCAAGCCATGCGGATATGGGAGAAGAAGTTTTTAGGAAGAGAAAACAGCAAGTGCAAATGTCCTGAGGCTGGAAGCTGCCTGGCACGCCCCAGGATCAGCAAGGAGGTAGCAAAAGCACAGTGAGCAAGGGGGAGAAAGAAATACAGCCAGAGAGGAAACAGATCAGAGTGTATTGTGAGGACCTTGAGACCAGGGCAAGTCCTTTAGGTTGTTTTCTGAGTGAGGTGGGAGCCTTTGGAGACTATTGGGCAGAGAATGGACCTGAGTCATAAAGTAAATATTGAATAAGCTAATTTTGCAGAAACACTGACACCTCCTACTACTGTGCACAAGAGGCAAGGGATTATGGATTTGAGATTTGTTCCAGCCTCCCAACCGGCCATGGCAAGTACTGACCTCCTTTTAGATGAGGCCAAGGAGGCCCAGAGGGTTTTAGCAACTTCTGCAGGCCATTAACCATGCAACTAGTATGTAGAACCCAACCCCATTGTCATCGAGTCAATTAGCGACCCTACAGGACATAGTAGAACTGCCCCATAGAATTTCCAAGGAGTGCCTGGTGGATTCGAACTGCTGACCTTTTGGTTAGCAGCCGTAGCTCTTAAACACTATACCACCAGGGTTTAGTGTGTAGAGGAGGTAGGGAAGTGCCTTTTGGCTGTGTTCCTTCTGGAGGCTCTAGAGGAGAATCTATTTCCTTGTTTTTTCTAGCTTCTAGAGGGTGCCTGCATGCCTTGGCTGGTAGTCCCCTGTCTCCATCTTCAAAGACAACATTACATCTCTATGACCCTTCTTCTGGCATCAGTCTGTTTCTCTGGCCCCAACTGGGGAAGGTTTTTCAGTTCTAAGGACTCGTGGGATGACACTGGGCCCACCTGGATGATCCAGAATAATCATCCCATCTCAAGGTTTATCACCTTAATCACATCTGCAAAGTTCCTTTTGTCATGTAAAGTAACATATTCACAGATTCTGGGGATTAGGGTGTGGACATCTCTGGGTATTACTCTACCTACCACTACTATTAAGTACTTTCCTTGTCTGATTACAGTTAAACATCATAACAACTCTGTGAGATAAACAAGAATATTTTTTCTTTTTTTTGCCCAGGGTTAAGCAGTCAGTAAATATCAAGGAAGTTTGGAAAAGACTGGGTTAATTCAAGTCATGTAAGTTTATTAACAACAGAAATTAGTGCCTTTAGGTAACTAATATGTTGTGAACCTCTAGAACATGTGAGTGTGGAGTGGGTGAGGATGGGGAAGGTCTACAGAATATAGCACTTGACCTTGGATCCTTTTTTTTCTTTTTGAGTAGGACTATTGCTGGTGGCATAGTGGTTAAGAGCTACAGCTGCTAACTGAAGGTCAGCAGTTCAAATCCACCAGCCACTCCTTGGAAATTCTAAGGGGTAGTTCTATTCTTCCTATAGGGTTGTTGTGAGTAGGAATTGACTCGACAGCAAAGGGTTTATTTTATTTATTTATTCCTCAGGCATTTATCCCTCTCTGGACTGTCTCCAATTCCCCCCACCTTTGTTTTAGGTTGTTGAAATTCTATCCATCTTTCCAGGCTTATCTCAAATCTCCATGAAGTCTTTCTTGCCCTCACCCAGCAGGCGTGATTTATCCTTCCTTTGAGTCCCTTCATGGGACTTTGTACTTCCTCTTTGGGGCTTATCCCATTTTACAGTTATTTGTGGCTTGCCTTTTCTTTCCTACTAAATTACACTCTCTTTAGGCCAGGGACCAGGTCTCCCTCTTCGTGACATTCCCCATGGCCTCAGTGCCTTTCGAATGAAGGTTGAGGTGTCGGCATGGTCATATGCGGTCCTAACAGTGCTATTTCCATGACGGTTGCTTAATATATCATTGTTGGGGTTAATGAGAGAGCAAGTACCCACTGAGGGGTAATTAGAAGCCCTTGAATTTCTATAGCACTCTAGAGCTAGGCCTCATGCACTTTCATTTCCCTACATTTGAGTCGCTTTTCACCATCTTTGCTATGTATTTGTACCACCTCCTTTATCATTTACTTAATTTTTAAAACTGACTCAGTATTTTTACTTAGCCTTGTCTTAAGCCATAAAATCCATGAAAACAGTGGGTTTGATGTGATGCTTACACACACATTAAATAAACAGAAAGCTATTAAAGCCAAACACCTACACTACATTGCATCATAAAGACTGGACTTTGGAAAACTCTGCCTGAGACCCAAGATGTGATGGGACTTGAACAAGGTAATTCAGCTATTCTGTCTCTTTCCATTAGGCTATGTGGCCTCAAAACATGGGGCCTAAAAGTAAAACATGCAGAGTACATGATCTTGCACATGCCATCAGGGCAGGAACCAAGCCTGTCTTGCTCACCACCAGTGTTTATAGCACCCAGCATACGGTATTTGTTGAATCAATGTAGAACACAGACATACAACCACAAGTGCGCACACACACACTTGAATTTAAAGTTAGTGGCCCTGTCAGTGTTTGGGTTCACCCCTGACTTCTCATCTCATGTTTTCATCAGGCTTTATTTAATGTGCTGATGTTAGTTTTCATCACCTACAGCCTTTGGCTTCACCTGTGGACTTCAGTGGCCTTCTGCTGCAGCTGCCCTGCTGCTGCCAGCCGGCCAACCCCCGGCTTGTTGCTTCCTCTGCTCCCTCCTTCGCGGTAGCTCCCTTACTGCTCTGCCCACTCACATCTGCCACACGTCTGGGAGGCACTTCCCAATATGCAGTGCACGAGAAATGCTTCCTAATTCTACCCAAGTCTTTTGATACTTGCTATGGTCAATCACAACAGCATCTGTCTTTGAGAAGCTCTGAAGTGTCTTCACAGAAGAAAACAATTGCTCTGAAGTGATATCACAGGCAGGAACCCCGGGCCGGGGCATGCCACTCCCAGGCAAGAGAGCAGCTCCAGGTTCCCTTTCTCCAGGCTTCTCTCCAAAGGGAAAAGAAAACTAAAATGATTTAATAACTTTGTTCACCATTCGGTGTCATTTCACTTTAGATCTGGGCTAGGACATAAACAGATACTTCTAAAATGGAGGTAGATTTTAGCAAGATTTCTTTGGCGGGGTGCTTTGTTTCTATAATTCGTTGAAGAAGTGTGTTCTTCAGGAATTCAGCAGATCATGGGTTAGGTTGCCTGACTTCAGAGGTGAGCGCTTTTGCTTTTCTACCTCAAACACCAGTGGAGAAGGGGAATGGGTATGGAGAGGCAAGGTGGGAGGCCAGGGCTTCTAATGGGAGCATATTCATGGGCTTTGGGGTCAAAGATGATGGAGTTCATATACCAGCCCTGGCCATGTCAGCTCATAAGATCTTGAGCAATTAAACTTTCTGTGCTTCAATTTTCTCACCTGTAAGAAGGATAAATAATATGTTTTCTAACATTGCTCCCAACAAGGATATATTAGAGAGAAAACATCTTATCACAGTGCTGGGCACATAGTAGGTAGCTCTCCTCGCTTTCCTGCTAAATATCTCTGCATCAGGTATGATCAAGTTATTCTTGCATTGTACTCTCCTCCATTAACGTTTATGTCTTCCAATGCTGTGAGCTACCACAATGAAACAGACACATATGAAGTGACTTAAAAATCTTTATAAAGAAGCAGGTCCAAATGTGCTGTTTACCCGAGTTCCAACTCTGTTATGATGTTTAAAAGGGATTCTAGGCCCTGGATGGGAGGTTGAGCTTAAAAGGTCTCTGGCATGCCTTTCAGCTTAGAGAGTCTGTAATTTGTTGGTCTTTGATCTCATATCATATGTAGAGTATCCATGTAATTTATTATCTAAACTAGGAAACTTTTGAGAGTGAAAGGGGTTGCTATTAAAAATTACACCTGAACAGGAGGTATAAATTATGACTGTTTTGGGCAAATGGGGTGTATTTTTTACCCTAATCAGGGTGTGCACATTGTTGGACCCAAGATCTGTGTGACTTTTAAGCCTTTATGCTTACTTGCCCTCCATGCACTTTGCATCATGTCAGTTCCTCTTTCCCTCTTTAGCCAGAGACTCTCATTATGTTGGCAAAAGCCTTCTGGAAAGAAGGTTAAAGATGCATGGCACAGCATACATCTAAATCACATGTCAAATAATCATAAAAAGGCAAATGAAAGCCAGAAGGCTGAGCCAACCCAGGGTCCTGATAATCCTGCAGCTCTCCCACCCCTCCCCCACGCCCTCCTGCCTGGCAGGCCTTTGGCCTCCATGATGACCAGCTGTGGAGGGAAGTAATAGGCTGGGGAAAGGCCAACCAGATGCTACTCCCAGGAAGCCTAGGCCAAATTTGACATCTGTTCGTGCTCTCAGTGGCTGGCTCTGATGTTCCAGACTCATGAGGATGGAAATTAAAGGAGAAATTTCATCGCCGTGGTCCTCAGGTACCAAGTGAACCTCCCAAATGTCTCTGGGAGCCAGGATGCTGCAGAAACTAGTTTCAGCTTTGCAAAGAACACTGCCTTAATTAATGGAGACAAGGGCCTAGAAGGCAATCTCAGAATCTAAGACTGTGAGCTAGAAAAAGTCCTCAGAGATGATGCTAGGCAAAGGGGAAGGAGCTCTGGGTTCGCAGTCAATAGATCTGGGTTTTCCTTTTACAGAGGAACCTTGGTGTCCTGCCTGGAATTTGATGATAACCATATCTGTCGGGTTTACCCTCTGGGGTCACTGGGATGATAAAATTAGATAATGAACATGGAAAAAAAAAAAAAAAAAAAGGCTTGCAAATTGTATACAAATGCCAGGTGGTATCATTATTGGAGATCCTTGGTTCAAATTCCTAACTTTACAGATAAAAATCTCAGGTCCAGGAGGTCAAGGGTCTGGTTTCCTGTTGACCAATCCCTTTATGGGGGGTGGTCAGCTGAGAAGATGCAATGTAACAAAAATGGAAAAAAACAGGGGCAAATCAAGGAGGCAGAAACATTTTCAAGAAACTTAATTCAAATTTGCACTGGACAGGATGGGAAAAATAATTTTGTGGTTAGTTTTTTAGGCAGTAGGATCCTTCATGTCTTTGATTGCTCATTGTCATGGACACTGACTAGAGTTGATTTCATCTGACCCTTTTTATCCTGAGTCCCTGAGGCTGGAGTTGATTATGTTAATAATCCAGCTATATCACTCTCTTATAAAAAAAAAATGCCCCTTTGGCCTGTCTACTGCATTTTGGCAATGGGGGTCTGACCAGGTTGGAAAGTGGTATGAAGGCCAGGGAAGACCTATCTTAAGTAGGAGAAGGGTGAGGCAGCTAAGCAGAGCAATTAAGAGCACAGACTCTGGAGCCAGGCAGCCAGGTTAAGAATTCTAGCCTTGCTCTCAATAGCTCTGCAGCCGTGAGCGAGTTGCCGTGCCTCAGTTTTCTCATCTGTAAAATGAGAATATTAACTGTGTCCACATCACAGGTTGGTGTTAGGTTTAAGCAAATTAGTATGTTCAAAATGCTTAGAAAAGTACCTGGCATACATTCAACTCTGTTTACTTGGTTAGTAAATAAAAGTACAATAAAGCTGCGTGTAAAAGATAGAGATGGATGAGAGGCAGTGAGGAGTAGCAGAAAGAACATGGGCCTTGTCATCAGACAGACATGCGTTTGAATCCTGACTCCACAATGTTTTTTCTACTAACATTTATATTTTTTTCTAATAACAAAGGGCGTATATGTTCATAGTAGCAAATTTAGAAAATACAGGAAACCAGAAGGAAGAAAATAAAAACCAACCCTAATTCTACCACATGGAGATGACCACCATGTTAGAATTGTGGGTGCTGATGTTTGCACCAGACTCTGCTTCTGATGCTGGTTGCTTGTTGGTTTTTATCATTCCTCCTCTATTTGTATATCCTTCAGGGAGGTACCCAGGAACCATTTGAGAGCAAGGACCTGTGGATGCCTAGTAAATAAAACATTTTTTGACAGTGAAGAGGCCCTTGTTATATAACTCAGAGACCTTAATCTATGTAGTTTTTACAGTTCTCTGTTCCTGCATTTTAGGAGCTCAGTTTTCTAGTGATATAGCATGCCAAGGATTTAGATTTAAACTCGTAAATTTTGTCTTCCAACTTCCCTGCTATAATTACTTGGCCACCCATATTATTGTTGTCAATTGCCAAGTGTGGCCAGTGAGTGACAGGTAGATTATTTGTAACGGGTGTGGGTCACGCTTTTGTTTGGTCTGAGCATTTTTGTTTAATGCTCTATAAGAAGGCCATTGATGGGTAGCAGAGGAGGAGTAATAGGAGAATTCTACTGGGTGATGATTTGGCAGCTCAAGGAAAGTTGTAAATTAGGCCGTCAGAAAGGAATTTTCTGGCACATTCAGTGAACAAACACAAGGTGTGAGGTGGCCAGAACTTGCAATAAGCTAACTTTCTCTCTTACTGGTGGTTTCCTCTTGTTGGTCTTTGGTGAAGTGGTTAGATGTGTTAACTATCTCCCAAACAGAATCTGAACTGCTTTAGGGTTGGGGTGCGGTGGTGGATGACAGTGGTAAAGAGGAGGGATACAAAACTACAGATCCACAAGGCAGAGCAGCACTCCGCGAATGGCATAACCAAACCTGTTCCTAGGTTCTAAACATCCATGTGCAATGGTGTATCAACAAAGTTTCCCTGCTCATTGTACTGTCTCTGATTGGACACTCCAGAAAACCCTTTTAACTTAAGGAAGGAGCATACCTATAATGTAAAATCATGACACTGATATTATAGAAACTTTAAGGAGGTTTTCTCTTTCCTCTCCCATGGGGTTGATATGAGTCAGAATCCACTAGACAGCAACGGGTTTGCCTTTTTTTTGGTTACGGTCAATCCGTGGTATAAGTCAACTTCCCTATCAGAACTATCCTCTTTACTCAATGTAACAGCAATTCACATTGATTAAGAAGCTTGAAATGGATCTTTCACACCAACGCCTGTGTCGACATAGCCAGCACCTACTTTAATTAGGGTGACCAAACATCTTGGTTCACCCAGGACACTTATAGCTTATACCTGTTGTCCCAACCAATAAATTTATAGTTCCCTGCTTCATTCTCAAAAGTGCCCTGGTTTAAATAATAAATTATATAGGTACCCCAAACCTGAATGATATTAAGAAGGAGCTCTCCATCTTTCTACTGACCTACCTAGTTACATGGTCTGTTTGCTCAGAAAAATTCCCAATGCCTCTATCTAGTAGACCCTTGGTCCTAAGGTCATGGTCTGACTGTTTTCATTTTTCCAGCAATATCTCTCCCTAGCCAGGGACCACTGACTCTTAGCATATTGTGTTTCAAACTGCTTTTCAGCAGCAAAATCTTTTGCCCAGGTGAAAAGCTAGGCAAAACTCCAATGTTTAAAAGAGATAAAGCAGAGCTTTTCCTGGTTGAAGTAGGGATGGAAAGCTCAGATACCCACAGATATGACCTTTCTTTCTTTATTTTTGGTGTGGCTCTCCATTGAATCTTGAAGCTTTATGGAGCATAGATTAAAATCCACTGCCAGAGGAATTTAAAGTCTTACTACTTTATGGAATGAATACTCTCGTTCCGTAGTAAATTTAGTTTAGCAATACAGTATTTATTTAAACTTGGCACAAACTAATAACAATCAGGTTCTTAAAAAATACTACCCCAGGCCTCAGCCACAGTTCTAAGTTCGGTTACTTCCATGATCTTGATTTTTTCGAACCAATCAAATCTTCACTGCTTGCTTTAATGCCCTCCCCACTGAACAGGAGTCTCGGGTTGGTGTAACTGGTTAGCGCACTCAGCCGATAATCAAAAGGTTGGAGATTCAAGCCCACCCAGAGGGGGTTCAGGAGAAAGGCCTGGTGATCTACTTCTAAAAAAATCAACCACTGGAAACAAAACAAAGATACAAGGAAAATATTTGTCCAGAGGACTAATGGACCATATGAACTAGAGCCTCTACCAGCCTGAACCCAGCACAACTAGGTGGTGCCCAGCTACCACCTCTGACTGCTGTGATAGGAATCACAATAGAGGGTCCCAGACAGAGTGGGAGAAAAATGTAGAACAAAATTCACATTCATAAAAAAAGACCAGACTTACTGATCTGAAAGAGACTGGAGGAACCCCTGAGATTATACCCCTGGATACTCTGCTAACTTAGAGCTGAAACCACTCCCAAAGTCCACCTTTCAGCCAAAGATTAAACAGGCCTAAAACCAAACAATAACACATGTGAGGAATGTGCTTCTTAGTTCAATCAAGTATACAAGACCAAATGGGCAACACCTGCCCAAAATCAAAGGTGAGAAGGGAGAAGGGACAGGAAAATTGGACATGGGCAACCCAGGGTGAAAAGGGGGTGAGTACTGACACATTGCAGGGATTGCAGCCAATGTCACAAAACAATTTCTGTATAAATTTTTGAATGAGAAACTAGTTTGCGCTGTAAACTTTCACCTAAGGCACAACTGAAAAAACAAAAACAGAAAAAGAAAACCTATGCAGCACGGTTATAGTCTCACATATACGGGGTCACCATAAATTGAAATCAACTTGATGGCAACTAGTTTTTTTTTCTACTGAACAAAACCATGGATAGTGTTGAGCGTGCATTAACCACAATAAAACCTGTTTTACCAACCCCAGGTCTCCTGAGCTCATGGTAATTCCCTGGTCTTCTCTTCTAGCTCCTTTATCCTAATTCTGCCTTTATGGTTCCTCTTCTATAACCGTATCCTTTGTCTGGGATTTGAAATGTAATTCCAGCATTCATTTCCTCATCCTCTCAAATCTTGAGCAGACCGTCCTGTATCCCCTTTTTTGTTGAATCCCCAATCTACTTTAAAATTGTCTGCATCTAAAAAAAGGAAGAAAGAAAAAAAGCCTCCACAGAACTTATTGTACACATCAATGCATCGAAAACCTTCATTCACTGAATCTTGAGAATCTCTCCCAGCTTTGCTAGGTCTGTTATTTTATACAGCCTATCCAAACACAGTCTCCTCATCAGAAACAGCCACATACGTACTACCCCATACCTATATTTCAACCACAGTTGACTCAGTAGCTTGAGGACCCCCCTAATTGTCAATGATTCTGGGGATCAGATTATTTTTCTTGGACCAGAACCAGTATATTGAGGCTAAAATTCAATATCAAGGCTGGTCTCCCTAGGATGTCATTAAGAGGGTTTAGTTACCGAAACACCAAAGGATATTGTCATAATACAGCAGTTCCACTCAAAACAGCCTCATGCACCAGACTGTTGTTACCGCCCCATTATAAAGCTCTAGTACCCTCAGGGAGGCCTCACCAAGAGTGGGTGCCTTGGCTTATTTGTTTATCCAAAAATGTTTGGAAGGAAGTAGAATATTCCTGACAGCTAATTTGGGGTACTACTAATTTTTTTAAAGAAGTATAAAAATATTCAAACAAAGGCTTTCTTCAAGCAACTAGCTCTCGTTCAGACCATTTACAGAAAAAAAAAAAAGGTCATTTATAGAACAGTTTTCCAGAATTAGAAATAGATATAATTTTCATATATTTAATAAACATTTGCTATATACACTTACTCAGAATCAAACTTATACACTCTTATAAAAAGAAAGAATTAATAAATAATTTCAACTTAAACTATGGAACAGCGTTTGACAACCTTGGCACTATTGAAATTTTGGGCAGGAAAATTGTTTGTTTTGGGGGGCTGTCCTGTGCATTGCAGGATGTTTTGCATCATCTGTGGCCTTTACCCACTAGATGCCAATACCTCCACTCCTCCAGTTGTGACAATGAGAAATGTTTCCAGATATTGCCACATGTTCTTTTGGAAGCAAAACTACCCCAGTTGAGAACCGCTGCCATAGAAAGGCAGAGAAAAGATTTAAGAGGAAGAGTTGGAGATGGAACAATCTATGACACTACAGTGACTCCAGCTTCTGCCCCTGTTCATTGCAGCACAATGATGATTATGCAATTGCTGGTTCTCTTGGTCAACACTGAGCCTATTTGGGATTTCCTCCCAACTGACTCCAGTACATCTTCTAAATTTCTCCTTTTACAATATTTTTTTTTTTGTTACTCTTTCAGCTTAAGAATTAACTCCATATAGAAGACATGCAAAGTTCTAAAATTCTAGGTAGCTGGTATTAGTTTACTTCAGGTCAAACTAAATAGTTCAGGAATGTGCTTTTGCTACTTAACAAACAGTCTAAAGCTCGGTGGCTTAAAAAGACATTTATTATTGCTCATGCATTCGGTTGGCTGGAGTTCAGCTGATCTAGGCTAGACTTGGCTGGACAGCTTTCTTCTCATTTTAGGTGTATGGGTTAGCTGGGGCTGCAGCAGCTGGATTGACCCTGCTCCATGTCCCTCTCATTGTTGTTCTGGGATCAGTGGGGTACTGGGAACATGCTAATCTCATGGTGATGATGGAGGTACAAAAGCACAAGCAGAAACAAGTGAGGCCTCTTAAGGCCTAGTTCAGAACTAGTACACCATCACTTGTGCTTCATTCTATTGGCCAAGACAAATCACATGGCTGAACCCAAAGTTAAAGGGAGGAAAAATATCTTCTGCCCCTTTACTGTGAAGAGCTGCAAAGTCACAGGGCAAAAGACATGGATACAGGAAGGAATGGAGAATTAGAGTCAATGACACACTCTATCACAGCCCTTGTTTTTAGAGTCATATTTTTGTTTTTATATAATTTCATAGTTGAGTTCCTTTATATTCCGGGGCACCGCTGTAACGAAGAATAAAATCACAAATCAATTTTGAGAATGGAATCACATGGTAGGGAAGAATGAGCCAAACAAACTGTCTGAAAATTTATTTTAATTCCAGTTAGCTGAATCTAGTATAGATTTAGCAGCACTATATTTCTGTGGCTTTAGAAAATGGAACAAGCTAGATTTGTCTGACATGGAGGCAGAGAAGAAAGGTATTTCCCAAGATGTTTGTAGATAAAGAAGCAAAAACGCCAATTTTTAAGGATTGGCAGATTGCAGATGTGTTGGCCAGAGGAATGCTGAGTGAAAATCTCTGGAATGTTTAGCAACCTTTTAAATTTATTGCCAGGAAATGTGCACTGCTTGCCTTCTCTGCATCTTTTCAAAAGGTCTCTTGTAAATCCAGTCAAGTCTAGTCCAGGTAGGGAGGTTTGGGAACAGTGATAAGTGAAAGGTGGTCTCTGCAGCTGTGTCTCAGCTCCAGCCTGACCAAACACCGTTAATATGTAACCCGAATCTGACCACTTCTTTTATGTTTACGTTTGGTTTCAGTATTATTTTTAACTGGTGAAAGAGCAGTTCAAAGTCATTTTTTTTTTTTTTTTCTTGGCACTTACCCATAAGCTTTCAAGGCTCAGTGGCAGAATGGCAGTAAGTCACGTCAGTAGCATTTGAATCTGGTAGAATTAATAATCACTTACCTTATTATGCATGTGAATGTAAGGAAGATGGATGGTAATAGCAAGGATAAGCTATTACATCTGCAATAGCATTTAATTGTTTATTCTGAGATGCCAGATTTAGAGAGCAGTCTTCTACATGTTTGGCATAATTTATCCAAAATGGGTGTGCACTACATACCTATTAACCAGTACCAGTTATCATCAAGTTGATTCTGACTCATGGCGACCTCTTGTGTGTCAGAGTGGGGCTGCACTCCATACAGTTTTCAGTGGCTGATTTTTTAAAACTAGGCCTCCAGGCCTTTCTTCTGTGGTGCCTCCGGGTAGACTCGCACCACCAACCTTTCAGTTAGCGGCTGATTGCATTAACCATTTGTATCACCCAAGTACTCCATTAGAATGGTTTAAAAAACAACAAAAACAAAATCCTGACAAATACAAATGCTGGAGAGGAGAGAATATAATAAAAACTCTCAAATATTGTTGCTGGGAATTCCAAATGATTAGGTCACTTTCAGAAACAGTTTTGTTTTTTCTTATTAAGTATATGCTTACCATATGACCCAGGAATCCTACTCTTAGGTATTTACCCAAGAGAAATGAAAACTAGGTTCAAGTACAGTCCTCTATGTGGATATTTATAGTGGCTTTATTCACAATCACCAGATGTCATTTAATTGGTGAATGGATTAATAAACTCTGGTACGTCCATACAATGGAAAGTTACTCAGCAATATAAAGGAATGAACTGCTGATACATGCAACGTGGTGGTTGAATCTCTAAGTCATTATGCTAAGTGAAAAAGGCCAGGTTCAAAAAGGCTGTAAGTTTTATGATTCCTCTTATATGATGTTCTGAAAAAAGGCAAACCTACAGGGACAGAGAACAGATCAGTGGTTGCCAGGGGCTAGGGGTAGGAGTTATTTGCAGAAGGGCATGAGAGAAACATTGGGGATGATGGAACTGCTCTTTATCTTGCTTGTGGTGGTGGTTGTGTGACTGTGAAACAACTCAGAATTATACACTAAAAAGGGTGAATTTATGCCCCAATAAGCCTGACTTTTAAAAAAGTGTGTGGTTTAATCTTCCCCTAGAACTTCCCATTTTTGTATTTGTCAATGTAGCGTACATATTGAGGTGGCCACTGAATGTATGCCTGCTTCTTTGGTAATGTCTACCCAGTACCTGCTGAAAGGGCTGGTTTAGGCTATGCTATTTCCAGGTGATTCTACACCCTGACCCATTTAATAGAACCAGGGATGGGCATCTGGCCCAAACTGAAATGGTAAGATCTTCTCTTTTGAGACTTTGCTCTAAGAGACATAAAAACCACAATCTAGAGGGTGTAGATTTTGGCCTGCAGATATGTTTTGTTTGGCCTGCACAGTATTTAAAGAATTGAATTAGTTGCCAACATTAAAAATTGGGAGATTTCACATAAAAATCCAGATTTCCGGCCTCTTTTTAAGAAATGGGAGGATCTGGTAAAATGGACCCAAATTCCCGCATGGAGACAATGGCTGGAGCTGAGCTCCTTGCCCTCTTTCCATCAGCGTGTGCTCTCCCTCTGCACAGCTCCTACCACTCCCTGCATGAAGCTAAGCGGTGCCTCAGCTTGTGCTGTTAGTTTATATATAGGAGAGTTAAGGGAAATATGAAATATTTCTTGCATCCATTTTTTTTTAAAAATCGAATGTGGGGAAACAAAAGACATAGTGTGCTTCAAAAAAAAATGAGTGAGTGAGTCTATTACTTTGTGGAAATAAAAACTATTCTCTTGGCTTATAATAAAACAATTGTGTCTGTATGGGAAGAATACAGAGGAAGATCCTTTTCTGAAACAAACATGGATCTCTTCATTCATTCATTTTTATCTGCCTGGCCTCTGTAGGCTTTTGAGTTTGCACTGCCCTCCTAGCCAAATGGCTTTGGGCAGCAGAGTATTAAGGTTGCATAAAGTTGAGGATAAACAGGTATTATGATGACTTATCCACCAGATGCTCCTTGGAAAACGTATAGGGTAGTGCTACTCTGTCCTGGAGGGTTGTTATGAGTTAGAATTGACCCGATGGCAATGTGAATGGGTTATGGAGCCCTGGTGGTGCAGTAGTTGAGAGCTCGGCTGCTAACCAAAAAATCGACAGTTTGAATCCACCAGGCGCTCCTTGGAAACCCTATGGGGCAGTTCTACTCTGTCCTGTAGGGTCACTGTGAGTCAGAATCGACTCGATGGCAACAGGTTTTTTTTATTTCACTTTATGATGGCTTATATCCATGCACAAATTGGTGTTACTGGGGAGCAGGAATTGAGAACCTTACAAAGAAGCAAGTCTGCAGAGATAAAAAAAAAAAAAAAAAAAGTGTGTGTGTGAGATGGAGAAAGAGAGACTGAGGAGGATACAGATATTCAAAGGAGAGGAAAAGTGATTTTTCTTTAATTGCTCAAGAGTAGAGAAGTTGGGTTTACAACCCACATCCTCCAATCAGCGTGCTTTCAAAGTATAATGTATATACAAATCCTGGGAATCTTGTGGAAATGCAGATTCTGATTCAGTAGGTCTGGGGAGTGACCTAAGATTTTTCTACATTTCTAACAAGTTCCCAGGTGATGTTGATGCTGCTGGTCAGCCAAACATGTTTTGAGAATCATGGCTCTAAACCATACCATTTGCAAGGAAACAGTAAAAACGGTCCAAACTTTGCCTTTAAACCATCTGTTCTCCATTGACAAAGTACTTGGTAAATCAGTTTTTTGTCACTTATTAAAGAATATTACTATCTTTGGACAAGGAATTATTTAAAGGGCTGCCATTCTGGGAAGCAATAATAATTGTGATAGTGATTAATTGGCTGGCATCATCAGAGAAGCAGCCTGGGTTAGCAGCCCAGCTGACTGATGGTGTAACCTCCCTTCTTGTGCTTGGTCGCTTTGCTCTGTGGCCTTAGGCAAATCACTGTAGTCAGTGCTTTCTCAGCAGTCAAATGGAGGTGAATTTTTGACCTTGAAGACTATTGTAAAAGATTTAATTAGCATTTGTTGAAAGCTTGCAAGATCTATGGAGCAGAGGTGCTTCAGAAAAACAAAGTAATTTATAGTTCCTATCATCATTTCATTACCGGTTTAGCTAATATGCCAGCAACCCAGTCTAACAGAAGCAGTCTCCGTAGTCTATAGGTCCCTCATGGTGGAAGACACTGCAGTGAGGAACATTACACTATATGTGAAAGAAGATAAATTGTGCCCCAAGCCCCACAATCCTTAAATTACTCAGGTGTCTTCCATTTCAGGTTTTCATATATGATATTTTTTCATGTAAAGAAGGAAAATTCTCTTTTTAATTGCCCCCTCCTCCTAAATATGGTCCACTGTGAAGTCCATTTAAAACTTATGGGCTCTGGTTTGAAAGGATTATGTTCTCTCATCCTTCCTTCTCTAAATCAGCAGTCTAGAACAGCTCTGTCCAATAAAAATAAAATGTAGGCCAAGTAGACGATTTGAAATTTTCTAGTAGCCACATCAAAAAAAGTAGAAAGAGGGGTGGCGGGGCCAAGATGGCGGAGTAGTCAGACGCTTCTGGTGGTTTCTCTCACAACAAAGACCTGAAAAAACAAGTCAATCAGTTCTATATGACAATCTAGGAGCCCTGAACATCAAAGGCAAAGTTGAGGAATTAGATTGAGTGGCAGGGGGAGGGAGAGACAGTTCAGAAGCAGTGAGGAGTTGCCAGACTTGACCCAGAGGGAACCATCACCCTGCAGGCCAGATTGACTGGCCTGTGCCGTGAGGCAAGCACTGGCATTTGGGATTTGTTTTCCACATCAGGAGAGACGGAGTGGCTGAGAGTCTACTCAAGCCTCTAGAACCAGTGAAAAGTGGTGCTCAGTCGGCAAAAGATAAGTACATGCTTCTAATCTACTGCATGGATCAACAAGCACCCTGTTTGGGAAGGACCTCTCTCCCATTTTTCTGCTCCCTCCCTGCTCTGCACTGGTCCTGGGCCAGCTTCAGTGATTGCCGCTTCCCCTGGGCTGGAAGTAGGACCTGTCATGCGTCCTGAGCCATTCTCCTGGCCTAGGAGAGGGAGCAAATTAAAAAACAGGAAAAAAAATATCTGCCAGCCCCCCTAAGCTAGAAACTTAGGTCAGGTACAACTCCTTTGCCTAAGGACAGGCATAAGGAGTCCAGGGACTTTGAATGCCTTTCACCCCTGCATAGACCTGTGTAGGTCCATTTCAACAGCATAGGCCCTCATTAGCACAGTACAACAGGGTATATACCTGAAGCCTAACTTCACTGTATCAGCTACATGGTGGAGTGGTAGGTTTGTGACATTCGACACCACTCTGCCCATTAAGCACGGTTCTCACCTACTCACGTCAGGGGCCTGGGGACTGGTGGCTCCACCTACACCACCTAGCAACCTGTGACAGGGGTCCAAGAATAAATGGTGCCTCCCAGTCCTTACAGGCAACAACAGTGGGTGCCCACAATCTGGCTACAAAACCCACCCACCTATGCACTTTAGGGGACAGAGACGTGCTTTCCTCCCAGTCACTCAGGGGCAGCTGCCAGTCCCCTGTCTTGCTCGATGCATGACCCCTACTGCAGCCAGATACCTGTGCCTACTCCAATCACCGCTGCCCATCTAGGACATAGGTGACAGTCTGCACCCACACTTGGTGACTGACTACCTGGACACCTGAGCTGAATCCACACAAGAAAGTAAATGGGCTTCTAGAATCACATACTTGGTAACAGATCTAACCACCTCGTGACAGGACATTACAGCTTCAAAGACACCAATAATCAAACTAGCTCACATGAGCAACCTATGTGGGCATACCAAAACAAAACAAAGCAAGAAGCTAGGACTCAATAAGCAAACATAAAATAGATAAATATAATAACTTATTGATGGCTTGGAGACAACAGTCAATATCAAATCACATAAAGAGTCAGACCATGATGACTTCAGCAAGCTCCCAAAACAAAGAATCAAGGAATCTTCCAGAGGAAGATAATTTATTGGAATTACCGGAAGTAAACTATAAAAGATTAATACACAGAAGTCTTCAAAAGATCAGGAAGGAGATCTGGCAAAATGTAGAACAAGCGAAGGAACACATAGACAGGCTGCAACAATCCATAGAGAGAGAGCAAACAGAAATCCAGAAGATTACAATAAAATATCAGAATCAGGCAACTCAATAGATAATCATAGGAGCAGAATTGAGGCAATGGAAGTCAGAATTAGGGGGACTGAAGATAAAGCACTTGGCACAAACTTATTTGAGAAAAAATCAGATAAAAGAATTAAAAAAAAATGAAGAAACCCTAAGAATTATGTGGGACTCTATCAAGAGGAATAACCTCTGAGTGACTGGAGTACCAGAACAACAGAGGATAACAGAAAATATGGAGAGAATTGTTGAAGATTTGTTGACAAAAAACTTCCCTGATATCATGAAAGATGAGAAGATATCTATCCAAGAAGCTCATTGAACCCCATACAAGGTAGATCCCAAAAGAAACTAAGACGCATTATAATCAAACTTGCCAAAATCAAAGATAAAGAGAGAATTTTAAGAGTGGCTGGGGATAAACAAAAAGTCACCTACTAAGGAAAGTCAATAAGACAAAGCTTTGACTACTCAGCAGAAACCATGTATGCAAGAAGGCAATGGGATGACATATATAAAGTCTTGAAGGAAAAAAATTGCCAGCCAAGAATTATATATCCAGCAAAACTGTCTCTCATATATGAAGGCAAAATTAGGGCATTTCCAGATAAACAGAAGTTTAGAAAATTTGCAAAAACCAAACCAAACTTATAAGAAATATTAAAGGGAGTCCCTGGGTTGGAAAATCAATAACATCAGATAACAACCCGAGACTAGAACACAGGACAGGGCAACCAAATATAAATCCAGATAGCGAAGTAACAAAAGTAAATCAAAGCTAAAATGCTGAAAGTGGGGAAACACAGATGTTAATATGTAAAAGATGACAACACTAAAACAAAAAAGAGAGACTGAAAAATGTAGTCATAGGACTTTCATATGAAAAGGAAGTCAAGGTGATATAAAGAAACAAAAAGTTTGTTTAAACTTAGAAAAATCGTGGTAAATACTAAGGTAACCACAAAGGAAACTAACAATTCTGCACATATAAATTTTTAAAAAACCAAGAAAAACATAAAGACTCAGCAAATACAAAATCAACAACAATGAAAAAGATGAAAAGAAAATACATAAAGAAAAATGACTCAGCACAGAAAATTAAGTGGAACAAAGAAACTGTCAACAGCACACAAAAAAAGATATCAAAATGACAGCACTAAACTAAAAAAAAAAAACTCATACCTATCAATAATTACGCCAAATGTAAATGGACTAAATGCACCAATAAAGAGACAAAGAGTGGTAGAATGGATAAAAAAACATGATCCATCTATATGCTGCCTACAAGAGACACACCTTAGACTTAAAGACACAAACTAAAACTCAAAGAATGGAAAAAAATATATCAAGCAAACAACAATTGAAAAGAGCAGGAGTGGCAATATTAATCTCTGAAAAAATAGACTTTAAAGTCCACCACAAAGGATAAGGAAGGACAGTATATAATGATTAAAGGTCAATACACCAGGAGGACATAACCCAATGCGCCCAATGACATAAAACCAACTGTAACAGCATTGAAAAGAGAGATAGCTCCACAATAATAGTAGGAGTCTTCAACACACCACTTTCGGTGAAGGACAGAACGTCCAGAAAGAAGCTCAATAAAGACATGGAAGATTTAAATGCCACAATCAACCAACTTGACCTCATAGACATATACAGAACACTCCACCCAACAGCAACCAAGTATATTTTCTTTTCCAATGCTTATGGAACATTCTCCAGAATAGACCACATCTTAGGCTATAAAGCAAGCCTTAACAAAATCCAAAACATCGAAATATTACAAAGCATCTTTTCTGACCAGAAAGCCAATAAATGTAGAAATCAATAACAAAAAAAAGCAGGGAAAAAAAAATCAAAGACATGGAAACTGAACAACACCTTGCTCAAAAACTATTGGCTTATAGAAGAAATTAATGGCAGAATAAAAAAATTCATAGGATCAAATGAGAATGAAAACACATCCTACCAGAACCTTTGGCACACAGCAAAAGCACTGCTCAGAGGCCAATTTATAGCAATAAATGCACACATCCTAAAAGAAGAAAGGGCCAAAATCAAAGCATTAACTCTACAGCCAGAACAAATAGAAAGAGAGCAGCAAAAGAAGCATTTGGGCACCAGAAGAAAGGAAATAATAAAAACTACAGCAGAAAAACAATTAAGAGTTAAGAAGACCAAAAGCTGGTTCTTTGAAAAGTTCAACAAAATCAATAAGCTGTTTGCCAAAGTGACAAGAGAAAAACAGAAGAAGAAGCAAATAACCTGAATAAGAAATGAGATGGGTGATACCACAAGAGACCCCACTGAAATTAAAAGAATTGT
Organism: Elephas maximus indicus; assembly: GCF_024166365.1. Classification (NCBI taxonomy): domain Eukaryota; kingdom Metazoa; phylum Chordata; class Mammalia; order Proboscidea; family Elephantidae; genus Elephas; species Elephas maximus. Next base: position 38,711,886 of record NC_064834.1, read on the forward strand.
ATCAGATTATTATGAAAAAAAGCACTTTAAAAAACTTGAAAACCTAGAGGAAACGGGCAAATTTCTAGAAACACACTATCTACCTAAACTAACACGAACAGAGGTAGAACAACTAAATAAACCTATAATGAAAGAAGAGATTGAAAAGGTATTCTAAAAACTCCCAACAACAACAACAACAAAAAGCCCTGGCTCTGACAGTTTCACTCAAGAATTCTACCAAACTTTGAGAGAATAGTTAACACCACTACTACTAAAGGTATTTCAGAGCTTAGAAAAGGATGGAATACTCCCAAACTCATGCTATGAAGCCAGCATAATACTGATACCAAAACCAGGTAGAGACACCACAAAAAAAGAAAATCACAGACCAATATCCCTCATGAACATAGACACAAAAATCCTCAACAAAATTCCAGCCAATAGAATTCAACAACATATCAAAAAAATAAGTCACCATTACCAAGTGGGATTCATACCAGGTATGCAGGGATGGTTCAACAATAGAAAAACAATCAATGTAATCCATCACATAAATAAAACAAAAGACAAGAATCACGTGATCTTATCAATTGATGCAGAAAAGGCATTTGACAAAGTCCAGTACCCATTCACATTAAAAATTCTCAGCAAAATAGGAATAGAAGGGAAATTCCTCAGTGTAATAAAGAAATAGAAAGCCAACAGTGAACATCATCCTAAACGGAGAGAGTCTGAAACATTCCCCTTGAGAATGGGAACCAGGCAAGGACACCCTTTATCACCACTCTTACTCACATTGTGCTGTAGGTCCTAGCCACCAGAGCAATTAGGCTAAAAAGAAAAGAAATAAAGGGCATCCAGATTGGTAAGAAAGAAGTAAAAGTATCTCTGCAGATGTTATGAGCTTATACACAGAAAACTCCAAAGAATCCATAAGAAAACTGCTGGAACTAATAGAAGATTTCAGCAAAGGATCAGGATACAAGATAAATAAACAAAAATCAGTTGGATACCTCTACACCAACGAACAGAACTTTGAAGAGGAAATCACCAAATCAATACCATTTACAATAGCCCTGAAGAAGATAAAATACTTAGGAATAAATCTAACCAGACACGTAAAAGACCTATACAAAGAAAACTACAAGACACTACTTTAAGAAAGCAAGAGACCTACATAAGTGGAAAGACACCTTGCTCAAGGATAGGCAGACTCAACATTGTGAAAATGTCTATTCTACCCAGAGGGATATACAGATATAATGCAATCCTGATTCAAATTCCAATGGCATTTTTTAATGAGACAGACAAACATATGACCAACTTCACATGGAAAAGGAAGAGGCCCCAGATAAGCAAAACATTACTGAAGAAGAAGAACAAAGTGGGAGGCCTCACACTACCTGATTTTAGAACCTATTATACCACCACGGTTGTTAAAACAGCCTGGTACTGGTACAACAACACATATATAGACCAACTGAACAGAATTGAGAATCCAGACGTAAACTCATCCACCTTATGAGCAGCTGATATTTAACAAAGGCCCAAAGTCTGTTAACTGGGGAAAAGACAAGTCTCTTTAACAAATGGATACAGGCATAACTGGATATCCATCTGCAAAAAAAAATGAAACAAGACCCATACCTCACACCATGCACAAAAACTAATTCGAAATGGATCAAAGGTCTAAATATAAAATCTAAAATGATAAAGATCATGGAAGAAAAGATAGGGACAACGCTAGGAGCCCTAATACATGGCATAAGCAGAATACAAAACATTACTAACAATGCACAAACACCAGAAGAGAAAATAGATAACTTAGAGCTCCTAAAAATCAAACACTTACGATCATCAAAAGACTTATCAAAAGAGTAAAAAGACAACCTACAGACTGGGAAAAAAAATTTGGCTGTGAAAAATCTGATCAGCATCTAATCTCTAAAATCTACAAGATACTGCAAAACCTCAACAATAAAAAGACAAATAACCCAATTAAAAAATGGGCAAAGGATATGAACAGTCACTTCACTAAAGAAGACATTCAGGTGGCTACCAGATACGTGAGGAAATGCTCACAATCATTAGCCATTAGAGAAATGCAAATCAAAACTACGATGAGATACCATCTCACCCCAACAAGGCTAGCATTAATCCAAAAACACAAAATGATAAGTGTTGGGGAGAGGTTGTGGAGAGACTGGAACACTTATACACTGATGGTGGGAATGTAAAATGATACAACCATTTTAGAAAATGAATTGTTGTTTCTTTAAAAAGCTAGAAGTACCATATGATTCAGCAATCCCACTCCTTGGAATATATCCTAGAGAAATAAGAGCTGTCACGTGAATAGATACATGCACACACATGTTCACTGCAGTACTGTTCATAATAGCAAAAAGATGGAAACAACCTAGGTGCTGATCAGCAGAGAAACGGATAAACAAATTATAGTATATTCACACAATGGAATACTACTCAATGATAAAGAACAAAGAATTTGTGAAATATCTTCATAACACGGATGAATCTGGAAGGCATTAGGCTGAGTGAAATTAGTCGTAAGAGGACAAATATTGTATGAGACACTATTATAAGAACTCAAGAAAAGATTTAAAGAAGAAAACATTCTTCGATGGTTACAAGGTGAGGAGGGAGAGAGAGGGGTATTTACTAACTAGATAACCAAAAAATCCCATTGCCGTTGAGTCTATTCTGACTCCTTGCAACCTACTAGATAGTAAAAAAAAAAAAAAAAAAATAGAAAAGAATTATCTTAGTGAAGGTAGTGAAGGAAAGGACAACACACAATACAGGTGGAGTCAGCACAACTGGACTAAACCAAAACCTAAGAAATTTCCTGAATACAACCAAACACTTTGAGGGGCAGAGTAGCAGGGGTGGAGTCTGGGGATCATGGTTTTGGGGGATATCTGAGTCAAATGGCGTAACAAAGTTTATTAAGAAAATGTTCTGAATCCCTTTTTGGTGAGTGGAGCCTGGGGTCTTGAAAGCTAAGATGCACCAATTGGTCCCAAGCCACCTGGAGCAAAGCAGCATGAAGAACACCAAAGACACACAGAAAATATTAGCCCAAGGGACAGAAAGGGCCACACAAACTACAGACTCCATCAGCCTGAGACCGGGAGAACTACATGGTGCACAGCTACCACCAATGACTGCCCTGACAAGGAACAAAACAGAGAGTCCATGACAGAACGGGATAAAGGTAGGGTGCAGAACTAAAATTTAGTGAAAAGACCAGACTTAATGGTCTGACTGAGACTGGAGGACCCCGGAAGACATGGCCCCCAGGCTCTCTGTTAGCTCAGAACTGAAACCATTCCCAAATCCAACTCTTCAGACAAAGACTAGATTGTACTATAAGATATAAAATGATACTCATGAGGAGAGTGCTTCTTAGCTCAAGTAGATAAAAAAATACATGAGACTAAATAGGCAGCTCCTGTTCAGAGGCAATATGAGAAGGCAAAAAGGGACAGGAGCTGGTTGAATGGACACAGGAAATCTGGTGTGGAAAGGAGGAGTGTGCTGTCATATTATAGGGAGAGCGACTAGGGTCACATAACAATGTGTGTATAAATTTTTGTATGAGAAACTAACTCGAACTGTAAACTTTCACTGAAAACACAATTTAAAAAAAAGAAAAAAGTAGAACTAAATGAAATTAATTTTAACCATGTATTTTATTTAACCTAATATTTCCAACCATCATCTATCTGTGTTTGTTGTACTGTGGTGGTTTGCATGTTGCTATGATGCTAAAGGAAACCCTGGTGGCATAGGGATTAAGAGCTATGGCTGCTAACCAAAAGGCTGGCAGTTTGGATCTAGCAGGTGCTTCTTGGAAACCCTGTGGGTCAGCTCTACTTTGTCCTGTAGGGTCGCTATGAGTCGGATTTGACTTGACAGCGATGGATTTTTTTTTTTTTTTTATGATGCTAAAATCTATGCCACTAGTATTTCAAATACCAGCATGGTCACCCGTGGTGGACAGGTTTCAGCAGAACATCCAGACTAAGACAGACTGCTTCTGAAAATCAGCCACTGAAAACCCTATGTATCATAATAGAATATTGTCTGGTATAGTACTGGAGGATGAGCCCACTAGGTTGAAAGACACTCAAGATACAAAGTGGTCACAACAATGGACTTGAGCATACCAAAGGTTGTGAGGGTGGTATAGGAAGGGGCAACATTTTGTTCTGTTGTACACGGGGTTTCTATGTGTTGGAGGGGAATTGATGGGAACTAACAGCAATAATATTTCAAAAATATCTTTATAATATGTAATTAATATAAAATTATTGATAAGTATTTTCCATCTTTTGGGTACTAACCCCCCCCATCCCCCCCCCCCCGCAAAAAAAACTTATTCCTGTTGAGTCAGTTAAGACTCATAGCAATCCTATAGCACAGAGTAGAACTGCTCCATAGGGTTTCCCAGGATTCAAACTGCTGACCTTTTGGTTAGCAGCCAAGCTCTTAACCACTGTGCCTCCAGGGCTCCTTTTAATTTGGTATGTATATTACACTTCCAGCACATTCCACATTGCATGCTAAGTTTTCATTAGAAAAATTTGATCTGTGTTTAGACTTCCTAAAATTTACAGTTGAAAAAATAGATTCACATATCCAAGTTGTTCCAAATATACTTAAATTTTTTTCCAATAATGCAAATGATTATCAGTTTTCAAATCTAAAGTTACCAAAATGAAATAAAAATTAAAAACCATTTTCTTGGTTGCACATTTCAAGGGTTTGATAGCCACATGTGGCTATTGGCTATACACTATTGGATAGTGCAGGGCTTGACTTTCAGGGGAAGGCTGCCAGTGTCGTGGGATTACCCCCAACCCCACCACTGGGAGTTCATGTATGTCCTTTGCTGATGGAGTTGCCTCGGAGTTGAGGAACCTCATGAATGTGGCCAGAAGGCTTTTCCTCTGTCAATACACATAACTTTTCCTCTACTCCTCAGGCTGTGGCTATTTATGGACCCTCTGACCCTCAGGATGATCCACATCCCCAGAGGGCTCTTGCATGGCGCCACTGGACTCAAACAGCATCTACCCATCCATTACTCCACTCATCCATTCAACAAATATTTATGAAGCGACGTTCTATGTCCCACCCTGCTAAGCTCCAGGGACTTTGCCTCAGCCGTGAGAAAGGATGACAGTGTCACTGACCTCATGAAACAATGTCTAGAAGTACCAGACATTAAACAAAATCACACAAATAATGAATTAATAACAGTAAGATATTTATAAAAGTGTAGGTCTCCATGAGACTATATACTTAGGAGACCCAATACAGTCTGGAAGTTCAGTAAATCTTCCTTAAGAAAGGAATGATATTTCAGTTGGAACCTGAAGGAGTTAGGCAGTGATGAGTAGGGAGAAAAATCCATTCTAGACAGAAGAGACAGCATATTCAATAAACTGAAAGAAGATCAAGAGTGGTTGGAGTAGTGTGCCAGGGGAAGAACAGAGAGATGGATAAAGGTCAAATCTGAACAGTCTTGAAGGCCTTGAAATAGAGTCTAGTCTTCGTCCTAAGAAAATTTGTAAGGTCATCGAAGGGTCTTAAAAAGAGGAATGACTTGATCAGGTTTGGGTTTTACAAGATGGCACGTGGCTACAGATCTTCCTTGTTGATTGTCACCTTAAATTTAATCCCAGTTGAAAATGACTGTAGAAACCAAATGATGCCTTCATTTCACTGGCCTGCTCACCGGCAGTGGAATCCCAGAACTCTCTGAGAAGGAAAATCTTATATACATAGTGAGGAAAAAGTGGTCTGATAGCTCTGGAGGAATGAAGTAAAAATAAAAACAAAAAAACACAATAGACAGACAAAACCCTGCGTATTCTAGACCAAATTAAAATTGGGTCTGCAAGGGGTAGTACTCATTACATTATTATTAATGGTAGTACTACTAATGAGGAAACCCTGGTGGCATAGTAGTTAAGTGCTACAGCTGCGAACCAAAGAGTTGGCAGTTCAAATCCACCAGACGCTTCTTGGAAACTCTATGGGGAAGCTCTACTCTGTCCTATAGGGTCGCTATGAGTCGGAATCGACTCTGCGGCACTGGGTTACTACTAATGATGAACACTGTTACTATTTATTGAGGGCCCACTATCGTCAGTCGTTGTGTATGAACGAGTTCTAATCCACAGACCAATCCTGCCTACAACATAGGTATTAACCCCATTTTATATACAAGGAAAGGGAGTTCCAGAAAGTTTCAACAACTTGTCAAGTGTTAACTTGCTAGTAAGCATGGAGCCAGGATTCAGACGCATGTCATTTGACTTTGAAGTCATGATGTGTCTACCTTATCACACTGCCAGGTGAGCCCTGACTTGCGTATATAAGAAAGAACATGCATGGGCTTAGATAGGAATGATACTTGTCACTTCTGAAACAGAAGCCAAGTAACAGTTTTTGGATATTTGATATTTACTGAGATTTTGGATAGACTCACCCTTAAAATGTCCTTTCCAGCTTGAGTCTTTTCCAAAAACCATGTGTGTAGTTCCATTTTTTCTCTTCCCTTCTTTCTCTTTCTGTTCTAATTGTTTTTTATTTGGGTAAAAATATACACAGCCAAAGAGGCACCATGTCAACAATTTCTACACGTACATTTTTTACCTTTTCCTTTTCCCTCTTGCAGCGTCTCAGGTGAATTGCTTCATCTGCATTTGTTGACATGAGCTGGGCTTTTCTTGTATAGTTTGTGCAATACTCAAATGACATATGAATCAATAACAATATGATGTTTATAAGGAAAAGTGTAGGTTTCCATGAGACCATATGATTAGGAGACCCAATTTGTCTGTACCTGGGCACAGCCTCCTTCTTCTGCTAGAGTGGTATGGGTTGGTGGCCTCTCCTGACAAAGGGAAGACACAGAGAGTGGGAAAGAATGATCACCAGGCACAAGGAGCTGCTATGTGTATTTCTGTAACACCTCCATGCAAGGATGTCTACTGCTTGTACTTTTTAATCCTTTAATCCCTAAAATTGTTCTCAGAGAGAGTGAGGGAGGTGTCTGCCATATCCCCACAAAAGGAAACTAGCTTAATCCAACAGTTAGGAGTTTAAGTCAAGATGCTTGTTCAAACTGTATTCATTCCACAGAAAGTTATTGAGTACCTAGGAATGAATCTAGGTTCTGGGATACAGCGAGAAACTAAATTGATTAAAAACAAAGAAACAAACAAAGCTTTAATTCTAGTAGAAGACAAACAATAACCAGAAAAAAATGTAAAACACAGTATGTTCCAAAAAACGAAACCTGTTGCTGTCAAGTCAATTCTGACTCATAGTGACCCTATAAGACAGAGTAGAACTGCCCCATAGGGTTTCCAAGGAGCAGCTGGTAGACTCAAACTGCTGACCTTTTGGTTAGTAGCTGTAGCTCTTAAGCACTTTGCCACCAGGGTTCCCATAGTATGTTAGATGATGGCAACACATAAAAACAGAAAATGAGATGGGAGGGTTTAAGGCAGTCAGGGAAGTCCTTGTCAAAAGGTTGGCATTTGAGCAAAGATCTGAAGGAAGTGAGAAAACAAATGATGGGATAATCTGGGGAGAGAGTATTCTTTGGAAAGGAGACAGTCAGTGCAAAGGTCCTGAGGCAGGAGAGTGCTTGGAATGCTTAAGGAACAGCAAAGAGGACAGTGTGACTAGAGCTGGAGATGAAGTTGGAGAGATAACTGGCGACTTTCTAGGACCTTGAAAGTCAGTGTAAGACCTTTCGGTTTTTACTCTGAATGATGTGAAAATTCATTGGAGTTTTCTTAGCAGTGGAGTGACATTTTTCAGGGCCAACAGTGTGAAAAATAGACTGTGTTAGTACAAGGGAGGAAACAGGAAGAACAGTTAGTAGGCCACTAGAACATGCAGGTAGTGATAGTGAAGTTTAGACAAGGTGCCAGTAGGGGAGGTGATAAGAATTGGTTGATTCTACATGTTTTGAGGAGGAGCCAACAGGATTTGCTGATTGATTGGTTGAAGAAAGTAAATTATCAGAAGTCATTTTCTGTCCCTACCCAAAGGTTATTTTACCCATCCTAAGGCCTAAGTAGGAAGTTACCTAGGTTGTTTATTACCCTTGACTGGATACTTCTTAAGGAGCCCTGGTGGTGCAGTGGTTAAAAGCTCACCTGCTAACCGAAAGATCAGCAGTTCAAATTCACAGGAGAAAGATGGGGCAGTCTGCTTCCACAGAGATTTACGGCCTTGGGAACCCTATGGGGGCAGTTCTACTTTGTCCTATAGGGTCGCCATGAGTTGAAATCGACTTGACGGCAACAGTTTTTGTTTGTTTGTTTGTTTGTTTTAGGCACTTATATTCTTTTAAGTAAAATTTTGATTTTTCAAATAGTACAAGTAAAAAAAAAAAGAAAGAAAGCATCATTCTATTCTTGTAAAAAATTATATAGTGCAAAATGATATTCCCATTTACTCTCCCGTCATTCCCTGATCCTTCCAAGAAAGGGGTAATCCCTATTATGTTTGATTTTTTTCTATGCCTTTATAGGGATGAAAATTTATAGTTTTATTCTTTTATGAAAATAAGGTCATACTGTTGCTTACTAGGTCTTAGAGATCTTCCCATATTAGTATTTTTTTATATTAATATATAGAGACCATTTCATTTTTTAAAATTGCTTAGGTTTGTAACAGTAAGAAGAGCCCTTTAGAAATGTACCTGACTCATTTCATGCCTCTCTCCTAATCACTGTCTAAACTAGGGAATCAAAGACAGATACCCAGACACCTAGGCAGTCTCTTCTTCCAGAAAACATCCAACAGATGACATTTTAAGATTGAGAGAATAAGCCCAGCATGCATAGCCAAACAATTTGAAATGTCTTTCCTGCTCTTTGCAGGGAGTGTCACAATTGCCTTGAATCATTGTAGTTTGGAAGTGCTTTTGCTGTGGAAAATTATTTGAGCATTTTGTATGGCTGGTACCCTCCAACATGCGTGGATAAAAAAAGAGAGCTAAGGAGTCCATGGCATCAGGTTGACCTGATATTAGATGTTAAGCAGATTTCCTCAACCAAAACTGAAAGATCTGACCCAACAAGAATCAGTGATGTTAATTAATAGGTGAAAAGAATATTCTATATATTTATGCTTTTTCTCATTTATTGCAATATTGCATTTTACTATTATCTATTGTAATTGCATAGAAAAATGAATGAACATTGTAGGAAAATTAGAAAATACAGAAAAAGCCTAAATGATAATCATCAGGAAGCTTCCAGCAAAGATACTGTGTTGGAGTTTACAAGAGTATTGGAAGTTGGGATTGTTTGTGGCATGTCTGAGTTCTAGAGTTGACCGGTGCAAGCTGCTAACCTTGCTTGGTTCCTCTGCCTCTAATGTGCATGCATATGTCATAAAGCAGGTAGGAGGGAGCACAAGTGCATGCTGTTGGAAAACCAACTCAAGGGTACTCTTTCCAATGATGTGGCCTCTTCATAGAGGAAGCGATGTTACAATCCTGAGGTAGTGGAACTAGTTGACCTCAGTTTTCAGTGCTTGGGACAGTGCTCTAAAGTCAGCAGCTGCCTTCACTATCCTCCTCAGGCCCCTTGTGGAGGAACATGAACAAGTCCTTCTTTGGTGTTTGCTCATTTTAGATCAGTGACAGGGACCCAGCCTCTCAGTGCACAATACCCTGCACCTGTGGAGGGCAGGGAAACCCTGGTGGATAGTGGTTAAGAGCTACCACTGCTAACCAAAAGGATGGCAGTTCGAATTCATCAGACACTCCTTGGAAACCCTATGGGGCGGTTCTACTCTGCCCTATAGGGTCACTATGAGTTGGAATCAACTTGATGGCAACAGGCTTTTTACAGGTGGAAGGCAGCACAGAATGGAAATGGAAGGGGGGGTTGCCCCACTGGGTGGTGTCGATACCCTAAAGCTGTGGAGCCAGAACCAAGTGGGTAGGAAGAGCTGAGCCACAGGATAAGAGGGGATTCATTCATTCCAGCACAGCTGGGTTGGGTATACGCTTTAGCATCCATTGCCACTCTACTGGGCTCCAACGGGATGGTTGGAAACACTGGCCTGGAATAAAGGGGGAAGTACTCACACATGTTGGGTGGTGATGCATGAGCTGCTCTAAGTTGCCGAGTGGAACTCAGTCCTTTAGGCTTTTACCTTTGGTGCGAATAATTAGGCTCACTATTGCTTTTGAAGTGGCAAAAAGTGTTGCTCTTGTTTCTATTACTATGATCAACAATAAAAAATTATTAAACATAGAAATAGTGCAACAGATGGGGTTTTAAAGAATCCTTGCCCTAAAACAACAACAACAAACCCAAAAAACCCTCATAATCCAGTGGTAGAGACAGAATGAGAGAGAAATAGCATTAACAGGCAGCAAGTGGTGAGTGCTAAGTGGATAGAACAAATGATAAATAGTTTGTTTAGAGGAAGAAACCATTGCCATGTGATAGAGCAGACATGAGGAATAAGTTTCATGAAAGTGGTGGAGCTTGGTTTGGAGTTTAAAGGAAGCTCAGGGATTCAAGAAATGGAGACCAGGGAAGGAATGCCAAGCAGAGGAGATGCTTCAGGCAAAGGCTCTGGGGCGGTGGTGGTGGGGTGGTGGTGGTGGTGGCAAGAACTAATGCTGGTAAACATTGCAAAGGAAGAATCAAAAAGCATGAGTGTGTGGGGGAAAGGCAAGAGACATTTCAAGGTTGAGAGGATAGATTATTGGCGAAATGATGCCATTGACCCAAGTAGAGATTTCTGGGAAGGTGATTAGTTTTGGAGGAAATGATGACTTTGGGATTTGCTAAATTGAAGGGTGAGCATACATACAAATGGGATTATCTAGTTCAAGAGGGTGGTCAGAACTAGAGAGGCATATTTGGAAGTCACTTTCAAGGCTCATTTAAACTACATGATTGGATGAGATCTGCAAAGAAAGAGCAGCAGAAAAGCATCATCTGAGTCTTGCTGATGTTCGCATATTAGGGGATGGAAGGAGGAAGTGGATATAGCAAAAGAAATGGAGCCCTGGACAGCATGATAAGAGTAGAAGGCTCACAATGGAAAAAGGCAAAGAGTGGAGCTCTGTCTTCTTGAAAGCCACAGAGAAGCAAAGAATGGGCCCTGAGAATAAGCCGCTGAATGTGGCAGTTAGAAGTCATTGGTAACTCTTGAGAAAGCAATTTCAGTAGTGAGGGGAATGGAAGTCAATTTAGCAGGTGCTTGGAGTGGGTGACGATCAAACAAACATAGGGGGTGTAGACAAGTGGGTTTTAAGCTGGGCTGAACATTCTGATCACCTGGAGGGATTTTTAAAAATTCAAATTCCTAAATCCCACTACGATCCCACATATGGCCAAGGAAAGTGAGTTTTCATGGGTGACTCAGATCACTATTTGTAAACCACTAGTAGTTGCTACCAGTACTAGCTGCTGTTGAGTTGATTCTGGCTCACGTTGACCCCATGTGGGGTCGAACTCCGCAGGGGTTTCAAGGCTGTGACTGTTTGGAAGCAGATTGCCAGGCCTGTCTTTCAAGGCTTCTCTGGGTGGGTTTGAGTCTCGAACCTTTTGGTTAGTAGTTGAGCGCTTAACCGTTTGTGCCACCCAGGCACAAAAGGTGAGAAAGAGAATATATTTGAGGACATAGTAGGGTTGAGAAAACTTTCTTGGTAGTTTTTTTATTATTATTATTTTTTTTAGAATAGAAGAGACCTGAGATCTTTTCACCGGCCAAAGGGAAAAAATCTGATTGAAAACATGAAAGAGATCAGATAGGAGGTAGCCCAGTGTCCATGTGGAGGAATTGTTGTAGAAAATAAGGGAAGAACTACAGAGACAGGTCAGTGAAGGAGAGCTTGGGAGGAGATGGCAAGGTGGTAGGAGGTGAAGAGGAAAATGAATATTCGAGATTGTGAAAGGTAACCCCTGGATTCTTAACCTGATTCCAATTTAAGCTTTGTGTCTTTTCGAAGATGGATTCAATTCACTCAATAACTTTGCAGATTCCTCCTTAGGACTCTGTTGAGCAAATTACATGGCACTTTCATCATGCCACTGCACCCAGGAAATGCAGGTGATGAAAGTTCGGAATTACGAAATGACACAAGCTGTGTGGTTAAACATGAGCTTACCTTTTGAAAGTTTCTATTTCACAGCTTCTGAGGGGATGCACTCTGTATGACCAGTAATACCTGAGTTTTCAGGAGACTGGAGCTAAGAGCTAAGCGAAAGGCTTCACCTTGTACCTGTTTTAGCCCCAGGCAGTATCACCCCAGAGTCCTGTTTAGGGGGGAAGAGGGCACACCCTGGGTGTTGTACCCATGGGGCGTGTTGAAAATGGGTTCTCAGGGCTGTGGCAGGAAATATTGGGTCGTGACTCACACCTTTCTTCAGCTGGCAGTCTGAGCTCTGGGTGAAATCTGGCTCTGCAGTATCGTCCTTCTATTTTCTTTCTACCCAGTGTCTGCACAGTCCAAGTGCCATTTGCTGATTGTCTTTGCATTCTGTGAGCCATTGCCTAGTGTGTTCTTACAGTAATGAACTTGTGGTCGAGGTAGTGAATAACAGTTGCTACTGTAGGAACATTGGAACTCATTATGAAGTGCACTTTATCTAGCACCTCTTTTGGAATGTGCCTTGGCCAAACTTATATTTTAATATCCCGTTAAAATTAAATAATTTTTTTTCTTATTATAAAAGACAATACTATTACCAATAATAATGCTCATTGTATGCCAGACGTTGTTCTAAGTACTTTATATCTTAATACTTTAAACCTCAGGGCAACCCTATCATGTAGTTATTTCGATCTTCATTTTATAGGCGAGGGAATCTAGGCTCAGAGAGGTAAAATAAGTTGCTCCAGAATTACATAGCTAATGAGTAGTGGAGCAGGGATTCATCTACCCGATATCGAAGTCAGAGGTCTTAATCCATAAATGATGAAATAAGTTGAAATATAGTTAACTAGAAGAGGAAGGCATCTTTAGGAATTAAAACTACTCATTCTGGCCACTCTCTGATTTTTCAGCAGAGCCTTGGCCATACATCCCTCAAATGATCTCAGCCAAGATGCCTGCTTGGGGGATTCTGGTGCCCCTGGTCTACCTTCATTTTGCATGTGCTACTCAGGTTTTTTTTTTTTTTTACTCAGGTTTAGAAAAGCACTTGGACGTCACCCTGAAGGTCTGCAGTGCCTTCTGTGATCTCACTGAACACAAGCATGAGGCTGAGGCTGGGGAAGACCCAGAGGCACATGTCTCAGAGAGTCTGATGGGCAGGAAGGTTATTCGTTCATTCAACAGTCCACATATTGGGCACCTCTGTGTGCCACGCCCTGTGTTTGTGTTGTGGAAATAGAGGTGTAAGAGGTCACAGTCCCAGGAGGGAACACCAACAAGGAGACAAAAAGGGCCATTTGGGGTGATCTGCCCATGACAGATACACACACATAAGAGGGCCCTAACCCAGACAGTGGAAGAGAGTAGGAGGTGTTAGTTCCGGTGAACTGAAATTTACCCCATGAGTGACGTAGGGTGAAACCCACAGATGGCAGACTTTTAGGATTCAGGGTAGGAGGATGGTACATTCTCATGATGGTAGGCCACAGAGGTGCTAGTAACTGTGGTTTCTCTCTTGGCCCATGGAGAAAAATGTGACAAGGGCAGTTTCCCCAACAGTCACTGTCATTATCTGGCATTGTGCCAGAGCAGAGACAGTTTGGGACTCAGAGTCAGGATGACCTTGATTGGAGTCCTCTCCACAATTTATCTGATGGCTGATTGGCTTTAGATGAGTTATTTACCACTCTGAACCTCAGTTTCTTTATAAATATGGACACGAGAATACCTACCTCATTGGGTTGTTGGGAATACTAAGAAGACAGTGGATGTAAAGTGTTCAGTGTTATGCCTACAAACACTTAGCAGATAGTGCTAGCTGACACTCAGCTGGTGCTTACCAAGGACCAGGCACTGTTCTATGTCAGTGGTTCCCAACTGGGGGTAATTTTGCCCCCCCAGGGGACATTTGGAAATATCTGGGGGATACTTTTGATTGTCACAATTTGGGGTGGTGGTGCTCCTGGCATCTACTGGGTAGAGGCCAGGGATGCTGCTAAACATCCTACAATGCACAGAACAGTTCCCTACAACAAAGAATTATCTGGTCCAAATGTCCATAGTGCCAAAATTGAGAATGCATTACGTGCATTCTATGTAGTTCTACGTAAAGTCATCCTCTCTCTGTTATCCATATATCTAACTCCTATTCATCCTTCAAAACTCAGATCAAATCTCATTTCCTTAGTAAATGCCGTCCTGATCACCTGGTCAAGGACAATTTCTTAGAGTATCTGATGTCACCATTATTTTTGGAACTGCTGCCTAACATACACATATTGATTCATTTTTACACGTGTCTAGACGTAGGGGAAGGGTTGCAATCTGGAGCAGTTTATTCTGGGAGACACGGTAGACACAGACACAGAATTGGTATCAGTCTGCCAATCTGCAGTTTTAAATTCCTGTGGATGGATCTTGGAGCCCAGATCTGCAGGCTGTGTGCCTGGCTTACCCACTTGGACCAAGAGTTGCTGCTCAGAATGGCCAAAACCCACAGCGGTGTTAGTTAGTATCTGTGTATGGCAACAATTCCAAGAATTTCTGGATTTGTCCTTTCATGTTTTTTTCCCAGAGTTCTGTCAGCTAGAGAGAAAGAGGAGCGATTTAGCAATAGCTAATATTTATTGAGTGCCTGCTATGTGCTGGCCACTGTGTTGAGTGCTTTATGTGCAGTATCTTGTCCAACCCTCATAGTAACCACTTCAGGGAGGGACTATTGACTCCATTTTACATGTGAAGAAACAGAGGCTAAGAGAGGCTGAGGGACTTGCCCAAGTTCACACAGCTGATAGCAGCAGTAGTCAGGAGAGCTCAGGTTTGAGTCTACTCTTAAATTTTAACCCTCCCAAGTGCTTAAGTGTTGGGTATAAAAATATCAAAGACATCCAGGGCTTTCCAATTTTTAAATGAACCCCAGGATCTATAACCTCTGTCATTTGAAAAATTTTGTATTGAAATGAGAATTATTTTAGACATGAAGCAGTTCCAGCTGGACAAATGTTTAGACATATTCAATAAAAGAAGATTTAAAATAACTGTTGCTTGGTCATCCTGAAAGCCCAGCTCTGGACAATTGATAAGACAGTATGTAAAAGGGTACATGCGTTACAATGTTTTCTAGGAAAACCGGTGGGTGAAAGACTTCCTAGGGAGTTTCACACTGGAAAGGAATACTCCTGCCAGTTACATTTCAGTGCCAATAATGAAATCTTTTCCTTTGGGGACATGCTCTTGGCCCTGTGTTTATAATTTCCACTACTTCAGGTGGCCTGAAATACCTGATGTGACATATTTGCCATTTTAGATTTCCCATTGGTCAGGAAGTGTGAGGAACGTCTGCTAGCCTTATAAAGAACAGAGTCATATGACTTGGAAAGATGGATTGGTGCCCATTACCTAGAGGTATGGGTTTCATTGTTTTGGCAGTATGTCTTTTTGAAGAGAGAAACATGATGCGGATAGTGGTTGCTTAATATTTAAAATTTGCCTTTGTTTAGTTTTATTTTTTAAAAATTGAGATTTTGAGAGGCATGTAGCTGAGATGAAGTGAGTCAACATTTTGGTCCAGAAGAAAATGCAGAGAAGAAGGCAGCTCTTGGAGAATCTGAATATTACATCTTTTCTTTGGAGTCAGTTGTAATTTTGGTGTCAATTCTTATCAAAATAATTGCAGACACACTCATAATGAAGCTTTATTAAATATAGGATGAGTCCCTGAGAGAATCACTAGCAGTAAGAAGAATACAAAATGCTTCACTGAGCACGTTTTTAAAACCTCCACTGTTTAACTTCTCCCAGGCTCCTGAAACGCAGCTTTTCTCCTGGAGGACTGTCTGATGTGTTAAATTTTTTTAATGATGTGAACTATCCCGTCACTTTTACTCTTTTTCATTTTAATGTTGAATAAGCAGTTTATTTCTTATGTCTTTACAGGTAAGACACTTATGATTATGTTGGAAAAATGTAATCTTGGTTAAGTTTCTTTCACAATTAGCTAATGTGAATGAAAACAATTTTTAAAAGGTATTAGATTTAATGAGAAGTCAAATTTTTGTTCAGCTCCTCAGAAGGTCAAAGCGATGGAATAGAGTACTATTCTTCCCCACCTTGGAGTAAGTTTGAAACAGTGCTCCTTTGTTATCTTCTTGTTCACTGTTAGTATAAGAACACTCTTGTGGAGTACGTATCATAAAGACTGCACCAGTTAGGAATTATATTTGCTTGCTAGTAACAGAGACCTAACTATATTGCTTAAAAACCTAAGGGTCTAATTCTCCCTAATAAAAGCAAAAAGGTAGGTCATTCTTGACTTGGTGTCATCAGGCTCATTCTATCTTCCCGCTCCACAACGCTTTGTGGTTTCTATTGTTAAGGACATTTCATGGTCCAAGGTGGCTGCTGGAGCTCCAGTCATTTCATTTGAGTTCTAGTCAAGAAATAGGAGGGAGGATTTCCTGAAAGACCCATTAATAATTTCTGCTTAGCATACCATTGGTCACCACTAGCTGCTTAATGTAATATAATGTAACATAATTTTCAGCTGGACATATTGCCCAAAATTCTGTTAATTAGGAACAAAGGAAGAATGGATTACCATCAACATTGCCTGTCATAAATTCTGTGGATTGGTCTGGCTAGTTTAGATTATGCTATAGTAACCCTCTAATCCCAGTAGCCTGACACAATAAAAGTATCTCTCTTGCTTACACAATGCCTGATGCTATAACTATGGCTGTTCACTGTAGCTCCCCTCTGTGAGATGACTGCTTCCTTTTATGGCCTCATCTACTTAGCATGTGGCTTCTGGGGTGCTGAGAAAAGGGGAGGTGTACCTGGAGGATCTCACAAGGACTTACTGCCCCAGAATGGAAGTGACACATCACTTCTGCTTACAGTCATCTGGCTAAAACTAGTCACACAGTCCCCTTCAACTGCAATGGGTCTAGGAAGTACTGTGTTCTTTGTGCCCAGGAATTTGTATGGTGCCAACTTCTCTGTCTATGTAATTGGGTTCTGTTCCCAAACTAAGTTAATTGGATTAAATAGGTCTTAAAGCAATATAATATTGAGTGGTTATCATGTGCCAAGGTGCTAGGGGTACAGACGTGAAAAAGAGACAAATCTCCTTTCAAGGAACTTACTGACTCATAAAGAAGACATGAGCAAACCTGGAGAATAATAAACCCAACCCAGTGCCATTGAGTCAAGGGCAATGAAAAAAGTAAAAAACCAAATGCTATAGGGATTGAAAGGAGCCCTGGTGGAACAGAGGTTAAGCACTCTTCTGCTAACCAAAAGGTCAGTGCTTTGAACCCACCAGCCACTCCATGGGAGAAGGATGTGGCAGTCGGCTTCCATAAAGATTACAGCCTTGGAAATCCTATGGGGCAGTTCTCCTCTGTCCTATACAGTCATTATGAGTCAGAATTGACTGGCTAGAAATGGGCTTTGTTTTTTTATTATACCACAAGTGTTTCTTCCATGTTATTTCAAATTCTTTAGAAACATCAGAAAATATGGTAAATATGGTATTTCGGTCCACTTCTATGCCTCCATTTAATGAGCTATTTAAAGGCCAAGTTCCCTCATGTACTAGTGAAACATAGTAAAATCAAATAGTATTGCAGCAACTTTACTCTTATGATAGGCATTGGATTGCTTTTTATTATAGTTTAATTAAAAAGCATTATAGCTCATATTTGTTGGACACTAAATATGTGTTTCCAACTATAGCAAATGCTCTGGATGGATATTTATTTAATGCTCTCAGCAACAAATATTATTATCTCACTTTTGCTGATGAGAAAGCTGTAACTTGGAGAGTTTATGCAACTTGCTTAAGATCTCATGACTAGAAAGTAGCTAAACTGTGTTTTGCACTTAGTTCCTCTGTTTTCAAAGTCTGTGTAACCACTTCATGGTATTGTCTGTCTCTATTACAAATGACAAAAGCTGAACTCATGCTTGCTTATGCAAAAAGGGCTGATGTAACTAAAGCCCAGAGATAGTTCTCACTTCAGGCAGGGCGGGATCCAGGCTCCCTCAGAATGCCACTGTGTCTCCCTTCACTGGTGTTGCTCACCATTTCTTGGTTCTGCTGTGCCTTGTGTTGTCTTCATTTACACTTAGACTCTCTCCATGTGGCAGCACCTGGCGGCTCCTCACAGCTGGCAACTTAAGTAGAAAGAACTTTCTTTTTCAAAATTTCTAACAAAAGTCCCGGAATATAGACCCCTTGGCCTGGACTTGTTACATAGTTTATTAGTTTCCTTAGGGCTGCTCTAACAAAGTACCAAGAAATGGATGGCTTATAATAACAGAAATAAATTATCTCTCAGTTCTGCAGGCCAGTAGTATGAATTCAGGATGTCACTTGGGCCATGTTCTCTCAAAGGCTCTAAGGGAAGTTCCTTTCTTTTCTCTCCCAGCTTCTTGTAGCCCCAGGCATCCCTTGGCTTGGCCCTGTTGTCACATGGCCCTCTTCCCTCTGTCTGCTACTCTGTGTCTCTTCTGTATTGTAGATATCACTGAGATTGGATTAGGGCCTACTCTACTCTAGAAGGGTCCCTGGTGGCGTAGTGGTTAAGTGATACAGCTGCTAACCAAAAAGTCCACCAGCTGCTACTTGGAAACCCTATGGGGCAGTTCTACTGACCTATAGGGTTGCTATGAGTCAGAATTGACTCTACGGCAATGGGTTTTTTTTTTTTTTTTTTCCTACTGTAAGAATAGAATTTCTGGGTCATATTTTTTTTATGGCAACTCTATGTTTAACCTTTTGAGGAACTGCCAAACTATTTCCCCTAGTCGGTTAAACTCAACCTCATGTTAACTGATGACATCTTCAAAGACCTTATTTCCAGCCAACATCTTGGCACAGGTACCAGAGGTTAGGACTTTAACATAAATTTGGGGGGAACACAATTCAATCCATGAAACATGACCATCCTTGAACCAATCACAGTTGTGAGGGATGGAATAGTCTGACTGCTCAAGCGTCAGTCACAAGACCATTCTTTAAGTTGGGGGGTGGTGATGGTGGTAAATTTTAATTCAGTCCATATTTTGTGGACTGAGAAGAGTAAGTATTTTCCAAAGGGAAACTGAGGTGCTTCTACCCAAAGAAGGAAGATTGGGGGCAGGTAAAACCAACAGCTCCCCTCTGCATTGCCTCTGCAGTTCCTTCTCATGAAGTTTTTTTCCCCTCCCTCCAAAAGAGCTTACACTTAGCCACGTGGTGTTACCTCCCAAGAACACTTCACTAATGTCTCAGAAAAATAAACACACAGCCAATTTGCAGATTATACCTTCCTTAGTGCTGCTATAAATTATATGACTTGTTTTTGGCAATGCACGATGTCGAAGCTGGCATTCTCCCTCTTTACCAACTCAAAGAATCAGTGGCATTCACTGAGGCAGTGTATCCGAGGATGAGTTTGCCCACCTGAAGGGAATAGCAAAATTTATGGGAAGAATTGCAATTCCAAGCATCAAGGCCAGGGTGAGGAGCCTATGGGAAAATAAGAAATACTTTTTTTCTACTGAACCTGGGCCAAAACTTCACTTATGGTATTTATAAAATTTGTGAATCTGGAGGAAATCCATTACAGTCACCTCAGCTGCATTAAAATTCCAAATTTTTCTCAATATATCCTATGTAGTTTGGGAACAGTATAATGTATAGAATTCTGGCAAAAGATGATTAAAGAGGCAGTGGAAAAATACAAAACTGAAAGTGAAGACGCCTGAGTTCTAGGCTCAGCTCTGACCTTAACCAGGGTGGTCTTGGACTAGTCCCTTTGTTTTTCTGTTTCTTGGTCTCCTCCTCTCTAAGGATTCAGTCAAACATGAGTTACATAGTGCTTGGATATCCATTACAAATACAATTAAATGGGTGCAAAAATGGCACTGGGGTGTCTGGCCTCTTCTCACTTCATGGGGGGGAGAATCACCATCAGCATCAACAGCCCAGAGCTGATTCCTGTGAGGCAGAGGTCAGACATACCTCCTCTCTCCACCCTTTCTGACACCAGCCATCCCTCCCAGATCACTCTCTACTTCTCTGTCGGATTTGCTAATTTGTTGCAATAGCCACACGGAACTCATAGACAACACAAGACTTAACGATTATGAGGTTTATTAGGAAAGTAACATGTTACAGTTCAGGATCAGGAACTGCTCAGGATACAGTTCTTCGACAGCTTCTTGGCTGTGCCCGTAGGCAGGCCTCTCTCTGGCCTTTGACCCCTCGACCTGGCTTCTGCCTGGGCAAGTGTTACAAAGCTCTTTAGCTCCACCAATAAGTGCCCAGAGGCACCGTATTCTGCCAGTAAGCCTTGACCTAAAGGCGCTCAGCTCTCTCTCGGCCATGGATCGATGACCCTAGCTCTGTCAACTGTCCGGAGGCACCTGACTCTGCCAGGAAGCCTCCTGCCTGAAGACATTCAGCTCTCTTGCTCTGTGGCACCCACTGTAGCACACCTTGTTCTGTGGGCCAGGAAGCCCACTGTGGCACCTTGTGCCAGTCTCCTGGCTCTGCTGCCACCATTTCTCTGCCATCACTTCTCCCCATCTCACGCCATCTCCAGTGTTACAGCTCTCTCTTTTTTGTCTCCTGGGTCTAGGAGGTTCTCAGTGCAAGGATCCCAGGTCTAAAGGACATGCTCTGCTCCCAGCTCTTCTTGGTGGTAGTGAGGTCTCCCCTTTCTGCCTATGAGATGGCTCATTTTAAGCCTAAAAAATGGGAAAGCTGACTAATCCCCTGGTTAGGGTTCCACATGCCTTATTTGCATAGCTTCACCCAGCCATTTGGTAGGAGTTACGAGACTATGACAGGAAAGGCCATACAAAAGCGATCCATCACACTGCACTGGGCCTTTGGAAGCAGTCACTAGAGTTAAACGAATCTCATATCGAGTTCGTCCAGTATCGTTACTCTAAATCTTTCTGGAGTTTCTGCTCCTGGCTATCGTTTGCCTGCTTCATACTGTGTTCTCCTCTACCTGATTTACTTACATAATTTAAGGAAGTCCAGTTGATTTTTTTTTTTTGAGAACTTCTAGAAGATTTCAAGATTTCATTTGATACAACTGAAGGTATCTCAAAGTTTGGAAATTCCTAATTCAAGTAATTCATTGAGTGAAACTCTTGTGGTTTGAGAGTATTCTTAGGGCTTGGGAACCCCATAATCAAGGACCCTGGTGTTTATTCAGTTTTTAGCTGGGCTACTATACTGGGATTTACTGATTCTTTGAGATTCTGGGAGCAAAGCCTGGCAAGCTTTCCTGCTAAAATTGATGCATTAAAAAAAAAAAAAAAAAAAAAATCTTTTGGGAAATTGAAATGCAGGGTTCTCATATGCATTCATTCATTAAATATTTATTGAGTGCATATTATCTACCAGGTATTGTGAAAGGAATAAGTTTACTGGCACAAACTCGAAAACACTGACGGAAGACTCTTTTTAAAGTGGAGCAGGCATAATTGGGAACTAATTTCTTTAAGACCAATTCAGTAAAATATAATTCTACTGGTTGTCACTTCTAACTTCCTGTTTCTTTCAGCCTTTTATACTTAATTTTTTAAATTTAGATATAGTTCACATAACATGAAATTAATTGTTAAGAACTGTACACTTCATCAGCTTTTTTTTTTTTTTACAATATTCTCTATGTTGTATAACCGTCACCACTGTCTAATTCCAGAACATTTCCATCACTCCACAAAGAAACCCCTTACCCTGTAGCAATTAGTCCCCATTTACTCCCCCCACCACTGCCCCATTTTCTGGCAACTAAAAATCTATTTTCTGTCTCTATGAATTTGCTTTTTCTGGATATTTCATACATATGGAATCATACAATAGGTGCCCTTTTACACCTGGCCTCTTTCACTCAGCAAAATGTTTTCATGCTTCATCCATGTTATATCATGTATCAGTATTTCATTCTTTTTCATGGCTGAATAATATTCCATTATTATTATTTGATATAGCTATACTACATTTTATTTTTCTATTCGTTAGCTGATGGACATTTGGATTGTTTCCACTTTTTGTCTACTATGAATAAATACTGTTATGAACATTTGTGTACAAGTTTTTATGGGGACATATGTTATCTCTTGGGAATATACCTAGGAGTAGAATTGCCGAGTCACATGGTAACTCTATGTTTGACATTTTGAGGAACTGACAGGCTGTTTTTCACAGCAGCTGTACCATTTTACATTCCAACCAGCAACATATTTTTTTTTTAATAGAAAATATTCATAGCTTCCCTAGGGGTTAGATTAGTGAGTTTCTTCCTAGTTAACTGATGAAGATACTAAGGCAATAAACTGAAAAATCTTTTGCAGGGCCCAGATTCTAGGTTTGTTTATTTATTTAGCATTAATTGAGCCCCAGTCCTTTCCTTGGCACAAGAGATAAAAGATGAATAAAACATGTTGTCTGTAAGGGATCGAATCTTGAGTCTTTGAAACTTCTTTTGCAATCTTTATAAATGGTAAAGACTTCTATTCGTGTGATTTGTTTTAGGTAGAAATCTACCCAGAACCCAAGAATGGACTGAACCAAGTATCCCCAGTACTGGACTAATTTCTGATTTTGTTCCTTAAATGCATATCCAACTTCCTGTTCTCCATGTAAACTATCAGTTCATGTTTTATTTCCTTAATGGGGAAAATGTGTGAGCATCTGGCATTTGCTGTTTCTCTGAAATGAACAATTTTATAGTGAAATCATCTAATCCCAGGAGTTTGGGAATAAGTGTATAACTTAAATTGAGAAAGAATAACAATCCTGAACATTTGTATAATTCTTCACCCTTTTCAGAGCCATTTTGTATATGTTACTGTGTCTCATTTGACCACAATCCTATGAAGTAGGCTGAGCAGGCACACATTTTTTCCATTTTATGGATGATAAATGAATCTCAGAGAAGCAGAATAACTTGCCCCAGGTCCTGTAGATGAAGCAGAAGGAGGCTCTTCACTAAACCAGTCATTCCCAAATACTATTGTTTGGACTGGTGCCAATATGGAATAGAATTTTCACTGATTCATGAAGAAATGAGAAAAGTAAGCGCAAGGCAGTGAGGTTTTCACAAGACTAAATTTATTTAATTTTAGAAACTGTCCTTTTGCCTGAAATTAAGTTCTTCCTAGTTTTATGTTCGTAAAAGGTATCTTTTCCTTACTGGAATGAAGTGACACTGCACAGTGATTTTTCTTTGTTCTAATTTATTCTTTCTTACTAATTAATTAACTTGTTTTTCTTGTTAGGAGCCATCAAGTCGTTTCTGACTCATAGCCACCCTATGTACAACAGAATGAAATGGTGCCTGGTCCTGCACTGTCTTGGTTATCTAGCACTACTATAACAGAAATACCACAAGTGGATGGCTTTAACAGACAGTCTGGTAGGCTAGAAGCCCAAATTCGGGGTGCCAACTCCAGGGGAAATTTTTCTGTCTGTGTCAGCTCTGGGGGAAGGTCCTTGTCATCGATCTTCCCTTGGTCTAGCAGCTTCTCTGTGCAGGAATGCTGGATCCAAAGGACACACTCTACGTCTGCCACTACTGTCTTGGTGGTATGAGGTCCCCATGTCTCTCTGTTTGCCTCTCTATTTTATATCTCAAAAGAAATTGGGTTAAGATAAAACATAATCTTGTAGATTGAGCCCTGATTTATTAACATAACTTCCATTAATCCAACTTCATTAACATATGGAGGTAGGATTTACAATACGTAGGAAAATCACATCAGATGACAAAATGGTGGACAATCACACAGTACTGGAAATCACAGCCTAGTCAAGTTGACACATACTTTTGGGGAATACAATTCAATCCATATCATGCACCATCCTCAAAATTTTTGCTATGCTTGAGCCCGTTGTTGCAGCCACTGTGTCAATCCATCTCATTGAGGGACTTCCTCTATTTCCCTGACCCTCTACTTTACTAAGCATGATATCCTTCTCCAGGAACTGCTCCCTCCTGATAACATGTCCAAAGTACATGAGACAAAGTCTCACCGTCCTCATTTCTAAGGAGTATTCTGGCTGTACTTCTCCTAAGACAGATTTGTTTGTTCTTCTTACAGTCCGTGGTGTATTCAGTATTCTTTGCCAACACTGTAATTCAAATGCATCAATTCTTCTTTGGCATTCCTTATTCATTGTCCAGCTTTTGTGTGCATATGAGGCAATTGAAAATACCACAGCTAGGTTCAGGCTCACTTTAGTCCTTAAGATGACATCTTTGCTTTTTGACACTTACAGAGGTCTTTTGCAGCAGATTTACCTAATGCAATAATGCATCGTTTGATTTCTTGACTGTTTTTCCATGGGTGTTGATTGTGGATCCAAGTAAAATGAATCCTAGTGGCTAAGAGCTATGGCTGCTAATCAAAAAGTCAGTAGTTTGAATCCACGAGGTGTTCCTTGGAAACTCTATGGGGCAGTTCTACTCTGCCCTATAGGGTGGCTTTCAGTTGAAATCGACTGGATGGCGACGGGTTTTTGACAACTTCAATATTCTCTCTGTTTATCATGAGGCTGCTTATTGCTCCAGCTGTGAGGATTTTTATTTTCTTTATGTTGGGTTGTAATCCATACTGAAGGCTGCAGTCTTAATTCTTTATTTGGCAAACTGTTGGTAATCTCAAATGAATAGCTTTTTTTTTTTTTTTTTAAATAATTTTTATTGTGCTTTAAGTGAAAGTTTACAAATCAAGTCAGTCTGTCACACAAAAACCCATATACACCTTGCTACACCCTCCCAATTACTCTCCCCCTAATGAGGCAGCCTGCTCTCTCCCTCCACTCTCTCTTTTCGTGTCCATTTCGCCAGCTTCTAACCCCCTCCACCCTCTCATCTCCCCTCCAGGCAGGAGATGCCAACATAGTCTCAAGTGTCCACCTGATCCAAAAAGCTCACTCCTCAACAGTATCCCTCTCTAACCCATTTTCCAGTCCAATCCATGTATGAAGAATTGGCTTCGGGAATAGTTCCCGTCCTGGGGCAACAGAAGGTCTGGGGGCCATGACCACCGGGGTCTTCTAGTCTCAGTCAGACCATTAAGTCTGGTCTTATGAGAATTTGGGGTCTTTTTTATCCCATTGCTCTCCTGCTACCTCAGGGGTTCTCTGTTGTGTTTCCCTTTCAGGGCAGTCATCGGTTATAGCTGGGCACCATCTAGTTCTTCTGGTCTCAGGATGATGTAGTCGCTGATTCTTGTGTCCCTTTCTGTCTCTTGGGTTCGTAATCACCTTGTGTCCTTGGTGTTCTTCATTCTTCTTTGACCCAGGTGGGTTGAGACCAATTGATGCATCTTAGATGGCTGCTTGGTAGCGTTTAAGACCCCAGACGCCACTCTTCAAGGTGGGATGCGGAATGTTTTGTTAATAGATTCTATTATGCCAATTGACTTAGATGTCCCCTGAAACCATGGTCCTCAGACCCCTGGCCCTACTACGCTGGCCTTCGAAACATTCAGTTTATTCAGGAAACTTCTTTGCTTTTGCTTTAGTCCAATTGTCCTGACCTCCCCTGTATTGTGTGCTGTCTTTCCCTTCACCTAAAGTAGTTCTTATCTACTATCTAATTAGTGAATACCCCTCTCCCACCCTCCCTCCCTCCCCCATCTTGTAACCATAAAAGAATGTTTTCTTCTCAGTTTAAACTATTTCTCAAGTTCTTATAATAGCGGTCTTATACAATATTTGTCCTTTTGCAACTAATTTCACTCAGCATAATGCCTTCCAGCTTCCTCTATGTTATGAAATGTTTCACAGATTCCTCACTGTTCTTTATCGATGCGTAGTATTCCATTGTGTGAATATACCACAATTTATTTATCCATTCATCTGTTGATGGGCACCTTGGTTGCTTCCATGTTTTTCCTATTGTAAAAAACAGTGCTGCAATAAACATGGATGTGCATATATCTGTTCGTGTAAAGGCTCTTATTTCTCTAGGATATATTCCAAGGAGTGGGATTGCTGGATTGTATGGTAGTTCTATTTCTAACTTTTTAAGGAAGTGCCAAGTCAATTTCCAAAGTGGTTGTACCATTTGACATTCCCACCAGCAGTGTAGATGTGTTCCAATCTCTCCGCAGCCTCTCCAACATTTATTATTTTGTGTTTTTTGGATTAATGCCAGCCTTGTTGGAGTGAGATGAAATCTCATTGTAGTTTTGATCTGCATTTCTCTAATGGCTAATAGCTTTTTTTATTGTTCCATTAAATCTGCCTCACAAAGGTCAGGTCTGGCTCCACCGTTCCTGATTAATCACTTTGCTATTTCCTTCTGAAGACCCTGTTCTAGGTCAAGTAGAAAATACGTCCTCTTACTCAGATATGGCCTTTTTCGTATGTGACTATGCCACAAACAACCTTAGTACACAGGCTCCTGTTTTTCAGCTAAACCCTCTTAAGTGAAAAAAAAAAAACCCAAATCTGTTGCTGTTGAGTCAATTACAACTCATGTAGACCCTATAGGACAGAGTAGAACTGCCCCATAGGGTTTCCAAGGAGCAGATGGTGGATTTGAATTGCTGACCTTAACCACTGTTCAACCAGGGCTTCTAAACCCTCTTAGATTACTATATTTCACAAATTCATAACTGGTGAGAAAACATGTAACCATGCAGGCAAAACAACTTATTCAATCTTTCAGCTTCTAACAATGAGTAAATGTCTTACCTTTCTGTTTGTCGATTAGTCTTGTGATTTTAGGGGGTGGGGAGGGAGGGCAGGCATGATATTTCTAGCATTGTGATTGGCTTGCATTTGGAAGGATGGAGCAATATGTGTTTTGTGTATGGTTCTCCATCTGGTAGAAAGCAAACTCAACTGAGGCAGTTTAATTAACTGGCCCACATCACATACAAGGGAGAGGGATTGGAAGGGGATCAGCTTTAAAAAGTAATCTTGGGAATAAATGCATATTACCAATGAAAAAATCTACTAGGCTCTTTAGAGACATTGAACAAAAAGATGCAGCAGGATTGGAACATACATACTCTCTAGTTCCCCTCAGAGGAAACCCTGGTGGCATAGTGGGTAAGATTTCAGCTGCTAACCAAATGGTTGGCAGTTCCAATCCACCAGGCACTGCTTGGAAACCCTATGGAGCAATTCTACTCTGTCCTATAGGGTTGCTATGAGTGGAGATCAACTGGATGGCAATGGGTTAGTCCCCCTTGGTTGCTCTACCAGATTCATGTGAGGGGCGGGACCTCTGATTGCCAGATACACTTTACTCTTCCCTGAAGTATGAATACTTGCTCCAAAGATGTTAATAAATGTTAGGTGGGATAGGGATGTTACTTTAAAATAAATTTGGAGAAAGTTTAGGTTAAATAAAGTAAATCCTATTTCTTATTTCTGCAATGTAGGATGTGTGGTTTAATTTGTCACAAAGCATTGTAAATATTCAAGAGTGAAAGAGATGCTACACTCCTGAGCTTTTTAAACTACAGAATCTGCCTTGTCCCTTCTGCTGCAACTCTCTCCCAGGGCATGTCTCAGAGTTAGCCTTCCCAGAAGGCACTGCTTTAAGTATGTTCTATTGTTGCCATGTGCCGTCAATGCTGTCTTATTTGATTCTCGTAACAACCATATGAGGCAGTAATATTCTTGTCCTCATCTTACAGATGAAGAACCAGAGGCCCAGAGAGATTAAGAAACCTGCTAAAGGTCGCACATTAACAAGGCCTGTGTTCAAACCCAGACAATTGGGTATCAAAAGAGGTCCATGGACCCCTGAGCTGTTCTGCTTCCTATTGCTAAGCAGCTTCCTCTCCTGTTATCTTCTTTATTACCTAAGTACAGTGTCATGGATTCAATTGTGTCCACCAAAAATATCTGTCAACTTGGCTAGATCATGATTCCCAGTATTGTATGATTATCTACCATTCTGTCATCTGATGTGATTTCCCTATGTACTGTAAATCCTATCACTATGATGTAATGAGATGGATTAGTGGCAGTTATATTGATGAGATCTACAAGATTAGACAGTGTCTTAAACTAATTTCTTTTGAGATATAAGAAACAGAAGTGAGCAGAGAGACCTGGGAACTTCATACCATCAAGAAAACAGTGCCAGGAACAGAGCGCATCCTTTGGTCCTGAGGTTCCTGTGCTAAGATGCTCCCAGGCCGAGGGAAGACTGATGACAAGGACCTTTCTCCAGAGCCAACAGAGAGGGAAAGCCTTCCCCTGGACCTGACACCCTGAATTTGGACTTGAAGCCTACTGGACTGTGAGAGAATGAACTTCTCTTTGTTAAAGCCATCCACTTCTGGTATTTCTGTTATAGCAGCACTAGAAGACGAAGACATACAGTGTGTTTCCTCATGTAAATAAAGTCAGTACTCTAACTTAGAAAGTAATCTAGAGTTTCCAGCATGTTTAAAAGCTTACCGCTGCATCACTGCTACATCCATCGCAGGTGTAATGGAAAGACCCCAGACTTTGGAGTGAGACAGACTTGGGCCAGCCTGTTTCACAGCCATTTCCTCGCAGTGTGGCCTTGAGCTATTTAGTGAAGTCTGAGGGCCTCTACTTATTTATTTGTACCTTAGAGATAATAATGCTGGACACATCCTGTGAAGGAGTCAATCTGAGAACACAGCTAAAGCCTTAGGAAGACGTCAGTGCCTGGGTATTCTGCACTCAACAGTCGTACTCATTGTCCTCCTTTCCTCCTTCCCACCTCTCCTTCGTTCCTACTCCAGTGCCAGTGTATACTTGGTGCTTCTTCAAATGAAAAGGTGTTTGCCATGACTTGGCTTTGCCTGCAGCTTTACATAAAACAGGAAAAGAGTATCTCTCATGAGATGCTATGTGACGTAAAACAATGAAATCAGAAACGAAGCAAATGGCAAATGTAATGTTTTCTTAGAGACTGAAACACCACCAAAACCAAAAGAATGGGTCTAAAGAACTCTGAGTTTTCTCCAAAGGGCTCTTACACTAAGGAGAAGTAAAAAATTCAAGACCAGACATCGAAAACCAGTTCCAGTTTGGCATGCTATTGGCTGAAGAAGCAGGAGAACCATGGGCTTGCGAGGCCCCTGCCTGTGGTGCAGTCACACCACCCAAGTCTAAAGACTCTCCCTACTCACTCTATCACCCTCCTCAGATAACCTTAGGAATTGACCAAATCCAAGGAGACACCCTTGTGTCTTTAGTTTTGTTTTAAGAACGTGAATATGGATTAATTGGAGCCTTGGTGGCACAGTGGTTAAGAGTTCGGCTGCTAACTGAAAGGTTGGCAGTTCAAATCCACCAGCCACTCCTTGGAAACCCTATGGGCAGTTCTACTCTGTCCTTTAGGGTTGCTATGAGTTGGAATTGACTTGAGGGCAATGAATTTTTTTTTTTTTTGGCATTACTCTAATACTAATCATAGGAGGGAGAGATGGCCTCATGTACTCAATAGCTGTATATTCTATGACTCTTACACAAAAATGAATATGTTAAAAAAAACAAAAAATGGATCCCTGGTGGCATAGTGCTTAAGAGGTATGGCAAGCTATGGCTGCTAATCAAAAGGTCAGCAGTTCGAATCCACCAGCCAGCAAAGGTGATGGTTTGGAAACCCAGCATTTAAAACATTCTTTAATGTTTTAATTTGATGGATGAGACAACAATGTTGATAATTTTGAAAATAGGATAAAAAGTCAACTATGATTTTTCCAGCTTACAATTTATATTTTTATTAACTTTTAGTCCTTTTCTTTGTAATAGATATATTTGCATGATTTCAGTTGTAGTGTATATGCCATTAGGTATACCATGGGCCTGAAAATGTGCATTTATATACTTTAAAATAGTCATTTTAATGGCTTGGGTGGGAGAGAAATAGTATAGGTCCCTCTTAGGAATGGTGAGTAAATGCCAGGCACAATTACAATGATCTGACATAATTTTTGGGGCCAATTCCTGTTGGTGATTGTTACCAGTTTTATGCAATTGTGGATAATATTACATAGCACCTAGGAGTAGTAGTTTATAGCTACTAGAAACAGAAACCCGACTACAGAATCTTAAACACAATTAAAACAAAAAAAAAAGAAAGCCAAAGGTCTGCTGTCTAGAGCTGGTCTGCTGTTCCAAGAAGGTATCAGTGGCCCGGGGTTCTATTTTCCTGCTTTGCCACCCCTTATGCATAACTTCTAAATTCAAAGTAACAATATGGCTGCTTGCATCATGTTTGACTTCCAGGCAAGCAGCTTAAAGAAGAGGGGAAGAACAAAGTTGCCCTTTCCAAGCCCACCCACAATAATCTAACCCTTTTTAAACAGCCTCCTTGGAAGTTCCATGTCAAAGCATTAGCTGTGTGGCCTTAGGTAAATTACACTAATTCTCAGGGGCTCAGTTTCTTCATCTATAAACGCACAGCAATAACGCCTACCTCAGAGCTCACAGGATATATATAAAGAGTACTGCAAATCCAAAAAAGCTATACAAATGCAAGTGTTAAAATAGCGTTTGCAGTCCAATGCAGACTGTGATTGCTGAAATATTTCATCTGTCTTTGTTCCTGCTGCAGAAGAACACATTTACAATCATCCCTCCTTCCCACCCTGGAGTACATTTGGGCAGGAAAGAAAGCAGAACTAGGTCATGTTTGGTTTGTGTCAAAGGGAAGTTTGAGCACTGTGAGATTCCAGGCAGTGGTGGAAGAGATTAAACTCCAAAGCTGCCTCCATGTTCCTCTCTGTCTTCGCTCTCTGGAAGGGGAATATTATGCTGTAGAAAGGGGCCACACCTAAAATCAGAGGCTGAAAAACACTCACACGGGCAGTTCCCCAAGAACTCACAGGTTTCCACGCCAATGAGCAAATTCCCCCATGGGTGGAGCGGCCCTGGTCTCAGTAACTAAAATTGTAAGGTCGTGGAAGGCAGGCACTCTATCTCAATTTACCTCTGCCTTCCAATGCCTGGCACCTAGAGGTTCCTCAAAAAAAAAAAAAAAAAAAAAAAAAATCTGTTTATTAATTCTGGCCCCATTCTGAAGACTGAGAGTATTTCTAACATATAAGTTATTTCAACCATAATGCTGTTCAGCCCACCACTGGTGACTGGAGATAACAAGTACTTGGGTTGAGGCATATTTTCAAATAAAAATAATTATAATGGTAATTACAGCTAACCTACTGAGTATTTACTGTGTGTGGGTATCAGCATTTTACATATTATAACTAATTTAATTCTTTTTACTACTTCACAACAATAGTATGTATTATACTCATTTTATGGAAGAGGAAACAGAAGATCAGAGACTTTCAAGACGGAAGATCAGTGACCTTCAAGATATTGTGCTGTGTGCTAAGGGGGTTTCAAGATGCATAATAACAGTCATGTAAAGTAGGTAAAGCACTACAGGCCTTGAGAGATGGGGCTGATTTTTCCTCCAGTTGGGGCAATCAGAGAAGGGTTCATGGAGGTGATGACAATTGGGCTGGACTTGAAGTCTCAGCAGGGTTAACTTATTAAGGGTAGTGGCAAGGAAATGAGGGAAGGCAAGAGGCAGGAGAGTGCAGAGAAGGTCAGTGGTGACTAGTTTGGCTGAAACATAAGGTCTGCCTGAAACACAGGCTCTGCCTTGGGAAAAGTTGGAAGATGAGGCCAGATGGTTGGTTGGAGTCAGAGAATGCAGGGTCTTGAATTCCTGACCAGTTGGGTTTGTACTAAATTAGGAGAGCCATGATGATTCACTGAGATTTTCAAGCCAGGGACTGAAATGCTCAGAACTGTTCTTTTGGAAGGTAAACTTAATGGATTTTAAGTTGTGCATTAATGGATTAGAAAGTGAAGAATCTGAAGGCAAGAAGCTAGCAAGGCCAGAGATATCTGTTATATTATTCCAGGTCTAAGAATTAGAGGGAGGAGACCTGGTGGCACAGTGGTCAAAGCACTTGGCTGCTAACCAAAAGATTGGTGGTTCGAACCCACCAGCGGTTCCATGGGAGAAAGATGTGGCAGTTTTCTTCTATAAAGATTATAGCCTTGGAAATCCTATGGGCAGTTCTACTCTGTCCTATACATTTACTATGAGTTGGAATCGACTTGACGGAAGTGGGTCTAGTTTGGTTTTGGTAAAAAATAAGAGATTGACATGGCTGGGTACTGACAATGCATGAGGATAAAGGAACATTTATACAAACTTAGATACTGATTGGATAATGGGGGTAGGTGGTGAGAGGAAGAAGAAGCGAAGATGACTTTGAGATTTGAGTCTGGGTAATGGGAAGGACAGTGCTGCGACCAGGAAAGGGAAGTTGGTGTAAGAGCTGGGTGGGGGGAGGGAAGATAAAGAGTTGAACATAGTGAGTTTGAAATGCACAGGGGACTAGGTGAGCACATCTAACAGTTAGGTGGAAATGTGGAGTTTAGAGGAGAGGGTAGGGCTACATACAAACAGTAAACAAAGTAAGCCAGCTGCATCGAAGAGTGTTGCTTGGAGCCTTGGCAATGGATGAGCTCTCTGTGGAAAGGAGGATAGAGCAGGGATTCTTAATTTAGGGTCTATGGATGGGCTTCTAGAGTGGGGCTGTCTGTGAACTCCTTAAAATTTTATGCAGAATTCTATGTGTGTGGAAAAGTCCGCAATTTCATTGGATTATTTACACTAGACAAAATTAAGGACCACTGGTATAAACAATAATTTAGTGGGGGAAAGAATAGTCTTTTCAACAAATGGTGCTGGGACAACTGGATATGCACATGAAAAAGAATGAATTTGAACCCTTACCTCCCATCATATACAAAACTTAATTCAAAATGGAACAAACACCTAAATGTAAGAGCTGAAACTATAAAACTCTGAAACCATAAAACTCTTAGAAGAAAACATATGAGTAAATCTTTGTGACCTTGAATTAGGCAATGTTTTCTTAGATATGACACCTAAAGCACAAGAAACCAAAGGAGGGGGGGTGGGGAGAAAGATAAATTGGACTTAATCCAAGTTAAAAACTTTTGTTTCTCAAAGAACCCTACCAAGACAGTGGGAAGACAATCCACAGAATGGGTGAAAATGTTTGTATATCATGTGTCTGATAAGGGATTTGTATCTAGAATATATAAAGACTTCTTACAATTCAACAATGAAAAGTCAACCAAATAAAAAATGGGCAAAGGATTTAAACAGACATTTCTCCAAAGAAGATATACAAAATGCCAATAACACATGAAAAGATACTCAACATCGTTACCCATCAAGGAAATGCAAATCAAAATCACAATGCGATACCATTAAAACAAACAAAAAAAACCCATATTGGTCGAGTCGATTAAGACTCCAAATGATCTTGTAGGACAGAGTAAAACCACCCCATAGGGTTTCCAAAAGGCTGTAAGTCTTTACAGGAGCAGACTGCCACATCTTTCTGCCATGGATTGGTTGGTGGGTTTGAACTGCTGACCTTTCGGTTAGCAGCTGAGAACTTAACCACTGTGCCACCAGCACTTGATTTTACACACATTAGGATTTCTAAAATAAAAAGACAATAACAAGTGTTACTGAGAATGTGAAGAAACTAGAACCCTCATCTATTGCTGGTATGAATGTAAGATAGCCTCTTTGGAAAAGCAGTCTGGCAGTTCATCAAAAAGTTAAATATAGAGCTACCATATGACCTAGCACTCCTAGGTGTGCTCCTAAGAGAGCTGAAAACATGTTCACACAAAAACTTGTGCATGAACATTCATAGCACCATTATTCATAACAGCCAAAAAGTGGAAACAACCCAAATGTCCAACAGCAGAGTGGTGGAAACCCTGGTGGCATAGTGGTTAAGTGTAATGGCTGCTAACCAGATGGTCAGCCGTTCGAATCCACCAGGTGCTCCTTGGAAACTCTATGGGGCAGTTCTACTCTGTCCTGTAGGGTCGCTATGAGTCAGAATTGACTTGACGGCAGTGGGTTTTTTAAAATATCCGTAGAATGGAATACTATACAGCCATGAAAAGGAACAAAATACTGATATATGATACAACATGGATAAAACGTGAAAATGTTATGCTAAGTGAGAAAAGTCAGACTAAAAGGTCATATATGATTCCATTTACATGAAATGTCCAGAATATGCAAATAGATAGAGAAGGAAAGTGGATTACTGGTTGCCAGGGGATGGGGAGAAAGGAGGGATGAAGAGTGATTGCTAACAGGTGCAGAGTTTCTTTTTGTGCTGATGAAAATGTTCTGGAATTAGTGGTGGTGGTTGCACAACCTTGTGAATATACTAAAACCCCTGGTGAATTTTATGGTATGTGAATTACATCTCGATTAAAAAATTTTTTTTTCTTCTTTCTTCTCTGCTTCTAATTGTCCTTAAATGGGATGGAAATAATGTCCATTATTCAAGAAGAAGGAATAGCAACAGAAAAGTCACAGAGTTAGAAAAGTAAAGACAGATGCCAGGGAATGGGGAGCCACTGGATTTGGATGGAGCACAGTCTTCATGTATAGGAGCATAAGGAGATGAAGCTGAAAAGGTAGGTTGGGATCAGAACTTCAAGTGAGTGAGTCAGTCAGTCAGTTACTGCGTGAATCACAAATATTTCTGAGCACTTACTTGGTGCCACCCAATGCTGAGCAAAAAGATCTGGTCCCTACACATACGAGGCCCAGTAGTCTAGCTTTGGTGGGACATTAAACAAATACTTAATTCAAATTCAATTAAGCAATGATCAGGGTATTAAAGACCTGTGAGCTCAGGGTGCTATGGAAGCATGTATAGAGGATCCAGCTTGGTGTGAGGGAATCCCGGAAAGTTTTCCAAAGAAAGAGAGATTTAAGCTGAGGAGGGTCTCACTTTCAGACCAATGGATTTAGTCTGAATGTGCAGGTGATAGGAGCCATTTAAAGGGGTTTTGTCAGGAGATGTATATGGTCAGAACAATGCTTTAGGAAGATTTAGTCAGTGGACGTTCTTAAACTCACCATATTTGGGGTGCCAATCTTGCCCAGACTCCATGGATCATCAGCAAAGCAGTGGCAAGATGAATGTTTCTTCGACAACGACAGAGTGCCGGCTGTATTTAGAAGGACTCCCACAAGTTTCATCCTTCCAGATGTTGTTGGGGAAATGACACCTGTGACCTTTCATGGAAAGATGATGGACCAGCACAGCAGGCCTCTCTTCTTCCTTGTTGCTCAGAGCAATTAACCAAAGGCCTTTCCTGGCTTTCTTTTTGGAGGGGGTATCAGGCAGATAGAAATGTCTTCATACAGCTTCTTGTTCCAGGGTTATTTGTTCACCTTTAATTTGCTCCAATGGGAGTTGTCAAAATGAACTGCTAAATTATGACATATACGTCAAGTGGCTACGACGGGCTCGAACATAGCAGCAATTGTGAGGATGGCACAGGACCAGACAGCATTTCGTTCTGCTGTATGTAGGGTTGCTATGAGTCAGAACCAACTTGACGGCACCTAAAAACAACAACAATGACAACATACCTATTAACTGTAGGTAACTGTGTATCAGGGAAGGTGGAAGACAGAGTTGAAGCAATGTTGTCAACAATATATAGTAACACTGGCAAAAGCTGGGACCTGTGTAAGGCAGAAACCTGTCATAGAAGGAAAACACAAATATTTTCCACTAATAGACAGTGACAGAAAAAGTGGTAAGACTGCACCCTGTCAAAGGTGGAAAACTTGTGAGTCCAGGAAAAAGGCAGTCTTGTCGAATTCTGGCTCTCATGGGTTTCACTGTGTATAAATACATATGGTTTCATCCATTTATCATTGTTCTTTCCTACAGGAAAGTCCCTATGTTCTAGGTACAACATGACTAGTACCAAAAAAAAAAAAAACCAAACCCATTGCCGTTGAGTCGATTACGACCCATAGTTACCCTTAGGACAGAGTAGAACTGCCCCAGAGAGTTTCCAAGGAGCGCCTGTGTGGATTCGAACTGCTGACCTTTTTTTTAGCAGGCGTAGCACTTAACCACTATGCCACCAGGGTTTCCATGAGTAGTACAGACAGTGACAAAAAACAAAACAGCAACCTTGAACTACATGCTTTACTGACTGCCCACAGCATCACCCTTGTAAAGGCCAACACAGTAGGAAGCCCACGTCTTAGTCTTGAGGTCTACAATGAAAAGGAATGTTGGTCATTTTGACCCAGAGCACAGCTTCCTGAGATAGGTGCTTTGGATGCTTGGGACATGGCCCATTTCGGAGCCACACTGGCCGCTTCCAGAGCCAGAGATTTTTAATCCTTGCTCCAAGATCAGTGGTTCTCAAACTTGGATATAAGAGTCCACCTGGGAGGCTTATTAAACTACAGGCCCTACTCCCAGGGATCCTGATCGCGGTAGGTCTGCGAAGATCCCTGGAATCTGCATTTTGAAGAGAACTGATGATTCTGATAAGATATCCGCTTTAGGAAACTCTTCTCTAGTTCCACGTCACCAGGCAAGGCTTGCCTTATGTGGTGGCAGCAGAACAATTTGGAGCTAGATCCAGGTTTAGTTCCTGGCTTCTCTGTTTACTTGCTCTGTGACATCAGGCAAGTTACTTAACCCCTATAAGCCTTATTTTCCTCCTTTTAAAAAGGGGATAACAATACTTACCTGAATATGCTTCCCTTCCAGACTTATACTTAAGGTGGGCCCTTCATTTTCCTATCCCCCTAGTTTGAGTCATTTAGGAATTGCAGGCACAATGGCGGGGAGAGGGAGGGATCTGAGGGCAAAAGGCCTTTAAAAATTATTTCTGAGCTTCTCAAATCCTACCACATAGAAAGAAAAGAAAGAAGGAGGAACACCATTACTGCCTGATGGCTGGCTATGTGCTAGGCCTTGACTGAGCTGATAAGGGTTCTCACCAGAGCCATTTTGACTCAAACCTTACTCACTTCCCAGACTCTACCCAGGTTCTGCAGCCCTGCTTCTTGTTCTAAGTCAAAACTGAATTCAGTGTGCATTTGTGAAGGGCTGCTCAGGTGCCAGGCTCCATGGAAGGTGCTAGGAGGACACAAACATGGATGACCCATAGGCCCTGAACTCATCTGGTAAGGGATGCAGGTCCTGACACTGCTATAATATGTCCCAAGGGGTGAGAAGCTCAGTGTGGGGAGAGATTGAGTGTAACAGATGGAAAGGAAGGAAAAGAATTCCAGTGGGAAATAATTCCTACGGCCAACTTTAGATGGCAAGCCCTTAAAAGTAGGGACTGACTCTATTTTTTCCCTTTGGACCCCTCAGACCACCCCAAGAGACTCCTGCATTCTGTGGTCCTTGACGAGTTCCATAGGCTCATTGGCAATTCCTGAAGACCCCTTGCTTCATGGTGCCAGCTGCATGCTTGTTGCTGAAACATCCTCTTTCAAACCAAACACATCTGTTTCTAGGGCCAGTGCTCCAGAAGCCTGGAGCAACTCTTGACTTTATTTAAAAACACTTACTGTTGCAAGGAAATCTTGGTGAAAACAGCAAACACCCTGCCTGCCCTTTTAATTCTGCACCTCAGGCTCCTCCAGGCCCACACTCTCACGTACACCATCATCCCGAGTTTAAGTGCAGAATGAACAGCCTTGAAGTCATTACTTTCTGGGCGAGCGTGATCCTTGGAGACTGAAGTTTGGCCTGTGGACTCGGCTACCGCCATTCATTTTTCCTAGGGTTGTTTACCTGGAAAACAGGGTGACTTAGCCAGTGGGTCACCTGTTGCTTTGCAAAAGTGGGAGCTTTGGAGTGGAGCATTGAGGAACACCCCTGGCTCAGAGGAATTGCCTCTTTTAGCTATCAGGACTGCAAAGATGAAAATCGCCTGGGCTGCCCTATTGTACTGGTCTCTTTTGTTTTTTTTTTTTTAAAAAGTAAAGTGGCTGTTTGCTAAAGAAGCTTTTGTTCAGTGGGGAAAAGTGCTTCTACCTAGAACAGGAAAAGCGTCAGCAATGGTAGGAGAAAGCGAGCTGGGCAGTCTTCTCACGGAGCCATCTGGTGGCTCTTCCCTGTAAGCACTGCTGCTGAGTTGCCTCTGTGTGGGCTGAACTCCTTTGATGTTTCACTTCTTGGAGAAATGGCCTCCCTGATGGTGCCTACCTCAGGAGAGGGACTCCTCATCATAATAATGTACAAGATGGTGGCCCACTCTGGTTTTCCTCACTGTGGCTTTTTAGGGGTCTGAAGGACCTGCCCCCGAGCTTCTTGGGTCCCTCTCCCCCATCTCTAGTCACACTTCTCCAGCCTCCAGTCCCATGAGGCCTTCTGTTCCTGAACCATAGGCCCTTGTTATTTTCTTCCCTTTTGCTCTGGGTGCCTTTCTCCAGAATCTTCTCAAGTGTGCTCCTTCTCATCACTCATATTTCAGCTTGAATCAGCCTTCTCCGGAGACGCCTTCCTTGACCATGCTCTCTAATGCACTCCCTACCCCAAATTGTTCCCCAACACAATCTTTTGCTTTATTTTACTCTCAGAAACTTAATAGTATCCAAAATGATCTCATTTATTCATGTATTTTTTTTTTTTTTTAAACTTGTTTATTGCTTCTGTTGAGTTCAAGAGGGCAGGGCCTTGCCTGTTTGTTTTATTTCTGTATCTTGTAGTACCAAGAAAAGGGTCTAGCTTGTATCTGTTGTTCAGTAAATATATGTGGAATAAATGAATGAAACTGAAGATTAAAGACATGGAAAGGTAAAAGGTTTAGGGCCAGCTGGGCCTGTCTGATGTTGTGCCGGACTGCTCGTCAGCCTCTCGATTCTTTTCGGATAGCAATCTATCGAAAGGTTCATTTCCATGGCTGGTATCCATATTTCTCTAGGATTATTTTCTGGTTGCCAGGAATTTCATCCTTCCCCACCATCCAACCATGCTCTGTCTGTCTCTTCCTTGGTTTATTTTTTCCTAGTGTATATTCATATACCCTTAAATAGCTCTAATAGGGCTATATTTGTAGAGGAAACCATCTTCCATCGTTGAGGCGACATGGGTTTTAGACATTTCCGTATATTCTATGTAAAAGCACTGAACCATCAAGAGAAATTCGTACCTCATCTGTCCAAATTCTCCTGGTCAACTTCCCTCAGTATGGAGAGCGCTTGGAGTGGCATCTCCTCTCCTTCACAGCCAGCAGCTGCCTTCTCCTTTAGAGAAGGGATCTTGGATTCCAGGGGCACAAGCTCATCCTCAGCCAGGCTTCCTCTGTGTCAGGCCCAGACCTAGCTAACTGTTTTCCCTCAGCCTTTTTTTAAATCCAGAAATAGTGTAACATATTTGTGTGTGTGCACCGTGGGCATACCCACACATGGAGTCTACCATTTCGTTGATATCTAGAAAAGATCTGCTTGAACCATCAATTCAATACATTGTGAAAGTCTAGTGACTTCTCAAAATACTTTGGAGGTTATTTTCTTGTAATCACCTTTGCTTTTTGCTTTATTATGTTATGGCTCTTCTCTAGCTG
Source organism: Elephas maximus indicus (assembly GCF_024166365.1). NCBI lineage: Eukaryota > Metazoa > Chordata > Mammalia > Proboscidea > Elephantidae > Elephas > Elephas maximus. Next base: position 38,751,494 of record NC_064834.1, read on the forward strand.
TTGTCCTATTTCACGTTGACTCATCCCTGAAATTGAACCTCTTCCCTGAGTTGCACCAACAGAAAGAAACAAGCAAGCAAGCAAACAAACAAATCTACTCACTCATGGAAGTTTGTAGAGAATGTATTACAGAAGATTTGAAAAGAGGATGGAGGGATTTCTATTGCAACAGTGCACAAGTTCATACCGCAAATAGATGTCCAAGTTCGGGACTCCTGTCCCTGGGATATTTTACAGGGCACTCCACCCCACATAGAATGCAGACAGCGTGTCAGCCTCAGGCATTTTGCTGGATCCTCTCTTCATTCTTTTTCTCTCTTTCTCATTCCCTTCTTCCTGGATTCTTCCCACCAATTCCAATTTTTCTTATTAACTATGCAGAGCAATTCAACTCTCCCTGGTCTCCTTTCCCACACTTTGCACTGGGCCAATTTTGCATATCCAAATCCATCTAAGTACTCAGCAGACTCAAAGAGTTCCCCATTTAATAAGAGCCACTCTCAATGCAAGTGAGTTCTCTAAGGAAAGGCCAATGGGAACCCGATGTGCTCTGTGTGTTATCTAAAGGAGAAATCCTCGAAATACCAAAGCTGAGGCTGGCTTTTCAGAGGTCTATTCATTATCTACTTACTGAGGTGGTAAGTGGCTTGGAGAGCTGTACGAGCTGCTGAAATCAAACTGCCGAAGGTTTTAGAGTAGCTTTTTTTTTTTTTTTATCTCCATAGGAGTCCCAGGGTAGTAGTCAGCTGTTACCCAAAAGTTTTGAGGTCTGAATCCACTCAAAAAAACGCCTGGTGATCTATTTCTGAAAAATCAGCCATTGAAAATCCTGTGGAGCACAGTTCTACTTTGACACACATGGAGTCGCCATAAGTTGGAATGGTTTTATCTCCATAGGACAGCTTAGAGCCCCTGAGGTCTATTTGCCCTTTTATTGCCTTCCCATCTTGGGTGAACTAGAATTTTTGTTGTTGTTGTTCGTTTGTTTTTTTAAATTTTACTTTAGGTGAAAGTTTACAGCTCAAGTTAATCTCATACAAAATTTTATACACATATTGTCATGTGACACTAGTTGCAACCCGTACAATGTGACAACACACTCCCCCTTTCCAGCCCAGATTTCCCATGTCTATCCAACCAGCTCCTGTCCCTTCCTGCCTTCATATCCTGCCTCCAGAGAGGAGTTGCCCATTTGGTCTTGTGTATGTGCTTGAACTGAGAAGCACAGTCTTCATGAGTATTTTTTTTTATGTTTTATAGTCCAGTCTAATCTTTGTCTGAAGAGTGGTCTTCAGAAATGGTTTTAGTTTGGGGTTAACATAGCAACCACGGGCCATGGCTTCAGTGGTTCATCCAGTCTCAGTCAGACCATTAAGTCTGGTCTTTTTATGCGAGTTTGGTGAACTAACATTTTTCATGAGCATTTCTCAGTATGGAACTTTATAAAAAGAAAAAAGAATGTGTCTTTACACCTTTTATACTGGCAACCAAAGAACTGTGTTGAAACTGGTAGATTTATTGGGGCTGGAGTTTTTTTGGAGCAGGTTGGGTTGTGGAGGGAGCCCAGGAGTGAGAAGGAAATTGGAGAGTCAAAGAATATGGGAGCTGAAGAGTCCTTGGAGATCCTATAGAGAAGTCCCTTCCTTTCTAGCCAAGGCATCCTTAGTCCAGAGCAGTGAAGCGATTTACGTGCTCAAAGTCACATATTAAGACAGCATAATGTATGGTCCATTGTTTGATTTGGTTAGAGAAGTAGGAATCCCCTTGGTCTGCCCTAGCTTCAGAACAGGCCCACATAAGGGGGTGTCAGGGCTGCTATAGAGAACCTGTAGCTCTTTGGATCAAGCAAAAATGAGTCAATAGTTCCTTCTTTTTAGCTCTTGAACTTTAAAAATCTGAGTTGCGGTTCAGTATTTGAGGTGGTACATGTGCTTGGTGAGGGGGTGGGAGGTGACAGGGAGGATTCAGAAGATGGTGATTAGGTTATTTGAGATGTCTGGGGGAGGAGGAAGAGCACTGGAAGGAGCTGAGTTCCTCCTTAGCAGTGAAACAAAGAAATGTAAATGGGTCACGTTGATGTCAGCCCTTTCCCTCTTTGACTACAATGCAAATAGTATGCAGTCTAGTTTTCCTTTGGCAGAATGACTGCTATGGAAACTGGAACCAGAGAGAAACATTGTTTGTATAGGATTGTTTGTGACAGAGAATCTGTTGTGACCAATTTAATTCAGTTCAACAAGTAATTATGAAGCATCTATTATATGCCCAGCATAAGGTCAGATGTATTGTGGGATGTTCAAAGAAAGGCTTTTCAGCATTACTACACCAAAGACCTGACAAAGACCTACGTGGAAAATGGGATTGAATAGCTTAAATGCCAAAGGTCGTGGTATAGACAATATACTTTCTGGAAAGTCATGAGAAACAGGTGTCACAAGGAGGTGGAAACTGAGCTATAGAGAAAGTCCCTTGGTGCAGGGACTATATCTTTCTCCCCTTTGTATTCCCTAGAGTGGGACTTTGCCTATGGCAAGTACTCAATAAAAACCTCTTTAGTTATTGATGGAAGGTAGAGTGGGCAGGCACAGAGGAGCAGATATGGAGATAAGCAGCAGCCTGTGGGCCCAAAGGGCCAGACAGATGGCAGTGGTGGTTCAGTGGTTGAATTCTTGCCTCACATATGGGAGGCCCAGGTTTGATTCCTGGCCACTGCACCAATGGATAGGGGCCGGTGTGCAGGCACTATGCCTCCCTCGGTGGTGGCTTGTGTGTTGCGTCTATCCTGAACCGGTTTTAGCAGAGCTTGCAGACTAAGATGAAGCAGGAAGAAAGGACTCGTGATCTACTTACAAAAACCAGCTTATGAAAACCCTGTGGATCACAACGGCTTGATCTGCAACTGATTTGGGGGATGGTGCAGGACCAGGCAGCATTCCTTTGTGCGTGGGGTCACCATGAGTTGGAGACCTACTCCACAGCAGTTAACAAGAGCTAGACCAGTCTAGCAGAGCAGAGAGGGTCCCGCAAAGAGTTGCAGGGGGGCTACAAGGACTTGAATGCAGATTGGACTTGCTTGGAGGCCAAGAAGACCATAGGAGAGTCAAGGGAAGATGTGTTGGAAAGTATGCTGCTCTGTAGATTAGGAAGATGTGGGTACAACCTTCCACGTCCCATTTATTTCTCTTTGCCTTAGCTGCCAAATGCGAGGTTGTGCTGTAAGTTCTTTTTCAGGTCTACACTTCTAGGAGAATGAATCTGAGTATGATATGTAGCGAAGAGACTTGGAAGCAAAGAAACCTTTTGGTTCTGGGAATTCAGGGACTGAAGATCTGGACTACGGTATAGCAAGGAACGGAAGGATATAAGAGATTTGGAAGTGACTCTTAGAATGCGTTCATGTATTACTCAGTGGAGTTAGCACAGTTGGTTTTAGAGCAAGAGAGGTTTTTTGGGAGGTGGCATTTGGGGTGTGAGTTGACTGGGGAATGTCTTAGAAGCAACCGGAAATGTAGGGTAGTTAAAACCATGGCCTTGGAGTCAGACAGGCTGTGTACAAGCTGTATGGCTTCAGGCAAGGAACTTGAGTAGAATGACCAACTCTTCCAGTTTGCCAACAGATTTTCCTAGTTCTCTCATTGAAAGTCCCATGTCCTGTGGAACCCTCCAGCCCCAGGTTAAATGGGAAGCTTGCCTGGGACTGTCCTGGTTTGATTCCATGTCCTGGGAGCTCCCTCAGTGTTTGGCAAACTGGGATGGTTGGTGACTCTACTTGACTAACTTTAGCCTCAGTTTCCTCATTGAAAAGTGGGGCTAATAAGAGTATCTTACCCAGAGTGTTGTGAGGATTAAATAAAATAATATGCATACTTAGCATGAAGATTGGCACAAAGAAGGCATAAAACAAACGTTGGTTGAAAGAACCAATTAGATCAATCTAGCAGATGAACCATTTGGGTACAGAGGGGATGGGTAAAGTAATCCAGGGTCACGGTGGAGTGTCTGCAGAGACAGTGGCTTTGTGTACAGACTTGTGGACTGGGACTCTACCTGTATTTATAAAAGAGGGTTTGCCAAGAAAATTAGCAATGTAAACAGGGGAAATGTTAGCCCATTGAAGAGGGCAAACTTTAGCGGCAGTGTTTACGTTTTAATAATGCTTGTGCTAACGACAAATGATAATGTACCTTTGATAGAGGATTTCCAAAAGTCTCTAAAGATCTGTAGCTGTGTTCCCTGGCTCACTTAGTGTGGCTGTATGTGCTCAAAGGAAATAAAACCACATCTTGTTTCAGTATTCATTCATTTATTTATTCAACACGGAGCCCTGGTGCTGCCGTCGTTAAGAGCTTGGCTCTTAACCAAAAGATCGGTAGTTCGAATCCATGACAGTAACGGGTTTGGTTTTTGTTTTGGGTTTCAACACATATGTACTGAGATTTTTCAGTGTGTTAGGCACAATGCTAGGCTCCATGGAGGGTACAAAGAAATATGAAAAGTAGTCTACCTTCTTATGGAATTTACAATAAAGCTTTTTAATTATTATCCTTATTTTACTTATTCTGACTTTAACCATTATTCCCCTCTCCCTTATTGTCTCCCTAACAACGTCAGGGCTTTTAACAGGTATTTATAAGATTGTATGCTACATTTAAAGCCCTAGAAAGGAGGCTTGGTGGCATAATGGTTAAGCACTCAGCTGCTAACCAGAAGGCCAGCAGTTAGAACCCCCAAAAGGCTCTTTGGGAGAAAGACCTGGTGATCTGCTGTCATAAAGATTATAGCCTATAAAACCCTATGAGGCAGTTCTACTCTGTTATATAGGGTCGTTATGAGTCAGAATTACCCCGACAGCACACACAACAACAAAAATCCTAGCAGACAGAAGCAGAGAAATCAGGTGCCATCAGGGCATCCTGAAGAGATAGGACAGGAACAGGAAAGGTAGACTAGTAGAACAGAAGGAGAGAGAATGAGGGAAACCGAAGGGCAGCAGAGAAAGAAGGGGTGCAGACAGGGAGGGCGTTCAGAGAAGAAGGGAGTACAGAGAAGGAGGAGAGAGTAAAAGAGAAGGAGGGGGAGCAGAGAAGGAAGGGAAGGCAGAGAAGGAGGGGAGGACAGAGGAGGAGGGAGGGCAGAGAAGGACAAAGGGCAGAGGCGGAGGGAGGGCAGAGAAGGAGGGAGGGCAGAGAAGGAGGGAGGGCAGGGAAGGAGGGAGGGCAGAGAAGGAGGGAGGGCAAAAGAGGAGGGAAGGCAGAGAGAAAGCAGGAAGACAGAGAAGGAGGGGGAGCAGAGAAGGAGGGGGAAACAGAGAAGGAAGTTTTCAAATGAAATGCTCTGAGAGGCGAGGAAGCAGAAAGATCAGCAAGAGGGCAGAGGGAGGGAAGGAGGAAGAAAGGAGCCAGAGTATAGGGAGGCATGTGGGGGAGAAGGAAGAACTGGTGGGAAAAGAGAAATTGGGGGCAGGAAGAGGCTCAGGGGATGTGCCTGCTGAGTTTTAGTAACCCAGTAACAGAATAAACCCTATGGGGCCATTCTACTCTGTCCGATAGGGTTGCTATGAGTCAGAATTGATTCAATGGCAACAAATTTTTAATAGAATGTAAATGATGAAATTGCATATGTCAGGGTTTTTTGTTTTAACCACGATTTTTTTTTCTTCAGCCACTGTTAGTAGGAAACCAGGGTAAAGCTGGGGTACAGTGATGAGGATGGGGTCCATAACCCAACACCAGCTTTGCCTTGTCTCCATTTTGCCTGGGGCTGTATTCCTTGCTCAGGCATCAGGCTAGAACTCCCTCTTGATACCACAGGGGCAAAAGGAGAAAGGCCAAGTGCTGGAGTTGGCCACTCCCCTGAGCTTTGCAGGCAGCCTCTTCCCCAAACTGCTTCCTCCTCAGAACCGCTCTGGTGCAACCTTGACGCCACCCTTCCTCTTCCCCTCACCTGAAGAGGCAAAGCAGGGTCAAACGAGAACATTTGTTTCCCCTCCTCCCTTTCGTTTTTCTTCAAAACTCATTCCCCCTTTCCATTTTCTGGTTTTAATACATCCCTGAGGTTTTCATCAAGTAAGAGATTCTGGATAAAAATCCTTCACGTACCTCAGTCCTCAGAGTCCAAGAAAGAAGAGCTGTGCGTAAATAACCAGTTCCCTTTAACTTGGAGAATGGATAGGCTGGAAGGACTTTCAGAGAGCATATTTGTGAGCCAAGAGCTGGGGACCAGAATGTGGAAAAATTCTATGCTCTCAGCCAAGTGGTCAGATCACTGGCTGCCTCAGTCTGCAAAACTCTCTGATCTAGCCAGCCAGGTAGGGCCAGGCCCAGAGTGGCTGCCATTGTAGTAGGTCTCAACAACCTCAGACTGGCTTATCTTGAGGTTATGGTTCTAAGGAACAACAACCGCTATAGCCTTTAGGCCTGAAAGGAAGCGATGCTATTACATATCGATTTTTTTTTTTTTTTTAAACACAACCAACCTATTTGAAAGATGCTGAGCTATTAAGCACAATTAGAGACTCAATTTCTTTCTGGAGAGTACTTTTCTGTGCATCTCAGACCCTTTTGAGTTCAAGTTTCTACGTTTGCATGATTCAGTTTTGCTTTGCATCATTAGATCTTAGGATGCTTTTAGGTATTACTCATCTGTCAGGATAGTCCACATTACCAACCAACTCAAGAAGATGGCACCTGCCCAGCCTTTCTAGAGGCCTGGGGTTGGCTTGGAGATAATTACATTAAAGCACGCTTGTACATCACATAATGGTTGGCAAGTACTTTCCCTGTGATGTAAAACACTGAGGCCTTGAAAGAACTCTGCCAGGTGGGCACAATTATGCCCAATTTGTTGATGAGGAAACAGAGGTTCAGAGAGGTGTACTGACTCGCCCAAAGTCTTAGAGCTAGTGGCAGATCCAGATTTCCTGACTTAAATCCTGTGCTTTTCCACCAAACCTTATTGCCTGTCAATGGCATAAAAATCACAACTAAAATGGGCTGAAGCTCTTTACAGTTCCCATTTTACAGATGAGAAAATCCACGTTTAGACGGATTAAGTAAATTGCTCACGGAAAATGAAGAGGGTGTAGAAGAGCAGAGAACCCAAATAATCCGATCTCAGAGGTGGTGTACTTAACCATTGACTGCTCCCCCAGCAGGCCAGAAGCAGTACTGCAATCAAAACTGGGGTCCTGGTCACACCGTTCTTAACTGTCCAACCAGTTTCTTTGTCTCCTGTTTAAAAATTTAAACTTCCGGGGATTACAAAAGTCCTGTTAACCAAGTTCTCTCCAGTCAAGCACAATTAAATAGGCTGTCAGATTTCCTAGGTTGAGGCGACAGAGGAGTGTATGACAGATAGGTTTTGGGGGACAGAGGGGTGTATGAGACCAGAATGGAGGGGGAAGGGATTTATTATTCCAACATGGCCCCAGTGACAAGGACGGAAGGGCGTGATGGTGTCACGCATGGGCAAGGAACGCAGCGCCTCCACTTCTTCCCAGCCATATGTGCTGCTACAGTCTTTTTTATAATGCCGCATATGGTGCTTTCTTAATTGAATTTTTCATAATAATTGATCTGACCTGTACCATCCTGTTGGCTTTAGCAAAACAAATTCTGACAGGTTTTGATATTAGAACTAAAAATATGTTTCCAACTAGCTGAGGAACCATAAAGCAGGCCGAAATCATACTAACGATAATGTATAATCTGTTTGCTACAATAAAGTTCTTATTATTTACATGTAGCAAACTAACCAGAGATAATGCGAGCCTTGAGTCTCCTTCTAGTTTTTACTGATTTTCCTTAATTTACGAAATGGGGGGACAGCTGAGAAAATGCTCCACAGATCACCTTGGTGTGCCAGCCTTATGCCTTCATGTGTCACATGGGGTCTGCTCAGCCGCTGCTCATGAATCTCCAGGATAACCATCCCCAGAGGGGTGGGAGGGCTGTTTTAGTTAGAGAGCCGGTGGCGCAGGGATAGGAGAGGCAATCTCATTTTCTCACATGTTTCTTTTCAGGATCTTCCCTGAAACAATCTTTGTGGTATTCAGAATGGGTAGAGTGAGCAAAACAAAACAAAAACCCAAACCCACTGCTGTCCCTTTGAGCCTATTCTGACTCATGGCGACTTCATGTGTTACAGAGTAGAGTGCCCCATAGGGTTTTCTTGGCTGTAATCTTTACGAAAGCTGATTGCCAGGACAGTCTTTTGCTGGCACTGCTGGGTGGGTTTGAACCGCCAACCATTTTTTAGGTGGTTGCTATTGTTAGGTGCTGTCAGTTGATTTTGACTTATGATGACCCCACATGTGCAGAGGAGAACTGCTCCGTGGAATTTTCAAGGTTGTGACCTTTTGGAAGCATATCACCAGACCTGTCTTCCAAGGTGCCTCTGGGTGGGTTTGAACTGCCAACCTTAGTAGTAGTAGTCAAGTGCTTAACTGTTTGCAAACAACTTGTACCATCCAGGGACCTTAAACCTGGGCCCCACCCTTTAGAGAGCCCTGTTCTGGCTCTCCTCCCACCACACCTCTTCCTATAGAGTGATGGGTCTACAGGGCTGAGAGACTGTGCTCTTTCAGAGTCCATGCCCCATACTCTGCGTTCCTGGGACCCCAAATTTCCTGCCTAAACAGCTCTGAACCTACCTCCCTGGATCTGACTACCCTGAGAGTTGACCCCGCTTTCAGTCCTCACACTCCCCAGTCCTGAGGGAGGGGATTGACAACCAGCTTTTGCCAGGGCTTTGGATGAAGCCTGGTTGTGTGGCCAGGGGGTCCACATACATTTGAGCACCATCCCTGGAGGCGAGGGACAGAGCTGGGGTGAGAAGAGATGGGGTGTAGCCTCAGGCTAGGGGCCGGCCTCTCCTCAGACAGACATCATATTCCAATGAGGAACTCTGAAAACGGTACAAAATTTTAACTTGTCTTTCCAGGTATATCTTTAACTTTGCCTTCCAGGTAAATCTTTAACTATACAGATTTCTTGTCAAGGTAGGAAGATAGACCACATATATGTATATATACATATATATATATAAAAACATATATGTGTATATATATTTTGTTCTTGGTGAAAATATATACACAGCAAAACATATACCCATTCCACAATTTCTACATGTAAAATTCAGTGACATTGGTTACATTATTCACATTGTGTCATCATTCTTGCTATCCCTATCTAAATTATTTCACAAATTATTTCATAAGTTAAACTCACTGCCCCATAAACTTCTTATCTATGCTTTAGAATTACTGTTGTCAATTGATCTCATATGGATAATTCTTTAAAACAGCATAATACTCAAGGTAAACAGTTGTTACCAACTGAGCTAAAATGTTGCTTGGTTTAAAGATGGCTTCAGGGGATAGTTTCGGTTCAAGGTTTAAAGATTATTTCAGGGCAGCAGATTCAGAGGTTCTTCCAGTCTCAATAGGCTCACTAAGTGTAGATTCCACAGGAATTTGAAATTATGAATAGGATGTATTTTCTTCAGCAGTTTGTTAGCTTGACTTATACCTGTTATGTATTTAGACATATGATATGTGGGTCTCCATCTGAATTCTTGCTTCAGCTCATGAAAATGCAAGGATGGGCCTGAGAGGGTGGGAACTGAGCCTGATTGACTGAAGGGGTAGATACAGGGATATCTGAGGTGGTGGGCAGATCACAGGACTTCTCTCTCCTTTTTCTCTCCCAAGGTGGTGGTGGTGGTTAGGTGTAGTTGTGTCAGTTCCCACTCAAAGCGAGCCTATGTTCAACAGAACAAAACATTGCCTGGTCCTGCGCCATCCTCACAATCATTACGTTTGAGCCCCTTGTTACAGTCACTGTGTCAATCCATCTCTTTGAGGGTCTTCCTCTTTCTTGCTGGCCCTCTACTTTACCAAGCATGATGTCCTTCTCCAGGGACTGGTCTTTCCTGATAACATGTCCAAAGTACATGAGACAAAGACTCACCAACCTTGTTTCCAGGAGATGTGGCTGTATTTCTTCCAAGACAGACTTGTTCATTCTTCTGGCAGTCCATGGTATATTCAATATTCTTTGCCAACACCATAATTCGAAGGCATCATTTCTTCTTTGGTCTTCCTCATTCATGGTCCATATTTTGCATGCATATGAGATGATTGAAAATATCATGGCTTGGGTCAGGTGTACCTTAATCCTCAAAGTGATAGCTTTGCTTTTTAACTCTTTAAAGAGATCTCTTGCAGCAGATTTGCCCAATACAATATGTCATTTGATTTCCCGACTTTTGCTTCCATAGGTGTTGACTGTGGATCCAAGTAGAATTAAATCCTTGACAGCTTCAATCTTTTCTCCATTTATCATGATGTTGTTTATTGGTCCAGTTGTGAAAATTTGTTTTATGTTGAGGCATAATCCATACCGCAGGCTGTCGTCTTTGATCTTCATCAGTAAGTGCTTCAAGTCCTCTTCACTTTCAGCAAGCAAGGTTGTGTCATCTGCATATCTTAGGTTGTTAATGAGTCTTCCACCAATGCTGATGCCACATTCTTCTTCATATAGTCCAGCTTCTTGGATTATTTGCTCGGCATACAAATTGAATAAATACTATGAAAGGGTGCAATCTTGATGCACAGCTTTATTGATTTTAAACCACCCAGAGTCCCTTTGCTCTGTTCGAGCGACTGCCTCTTGTTCTATGTACAGGTTCTGCATGAGCACAACTAAGTGTTCTGGAATTCCCATTCTTCACAACGTTATCCATAATTTGTTATGATTCACACAGTTGAATGCCATTGCATAGTCAAAAAAAAAAAAAAAAACACAGGTAAACATCTTCCTGGCATTCTCTGCTTTCAGTGAAGATTCATCTGACATCAGCAATGACATCCCTCATTCCACCGCCTCTTCTGAATTTGGTTTGAATTTCTGGCAGTTCCGTGTGTATGTACTGCTGCAACCATTTTTGAATGATCGTCAGCAAAATTTTACTTGTGTGTGATATAAATGATATTGTTCAATAATTTCCTCATTCTGTTCGATCACCTTTCTTTGGAATAGGCAGAAATATAGATCTCTTCCCAGCAGTTGGCCAGGTAGCTGTCTTCTAAATTTCTTGGCATAGACGAGTGAGCACCTCCAGCGCTGCATCTGTTTGTTGAAAGATCTCAATTGGTATTCTGTCAATTTCTGGAGCCTTCTTTTTTGCCAATGCCTTCACTGCAGCTTGGACTTCTTCCTTCAATACCATTGGTTCTTGATCATATGCTACCTCCTGATATGGTTGAATGTTGACCAATTCTTTTTGGTACAGTGACTCTGTGTATTCCTTCCATCTGCTTTTGACACTTCCTGCGTCGTTCAATATCTTGCCCATAGAATCCTTCAAAATTGCAACTCAAGGCTTGAATTTTTTTCTGCAGCTCCTTCAGCTTGGAAAATGCCAAGTCTGTTCTTCTCTTTTGGTTTCCTAACTCCCGGTTTTTGCACACTTCATTATAATATTTCTGCTGCTATTCATCAGGTTTTCGCTGGCCAATTTTTTCAGAAGTAGACTGCCAGGTCCTTACTCCTAGTCTGTCTTAGTCTGGAAGCGCCACTGAAACCTGGCCACCAAGGGTGACCCTGCTGGTATTTGAAATACTGGTGGCAAAGCTTCTAGTATCACAGCAACATGAAAGCCACCACAGTATGACAAACTGACAAACGCGTGGTGGGTTCATGAAAAGAACCTCACTAAAGAATGAGGGGATAGGGGAAAATCCTGGGTTCTCTATTTGGATTTGTTATCAAGTGACTGAATGTCCTGGGATAATTCCTTTCAGGGCTCCTGGTTCTTTGTCTGTAAAAAAGAGAAGGGGAAGATTAGTATATTTCCCAAAGTATGTTCCTGGATAACTTGCCCTGTCAGATGACCTATGAGAAAAGGGTCTATGATCAGTTAAACTTGGGAAACAAATTCTGTTTTCTTTAGAGTCATAATGTATATTTATATAACAAAGTTTTAGAGTTAAAAATAAAACCAAACTGACTAATTTTAACTACCTACACCACAGTGTCCTTTCTCCAGTAGCACCAAATATTTATTGAGTGCTTACTCTGTGCTAGGGAATATGCTACGCACTTTATGTGTGTGCTTTTGTGTAATTATTACATCAGCCCTGTGATATAAGCATTATTAGTATTTTGCTTGGGGCTGTTTTAGCCTGTCACACTGGGTTGCTTTGAGTCAGAATCGACTCACCGGCACCTAACAACAACAACAACAGTATTTTACCAATGTGGAAACCTGTGCTCAGAGATGCTGACCTGCCCAAAGTCAGGATTAAAAACTTGTATCATAACTTTGGAAACCCTAGTGTTGTAGTGGTTAAGTGCTACGGCTGCTAACCAAAGGGTCGGCAGTTCGAATCCAGCAGGTGCTCCTTGGAAACTCTGTGGGGCAATTCTACTCTGTCCTATAGGGTCACTATGAGTCGGAATTGGGTTTGTTTTTTTTTGTTTTTATCATAACTCTGGGTCTGAAGTCCTCACTCATCCCTGGGGGCTGGCTGGTCATCTCTTTTTCTTATGGTTCTTTGAGGCATCTTATTTGTTTCATTTTTCTCCTGTGTGTTTATCACCACAAGCTCAGAGTCATCTCCCATGTACTTCATATTTGTTAGAAAGAAGCTATTTCTCTTTCTCATTCTAAACATTTTCCTGAATTGAAGAAAACAAGATTTTAAAATAATACTACATATAGGAGGTGCATTAGTTACATATACAAGTTATGTTGCATATAAAAGTGGCCAATAAACACAAGAAAAGATGCTCGGCATCTTTAGTCATCAGGGAAATACAAATCAAAACCACAATGAGATGCTACTTCATACCCACTAGAATGGCTATTATCAAAAAGCCAGAAAATAGCAAGTGTTGGTAAGGAAGTGGGCAAGTTACTTCACTGCTGGTGGCAATGTATAATGGTGCAGCCATCTTGCAAAACAGCCTGGCAGTTTCTCGAAAAGTTAAACATAAAACTACCATATCATACAGAAATTCAACTCCTGGGTATAGACCCAAGAGAAATAAAAATACATGTCCACAAAAGCTTGCACGTGAATGTTCACAGCAGCATCATTTATAGGTGGAAATAACCAAAATATCCATCAACTGAAGAATGAATAAACAAAGTATGGTATATCCATACAATGGAATAAATTCAGCCACAAAAATGAATCAAGTACTGACACATGCTACAATATAGATAAACCTTAAAAACGTTATGCTAAGTGAATGAAGGCAGAAAAAGGCCACATATAATTCCACTTACATGACATGTCCAGAATAGGTAAATCTAAAGACACAGAAAGTAGATTAGTGATCGCCTTGGGGTGGGGCAATGGAGAGGTTGGGGGCTGATAGCTAAGATTGAGGGGTTTCCCTTCTGGGGTGATGAAAATGTTCTGGAATTAGTAGTCATGACTGCACAACTCTTTCAATATACTAAAAACCATTTCATTGTACGTTTTAAATGGTTTTAAATGGTATGGTATGTGAATACTACGCTTTCATGTTCATCTTCCCTTCTAATCTCTGTTCATTGCTTGTGCACACGTGTGTACATGCATTCAGTTATTCATTCAAGTAAGAGAGCAGGGAGACCAGTAGCAATAATTTATTCACTGACTCCTTCATTGATTCTCTCACTGATCATTCATTTATTTATTTATCCATCCAATGTACATCTTTTCAGCCCTTCCACATGCCAGGAACTGCTCTAGGTTCTGGCATCTAGCAGCCAGTAAGGTAGATAAGCTCTCTGTCTTCAAGGAGCTCACAGTCTACTTGTGATAACCAGACAAGAGCACAGGCAATTGCAATGCAGTGTGGCAATACTGAGATACCCTTTGCTGTCAAGTTGATTCCTACTCATAGCAACCCCATAGAGCAGAGTAGAACTGCCCCAGAGGGTTTCCAAGGAGTAGCTGGTAGATTTGAACTGCCAACCCTCTGCTTAGCAGCCCAGTTCTTAACCACTTTGCCACCAGGGCTCCAAGGCTGAGTTAAAAAAAAAAAAAAACCCACTGTCATTGAGTCAATTCCTATTCATAACAACCCTATAGGACAGGGTAGAACTGCCTCATAGAGTTTCCAAGGAGCGCCTGGCAGATTTGAACTGCTGACCTCTTTGTTAGCAGCCTTAGCACTTAACCACTATGCCACCAGGGTTTCCAATGCTGAGACAGGGAGCCATTTTTGTGGGAAAGGTCTTGAAAGAACTCTCAGAGAAGTGATGCCTCAGCTGATAGCTGAAGGGTGACATGTTTGGGCGGATTTGACGGCAACAGGTTTGGTTTTTTGGTTTTAAACACTGAAAGGAGTGAGAGTAGTTACAGAATGGGGTAGTTTAAGGTTGGGGTGGGTAAAGACGAGGCAAAGAAGGGCTCAAATGGACCCTATCAAGGAGCCTGGGCTAAAATCTGATGGCAATGGGAAGCCGGTGAAGACTTTCAAACAGTAGAATGATGTATTTTCAAAGAATTGTAATTGAAACATACATTTTATAACCTCTAACACTTCATTGGAAACCCTGGTGGCGTAGTGGCTAAGTGCTATGGCTGCTAACCAAGAAGTCAGCAGTTCAAATCCACCAGGTGCTTCTTGGAAACTCTGTGGTGCAGTCCTACTCTGTCCTAAAGGGTCGCTATGAGTCAGAATTGGCTCGACGGCTAAAGTAACACCAAATTTTAATCACTAGTGTCGTTGATGTAATTTGGCTAAGCTACCCTCCCCTATGCTTTTCTGTCAGAGTTTACTAGTTTTTTTTTCTGTGAGAACCATAGTTGATTTATACATACATACAAACACACTTTTTTTTTTTTTTTTTTTTTTTGCCATTTTAGAGCCTTATTTCTGTCAAGAAAACACAATACAGAAAGGTGGAAAGGCACTGGTCTTCGGTATAATAAAAATATATCTAAAGAGAATATGACATTAATGCCCTCCCCTGAAATGCTGTCAAAAAAACAAAAAACAAACAGCAGGGCTTCGAACCGGTTCAAAGCCGTTCGGGCATGGCCAGCAGAAACAACGGCAGCGTCCACATTGCACAGCAACCATATGTCTTGCATGTTGGCTTTTTTTTTCTTTCCATTATTGGAATACACTTGAACATTTTTTTAATTGTGTTTTAAGTGAAAGTTTACAGTGCAAATTAGTTTTTCTTTCAACAATTTATACACAAACTGTTTTTGGAACATTGGTTGCAATCCCTGCAATGTGTCAGCACTCTCTCCCTTTCCGTTTACACCCTTGGTTCTCCGTGACCATTTGTCCAGTTTTTCTGCCCCTTCCTGCCTTCTCATCTTTGATTTTGGGCAGGTGTCGCCCATCTTGTCTTGTATACTTGATTGATCTAAGGAGCATATTCCTCATGTGTATTATTGTTTGCTTTACAGGCTTGTTTACTATGTGGTTGAAAAGTAGATTTCAGGAGTGGCTTCAATTCTGAGTTAGCAGGGTGTCCTGGGGTCATAGTCTCAGGGGTTCCTCCAGTCTTGTCAGACCAGTCAGTCTGCTTTTTTTTTTTTTTTTTTGTGAATTTGAATTTTGTTCTACGTTTTTCTCTGGTTCTCCCTGGAACCCTGTATTGTGATCCCTGTCAGAGCAGCTGGTGGTAGTAACTGGGCACCATCTTTTTCTTCTGGGCTCAGGCTGGTGGAGGCTGTGGTTCATATGGTCCAATATTTACCTTACGCCTTTGGTTTTATTCCTTCCCCTTTTCTCTGAATGTGATGGAACCAATAGATATATCTTAGATGGCCTAGATGGCCACACTTAAGCTTTTAAGATCCTAGACGCTACTCACCAAAGAAGGATGTAGAACATATTCTTTATGAACTGTGTTATGCCATTTGATCTACATGACCCCTGAGACCATGGTCCCCAACTCTCAGCCCCAGTATATCAGTCCCTCAAAGTGTTCAGATCTTCTAGGAAGCTTTTATGACTTTGCTTTGGTCAATATTATGTCTTGTGTGTTGTCTTTCCCTTCATCAAAGTTAACATTTCTCTACTATCTAGTTAGTGGTTTCCCCTTCCCCACCCCTCCTTGTAACCATCAAAGATTTTTTTTTCTTTGTGTAAGCCTTTTCTTGGGTTTTTATAACAATGGTCTCATATAACATTTGTCCTTTTGTGATTGATTTATTTAACTCAGCATAATACTCTACAGATTCATTCATGTTGTGAGGTGTTTTGCAGATTTATCATTGTTCTTTATCATTGTATAGAGTTCCATTGTGTGTATGTACCATAATTTGTTTATCCATTAATTTGCTGATGGGCATTTAGGTTGTTGCCATCTTTTTGCTATTGTGAATAATACTGGAATGAACATGTGTGTGCCTATGTCTATCTGTATGACAGCTCTTATTTCTCTAGGATACGTTCCTAGGAGTAGGATTGCTAGATCCTATGGTATTTCTATTCCTAGCTTTTTAAAGAGGTGCCATATTGTTCTCCATAGAGGTTATACCATTTTACGTTTGCTTCAGCAGCGCGTAAGAGTTTCATTCTCACTGCAGCCTCTTCAACATTTGTTATTTTTTGTTTTTTTGATTAGTGCTAGTAGTGTCAAGGTGAGATGGTATCTTATTGTAGTTTTGATTTGCATTTCTCACATGGCTAGTGATTGCAAGCATTTCCTCAAGTGTTTGTTAGGCGTCTGAATGCCTTCTTCGGTGAAGTATCAGTTCATACCCTTTGCCCTGTTTTAAATTGGATTATTTGCCTTTTTGTTACTGAGGTGTTGAACTATTGTACAGATTTTAGCGATTAGACCCTTCTTAGATAAGTCATGGCCAAAATTTCTTTCCCAGTCTGTAGGTTGTCTTTTTTACTCTTTTGGTGAAGTCTTTTGATGAGCATAAACATTTAAGTTTTAGAAGACCCCAGTTATCTAGTTTATCTTCTGGTTTTTGTGCATTGTTAGTTATGCTTTATATTCCCTTTATGGCATATATTAGGGCCCTAGTATCATCCTTATTTTTTCTTCCCTGATCTTTAGGTTTTATATTTAGGTCTTTGATACATTTTGAGTTAGTTTTTGTTTATGGTGTGAGTTACGGACATCTTTTTTTATTTTATTTTTTCACAGATGGACATCTGGTTTTGCCAGCATCATTTGTTAAAAAGACTGTCTTTTCCTCATTTATTGGACTTTGGTTCTTTGTCAAAGATCATCTGACCATAGGTGGATGGATTTACACCTGGGTTCTCAATTCTGTTCCATTGGTCAATGTGTCTGTCATTGTACCATACCAGGCTGTTTTGACTACCATGGCTACATAGCAGTTTCTGAGATCAGGTAGTGTGAGGCCTCCTACTTTGTTCCTTTTCTTTAATAATCTTTGCTTATCCAGTGCCTCTTTCCTTTCCATATAAATTTGGTGATTTGTTTTTCCATCTCGTTAAAAAACCCTGCTGGTATCTGCATTAGGATTGTATTATATCTGTAGATTGCTTTAGGTAGAACTGACATTTTCACAGTGTTGAGTCTTCCTTTCCATGAGTATGGTATGTTTTTCCACTTATGTAGGTCTCTTTTGGTTTCTTGCAGTAGTGTTTTACAGATTTCTTTGTGTAGGTCTTTTATGTCCCTGGTTAGATTTATTCATAAGTATTTTAACTTTTTAGGGGCTATTATAAATGGTATTGTTTTCCTGATTTCCTTTTCGATGTTCTCTTTGTTGGTGTATAGGAATCCAACTGATTTTTGTGTGTTGATCGTATATCCTGCTACTCTGCTGAATCTTTCTATTAGTTCCATTAGTTTTCTTGTGGAATTTTTGCAGTTTCTATGTATATATGGAATCATATCATCTTCAAATAGGGATAGGTTGACTTCTTCCTTTCAAATTTGGGTGACTTTTTTTTTTTTTAATTTTTATTGCACTTTAAGTGAAAGTTTACAAATCAAGTCCGTCTCTCATAGAAAAAATTTATACACACCTTGCTATATACTCGTAGTTGCTCTCCTGCTAATGAGACAGCACACTCCTTCTCCCCAGTCTCTATTTTTGTGTCCATTCGGCCAGCTTCTGTCCCCCTCTGCCCTCTCATCTCCCCTCTAGACAGGAGCTGCCCACATAGTCTCATGTGTCTACTTGGTCCAAGAATCTCACTCTTCACCAGTATCATTTTCTATCCCATAGTCCAGTCCAATCCCTGTCCGAAGAGTTGGCTTTGGGAATGGCTCCTGTCTTGGGCTAACAGAAGGTCTGAGGACATGACCCATGGGGTCCTTCTAGTCTCACTCAGACAGTTAAGTCTGGTCTTTTTACAAGAATTTGGGGACTGCATCCCATTGCTTTCCTGCTCCCTCAGGGGCTCTCTGCTGTGTTCCCTGTCAGGGCAGTCATCGGTTGTAGCCAGGCACCATCTAGTTCTTCTGGTCTCAGGCTGATGTAGTCTCTGGTTTATGTGGCCTTTTCTGTCTCTTGGGCTCATAATTATCTTGTGTCTTTGGTGTTCTTCATTCTCCTTTGCTTCAGGTGGGTTGAGACCAGTTGATGCATCTTAGATGGCTGCTTACTAGCGTTTAAGACCCCAGAAGCCACTCTCCAAAGAGGGATGCAGAATGTTTTCTTAATAGATTTTATTATGCCCATTGACCTAGATGTCCCCTGAAACCATGGTCCCCAGACTCCTGCCCTTGCTACGCTGGCCTTTGAAATGTTCAGCTTATTCAGGAAACTTATTTGCTTTTGGTTTAGTCCAGTTGTGCTGACCTCCCCTATATTGTGTGTTGTTTTTCCCTTCACCTAAAATAATTCTTACCTACTATCTAATTTACTGAAAACCCATCTTCCTCCCTCTCTCCCTCCCCTCTCTCGTAACCATCAAAGAATATTTTCTTCTCTATTTAAACTATTTTTCAAGTTCTTATAATAGTGGTCTCATACAATATTTGTCCTTTTGCGAATGACTAATTTCACTCAGCATAATGCCCTCCAGATTCCTCCATGTTATGAAATGTTTCACGGATTCATCGTTGTTCTTTATCGATGCATGGTATTCCATTGTGTAAACATGCCATAATTTATCTATTCACCCATTGATGGGCACCTTGGTTCCTTCCATCTTTTTGCTATTGTAAACAGTGCTGCAATGAACATGGGTGTGCATATATCTGTTCATGTAAAGGCTCTTATTTCTCTAGGATATATTCCAAGGAGTGAGATTGCTGGATAGTATGGTAGTTCTATTTCTAGCTTTTTAAGGAAGCACCAAATCAATTTCCAAAGTGGTTGTACCATTTTACATTCCCACCAGCAGTGTATAAGTGTTCCAGTCTCTCCACAACCTCTCCAACATTTATTTTTTTGTGTTTTTTGGATTAATGCCAGCCTTGTTGGAGTGAGATGGAATCTCATTGTAATTTTGATTAGCATTTCTCTAATGGCTAATGACCATGAGCATTTCCTCATTTATCTGTTAGCTACCTGAATGCCTTCTTTAGTGAAGTGCCTGTTCATATCCTTTGCCCATTTTTTCATTGGGTTATTTGTCTTTTTGTAGTTGAGTTTTTTCAGCCTCATGTAAATTTTAGAGATCAGACACTGATCAGAAATGTCATAGCTAAAAACTTTTTACTAGCCTGTAGGTAATTTTATTCTTTTGGTGAAGTCTTTGGATAAATATAGGTGTTTGATTTTTAGGAGCTCCCAGTTATGTAGTTTCTCTTCTGCATTGTTAGTAATGTTCTGTATACTATTTATGCCATGTATTAGGGCTCCTAGTGTTGTTCCTATTTTTTCTTCCATGATCTTTATCCTTTTAGATTTTATATTTAGGTTTTTGATCCTTTTTGAGTTCTTTTTTGTGCATGGTGTGAGGTATGGGTCTTGTTTCCTTTTTTTGCAGATGGATATACAGTTATTCCAGCACCATTTGTTAAAGAGACTGTCTTTTCCCCATTTAACTGACTCTGGGCTTTTGTCAAATATCAACTGCTCATATGTGGATGGATTTATGTCTGGATTCTCAATTTTGTTCCATTGGTCTATGTATCTGTTGTTGTACCAGTACCAGGCTGTTTTGACTACTGTGGCAGTATAATAGGTTCTAAAATTAGGTAGAGTGAGACCTCCCACTTTGTTCTTCTTTTTCAGTAATGCTTCACTTATCTGGCGTCTCTTTCCCTTCCATATGAAGTTGGTGTTTTGTTTCTCCATCTCATTAAAAAATATCATTGGAATTTGGAGCAGAATTGCATTGTATCTATAGACAGCTTTTGGTGGAATAGACAGTCTTACCAGGTTAAGTCTTCCTATCCATGAGCAACGTATGTTTTTCCACTTATGTAGGTCTCTTTTGGTTTCTTGCAGTAGTGTGTTGTAGTTTTCTTTGTATAGGTCTTTTACATCTTTGGTAAGATTTATTCCTAAGTATTTTATCTTCTTAGGGGCTACTGTAAATGGTATTGATTTGGTGATTTCCCCTTCGATGTTCTTTTTGTTGGTGTAGAGGAATCCAACTGATTTTTCTATGTTTATCTTGTGTCCTGATACTTTGCTGAACTCTTCTATTAGTTTCAGTAGGTTTCTTGAGGATTCTTTAGGGTTTTCTGTGTATAAGATCATGTCATCTGCAAATAGAGATACTTTTACTTCTTCCTTGCCAATCTGGATGCCCTTTATTTCTTTATCTAGCCTAATTCTTCTGGCTAGGACCTCCAGCACAATGTTGAATAAAAATGGTGATAAAGGGCATCCTTGTCGGGGTCCTGATCTCAAGGTGAATGTTTTCAGACTCTCTCCATTTAGGATGACGTTGGCCGTTGGCTTTGAATAAATGCCCTTTATTATGTTGAGGAATTTTCCTTCTTTTCCTATTTTGCTGAGGGTTTTTTTTTATCATGAATGGGTGTTGAACTTTGTCAAATGCCTTTTCTGCATCAATTGATAAGATCATTTGGTTCTTGTCTTTTATTTTATTTATATGATAAAAAAATCATATATTTTATTTATATGATGGATTACATTAATTGTTTTTTAATGTTGAACCACCCCTGCATACCTGGTATGAATCCCACTTGGTCATGGTGAATTATTTTTTTGATATGTTGTTGTATTCTATTGGCTAGAATTTTGTTGAGGATTTTTGCATCTAAGTTCATAACGGATATAGGTCTGTAATTTTCTTTTTTGTGTGTGATGTCTTCACCTGGTTTTGGTATGAGGAATATGCTGGCTTCATAGAATGAGTTTGGGAGTATTCTGTCCTTTTCTATGCTCTGAAATACCTTAAATAGTAATGGTGTTAACTCTTCTCTGAAAGTTTAGTAGAACTCTGCAGTGAAGCCGTCTGGGCCAGGGCTTTTTTTTTGTTGGGAGTTTTTTGATTACGTTTTCAATCTTTTGTTTGGTAATGGGCCTATTTAGTGGTTCTACCTCTGTTTGTGTTAGTTTAGGTAGGTAGTGTGTTTCTAGGAATTCATCCATTTCTTCTAGGTTTTCAAATTTGTTAGAGTACAATTTTTTATAGTAATGTGGTATGATTCTTTTAATTTCAGTTGGGTCTGTTGTAATATCGCCCATCTCCTTTCTTATTCAGGTCATTTGCTTCCTCTTCAGTTTTTCTTTTGTCAGTTTGGCCAATGGTTTATCAATTTTGTTAATTTTTTCAAAGAACTAGCTTTTGGTCTTGTTAATTCTTTCAATTATTCTGTTTTCTGTTTCATTTAGTTCAGCTATAATTTTTATTATTTGTTTTCTTCTGGTGCCTGAGGGTTTCTTTTGTTGCTCTCTTTCTATTTGCTCAAGTTGTAGGGATAATTCTTTGATTTTGGCCCTTTCTTTCTTTTTTTTTTAATGTGTGCATTTATCGATATAAATTGACCTCTGAGCACTGATTTCACTGAGTCTCAAAAGTTCTGATAGGAAGTGTTTTCATTCTCATTGGATTCTATGAATTTCTTTATTCCATCCTTGATGTCTTCTATAACCCAGTCATTTCTGAGCAGGGTATCTTTCAGTTTCCAAGTGTTTGATTACTTTTCCCTGGTTTTTCTGTTATTGATTTCTACTTTTATGGCCTTATGGTCAGAGAAGGTGCTTTGTAATATTTTGAAGTTTTGGTTTCTGCTAAAGCTTGCTTTCTGGCCTAATATGTGATCTATTCTGGAGAGTGTTCCATGTGCGCTAGAAAAGAAAGTATACTTGGCTGCTGTTGTGGAGTATTCTGTGTATGTCTGTGAAGTCAAGTTGGTTGATTGTGGCATTTAGATCTTCCTTGTCTTTATTGAGCTGCTTTCTGGATGTGCTGTCCTTCACCCAGAATGGTGTGTTGCAGTCTCCTACTATAATTGTGGAGCTGTCTATCTCACTTTTCAATGCTGTTAGAGTTTGTTTTATGTATCTTGCAGCTCTGTTATTGAGTGCATAAATATTTAATATGGTTATATCCTCCTGATGTATTGTCCCTTTGACCATTATATAGTGTCCTTCCTTATCCTTGTGGTAGATTTCACTTTAAAGTCTATTTTGTCAGAAATTAATGTTGCCACTCCTGCTCTTTTTTGATTGTTGTTTGCTTGATGTGTTTTTTCCAACCTTTGGGTTTTAGTTTGTTTGTGTCTCTAAGTCTAAGGTGTGTCTCTTGTAGGCAGCATATAGACGGATTGTGTTTTTTTTATCCATTCTGCCACTCTCTGTCTCTTTATTGGTGCATTTAGTCCATTTACATTCAGCATAATTATGGATAATTATGAGTTTAGTGCTGTTATTTTGATGTCTTTTTTAATGTGTCATTGACAGTTCCTTTTTCCCACTTAATATTTTGTGCTGAGTAATTAATCTTTATATATTGTCTTTTCCTCATATTCGTTGTTATTGATTTTTTTTCTGCTGAGTTTCTATTTTTTTCTTGTATTTTATTTTGATGAGTAGGATTGTTAGTCTCCTTTGTGGTTACCTTAACATTTACTCCTATTTTTCTAAGTTTAAACCTAACTTTTATTGCTTTATATTGCATTGTCTTCCTCCCCATATGAAGGATCTATAACTACATTTCTTAGTCCCTTTTTTTTTGTTTTAATGTTGTCTTCTTTTAGATAATAGCTTTGCTGTTTCCCTATTTTGAACATTTTTTTATCTTGATTTATTTTTGAAATTTCTCTATCTGGGTTGACATCTGATTGCTCTCTCCAGTGTTGTAGTCTTGGGTTGATATCTGATATTATCGATTTTCTAACCAGAGAACTCCCTTTATTATTTCTTGTGGTTTTGGTTTGGTTTTTACAAATTCCCTAAACTTCTGTTTATCTGGAAACGTCCTAATTTTGCCTTCATATTTGAGAGACAGTTTTGGAGGATATATGATCTTTGGCTGGCAATTTTTTTTCCTTCAATGCTTTATATAAGTCATCCCATTGCCTTCTTGCCTGCATGGTGTCTGCCAAGTAGTCCAAGCTTATTCTTATTGGCTCTCCTTTGCAGGTGACTTTTCATTTATCCCTAGCTGTTCTTAAAGTTCTCTTTGGTTTTGGCAAGTTTGATTATAACATGTCCTGGTGACTTTCTTTTAACATCTACCTTATGTGTTGTTTGATGAGCATCTTGGATAGATATCTTCTCATCTTTCATGATATCAGGGAAGTTTTCTGCCAACAAATCTTCAACAATTCTGTCTGTATTTTCTGTTTTCCCTCCCTGTTCTGGTCCAAACACTCATAGGTTATTTCTCTTGATAGAGTCCCACATGATTCTTAAGGTTTCTTCATTTTTTAAAATTCTTTTATCTGATTTTTCTTCAAATATATTGGTGCCAAGTGCTTTATCTTCAATCTCACCAGTTCTGCCTTCCACTTGCTCAATTCTGCTCCTCTGACTTTCTATTGAGTTGTCTACTTCTGTAATTTTATTGTTAATCTTCTGAATTTCTGATTGCTGTCTGTCTATGGATTCTTGCCGCTTATTAAATTTTTTATTATGTTCTTGAATAACCTTTTTAGTTTCTTCAACTGCTTTATCTGCATGTTCCTGGGTTTTTTCTGCTTATTGCCTGATCTCCTTCTTGATCTCGTTCCTGATGTCTTGAAGAGTTCCGTATATTAATCTTTTTTATTCTGCATCCGGTCATTCCAGGAAGGCACCTTTCATCTAGAAGATCCCTTGATTCTTTGTTTTGAGAGCTTGGTGAAGAGATCATGGTCTGCTTCTTTACGTGATTTAATATTTACTGTTGTCTTTGTTGTCTCTGAGCCATCTATAAGTTATTGGATTAGTTTATTTTATGTTTGGGTCCTGTATCCTAGCTTCTTGCTTTGTTTTGTTTTGATATGCCCAAATAGGTTGCTTGAGTGAGCTAGCTTGATTATTTTTGCCTTTGAATCTCTAACGTCTTGTCACCAGATGGCTAGAGCTGTTATCAGGTATATAAGCCTAGGAGTTCATTCACTTTTCTTGTGCGGATTCAGCTCAGGTGTCCAGGTAGTTGGTCATCCAGTGTGTGGTACAGGCTCTGTCCTACAGTCTTAGAGGAGCAGGGGTGATTTGTGTAGGTATAGGTATCTGGTTGCAGCAGGGGATCATGCTCTGAACAAGGCAGGGGGCTGACAATCAACCCCCCGAGTGTCTGTGAGGAAAACATATCCCTGTTCCCTAGAGCACACAGGTGGGTGGGTTCTGCAGACTGACCATAGGCACCCAGTGCTTTTGGTTGTAAGGACTTGGAGTTACCAGTTATCCTTGGACCCCTGTTGTGGGTGGCTGGGTGACCTGAGTGGAGCCACCAGTCCTTAGGCCCCTGATGTGGGTAGGTGAGGACCCTGTTTAATAGGCAAAGTGGTGTCAAACATCAAACACCCACCTCTGTACTGCATAGCTGAGACAGTTGCAATCTTTTAACAAGGGCCTATTCTCCTGAAATAGGCCTACACAGGTCCATGCAGGGGGGAAAGGTATTCAAAGTCCATGGACCGTTTATGCCTGGACAGAAACCACTTCTGTCCTGAACTTTCCAGGTTAGTGGAGCTGGCAGATTATCTTTTCCCTAAATTGTGAATTTATTCCTTCTCCAAGGCCAAGAGAATGGCTCAGAGCACTCAGCAGAGCCTATTTCAGGCCCAGGGAAATCAACAGCTACTGAAGCTGGCTTGGGGGCTGGGGGTGCAGTAAAACATATGCAAGTACTTAGCTTTTCCGAGAGTGCCATTCTTCTCTGGTTCTCGAGGTGTGAGTAGGCTGTGCAGCTGGCTGTTTCTCCCTGAAGAAACTGCAGCCGAACACTACCACCAGCCCACCACAGTTGCTCCCAGGAATGCATGAGGGTTCTCGGCGATTCAGGTCTGGCAAGTATCTGCTTTGGAACTGTCGCTCCCTCCCCCTGCGGTTCAGTCCATTTTCTATCTTAGCCTTTGATGTTCGGGGCTCCTAGCTTGTCATAAATATAATTGTTTCACTTGTTTTTTTGGTCTTCGTTGTAAGAGGGATCACCAGAAGTGTCTGGCTACTCCACTATATTGGCTCCACCTTCTGCCTTTATTTCTTTTTGTTGTCTTATCGCTCTAAGCAGGACCTCCAACACAATGGTAAGTAGGAGAGGTGATAAAGGGCATCTTCGTCTTGTTCCCATTCTCGGGGGGAATGCTTTTAGCCTCTCTCCATTGAGAATGATGTTGACTTTTGGTTTTGTATAGACGCCCTTTATTATTTTGAGGAATTTCCCTTCTGTTCCTGTTTTATTGAGAGTTTTTAAAATCAGAAACGGGTGTTGCACTTTACCAAATGCCTTTTCTTTGTCAATTGAGGTGATCATGGCATCCTTTTCTTTTTGTCTATTTATGTGGTAGATTACATTGATTAATTTTTTAGTGTTGAACCATCCTTGCATACCCGGTATGAGTCCCAGTTGGTCATGGTGTAGCATATCGGCTTTTGACCTGAGTAGGAAGCATGCAGAGGTGCCCTATTCAAAGATCTTGGTGACTGTGCTGCTTTGAATGTGTGTCATTCTCCACAGTCCTGCCAATAATCCAGCCTCAGGTATCGGGCTCCTGAAAGGTCTTACTATCTTCCAAGGCTACCATTCCAGGGCTTCGACCTGTAATTTTTCCCATTCTGATTACCATTCTGGATCACCCAAATTGTAAAAATATAGGTATGTTCCTGTTTTGCTTCGTTGGCCATGACTAAACTGGTTTGAACTGGTTTGAAGCCCTTGTATAAAGTACACTGTACAGGGAGTCAGAAGAATTAGAATCTAGTCTTCACTCTGTCCCTGTAAGGCCCAGGACAAGTCACTTTTTGAATCTCCCAATAAAGTCCACACGGATTTACTGATAAGAAAGTAACAAGGAATGGTTTAGTACTTGTATGCAAGATGTTAGATTCTTCCTCTAAATTGTCTTCACTATTTACTAAAACATATTCCCAATGCCTAGGGTAATTAATGCCAGGCCAGCATGCCCAGGAGGCTGAGGAATTCACTTATGAGATTGCTTGGTGAGAGGTATTTAGTGCAATGGAGAGTGGTTTGGGTGTCAGGAGACTTGAGTCCTGGCATGGCTCATTTTCCCTGTTATTGGGACTAGAGTATTTCAGGTATCTTCCCTGGCTTTCAGGGAACTATCTTCAGTTGTCAAGTGAGATATTTGGTTTTGTGGTCTCTGGGAATTCCTTCCACATTGGGCATTTCATAGTTCTGATTTCATTCTGAGGAAGCTCCAAGCTCTACTTTTATATCCACATGGAACATTGATGGCTTTCCATGGATCAGCTCCTAGAATCTCATCCTGAACAACTGTCTGGTGAGTTGAGAGACTCCCCTGTGCTGTTTAGATCATAATCCTGGAGTGTGGTTGTGGGGGCGTATGTTATCAAGTGGAAAACATTTTTAGAAACAGAACAAGAAAAAGATAACATCCATATTTTTATTTAGGTTTCCAAGTGGGGATAGAGACAGTCCAATGACTGAAGGACTTGGAGAACTGATAATTTTATAATGGTAGAAAGACTCTTTTTGGGCAATAGAGTATCAGTTGGGTATTCAAAGATGAGGAAGAGTTTCAGGTGGTCCTGGTAGAAGACCTATGTCTTTTACTTTGTAGAAAATGGATATTGGTTGATTCTTAGCTCAGCAAAAGATATGTCACACCGGAGACTTTAATTAATGTTTGTTTACTGATAGAATTCAAGGGATTTAATATCATGCGAACTTCTATTACTTCTCACATGTCGCATCCATTTCTGCATTTTGTCTTGGTGGGAAGTTGCATCTTACAAATACTGTCATTTTACAGAAGCAAGTAAGCCCCTCCTTATAAGAAGCCAGTCACGTAAGTAGATACTTGGTGTTTGCTGCTTACACCATCAAATCAAATATAATGAAAACTCTTATTTGTTACATTGTTCATTGCTATCATAATTTCTTTTTATTTTCTTCCCCATATTATTAGATTCTCTTCAGGTCTCAGGGTCATTTTGGGAAGGAAATTCCTGAGGCTTTTCAACCACCTTTGTTTTGGGAGGGTAAGTGTGGAAAGAGGGTGGGGAAATGAGGAGGGACATTGTGTTCCAGCTAGATCCTTCTCTCTGAAGATTTAGATGTAGAATTAATTGGGCCTTTAGAGCAGAACCAGTACATCTTCTTTCCCTTGTTTCCCATTCTCTGTTTCCAAGAAACTGGCTTACTGGTTACTAAGCACAAGCTCCAAGATTCAGTGACTGGTGTGGAATTTGAAAACACTCCATCTTGAAGCTGTTCTTCTAGCTTGAAAGAGCTCAGCTCAATGAAGAGAACAATTCCAAATAACTTTTTGGGTTCTAATGACAGTCACAACCTGGTTGTGCAAAGTGGGAGGAGTTTGTATTCACACACTGAGCCTTCTCTGCAGACATGGGTGGGAGGCCACATTATTCTCTGGTCAGGTACTAGGTTATTCCCATCATTTATACAGTCAAAGTATGGCAGTAGGAAGCTGAAATAATGTGGGCCATGTACATGCAGTTTGTCTCCAGTGAGTTCCTGATGGTGGATAGCACGTGGAGAATATATGAGATTCACTTAATATTCTCTCTAGGCAGAAGTCAGTC
Organism: Elephas maximus indicus; assembly: GCF_024166365.1. Taxonomy (NCBI): domain Eukaryota; kingdom Metazoa; phylum Chordata; class Mammalia; order Proboscidea; family Elephantidae; genus Elephas; species Elephas maximus. Next base: position 38,779,554 of record NC_064834.1, read on the forward strand.
GCTGATTTAGAGGAATCAGGATTGCATACTTGAACCTCTTCAAAGTATCACTACAGGGAACAATCAAGGCCCCTCATCAATCCACAAGTATTTATCTTCTGAGCACCTAATTGTACCAGGCACTGGGGGTTCCTATAAATCAAAGACATGGCCCCTTTAGGGGAGATTAATGAGCAAACCTAAAATTACAATAGTGTAACTGGAGCACAGGAGGGCTACCTTTACTCAAAGGAATCAGGACAGACTACCCAGAGGAGGTCAGAGTTGAGCAGATTCTTGAAGAACCTGTAGGCATTGGGAAGAGGACGGGGAAAAGCCATCCCAAGCTGAGTGGGCAACATATGCAAAAGAACAGCCATAAAAATAATCTTTCAGGAAACCACATATAGTATGAAATGGCTAAAAGACACATTGCATGTCTGTGTATGTGTGTGTTTGGAGTAGGGAGGAATGGATAAATGGTGAAAGACGAAGTAGGAGAGAGAAACAGAGGACAAGTTATGCACCATATTAAGGAGTATTATCTTTATCCTTTACTGATGACATGAGGAAGCACCAAGGATTTTAAACATGAGAATGATATTCACTCAGTGATTCAACAAATTTTACTGAGCACCCACTATGTGCCACGTATGGTTGTAGGTACTGAGGTTACAGCAACAGACAAGACTGTTGAGTTCGTGTCAGACATAACATCATGTGAACTTTAGAAGGAGCTGTGTGGCAGTAATGGGAAGGATAGATGAAACTTAGGGTTTAGTGAGAAGTGAGAATCTTTGACTCTTATTTTCTATTTGCATTGAGACCATGTAGGATGTATCAATCATTGTTTTCCATAGTTCTATAGCAAAGCAATAGTTTATTTACAAAACGCCATTATCTGGGTAAATACCAACGAGAAGTCTGATGAATCAGCAAAGTAGTACATTTATAGAAACAAAAGGTACAATTTCTATACGTTAGGTCAGTAAAAGAGAGAAACACATGAAAGTAAGTTATGCAAACAGTTTGAGAAGTGATTCTAGAAATGCCTATAAGGGAGTAAGAAAGTAAAATAGGGAAAGGGTGTGCTATATAGCTACTTAACACTGTGAGCCATGGAGTCTGATCTCACTGGGGATTTCTAGGGGATAGGGTGGAACACATCTCAGAATTATCTCAGCTAAGGGGCTAGAAAGGTTGGGTATTTATCCATGAACTCCTTGTCCATCAGTGGTTAAGTGCTGCTTCCAAGGGCATTGACTTCCAACTTGCCCTATCAATAGACTAAACATATTCTAAAGGCCAGAGAGTCATAGGTATTCAAGGGAAGCAACCTTCAGCTTGTTGAGGTGAATGGTGAGGGGGTGTGGGCAGGGCAGTGACGTAATCTGCCTCTGAGGTTGTAACTCTTGGGTATTTACTAGATACCAGACACTCTATATTTCCAAGAATATGTATAAAGCAATTCTAAGGGCTGTATTAGGTCAGTGGTTCTCAATTCGGAGTGATTTAGCACCCCAGGGGACATTTGCCAATGTCTAGAGACATTTTTGTTTGCCACAACTGGGAGGGGAGGAATACTACTGGCATCTAGTGAGTATAGGCCCTGGATCCCGCTAAGCATTCTGTAATGCACAGGACAGCCTCCCACAACCAATTATCCAGTCAAAATGTCAATAGTGCTGAGGCTGAGAAACTCTGGGCTAGTTTAATGCTGTTTCACAAATAAGAACTCCAAGGTTCAGAAAGGTTGAATAAATTCACTGGGTGTATAAACCTAGAATATAGTCCAGTCAGGATTTGAACTGAGATTTGTCAACTTCAAAAACCCGAACTTTTGATTTATGTTAGTCTGCCTTCCAGAGAGAGAAAGAGCCTGAATCCCAGAGGCTCACTGAAAAAACCCAGAGTCAGTGCTGGCTATGCCCCTGGCCTGGGACTTCAAGCAAATCTGGAACTGACTGGAACTGGGGGAGGTGGGGAGTGAACACCTTTCCCATCTTTCCCTGGCCTCTCTCTCTAGGGCAAGTTGGGGCAGGCTCAGTGGGCACAGGTCCCGGGATCTGCATACCAGGACTGGCGAGCTGCCCTTTGCTGGAAGCCCAATTCCTTCCCAATGCACAAGGACGCCCTTCTGCTGCCAAAGCTGGCTGGTGGTTCTTTCTGGAATGGCAGCTCTCCCCACCCCCCTCCAGGCTTGGGATGATCTTCTGGCAAGCATGTGCGTTGAAGAGTTACAGGTGGTGCAGACATGGTTTGGAAGGAATCCCAGCTGGGCCTCCTCCCAGGAGCCTTCTGATCACTCACCAGATGACTCTAGCTGCTTGCAGAATCCCAGGAATCTTAGCTGCTCCAGGAAACCAACTTCAAGGGCAACAAGAGCTTCTGAGAAACTGGAATAATCTTGCAAGCTGAAATGGCTTTGTCCCTTTGCCTCCTTAGGTTGGAAATATTTTTACAACACCACTGAGTTCTCCATTGTTTTCTTATGATGGGAAGTGAATATAATCATTAGAAGAGGAGTGAAGTATGAGGGAAAGAAGGACAGGCTCAAAATCGGATGACTTTGTCAGGTACTTCTGCATCTCTGAACTCATATTGTTCCTTTTTTGGAGGTAAAGTACAAATCATTATTCTCTGGGCAAGGGACATAGACTCTTTCTGAGAACTTTGGGCTCTGTCTTGTCAAGTCTTCTGGTTCCCAGATTCACATCATGCCCTAGGGGGAAATTCACATCGATCACACATGCTGTTCCTGGTCTGTTTAATCAAACTTCCATTTGATGTTGGCTGGAATTTTGCATGTGGACCAAAAAAAAAAAAAAAACAAACCCAAACCCGTAGCTGTGGAGTCAGTTAAAACTCACAGCAACCCTATAGGACAAAGTAGACCTGCCCCCATAGAATTTCCAAGGCTGTAATTCTTTATGGAATCAGACTGCCACATCTTTCTCCTTAAGAGCAGCTGGTGGGTTTGAACCCCTGACCTTTCAATTAGCAGCCAAGCACTTTAACCGCTGCACCACCAGGACTCTTCAGAACAGTTAAATGATTTCAGCAGCTTAACTCTAAAGGGAAGTATTAACCTCTGGTATCAAATAAAGTAAAACACAGTACAGCTCAATACTCTGTCTTTGGAGACACTGAGTAGTAGTAGCTGGTTCACTTGCTTATTCATTAATCCATTTTTTCACCCATTCAATAAGCGGTTACTGAGTACTTACAATGTTTAAAACTTTTTCGAAGGTGCTGTGGAGGATATTAAGATAAATACAATAAGAGTCTTACCCTGGGAGAGCTCACAGTCTAACGAAAAATGAGAGGCAAAGTAGCTGTCTCACACTTCATAATACAAACACTACAAGGGAAGTATGAAAAAGCATAGCAATTCATTTCTGTCCTAGGCTCTGTTTTGATGTTCTTTTATTTTGTGAATGAGTCTTTGCTTACCTTATCCATGTCCTCCATGAGTTCAAGGATTGAAGCCTCAATCTATCCATATGCTACCACCCCTATTTTCATTCCCCCACTCTCAAAATTTAGCATATTGGAAACTGTTTTATGTTTTTCTTAAAATGTAGAAACAGGAGACTTATTGGTCTGCTTCTGATGACCATTGTCTTACTGGCATTTTATTTATTCAGTTACTTATTCTCCAAACATTTATTAAGTACCAAGTATGTGCCTGACACTGTGCTAAGCAGTGGGGATACAAAGAATAATATACAATCTCCACACTGTCAAGAAGTTTACAGTCTAGTAAAGGAGATCCATATGTAAGTACAGTAATACATTAAGGGATTATGGGTACTAGGATAGACATCTGTCCTGGATTGAATTGTGTCCCCTTAAAATATGTGTCAACTTGGCTAGACCATGATTCCCAGTATTGTGTGCTTGTCCTCCATTTTGTGATCTGGTGTAATTTTCCTATGTGTTGTGATTAAGATTAGGTTATGTTAAATAGGGTTAGAGTGGATGCAATGGGGGAATTTCCCTGGGGTGTGGCCTGGATCACCTTTTGTCTTACAAGATAAAAGGAGAAAGAAGGGAGCAGAGAGATAGCGATCTCATGCCACCAAGAAAGAAGCCCTGGGAGCAGTGTGTGTCCTTTGGACCTGGGGTCCCTGCACCGAGAAGCTTCTAGACCAAGGGAAAATCCATGACAAGGACCTTCCCCCAGAACTGACAGAGAAAAAGCTTTCTGCTGGAGCTGGTGCTCTGAGTTTGGACTTCTAGCCTCCTAAACTCTAAGAGAACAAAAATTTCTCTTTGTTAGAGCCATCCACTTATAATATTTCTGTTATAGCAGCACTAGACAAATAAGACAATTTCTATATGAGAAACAAAAGGCGCACAGGAACAGTAGTGGAGGCTGAGAGAAGGTTCATAGAAGAGGTGTTTCTTGAGTTGAGCCTGGATGTAGGGGTAGATATTTGCCAAGGAGATGGCATTGTGGGCAGGGAGCGCTCAGGAAACATGGATAATATTGTGGTTGAGAGTACAAATTCTGGAGTCTGGTTCAATATGGTTATGCCACACCTGAGCTGTGTGACCTGGGCATTATCCAGCCTGTGCCCCATGGACCTCATAAAGTAAGATGGGAAAAATAATCATCACTGCTTCTTAGAGTTTTGTGAGGCTTAAGGGAGTTAATATATGCAAAGTGCTTATAACAATATATGTTTAAGGGACTGTATACATTTTGGTATGAAAGTCTGAGGAAAAAAAGCTAGGAAGGTTTCACCAGGGCCCATATCATGAGGAGCTTTATATACATATGCTAAGGAGTTTACACTTTTTCCTGCAGGTTATGTGGATGACTCCACATAATCTGAGGATTCTTCACAGGAAGTAAGATGACCAAATTTGCATTTTGGAGGGTTACTCTGTCTGTGACTAGAGGATGGAAGATGTGATATCAGAGTTAGTAAAATCACTTTGGAGACCATTGTAATATTCCTGACAAGATACCGTGAAAGTCTGGCAAGGGAGGGATAGATGTGGTAGAAGTCACTGAGGTCAAACCTAAAGGACTGAGTGGTGAATAAAATGATGTGGGAGAGGGCAAAGGCATATGCTTGGATGACTCCTCTGTCCTGGCAGAATGGATAAGAGGGAGGTAGAGTGTGGTAGATTTCAAAGAGATAGGGAGTACAAGAAGAGGAGCCAGGTTTGGTGAAAAGATGATCAGTTAAATTTTGGACCTATTGGTATTTAGGTGTCTGTGTGACACCCAGATGAAGAGCAAATGGTTAATTGATCTATGGATATGGAGTTCAGGTGAGACCTCTGAACCAGATCTACAGATTTGGTTTATAGAGGCCAGTGGAAGCTATGCAAATAGATGAAATTACCTTGGAAAGACATTTTTTTTTGAAAAGAATGCATTCGGCTGACATCTTCAGAAAATAATTTATAATCATCACTTGAGTCTAGGTGAGAAATCCGGGTGAAGCCTCTCAGCTGGGGAGAATAACTTGCAGGGCATAGTCAAGATCAATAAGACCAAGCCAAGACATGAAGGAAAGAAAGTACAGTACAGTGGGCTGGAGTTGTCAGATAAAGATAAAAATAGAAATCAGGATTTGGGTAATAACAGAGCAATCAGGAAATAAAATCAACGTTTCAGGTGTTTAGCGCGAGGCTCTGAAGCTACTCCAGAAACCCTGAAGACCTGGGGTTTCCAAGAGGGTTGGAGGAAGCGCCTTGGTTTAGACCAGAAGTTGCAATTTGGTGACTCACAATGGAAATCAGGCCTGAGGTATGTTTTGTTTGTCTGACAAAGATTACACATACAACTTTGGTTTCCCGTCTTTTCTTGAAAACTGGAAACCCATCTGACAAGATTTGTTCTGGGTCTCCTCGTGACATCCTATCAGCTAGAACTGAGTAGCCATTTCTCTCTTTGGAAGAGAAGGAGTGTGTGTTCTTGTTTGCCCCAGATCCCATCACACCCTACTGCAACGTGCTGCCTTCACTTACTTATACTTCTTGCCTAGCTCCTGGAGGCATTTGAATTTACTGTGTCCAGAGAGAGGGGGCACATATCTTGTAGTGGAAAATGCAGAAATCTGGGTTGTGTCTGGTGGTATCTTCTAGGCCATATTTTCAGTAACCAACTACTTCTGCCAAGTATCCCAAGACTAACATTCCTTTATCAGTCAGAATAGCTGAAAACAGCATCATCCTTTAGCTAAAGCTTGTGTGTTCTACCTTTAACTTATGTTACATGATGAAGCTCATCTAAACGCAGTACTGCTATCACCATCACCACCATCGTTATCTTTATGTCCACCCCACCACCACCATCACCAATACCATTATTATAACCGCCACTACTACCACCAGCATCATTATACCCACCCGCCACCACCATCACCAACATCACCTTTGATAATACATACTGATCACTTACTAGTTTTAAGCACAGTGCTAAGGGCTTCACTTCCATTATCTCTTATAATCTTTGCAACCTACGAAGCAGACACTCTTGATGTTCTCATTTTATAAGGAAGAAAAAAGAGGCTTGGAATGGTTGAATAATTTGTCCCAGTTCTCACACAAAACAAGTGACAGGATTCAAACTCATTGCTACTTGACTTCAAAAACCAGGTTGCGCTTAAGTCTTAAAGGGTCTGCTTGATGTTTAGCCCTACCAGTTTGATAAGTTTTGTACTGCCCAGAAACTCTTAAAGTTATGTGCAGGCATTTTTAAAATTTGTGTTTTAGATTGTCTGTAAAAATGTTAAACAAGGCTATTCAAAGCAAATCTCTAGGGAACTCTAAAGTGAGAAATTCTTGACTCAATGAAATGTTATCTTTATTCCAATCTGTTGTTTTCTATCTTCGAATCCATTCCAAAACCTTGAGATAACCTGTTCCCTGATGCTGTGTAGCCCAATGTTACTATAGGCATAGAATTTTAAGTTTTTTTGAAAGTCTCAAAGCGTTGTATGTTACTAATTATGCTTATTCAATGCTTATATCAAATATTAAAGTTAATCAGTGAAAGAAATGAGGATTATGCCCTTCAGTTCTTCTTCTTAGAGTTCTACTGGTCACATGGAATGAGATATGCTTCAGTAATAGTTGACCCTTATTGAATGCTTAGTAAGTACCGAGAATTGTACCAAGCCCTATCTTAATTAATCTTCATAATCATTATCCTCATTTATCAGATGAAAATATAGAGACTTAGACTGGTAAGTAGAGGAGCAGGGATTTGACCCGGGTAACTGCAGAGCTTGCGTTTTTATGCCACTAAAAAAATAGGAGATTGGGGATTTAGGGAAAATGCCAACTTCTCATATGGCTGCTGTATTTTTACACAAATAACGCATGTCTCCTACATTTGTTTGCCACCTGCACCCTTCCCCCCATGCGATATTCTCATAAATACTGCTATGCCAATTTTTTTTTTTTTTTTTACATGTTGCTGTGAAAACAATTACCATAGCACACTTATGAAAATACCTCATGGGGGGAGGGTATGGTTGGCAAACAAATGTAGAAAGCGTGCGTTATTTGCATAAATATACAGTCTACCTTGGCAATGTGCTTATTGCATTTGGGCCTGGTTTTCAATAGCCTGTAGAGACGAGAGAGAAAACACCCAGAAACATTCCCAGTGCCGGAGAGTCTCCAAGGTACTTGGGGTGGTGCTGGCTACCATCCCTGTGGTTTCATAATGCACTTTCTCCCAGCCCATATTCAGTTGCTGCTCCAAACAAAACGGCACGTCTGTTTTCCTTCCACTAATGGGTAAAGTTGTCAACTTACTCTATCTTAACAATGATTGTTTTGAAAGAAACTTCTGAAAGTTTAATAGTTGGGAATGCTTAGTCACTGAAAATAATTCCTAAGGTTTTTTTTTTAAAAAAAAGAAACAAATAATCCTGCCTTACCCACCCTATAGGGTGTTGTGGGAGTTGAATGAGAGGATGTGATAATGTTTGAAGATTATAAGCCTTTATTCAAATAAATGTAGGATATTATTTTTGGGTCTGGATGTTCACACCTTATAAGCAAAGGCTTTTCCTACAATGATCTTGAAAGATAAAGAAATAAAGTCTGGACAGACATGGAGCGTGTGATGGGTGTGGTGTTTATCAGACATTAAGAAAAAAACCCCCAAAAAACCAAACCTGTTGCCTTCGAGTCGATTCCGACTCATAGTGAACCTATAGGAGAGTAGAACAGTCCTATGTGGTTTCCAAGGAGTGCCTGGTGGATTTGAACAGCCAACCTTTTAGTTAGCAGCTGTAGCTCTTAACTACTATACCACCAGGCTTTCCTAATCAGACATGTTGGCTTCTAATTCTGTGACCTTGGGCTAATTACCTAACTCTTCTAAGCCTCAGTTTCTTTACCTGAAAGATGGGAATACTAACAGAAGCTCTTCCAGGAGTTACGGAGACTATTAAATAAGCTAATGCATGTGAGGTGCTTAGCACAGAAATTGCCACAGAGTCAGAGCAGCAGGAACAGAGTAGCTATTATAGTATTATTCTTAATCACTGCCTCCGTTCACCTGATAATCTCATCTACCGGGAACAGCTGGGTGAGTCTCAATTTGTCAATTACTCTTTAGCACAACTGTTCTGATAGAAGCCTGCCTGGTTGCTGAGCAGGGACTTTCTTTTGCCCATTAAAATGCTATCATTTTTTCTGTGGAAACCATAGGTACACTGGTGAAAACAGGGCCTCACCCACTAGCTTGCCTTGAGCCCAGATCCCAGATCCCAATGGCAGTGGCTCATGAAGCAAAAGAATGGTTTCACCTTCCCTTTTGTAAACAGGGAACACCGAAGATTGGCAAAAGAATGCGGTTCACCTCATCATCCACGTTCTCAGGCTCTTCTGAGAGAGAGAGAATGGAGAGGGGGAAGAAAGAAAGAAAGCTAGAAAAAGAAAAAAACTCAACTACTGTTCTCCCAGACTGCTTCTTTTAAACGGTAGTTTTGAACATGGCTTTGCTTACTCAGTGGCTGCATTAGGGTTTAATGACTTGATCAGTTGTTTGCACTAGCACTTGTCCTAGTTATTCGATACTTTTTGCTGTAGGTCAAAGTGACTAGACATTCTGGTTTTACAGGGACTGTCCCCAGTGACATGGCTCAAAGTGTTTCTTTTTAGCCACTGCATGATGTAATGTGGCCCTTTATTATTCCCCTAGCCCCGCACAGTCTGGAGACATGAAATGATTGCTCTTGCAAAATGTTAATTGGAAAGGATTAAATGTCATCCTTTTTTTTTTTTTCTTTTTTTAAACGGAGGCAGAAATTAAAATTGAGAAGGTCTAGTGTAGCCAGTAATTGCAATCTGAGGAAGCTGGGAGTCTGAAAAACCAAACCGCAATGTAATTTCTATAGGAGGGAGGCAAAGATTTGGTCAAACTAGTTTGGAGAGTCCAGAGAGTGGCTTATTAGAGCAAGTTGCAAATTAAGAACCCGGAGAAACAAGCTGCCCCAGAAAAATGAGTCCAAGCCAGGGTTAAAAGGAAAACTAACCAGATGGTAGCACTCAAATCAGGGCAAAGAAAGTGGCTCTGTGAAGTAGAAAGCAGGCTTCAAACCGGTTCATTCCAGTTCAAACTACTGAGAATCTGCATTTCTAATACGTTCCCAGGAAATGCTAATGCTGCTGGTTAGGGACCAATTCTGAGAACCACTGAACTGTGGAGTTGATTCTGACTCAGCAAAAAACAAACAAAAGGAACCCATTGCTATTGAGTGGATTCCGACTCATAGCAACCTTATAGGACAAAGTAGAAATGCCCCTCAGGGTTTCCAAGGAGCAGCTGGTGGATTTGAACCGCCAACCTTTTGGTTAACAGCTAAAGCTCTTAACCACTGTGCCACCAGAAGAACGGTGGTTTTCAAAGTCTATTATATGTAAGAATCACCTTGTAATCTTGTTAAAATGTAGATTCTGCTTCAGTACATCTGGGGTGGAAACGCAAATTCTCAGCAGGGGTTCCAACTGGAACAAACTGGTTTGAAGCCTTGGTGGAAAGCTCCAGCCTTGACCTTCACTACAAAGTCTTGAGTGTATACCTCGAGAGGACATTTGTGGATTATTTTCAATTTGACTTCCTACATTTCAATTGGAAACTTTTTTTTCTCTTAACGGTACGTAAAATATTGGTGTGTCTTACAATACTGTACATTTCACTCCAAGTCGTGCTTAACTTGATCCAACAATCTTGTTTTGTTTACTTTTAAATTCAATTCGACAAACATTTATTGAGCATCTGGGGTTATCCAGGGGCTGTACTAAGGACTGGGGATATAATATGGAGGTTATGGTATTGAGGTATGTGTGGAGTGATAAGTGGCCCAGCTAACTCATCCTGGGAGTGAATTAGGGATTTCTGGAAGAAGTGGCATCGAGTCTGAGTTGTGAGAAATCAGTAAATCGAAGTTACAACTGTATAAGCACTCATTGACCACCCACTTTGAGCCTGGTTGTGTTCTATTTCCTCATTTGCCTGAGGGCTACCCAGAAGCAAATGGATTCTTAGGGTTCCTTTTAGTCCTAAAAGAAGTTTGGAGGTATAGACAGTTTGAGGATTGGTATAGTAGCTTAGTGATGTTCACAAGGGCCTAGGTTCTTTCTGTCTTTCTGCCCAGCCATCTTCAATGTATTGGCTTTTCTTCCTCAGGGCTGTTCCCTCATGCTTGCAAGATGGCTGCCACAACTGTAAACACCAAATTCTCAATTAAACACCTTCATGGCAGGAATTCCACAGGTTTTGTTACTCTCTAATTTCATTGTGACTTCTTCTTAGACCCATGATTGGTTTGTTGTTGCTGTTGTTGTTAATTGCCATTCAGTCGATTCCAATTCCCCGTGATTCCATGTGTTTCAGAGTAGAACTATGCTCCATAGAGTTTTCAAGGCTGTGATCTTTCCGGAGCAAACCACCAGGCCTGTCTTCTGAGGTGTCTCAACTCTGGGTGGGTTCAAATCGCCAACCTTTCAGCTATTAGTAGAGTGCTTAACTGTTTGTGCCACCCAGGGACTCCTATATGCAGTATTTAGTATTTTTAAATTTCCAAACCTAAGGGAATTTTCTCATCTTTTGTTACTTATTTCTACCACAATTGCATTACGGCCTAAGAACATACTCTTGTATTGAAATTTTGTCGATACATTAAGGCCCAAGATAGGGCCAATATTTTTAAAAAAGTAAACATTGAAAGAATGCCATAATCTGTGAATATGTCCACTAAGTCATATTCATCTTTATGTTCAAATTTTCTATAGCTTTATTAATATGTCTGCTTATTCTCCTAATTCCTGAGAAAAATATTTAAAATCTTCGATTATAATCACGCATACCTATTTCTCCTGGTAGCTTTTTTCCTCCAGTTTTCTCTTTGTGGCTATATTATTTTTGTCATTGAGGCTATATTATTAGGAACATAGAAAATTTGAATTATTATATCTTCCTGGTGAATTGAATCTTTTCCATCATTAGGAAAGTGATCTTTTTAACCTGTACAATGCTTTTTGCTTTAAAATCATTTTGTTTATATTAATGTAGCTTCACTAGCTTCTTTATTTTGGTTAGTAGTTGCATTGAGTATTTTTTTTTCCATCCATTTACTTTCAATCTTTCTGTATCTTTACATTTTAAATGTGTATCATAGTAAATAGACTATAGTTGAATTTTCTTTCTTTTTTAAAATGGAGTCCGAAAAACCTTTCGTTTTCAACAGGAACATTTGGCTCACATACATCTAATGTAATTACTGATATAAATAGACGTAATTTATTGTTTTATACTCTATGTCCTAAGTATTCTATGTTTCTTTTTCTCTGTCTTCATTTTTTTACTTTTGGATGGATTATTTTTTAATGTTTCCATTTTTTTCTACCCTGGCTTTAAACGTTTACAATCTGTTTCTATACTTTTAGGATAGGCTCACTATGAAACACTTATAGCTTCTCAAAGTTTATTGTCAACAATAAACTTTGCCTTCTCCTAGACAATACCAGAACTTCAGAATACTTTAATCCCACTTACCCATAGCTAACTTGTAATTGTTGTCATAAATTTTACTTCTCTCGGTGTAGTTTAATATGTTACATTCTTATAATTCTATATGTTTAGTATGTATTAGATTTATCCACACATTTTTTTTTTTTGTTCCACATTCCTTCTTATAACTTTGAAAATCTATCTAAGGTTATTCTCTGTCTGAAGTACAACTTTTAGAATTTCTTTTAGAGTAAGTTGGCTGGTGGTGAGCTCCTTCAAGTTTTGTTTGTCTAGATATGTCTTCATTTCACCTTTGTTTTTGAATTATGTTTTTGCTGGGGGTAGAATTGCAGGTTGGCAATTCTTTTCAGAAGATTGAAGATAAGATTTCACTGTGTTCTGGCTTCTATTACTTCTGTTGTGTAGTCAGCTGCAAGTTGTTTTTTGGAAGGTAGTCTGTCTTTTCCCCCCTGGTTTTAAAAAATATTTACTTTTTGTATTTTTTAAAATAGTTTCACATGATGTATGTATAAATTCTTCTTGGATTTCATTGGGTTTCCCATTTAAATATTGCCCCGTTTTTGTTGTCTCCTCTTCTACACGTACCCCAATTAAATTTTTGTTAGATCATCTAACTATATCTTCTGTCTCTTAGTAATTATTCTCTATTTTCAATCTTTTTTTCTCTATGCTATATTCTAGATCATTTCTTCTGCCCTTTCTTCCTGTCGATTATTTCTCTATTCAGCCATGTGTAAAGTGCCATTAAACTTGCTCAATTAATTTTGATTGCTAAATTTTCCACTTTTAAAAAGTTTGGTTTTCAAATTTGCTATGACACTTATTACCCTGGTAGCATAGTGGTTAAGCACTCTGGTTGCTAACCAAAATGTCAGCAGTTCAAATCCACCAGGCGCTCTTTGGAAACTCTTTGGGGCAGTTCTACACTGTCCTATAGGGTTGCCACGAGTCCGAATTTCCTCGATGGCAACGAGTTTTTTTTTTTTTTTAATAGCACTTATTAAAATTTCCTATTTTTGAAGTATTTGTAAGTTTGCTTTTATTTATTTGAACATAATAAAAATATTGAACAGTTGTTTTATAGCCTGCATTTGACAGTTCCAGTATCTGCAGACTCTTTGGTTTATTTCTATTGCCTGTTGTGTCTTCTGGTTCTGTCTCATGGAGTTTTGTTTCCTTGGATGCCTGGCTATCTTTGACTATGTGCTGGTCATTATTATACTTTAAAAACATTGTTTAAAAAAACACTGAGTAAAATATATATACATTAAATTGTACAAATCTTAAATATACAGCTTGATGCACATCCATGTAAACCACCACACAGATCAAAGTGTAAAACATTTTCCGTTTCCTAAGGGCTCCCTGATGCCATAGTGGTTAAGCACTCAGATGTAAATGGCAACATTGGCAGTTTGAACCCACCAGCTTCTCCATGGAAGAAAGATGTGGCAATCTGCTCCTGTAAAGATTACAGCCTTGGAAACACTATGGGGAAATTCTCCTCTGTCCTATAGGAAATTCTGTGATGAGTTTAAATTGACTCAATGGGAAAGGTTCCCTTTTGCCTTTCTCAGTCAATACCAGCTCCCCCACCATGCCCAGTAACAGTAACCACTATTCTGACTTTTATCACCATAAATTAGTCTTGGTCATTCTATAGTAGTAATTTACATGTAGCAATAATGTGATGATTGTGAGTAGGATAAAGGAATTTACCTTTAGAGGGGATGTTATTTGTTTCGTCAGGCATATGGGTGGAGACCAGTGTAGAACATCCTAAGCATCCTAAATCCAAGTTCAAATTTTGTATTTTCTTGACATAAACCCAAGGGACAAAAACTCAGGCTATAAATTTGTAGGAAGACTGATTAACCTTTTGAGTACCGGGTAAAGAGGCGAGTGGTTTATCAAAGAACCCACCTTGAGCAGACCCTGCACTTTGACTTTTATCTACCTCATTTACAAGTTCACCACAGCTGTAGTTTAGATTTATAGCTTTTTCTTTATATTGGCAAATGCCCTTAGGGCAAAGCAGCTTTGAAAGTTGGGCTTATATATTTGGATTCTTGCCTTTTCAAAGATGTTGTCTCAGGAATTCCTTACAATTTTGTTTGTTCTTTAATATGTTTCATAGAATATTTTGTTTTATTATTCTATCCAGTTTTTTAAAAATTTAAGTTGTCCTCAGGAGGAGGGTTATCCTGTCATAATGATTGTGGAAGTCCTTTCATCTAGTATTTCTAAACTTTACTTTTTTCACAGTGGAAATATTTTTTCAAATGAAATCAGAGGAAGATTCATGATATGTAAAATGCATAAAGGAAGGGAGGCTGTCATTAAAATTATGGCAAACATCAGTGGGCCATCAGTCTCTCTCAGGAGTTGTTTTCCTCCTGGAATCAAAAACTGCTTCCTGTTTGAATCCTGAGGGGTCTAACTTGTTTAGTGCCATTGTACCCTCACCCTCCGTCTTAATAGCCTTAATCAGTGTCTCTCCGAGGTTCTGATATGTGAGAAAATAAAAAAGAATCATCAAAGGTGAATTCCAAATTTTGGAACAGAATCTCAAATTCCTTAAAACAAACAAACAAACAAAAAAGAGATTTACTGGAATAATTTAGACTGGAGGACTACCCAGGACTTTTGCCTTGAGACACTCTTCAAATCTTAAACTGAAACTAACCCCTGAGGTCAGCTTGTAGCTAAATAACAGGTTGACTCACAAAATAATGAATATCACTTGTAAGTACAGTGCTCCTTTAAAAAAATCACCTATGTGAGAGTAAGTTGTCAACAATTACTTTAAAACAGATGAGAAGGTAAGAGGGCAGGGAAACTAGATTAATGGAAAACAGAACAACCAGAATGAATATAATGAGAATGTTTACATATTTCGAAGAATATAATCAGTGTCACTGAACAACTTGTGTAGAAATTGTTGGATGGGAACCAAAACTGCTGTGTAAACTTTTGTGGAAAACACAATAAAATATTATTTTTAAAAAAGTGCATCATAACCATTCCTGAAGCCATCTCTTCAGACTTGGATTGGACTGGACAGTGGTTTGGAGAGGGATGCTGGTGAAGAGTGAGCTTCTTGGATCAGGTGGGCACTTAAGACTAAGTTGGCATCTCCTGCCTGGAGGGGAGATGAGAGGGTAGAGGGGATTAGAAGCTGGTGAAATGGACACGAAAAGAGAGAGTGGAGGGAGAGAGCGGGCTGCCACATTAGGGGGAGAGTAATTGGGAGTGTGTAGCAAGGTGTATATGGGTTTTTGTGTGAGAGACTGACTTGATTTGTAAACTTTCACTTAAAGCACAATAAAAATTATTAAAAAAAAAAAAGTGCATCACAAATATGATTTATTTTAATTTTGTGTCTAACAAATTAACTCTTTGGTGAAAATGTCAAATGTTAATTTCTCCCCTAAATACAAGGTCTGGTCTAACATCCCCTCCCCAATATATCCTGTCTCACTTTTGATCAGTTACAATGTTTTTTTTTTTTTTTTTTGCTGGTGTGAACCCTGCTCATTACTCATTCCCACTAAAAAAGATGAATTTATACATACTTGCCAGCCATGTAGCACTTGCTGCTGCTTCCTACCTTCTTCCCTCCTTCTCCTCCTCCCTTCCTTTCTTCCTTCCCTCCTTCCTTCTTTCCTTTTAGTGAATTATTGATTTTTGTTATTAGTCTTACAAACTAGTTGCAAACTACAAATGTATTTCAGCTCAGCAGCTCTGCTGTCAAAGGACTGGTGAATAAAAAGCTGTAACAGGTGGGGAATTGGCCACCTGATACCCCCTTCCTCAGTGATGGAGGCTATAATGTGGCAGAGGCGATAGCACATGTACCCTGACCCAGTGCTTGATGGACAGGGCCTATTTTCAATTACGTGAAACCAGAGATAGATTTACCAGATATCCTTACTTCAGAAATGGGTATGCCCTATGCTCTTTGCTTCCCAAGTTGAGTGAATAAATGATGTTCTACTGGGTTGTTGAAGACTCCTACATATCCCTCCCAGGCCCTCGAGGGAGAAGAAACCCTTAGTTTATTTCTCCTCTAGGTAAGGAAGACAAAAAATGAAATATACATCTGAACCAGTCACTATGATAATGGGTTGGATTTTTGCAAACAGAACAAGTCTTTGCATGGATTTGAGAGCTTGACTATGGAAACAAAGCTGGGAGGGAAGCTGATATACCTCCAATCAACTCACGTATCTGTAGAGCAGCATTTCTCAACCTAGCTTTTTTCGCTTGTGCCCCATCAGCAGAAAAGTTATTGTCAAGCTTTACTTTCAAAGGTTGTATTATGAAAGGAATGCATTTCATTATTTAAATAAAACATTGTATTATAATATTGAATTGCTTTTCCAAAAATATGTTCTCTGACACTCACCCCCATAGTGTACCCTTCTACCCTCTCTCTTTGCTTGAGGATCACTGAAAGACACAATTCAATGGCTCAGATACTACAGAAACTACAGCCAATTCTGTCAAAGGGTCACAGGGTATTCTAGCACACTCTGCACAGGAAGTTCAATAGCAATATTTGCAATGTTAAGTAAGATCATTTATCTCTCCCCAGGCTTGAGAAGAAAGTTGCTAATTTTTGTATCATGTCTAGTGGCCAGAGAAATTAATGATTTGCAAGTGAGAGAAAAGGGCCCGAAGAGGTAAATTTTCTCCAAGTCAAAGGAAAATCTCAAAACAGGAATTCTTCTTCACATTTCCTCAGTGTTTAATATACTGCTGGGTGATGTAGGTGACAATTAATAAAAATGTTCTGACCAATAATTAAAATTCCCTGTTTAGACATGTGTACTTGAAGGCTAGTCTTGCTGCTTTGGGGGAAGATGTTTGGGCGAGGTAGCAGAAATGTAGAGGAAGGGGGAATAAAACAGGTCTGGTTTCAAAAGCCATTTTTGTCTCTTATTGTTATGTGACTTTGGGAAAATTATTTAACTCTTCTGAGCCTCAGTTTTATCATCTGTAAAATAGGAATTATAATGCTTACTTTACAATATTTTATTTATAAAATTTAGAAACAGTGTATATAAAGTGCTTGAGGTATGCTCCAGTCTCATTAAATAGTAGTTACTATTATTATTCCACCACTCATCTGTCTGTTTGTCCTACTGTGGTGGTTTGTGTGTTGCTGTGACACTAGAAGCTATGCCACCGGTATTTCAAATACCAGCAGGGTCACCCATGGTGGACAGATTTCAGCAGAGCTTCCAGACTAAGGTAGAGTGGGAAGAAGGAACTGGCGATTTACTCCTGAAAAAATTGGTCAGTGAAAACCTTATGGATAGCAGGGGAACATTGTCTGATATAGTGCCAGAAGATGAGCTCCTCAGGTTGGAAGGCACTCAAAATATTATCTGGGAAGAGCTGCCTCTTCGAAGTAGAGTCAACTTTAATGATGTGGATGGAGTAACACTTTCAGGCCCTTCATTTCCTTATGTGGCACAACTCAAAATGAGAAAAAACAGCTGCAAATATCCATTAATAATCAGAACATGGAATGTACAAAATATGAATCAAGGAAAGTTGGAAGTTGTCAAAAATAAAATGGAACACTTGAAGATTGAATCCTACACATTAGTGAGCT
Organism: Elephas maximus indicus; assembly: GCF_024166365.1. Classification (NCBI taxonomy): domain Eukaryota; kingdom Metazoa; phylum Chordata; class Mammalia; order Proboscidea; family Elephantidae; genus Elephas; species Elephas maximus. The sequence continues at coordinate 38,797,169 of NC_064834.1, forward strand.
GAATGGACTGGATATAACAAACTGAAGGGGAATATGATCACATTCACGTCAAAAAGAACATTTCAAGATCTATCCTGAAGTACAGTGGTGTCAGTGATATGATAATATCCATACTCCTACAAGGAAGACCAGTTAATATGAAGGTTATTCAAATTTATGCACCAACCATAAATGCCAAAGATAAGAAAACTGAAGATTTTTACAACTTCTGAGTCTGAAATTGATCAAACATGCAGTCAAAATGCATTGATATTACTGATGATTGGAATGCAAAAGTTGGAAACGAAGGAGGATTAGTAGTTGGAAAATATGGCTTTAAGTGATAGAAGAAACACGGGAGATCACATGACAGAATTTTGCAAGACCAACAACTTATTCATTGAAAATATACTTTTTCAACATCATAAATGGCAAATTTGCATGGTGGGCCTCACCAAATGGGATGCACAGGAATTAAATCAACTACATCTGTGGAAAGAGTAAGATGGAGAAGCTCAAAATCATCAGTTGGAACAAGGCTAGGGACCAACTACAGAACAGACCATCAGTTACTCATATGCAAGTTCAAGTTGAAGCTGAAGAAAATTAAAACAAGTCCACAAGAGCCAAAATATGACCTTGAGCATATCCCATCTGAATTTAGAGACCATCTCAAGAATAGGTTTGATGCATTGAGCACTAATGACCAAACACCAGATGAATTGTGTAATGACATCAAGGACATCATACACAAAGAAAGCAAGAGGTCATTAAAAAGACAAAAGAGAAAGAAAAGACCTAAATGGATGTCAGAAGAGACTCTGAAAGTTTCTCTTAAACATAGAGTAGCAAAAGGGAAAGGAAGAAATCATGACAAAATAGCTGAACAGAAGATTTCAAAGGGCAGCTCGAGAAGACAAAGTGTTATAGGCTGAAATGTGCAAAGACCTGGAGATAGAACACCAAAAGGGAAGAATCTGCTCAGCATTTCTCAAGCTGAAAGAACTGAAGAAAAAATTCAAGCCTCGAGTTGTTTTATTGAAGGATTCTATGGGGGAAAATATTAAACAACAGAGGAAGCATCAAAAGAAGATAGAAGGGATACACAGAGTCACTGTACCAAAAAGAACTGGTCAACATTCAACCATTTCCGAAGGAACCATATGATCAAGAACTGATGGTACTGAAGGAAGAGGTCCAGGCTGCACTGAAGGCATTGGAGAAAAACAAGACTCCAGAATTGATGGAATAACAATTGAGATGTTTCAACAAGTGGATGCAGTGCTGGAAGTGCTCACATGTCTATACTAAGAAATTTGGAAGACAGCTACCTGGCCAACCGACTAGAAGAGATCCATGTTTGTGCCCATTCCAAAGAAAGGAGATCCAACAGAATGTGGAGATTATTAAACAATATCATTAATATCACACACAAGTAAAATTTTGCTGAAGATCATTCAAAAGTGGTTATAACAGTACATTGATGGGGAACTGTCAGAAATTCAAGCTAGATTCAGTAGAGAATGTGGAACGACGGATATCATTGCTGATGTCAGATAGATCTTGGCCAAAAGCAGAGAATACTAGAAAGATGTTTACCTGTGTTTTATTGACTATGCAAAGGCATTTGACTTTGTGGATAACATTTCAAAGAAGGGGAATTCCAGAACACTTGATTGCACTCATGAGGAACCTGTACTTAGACCAAGAAGCAGTGGTTCAAACAGAACAAGGGGAAATTGCATGGTTTAAAATCAGGAAAGGTGTGGGTCAAGGTTGTATCCTTTCACCATACTTATTCAATCTGTATGCTGAGCAAATAATCAGAGAAGCTGGACTATATGAAGAAGAATGTGGCATCGGGATTGGAGGAAGGCTCATTAACAACCTGTGATATGCAGCTGAAACAACCTTGATTGCTGAAAGGGCAGAGAACTTGAAGCACTTATTGATGAAGATCAAAGACCTCAGCCTTCAGTATGGATTATACTTTAACATAAAGAAAAAGAAAGTCCTCACAACTGGAACAATAAGCAACATCATGACAAACGGAGAAAAGAGTGAAATAGTCAAGGATTTCATTTTATTTGGATCCACAATCAACGCCCATGGAAGCAGCAGTCAAGAAATCAGATGACGCATTGCATTGGGGAAATTTGCTTCAAGGGACCTCTTTAAAGTGTTAAAAAGCAAAGATGTCACTTTAAGGACTAAGGTGCACCTGACCCAAGCCATGGTGTTTTCAATCACCTCATATGCATGTGAAAGCAGACGATGAATAAGGAAGACAGAAGAATTGATGCTTTTGAACTATGGTGTTGCAGAAGAATAGTAAATATATCATGGACTTCTGGAAGAACGAACAAATCTGTCTTGGAAGAAGTACAGGCAGAATGAGCCTTAGAAGCAAAGACGGCAAGACGTTGTCTCACATACTTTGGATATGTTATCAGGAGGGACCAGTCCCTGGAGAAAGACATCACGCTTGGTAAAACAGAGGGTCAGCGAAAAAGAGGAAGACCCTTAATGAGTTGGATTGACAGAGTGGCTGCAACAATGGGTTCAGACATAGTAATGATTGTGAGGATGGCAAATGACTGGGCAGTGTTTTGTTCTGTTGTGCATAGGGTCACTAGGAGTCAGAATTGACTCAATGGCACCTAAAAACAACGGTGACAAGGTAAAAAAATTGAACAATACAGGAAGCATGAAAAGAAGATGGAAGGAATACACAGAGTAGAGTTACCATACCAGAAACTGGTCAATGTTCAACCATTTCAGGAGATAGCACATGATCAAGAACAGATGGTACTGAAGAAAGAAATCCAAGCTACACTGAAGACATTGGAGAAAAACAAGGCTTCAGGAATTGATGGAATATCAATTGACAGGGATGGATAAACTAGTAAAAAAAGACATGCATGGGTTTACAGTAAGCAAGGTATGCACGAGATCGCTTGTGTTTACTCACTAATCTGTAGTGTACAACTTCACCTGTTTTTCAGATGTGGTGAAAAACAGGTAAAATTGTGCAGTACAGATTAGTAAGTGCAAGTAAGACATTGCAGACCTTGCTCACTGGGTAAACTGTCCCTGCCAATGGAGATGTTTCAACAAACAAATGCAAGGCTCGAACTGCTAACTTGTTTATGCCAAGAAATTTGGAACACAGCTACTTGACCAACTGACTGGAAGAGACCTGTATTTGTGCCCATTCCAAAGAAAGATAATCCAACGAAATGTGGAAATTACTGGAGATTATCATTAATATCATGTGAAAGTAAAATTATGCAGAAGATAATTCAAAAACAATTGCAGCAGTATATCAGCAGGGAACTGCCAGAAATTCAAGTCAGATTCAGAAGATGATGTGGAATGAGGGTTATTGTTGCTAATGTCAGATTGATCTTGGCTGAAAGCAGAGAATACCAGAAGGATGTTTCTCTGTGTTTTACTGACTGTGCAATGGCATTTGACTGTGTGACTCATAACAAATTATGGATAACATTGTGAACAATGAGAATTCCAGAACACTTGATAGTGCTCTTGAGTAACCTGTACAAAGGCCGAGAGGCAGTTGTTTGAACAGAACAAAGGGAAACTGCATGGTTTAAAATCAGGAAAGGTGTGTGTCCGGGTTGTATCTTTTCACCAGACTCATTCAATCTATATGCCCTGCAAATACATCAGCGAAGCTGGACTATATGAAGAAGAACATGGGATCGGTTTTGGAGGAAGATTGCGATATGCAAATGACACAACCTTGCTTGCTGAAAGCTAAGAGGACTTGAAGCACTTACTGATGAAGATCAAAGACTACAGGCTTCAGTGTGGATTACACCCTAAGATAAAGAAAACAAAAATCCTCACAACTGGAGCAATAAGCAACATCATGATAAACAAAGAAAGTTTTGAAGCTGTTGAGGATTTCATTTTACTTAGATCTACAATGAATGCTCATGGAAACAGCAGTCAAGAAATCAAATGACGTGTTGCATTAGGCAAATCTGCTGCAAGAGATCTCCTTGAAGTGTAAAAAAGGCAAAGATGTCACTTTAAGGACTAAACATGCCTGACTCAAGCCGTGTTGTTTTTTAATCGCCTCATATGCACTTGAAGGTTGGACAATGAATAAGGAAGACCAAAGAAGAATTGATGCATTTGAATTATGGTGTTGTCAAAGAATACTGAATATACCGTGGACTGCCAGAAGAACAAACAAATCTTTTGGAAGAAGTACAGCCAGAATGCTCCTGTGAAGTGAGGATGGCGAGACTTAGCTATATGTACTTTGTACATGTTATCAGGGAGGAGCAGTCCCTGGAGAAGGACATCATGCTTGGTAAAGTAGAGGGTCAGTGAAAAAGAGGAAGATGAGATGGATTGACAGAGTGGCTGTGACAATGGGCTCAAACATAACAATGATTATAAAGATGGTGCAGGACAGGGCCATGCTCCTTTCTGTTGTACATAGGTAGGGTCACTATGAGTCAGAATCCACTGGACAGCACCTAACAACAGTGTAACAACTATTATTATCGTTAACTAAAAGACCAATATTAACTTCAGAAATCTTTTATTAGGGAAAATCTTCCCTGGGCTAGCTCCCTCCTAAATCATTGTAGCAGGGTCTGGCTTTACCCCGAGTTTCGGAAACACGTAGCCGTGGCGTGAACTCTGCACCCAGTCCCTTTTCTGTAATCCCTGTAGACCTTAAGTTTAGCTGATCCCAAAGTGCCTGAGTCATAGAGGAATAAATGGGACATTTGGCTAAAAATTCCAAATGGAGATATTCCAGGAACAGAGCATTCTAGAACCCATAGTGTTTTGTGTCTTCTCACAGTGGCTGGAGTCAAAGCAAAGGTAGGGAAAAAGTTGTCAAAGGAGACTGAGACCCAAGGAAGGCTAAGGGCTTCTTTTGAATCTGTGTGCTGTAAATAATACGTGTTGGCATCAAATTTAGATTTCTCTTGGCAAACTGGCTGATCTTACTAACATTGAAGTTAATTGGAAAAATGAATTAACTTTTATCAAGTTAAAAGTGCTTTTTAAAATTAGTTTTAATGATTTTAGTATCAATTTTTTGTGTTGGATTAGCTTTATATGGCTCAAGTGAGAGTAGTTAACCCATTTAAAATTTGATTATCCTATTTGCAAGTAGAGTCTTTAAAACATTGAGTATCATATTATTAGTAAAAATATTTTTATTAAGTTTGCTGGGGAAAATGTTTTCTTAAATTATTTTGGGTAGATTCACCCCTGAATTAGCAGAGTCTACTTAGTGTAGTGACTGATACACAAGCAGTAATAAATAAATGTTTAAGAAATGAAAGAATAAATTATTGAGGACACATCATGAAGTAGTTGAAAGAACATGGCATGTAAAACCAGAAGACCTCTCCACTTTGGCCTTGACTTTCTCTCAAATTTGCTGTATGATTGGATAAGGTGCTTAACTTCTCCGAGGGAGATTCTTCTGATTGGCAAAGCAGTGTACTAATACTTACCTTAGTGTTGTCGTTCTGCTTGACTCACAGGGCAGGCATTGGTGGTGGGTGTGATGGGCAGGAATGAAATAATAAATGTGCTTTGTAAACTGAAATGCAAGATACAAACTATGAAAAAAAAAAAAAGGTAGAACATTTTGTGATTGCTAAATTCTTAATAAAGATACCTAGTAGTTTGCTGAGAGGCTAACCAAATTGGGAATAGCTAGCCCTGGTGGTGTAGTGGTTAAGCATTCATCTGCTAACCAAAAGGTCGGTGGTTCAAATCTACCAGCTGCCCCTTGGAAATCCTATGCAGCAGTTCTACTCTGCCCCATAGGGTCACTATGAGTTGGAATCAACTCAACAGCAATGGTGCTAAATCGTACATTAAGCAATTATTATAAGCTAGTTTTGTGCTAGGCACATTGCATTATTTTTAATCTTTATAACAACCCTGTAAAACAGGTATTATTATCATTATCTTTATTTTATAGATGAGAAAACTGAGGCTCAATCATATCCATCACTTGGTCTGTCTGACTTCCAAAGTTCATACTTTTCTCTAGGCCACACTACCCCTCATAAAAGGTTTTTTTAAAACAGTTTTTAAGCACCTCTGTGATCCAGGTTTCTTATATAAATTTAATCCTTACCGTAACCAATGAGGTAAGTGTTATTATTATTACCATTTTACAGATGACAAAACTGAGGTATAGAGTGGCTAGGTAATTTGCCATAAGTAGTAAATGACTGATAACTAGGTCTGTCTGATTCCAAAGCATGGCTGTTTACTACACAATGCTAGCTAGACTTTGTGACACCTCTTTTTTGTGATTATGTAGAGGCAGTGGAATATATCTAAATCTCTTGTCTGCAAAGACAAGAACTAAGGCATAATGTGTGACAAATTCCTTGCCTAGTAGGTGACATTTTTATTTGTAGAAAGAAGTTAAGAAACAGCAATGCTGGGTTCTAGGCAAAAACATTCTGTATGAGGCAGAGGAGGACTTAATGACAGTTGTAGTGAACTTTGTGGATGATGCTTGCCCCTCATCTTTTGGACTCTTCGTATTCCGGAAAAGGCCCATGTTAGGAATTTTATTACTCCAACAGCAACACAGAATTCGAATTCCCAGACTTCCTTGCAGCCAGGAGGTAGGCATGGGGCCAACACTGTGCCAATCAAGCTCCCAGGTGAGCCATGGTTTGGAAGGGAGCACAGGAACAAGCAGGCTTGTGTGGATCGTTCATTTTTGCTGCAGTGTGGAGCAGTAGCAGAAGTGGTGGCTCCCCAGGGGTGGAAACATGTAATTGCTGATGTAAAAGTGGCTTGGGTGCTGTGGAGGTAGCTTTGGCAGTCAAACCGAGTTCCTGCCCTTTGGTGGTGGGCAGCTGCAGTGACAGGGCTTATCTCATCATGGTGTGGACATTACTGCTGAAAGCCTGACCTCGATCTGTTTCTCTAACCCAGAAATCTTCTCTTGAGCTTTAGTATCCTTTAATAATATAAAATTTAAAATACCCCCCTCTGATTAAATGAGCCAGAGGCGACTCCTTTGAGTACTAAGAAAAGCCTTGCCTGATTCAACAGTAGGGAAGTCCAGTCAGGAGTGAAGCCAAGCCACCTTGAAGGACTTTTGCCCCCAGGTGTGCTCAGAGGAGGGCAAGAGATCACTACTTCCCCCTTGCCTGTGGCATGGCAGTAAGACCTAAACCCTCTGGTTCCCAGATTCCCTGGTTCCCAGAGTGCTTCTGACATGGAGGTGTGCTGGAGCTGGCTCATACTGGCTCATAAATTTTCAGGAATTTTATGAGTCCATTGGCACCCTTACTCACTTGAAATCAATTATGATGGGAATATTTATATCATAGAACACTTCAAATCAGGGCTCCCCGCCCTCAACCCAGAGCCCATTGTTAAACATTTACCAGCATACTACTGTGGTGATGTCTTGTGATTTTGTACTTTGTGACTACTTTTGATCTGCTAAGCCTCATTCAATGTTTATAGCTTTCTAAGACTTACTGTGAATCCATCTCAAATCGGAAAATATACTTTGAAAGAACTTCGGAAGTATAGTTTCCTAAATCTAGAAGCCTCTTTTAAAATTCTGTCTGGCAAACTTCAGGATCCAGAACAAATGTCACTTTCTTTGGGCCTCAGCTAACTCCCCCCAGACAGAATCAATTGCTCCATCTTGGGGGCATCTCCTAGTGCTAGGTACGTTAATATATTTATATCATTATTATCCTTTTTTAAACATTAACACAGTGCTTACACTTGTTAGGCTCTATACTAGTGCTTTAGATGTATATAAGCTCATTAAATCCTCCCAACCACCCAATAATGCAGGTAGTATCATTATCCTCATTTTACAGGTGAGAAAACAAAGGTTCAAAGAGTGTAAGCTACTTGCCTATGGTTATGAGTCTTTAAAGGCAGTAGTCTGACTTAAAGGAGCCCTGGTGGTGCAGTGGTTAAAGAGCTTGGCTGCTAATGGAAAGGTGGGTGGTTCAAACCCACCAGCTGCTCCGCAGGAGAAAGATGTGACAGTCTGCTCCTGTAAAGATTACAGCCTTGGAAATCCTATGGGGCAGTTCTACTCTGTCCTTCAGGGTCACTATGAGTCGGATTCAACTCAATGGCAACAGGTTTTTTTAGACTGACTTAGAGTCTTCGTTCTTGGCCACTATTCTTTGTTTATGCGTCCGCCTCCCCTATAGATTGCGAAGGTTTATTTTTTAGGGAAAGGCAGTTTCTTACTCATTTTTGAGTCTGTAGTTCCAAGCATAGTGAATATACCTACAGCATCATGCTCTCTACCCATGTGCACACGGGAAGGAGTGTACAAGTAGTTTCTCAGCCATGTTCTCCTTGTGAAAATTCTTACACAGAACCACGGTTAACGAGAAAGACTAGCTAGGAGCCATTCTGGAAGAAGGACTGTACCATGCTTCTTGAGGCAGCCCCCCAGGCGACTCTACGGACCCCCAGGCTCTGACAACACCATTTTGCATATTGCTGTGTTGGGCATTAGTTCCCGAGTTTCCATTTAGAAAATAAAGTCTCAGTTTTAGCTGACGTTAGTGCTGAACCCTAGTAGCATAGTGGTTAAGAGCTACAGCTGGTAAGCAAAATGTCAGCGATTCGAATCCACCGGGTGCTCCTTGGAAACTGTATGGGGCAGTTCTACTCTGTCCTATAGGATCACTATGAGTTGGAATCGACTCGACAGCAGCAGGGTTTGGTTTTTTTTGGTTTAGTGCTAGTGTTACAACAGTAGTTTAGGGAGGAGTGGGCCTAGCAGAGATCAGGGAGGAAAAGCCATTTGCTAATAAAGTGGTCCTCACTTCAAGGGTTAACTGATCAATCTCTACTGTGGAGGACGCTTTCAAGAACATCAGGGTGGGAGAAGGGGAGACTGAGATATGAGGCAGAAGGATGGAGACCCACTAACTAGGAATACTGTATTTCCTGGGCTATATCACCAGCACTGATCCCTGATGGAATGGGCTTCCACAGGTTTGGCCTTTGACCATGTGGTTCCCTTCACCTGAATGTTCTCACTGGTACAGTCCTACATATCATCCAGGATCCTGCTCAAATGTCACTTCTTGTGGGAAGTCTTCTCTTTCTCCCCATACCACACCTACTGAGACAATGATCAGGAACCTGGTGGACTCTATCAATAAAATTATCTAGGGCTGTTGTTGATAGAGCCAGTGCTCAGTGATCACTTGCTGAGCAGAGACTTCAGTAGAATTTTCCTTGATGGCTTCAAAACAAAAATAAAAAACTGAGCTCTTTACCTGTGTTATTGCCTCGATTCTCTACCTGGTTATGGCCATGGGGATGTGCTTTGAAAGTTTATATGCATCTCCCATCACATCTTTTTTTCTGGTTGAAGTCTACTGGGATTGTGGGAAATCAAGTGACACTTGCTCCAGTCATAGGAGTGAGGGTCAGCGTGTGCAGGTGTTGGGGGATCACTGAACTGTCTTTCCTGCTGATTTCCCACCACATGAGGCACCTTTCTGTGTAGCATGTGGTAGTTTCTAGTACTGGGCCAAGGCAATGTTTGCCACCCAGGAAGCTATACAGAAGAGCCTGTACCCCAGAATGCACCAAACCCGTTTGAAGCATGCCCAGGAACAACCGATGATAACTCTGCTAGCAAAGTTGTGATCAATTTGGTCTGTAATTAGGCAAAGTTCTTTTCAGCTTTCACTTCTGGGACATCTCTAGGAACCAATGATTGACTCCCATGGTTATACCAGGGCAATCAATGTTATTCCTGTTCATTCCTGGGGTGCAGAGTAAACAGGAGACCAGGATGGACACAGCCTGTAGAAGCAATTGGCTCACTGTTTCGGCTCAGTAATAGCAACCACATGGTGCTACAGAGGACTTGCCATGCCTGGAGGGCTTGGGCCCTGCTCATATCCAACAAGATCTCTGGCTGCAGCCAGGCTGAAAGTGACATGGCCTGGTTAGTAACTCTCAATATCCTCTTACGGGATTCTCTGACTCAGAGCTCACAGACAGGATGTGATCTCACTTCCTTGCATACCTTCTGTGCACATGGGGCGGGTCACATGTTTCCTCCAGTTTTAATTGAGGTGGGAAGAAATATTGAACATGTGTGTGTAGGAGACCAAGAGGAATTTCTTGGGAAGGATCTTGAAATGGGAGCTCCAGAAGATTGCTTCTTCTTCCTGACTTTTTGCCCTGTTGTTCGGGTCTCAGGATTTTATCCAGGGATGACCATAGGCTGCCTGGCTGGTCTTCCCAGCTTTTAATCTCTCCATTCCTCATCATCTGCATGGAGACACAAAAGTCATTGTTTTATCATGTCCAGTTCTTTCTGTCAAACCAAGTCTTCCCCTTTCCTGTCCATTATGGCCAACAAGGTTGTCCATCAATTTATCCCTATTCACATCTTCCCTATCTTTTCTCATTCCTCTTCTTTCTTCTTTTTTTTTTTTTTTTTTTTGCTTTTCTGCTGCTGACGGGTCAGTTTCCTTGCAATTCATCCCATATATCCTGTAAGTTCCTGCAATTCAGAGTTGAAGTTTATCCTTACTGGAAACACCTATGTGTTGCATCCTTACTGGAAACACCGATGTGTTGCACAAAGACCTTCCTGAAAATGCCACTATCATCATGTTCACCATCATTATCACCACCAACACCATCATCTATCTAGCACGTCCTTCATATCAGGCACTGTACTATGAAACTTACATGGATTATTCCATTTAATTTTATTATAATCATACAAGATAGGTACTATTATTATTACCATTATTATCCCTACTTTACAAATGAGAATAATGAAGATCAAAGAGATTGATTCACTTGCCAAAAGCCTCAAGAGTATTAAGTTACAGATCATGGACTTGTGCTTAAATTTTTCTGATATCAAAGCCAGGGATTTTAATCATGATTATATACATTCTCCTTATTTCAACTCCATGCTTCCATGCTGCGTATTTTCTTACCTTGAATTCCTTCAACATATATGTATGCATTTAGGATCCTTGGACATGTCTTTATTTTGAATTATTGAAGGCTAAGAGGAGTTTTTTGAGAACAGATAACCGAACACTTTTTTTTTTTTTTTTAATAGTTGAAGAACCTGAAGATAGGGGAAAAGAGACTTGTCTAAGACCCTGAAGTGGTTAATGGAGCAATCAGAATCTGATCCTGCGTCTCCTGACTAGGTCTCTTAGGTCTCCACAACCCAGTGTTTGTTCTAGTATAGCATATATCATCCCTTGTGACCTTGAAAATTTATTCTCCACCTGTTTCAAAATTCTATATATTGACTTCTCAATTATAGTTTTAGTTCTTTAAAGGTAGAAGTCCTATTTTCTACTTTTGTTTGTTTGTTTCCAGCCTTATGTAAGAAGTAGAAACTATACATTGAAGGAAAACAAGCAAGGCAGCTGGGTGGTATAGAAGGGATACAAAATCTTTACGTGGTTGTCACTGAATAAAAAATGTAGGTAATGCTTGGCAGTGCCTGGCACATAGTAAGCACTCAGTAAATACTTCTCAGGTGAATGATGGATGAAGTGGTGTCTGGAAGATTAGAATTGAATTTGAGCTAGAAGGATGTTTCCAGGAATATGGATGAAGTTTTGCAACAAAGGAAAAATACCCGGCTTTGAAGATTGCTGAGAAGTTGGTCTTTAAGGACAATTACAACACATATGTATGAAGAAATGAGTCATCAGAGAAGAGTTATTGAACCCGACAGGCATGGTAAAGAGAACAGCAGTGGTCTCTGCTCAGTGAGTGTGAAGGACATCTTCTCAGCATTATCAAGATCATCTTTGCCTACTGGCCAGCCGGATGTGCCTGTGTGCCAAATAGTGGTCTCTCAATGTTTGGCATCATTCATCCAAGGGTTCTGAAAGATGTGATTACTGCAGTGGGTGAAGTGCCAGGTGGTCCAGGGATGCTCAGGTACAATATTATTAGATCAAAGCTTTTCAAATTTTAATGAGTACATGAGTCACTTGAGCATCTTGGTAAAAGGCTGATTCTAACTTAACAGATCTGGGGTAGAGCCTAAGATGCTGCATTTTTTCAGAAGCTACCAGGTGATGTTCATGTTGCTGGTCTGAGGAGCTATACTTTGAGTAACAAGGCTTCAGATGCTCCATTACAAAGTGCTGGAGAACTCAACAACTGAAAGTAGCTATCTGCTTCTCAGCATTCTCCCATGGACCAACTCTTCATTAAAGGACTCCAACAATGGGCTGAATTCTCGGCTGGTTGGTTATACTTCCTTGGGGACTGACTGGATTAGGGAGTCATGGAGTTATTTTGGGCAAAAAAATCAGGGAAGCATCAAAACCATACTTTCTGGAGATTTATACCTAAAATCTATGTAAGGAACACCTGAGTCACCTAGAGATTCATGTCTATTTTTAGGGCCTAACACACAGTAGGCTATGAAAAAATGCTAAATGAATGAACAAAGGATAAAGAAGGAAGGTTTAATCAAAGAACTTTTGGAGGTTTCCCCTCCAAAGAACTTTCTCCTCCATATCACATCTTATGGAAAGTCACTTCAGTAAAGGACTAAGAACTAAGCCAAAAAGCATCCATGTGAGCAAAGGTAGATGTCTTAAAGACCACCCATTAACTCTTAGACATATTACTTATAGAGGAATTCCAAGTTCTTACTCAGAGCGTATTTGTATTTTTTTTTAATAAAAGAATGAAATAATTTATTATCAATATAAACAGTGGTATGATATCTCACCTTTTGAAGGATTTTATAGTCTGCATTGTACTTAAAAAAACAGCGTTGTTGAGATATAATTCACATACCATAAAACTCACCCCTTTAAAGTGTTATTTGCACTTATTTTACAGCCTCTTTTACAAAGCTTGGATATTTATAGTAAATGAGGAAAGGCAAGTTAAAGGGGTATGAAGATAGAAGAAACAGATATAGGCAGACAAGAGAAAAGACAGAGCTCATGGTAAGAGAGAAGATAAAAATAACATTAAAAGAAGCACAGAGGAGAACTAAGAAAGTCCAGTAATCTGGAACTATTTAGTTAGTAGAAGCCTTTTCTTAAAATGCTTCAAAAGATCCTAAGGGGATAACCATCTACAATACAGTATAGAAATAGACGTATGTGATGATGTCTTTGAGTTTTTAGGAAAGGCGAAGTTATATTCAGCGCTTTCTGCTTAAAAAAGCAGGAAGTCTGTGATTCATTAACACATTTTCCTTCCAATGGTAATAGTCACATTTTTTTAAAAAAGTTTTGGGTGCTTTAAGGAGTAAGTCCTCAGTTTTCCACAATGAGTCAGTTTGTGGAGATTCCAGAAAATCAATGTTTTATGGTATCAACTGAGAGATGTGACCCAAGGGTAGCCATGTGCACTTGGCCCTGCTGGGGAAGAAGTCCTCACCAAGCACTGCTGGGCATATAGTGGGGTCATCCAGGCTGCCATGGCTGTCTTTCCCCCACAGGGACACCCTTCCCTTACCCTTTATGGGCCCTGCTATTTCCCAAGATCCTTCTGACCATAAAGCTTAAACTCCTCTGGGTGGGAATCAGAATGGTCCTGCCTCTGAGATGCAAAGCGAGCACTGGAAATTCTCTGTCAGATTTTCCCTGTGATTACTAAAATCTGAACTGGTTCCTGTGATCCTTCCCCAGGTGCAACAGGGACAGGGTGCAAACACGTGGATGCACAATTCCAGGACACTTTTGTTTTGACTGAGCCACACATTTTCTAATCCTTTCTTCTGACGGCCTGCACTATTACAATATTAGGCAGGTCAATTTTCAAGCTCCGTTTTCCTCACCTGCAACATGGGGATGGCAGCTCCTGCTCTGCTCACTTCACAGGGTTATAGTGACTTCTCTTAATAATAAAATTAGGCATTGGTGGTTCAGCAATAGAGTTCTCACCTTCCACGTGAGAGACCCAGGTTAGATTCCCAGCCAATACATAGCATGTACAGCCACCACCTATCTGTCAGCAGAGGCCCATGCGATGCTATGATGCTGAGCATGTTTCAGTGGGGTTTCCAGACGAACATGGACCAGAAAGAAAGGCCTGGAGACCTACTTCTGAAAATCAGCCAATGAAAGCCTTATGGATAACAGTGGTCCAATCCACCACCAACTAGACTGGGCCATGTTTTGTTCCATCACGCATGGAGTCGCCATGAGTCAGGGGTGACCTGACGGCAGTTAACAACAACAACAACATTAATGATAATTTTAATACACGTATTGAGGACTGATTGCTAGGCACCATGCGAAAGACTTTGCATATGTCATCTCATTTAATCCTTGAATTGATACTTGGAAGTCAATATTTTTATTATCCTGTTTTCATAGATGTGGAAATTTTGACTCACAGAGGCGACTGATCCTAGATCACCATGGCTGGGAAATAGCTAAGTACTGAAAGGCAGGCCCTTTGATTCCAGGAATTAAATGCACTGGGAGCTCTAAAGATCTATAGAAACATATGGGAGTAATAATATTTTGAGGATTATCTTATAGTATCACATGAGAGTCTACCTCTTACCTGCGTCTTCCTGACTCGGCCTTTCTGGCTGACCCCCTTTCCCATCTACAATGAACCTCACAACCTTCACAGCTTCTTGTTCTGCTTTTCATGTTCACTCTGGACCAAAGCAAATCTTTGGCTGTGGGATCTTGGAGGTCATTACCAGGATTTGAATCTTTGACATATCACTGATATTGGCCTGATTCTCACTGGGGAGAAATGCTTTCTTTCCCCAAATCTTGGGTAAGAAATAATCTGAAATATTTATACCTTTATTTCATATCAGTGAGAAATGCTGCCACATTGTTTCTAGGATTTTAATGACTCAGATGACACCTCCTCAGTGCTGCTATTTTTCTCTTTCCTGAGAAAGAACTTCCCTTCCAATGGACTAACTCAGGTTGTAAACGTTGTGCAGCATGGAGCATGCTGTCCTGTGTGATCTCTGCCACACCAAGGTAGGAAGCACCATGCTGGAGGGAGACTCTTTGGGCTTAACCACTGTGCCACCAGAGCTCTGTTCCATCAGCTCTACATCCCTCCATTTCCTTTCCAATCCCACCTGCTCCAAGTTCTCTTCATTCCTTCCTTTGACTTGATACGTTTGATTTTCAGGCAAAGGGAGAAAGAGCTGGTGGTGGTCATGTACCTGGAACCAAGGAAGAGAGCACGCATAGAATCCAGGATGATAGCATTATTTTTTCTTTAATCAATAATTCATTTTTAACCAGAATGTTTGAGGAAATTGAGACTTGGCTTTAAATAGTTATTGACAAAGGAAAATGAGCAAAAGTCTATAAACAAAATACAGTTTGGGACATGGACCAAACAAAATGAAAATGTCTTGCAGAGTGATAAAGACTGTAAACTTATTTATGATTCAATAGGATTCCTTTTGCAAAATGCAAGGGCATGGCTTGTGTTTTGTTTTGAAATGTATCAGTCTTAAACAAACACAGTAACTGTGGTTTTTGGCTTGTATGAATGGAAGTATCTCAAAATCTTACATAATATTAGTGCCACAATTTAATAGAAGGCAAAGGCATAGGCACACAAATAAAATGCTCGGCAATGGAGGCTATTACCTTTACAGATGCTGTATTAGTTTCCTAGAGCTGCTGTAACAAAGTACCACAAAATAGGTGGCTTAATACAACAGAAATTTATTGCCTCACAGTTCTGGAGGCTAGAAATCCAAATTCAGGGTGGCAAGGCCATGCTCTCTCCAAAGGTTAGGGGGGACAATCCATTTATGTCTCTCCCAGCCTCTGGTAGCCCCAGGTGTTCTTTGGCTTGCAGCTGTAGCATAATGCCATTGTCACGTGGCCATCTTCCCTGTGCATGTCTATGTCTCTTCTTCTCTTTTATAAGCATACCACTTATATTGGATCAGGACCCACCCTACTTTGATATGACCTCATGTTAACTGATAGCATCTTCAAAGACCCTATTTCTAAACAATGTTGTGTTCACAGGTACCAGGGATTAGGACTTCAGCACATCTTTTTTGGAGACACAATTCAATCCATAACAGATAGGGACAGGTCCTATCTTCTTCTGGGGAAGGCAACTAGGATCAGGAATTTCAGGAATGACCAACTGGCGTCAAATGTCCAGGGTAAATACTCCTCCTAACAGTGCACCTTTTGTTCGCTACCAGGCCACTTTCTTGCTTTTTCTATTATTTTGTATTATCTCTTAGAGCTCAGAAAGGCTCATGCTAACCCTTGACCGTTTCCGTGTCCCCCTTGACGTGGAACATCCCCCTGGTGAGCGTCCCACAGTTCTGATCGGTCCCGGTCACTCCCAGGTGAGCCCACCAGCTTCCCCACGGAATCACCACCACCAGTTTCCATTTTACCATCATGTCTGAGGCCTGATCTGATTTCCCACGTCTGAGAGCCCCAAGGTCTGAGGGGTTTGCCTGATGCTCCTCCTGCTTAGCATGGCCTCAGCGAGATCCCAAAACCCTCCCTGTGTGTCTTTGCTGAGAAGGTAAATTTCCTTTATTTACCCTATATGTTTCTAATTTAGAAGACTTTCCCAGGTCTACTGGCAGGTTTTTTCACTCTGTTTCCTCTCTCTGTATTCTCCTGTCTCTCTCTTTTTGACTCTGATTCTTAAGGTCCCACACAGGCACTTTATCTTCTATAAAATATCCGCTATGAAGTAGTATTGTCACTTTATAATAAATACTTATTATTTTTCTATAATTATGGAGAAAGACCAGAGCTTAAACTTTAGGAAACACATAGAATCTGAGAAAGCAGCCCCAATGAGAATGGGGGTGGTGTGATGGTTAACGTTATGTGTCAACTTGGCTAGGCTATGATTCTCAGGGGTTTGGCAGACACTGGACTGGATGTTCTTCTCTAATGTGATATAATCATTTTCCATGATGTGATCAATCAATCAGTTGATGGGAAGTTTCCTTGGGGGTGTGGTCTGCCTCCGGAATATAAATGAATGTTCTCACAAAGTTCGCTCTCTCAATCCTGTGCTCTTCTCATCACCTGACCTCCAGTTTGTGGGCCGTAAGCCTGCAGAAGTCTCTGGCCTGCTGCCTGACCTGAGGATTTTGGATTTGCCAGCACCTCCAATCCCATGAGCCAGGTGAGGTCTCCAGCTTGCTGCCTGACCTACAGATTTGGGACTTCAACCCACGATAATTGCACAAGCCATTTCCTTGAAGTAAATCTTCTTATATGCATATGAAGACGAAGACTAAGATAGATAGGGAGAAACAGAAAAGGGGGACATAATTTAGATTAAATCCTCCCCTATCAGCTTTCTTTCTCTTTCCAGCACTTCTCTGCTTTACTGTTTTTATTCCATCCAGCCTGTAGCTGCTCAAAAGCTCCCACATCTACCCATCTATGGAGTCCGGATGCCACCCCAACACCTGGCAAAGTGAAAACCCTTTCTAAAAAGTAAACACAGACTAATTTTTACAGCAGGGGAGAAGACTTTAAGAAATCAGTTAATTATGCTTTTATTGACATTTCTACTTTCAAAGATAAATATTTTACTTACGGCCTCTTGTGAAAATATTTGCTAAGACAGATTCCTGTTTATGAAATATAAAGTTCGTAGACTGCAAATACCAACATTCTCTTAGTAATGACCAGAAGAAACACAGGACAGGTTATTTAAGCAAAACAAAATAAAAATCAAGTTTGGAGCTAGAGACCTATATGGAAGTAGTTTGTTAATTGTGCCAGAGTTTAACCTAAAGTGTGTGTCACACACATACCTACTCACAAACACTCAGGCATCACTTCTCCTTGCTACCATTGGATTCACTGTTCTTGGATTTTCTCTGCAGGACCTCTAGTTGGCAATTTAGGTTGGGGTGGGGTTTGTGATATTTTCTCGCAAGGAGAAACTGATCTTATACCAAGGATTGCATGTTCTAAGTGCTAAATTGTCTTCACTCATGTGACACACTTCTGACAGTCTGGATGATTTTTAAGAACTTTTGCAAGATTGCTTTAAATATATTTTTAGTCACATTCATCATGAATAGTCCCACACCTAGAAATAGATTTGAGATAAAGAAAAATGTTTTATCTTTCAGTGGCCTTAGTGACACTTTACTTTCTTGGCCAAGCCTGTCTACCTGCCATCTAAATCTTATCTCTTTGGCCTTGACTTTTCATTATATACAGGTGTAGCTGCTGACTCTGCAGACCCTAATGATAATTTAGATCAGTGTTTAGCCTATTTCTTTATTGGATAGTTAGAAACTGCTAAGAACACAGCCCACTCGCAGTAAGATCTGCACGTAAGATTGTATATCCAGATAGCATTTGATTTGCTAACCTCTTTTTCTCTTTAAAAGTTAATATCTAAAGGCACCATGGTTCGTCCCAGGGACAGATGCCTTTTCAAACTTCAATTGGACAAAGGAATTAATTTTTTTGAAATCTAGAAGCCATCGAAAACACAAAATCAATAGCTCATACTTTCTTGCAGGGCTATCACTTAGACGTGATTGAACAGATATTGTTCAAAGAGAGGTGGTTTGATTCGTTTCCTGCCCAAGATTGTCGGTCATTACTGATTTTTTTTTTTTTTTTCCTTTTGGCCTTACTTGATGTAAGTCTGTTTCTATAGTTCAGCTCTATAGTTCATCAAAAGAAAAGCGTATGATAAAATTAATGCTGGAGTTTTAGGTAAGTATTTCATTGTACCCTTTACAGGATTAAAAATGATTTTGGAATTACAGATAAATTAGCAACATGAAAATAAACAGATGTGTCGTTCCGAATAGCAGATTATCGTACAGGAGCATTCCTGAGTAGAATTTTTAACGCTCTCAGGAGAACTCAGGGTATAGTACTGAAGGTCATAGCCATGGACGATCAGCCGTGACTTTGAATAGATCACGGATTTGGCTTGAGGTAGCGACCCTTTATCCCAGCATTATCTGTATTATATCTGTATAAGATGTCTTACAAGAAGGGAAAACATTCTACAGTCAAAGATATTTGAGATGTAGATTTACACATTAGCAGTCAGTAACCACTCAAAATGTTGTTGAACCCATATTTCTCCAAGTGATTTCCCCACCCTTCTTTTCCCATATAAACCTGCTACCTACCATCTTGTGGAAGCAGAGTCCCACTAATCACACTTTGGGAAATGGCTATAACCCTTTACTTCTTGGCTCCCTTTCTTGGATCATAAAAACTGCATTGACTACCTGGTTCTGTTTACTCACAGATATAAGATATAACATATCAGAATTAGTTGTTAATCAGCCTGGCCAGAAATGAAGGTGATATTTAGGTCTTCATTTGACTTCTGGATTGTCTCTAACCTGGTTCAGACCTTAGCAGAAAAGTGCATTTTTGTTTATGGTCCCCGCTCCCTGCCCTTTGAGCTCCAACATCCTATTTCTAACTATCTCACCTTGAGGCATTTTGCTGGCTGAGCTGGGGACCAGATGCTGGAAGTGCTAAAAACTTCCCATGCTTCTCCCTTCCCTTAGAATCTATTTGCACATTATAACTCAAAGAGAGTTTCGTTGTATTATTGGTGATAGAACCAGAAACCAGGACCTGTTGCCGTTGAGTCAGTTCTGACTCATAGTGACCCTATGTGGAAGAGGCAAGTAAAATTTCTGTATCCAAGGGTGTGAACATTTTAAAGGGCCTTGATGCATATTGTCACATTTGGGCTTACACGCAGAGAGTGGACCAGGCTTGCCTTAGCATCAAAGGCATAGAGAGTGGAGGCCCTGTTTTATTTGAGCAGGGGGGCATCTAACGTACAGAAATTTGTGTAAAAATGTCAGCATCAGTTCTTTCTTCGGTGGAGTAAACTCAGTCATTGAAGATGAACAATCTTCATGACCTCAAGATCATTGGGGAAAAAATGTCACAAATGACTCTCTTATCTTCTCCTTCCTACTCAACCCATCACCTTCCTGGTGGTCACACAGTTTTGTGAGGTTTCAGTCTAACCAGGTGGGAGGGCTGTTCTCTGACTTTCTGAGGGCAAGGCAGTTTTATAGTTATCCGTGCTGGACACACTCTGAGGACTAGACTTACTGATCCTTTAATCAGCTGGGTTCTGGCGCCTTTACAGGGCAATGCTGCTAAAAGATTCATGAGTGTCTCATCAAAAGATAAGGCCCTTTGGATTTCTTCATCTTTCTGAAAGCCTTTGCAAGAGGTGTCTTCTGGAAACAGCACACATTGCCTGAGAATGATGTTTGCTGGCTGAGGGGGTGTGTGGCTAGGACAGGCCCTACTTGTGCTGGAAGATCTACCTGCTAGGGTGACCAAGTGCCCTGGTTTGCTGGGACTGCTCTAGTTCTAGCAGTGAGAGTCCTGGACAAACTAGGACAGTTGGTTACTCTGCTCACAAATAAGTGTCAGGCCTGCAATTTCCACCTTTGGAGAACATTAGACAATTAGAAGGTGGGGATATTGACACTGGAGTCTCAGGTTAAAATGTGGTAAAAAGGATTTTGAGTTGCTTACCAGAAGCCTCTGGGTGGTACAAATGGTTTGTGCTCGATTACTAACCTAAAGGTGGGCAGTTCTAACTCACTCAGTGATGCCACAGAAGAAAGGCCTGGCAATCTCCTTCCTTAAAGATTACAGCCAAGAAAACCCTATGGAGCGGTTCTACTCTGCAACACATGCGATTGTCGTGAGTAGAAATCCATTCCACACCATCAGGTCTGGGTTTTTTTTTTTTTTTTGGTTACCAGAAGCCCTGGGCTGAATTCCTCTCTTCCTCTTGTTATGAACTTTGACATCTTGTGTAGTTAACACTTCTCTCTGTTTCGTTTCTCTCATCTGTAAAACCCAAGTAGTAGCAAGCTGCCTCACAGAGGCGCTACAAGGATCAAACAGCATAATAAACAAGAAAGCACTTTGTAAATGGTAAGAGCTCTGCCAGTAGAACATGGTTTTATTGTTCCAATGTATTTGTGCATCAGTGACACATGAGTCACCTATTGCCATCGAGTTGGTTTTGACTCACTGCAACCTTATAGGACAGAGTAGAACTGCCTCATAGGGTTTCCAAGGAGCAGGTGGTGGATTTGAACTGCCAACCTTTTTGTTAACAGCCAAGCTTACAGAATTTATTTTCTATCCTAGGAGAGTTCAGAATTTCAATTCTCAGCCTCACATCTAGTTGAAGGTAAATAAACACACTTGTCAAATACAGGGCTTTGAGCTGGTTTTTACCAGTTTGAACCCCTGCTGAGAATTTGAATTTCTACCCCAGATATACTGAATCAGAATCCACATTTGAATAAGATCCCCAGGTGATTCTTATGTATAATTAACCTTGAGAACCATTGCTTTACTCATGGCTCTCAGAATTGGTCCCTAACCAGCAGTATTAGCATTGCCGGGGAACTTTTTAGAAATGCAAATTCTAGCAGGGGTTCCAATCTGAACAAACGGGTTTGAATCCCTGGTCAGATTGTGGCTGGGGCGGAATCTGCTATGGGGCAAGGAGATGTCTCATGGGTTTCTACCCAGGGCTTCGAACTGGAGTGGAACCGAAAATTAAAAGCAAAAAACATTTTCGCTGGAGTGAAACTGAAACCCAAATCGAAAATAAAAAGATTTTCTGGACCTGAACGAAAAAAAAAAAAAAACTGCTTTTTTTTTGCTCCGCTATTTTCGGTTCAACGATAATTTTTAAGTTGTAAGCAAGACCGTTGGACCATTTATGTGTGATTGGCGTCTGGCGCCCATATACGCTGAACGCTTCTCTGACACAGGGCTGGTAAGGGCACACAGTTCATTGCTTTGGCAAGTGCCGTTGCCCAGCCGCAGCTGTAGACGGCAACTGCTGTTCCAGAGAGGCTTCACGGGTCGATCAGAGCTCGCTGTTTCCGCTCTGTGCTTGACCTCTCCTGAGCCAAGTCCACCAAAGATGTGAGAAATGCTGGTGATTGAGAACACTCGTGGTCAGAAATCTGAAAGAGTTGGTTAAACTGCATCGAGTTCTGAACAGAGTTTCAAGCGAATGGAAATTTGTTATATGAGTATAGGCATTTTAAACGTACATTACTCATGTTTTTTAAGTGCGATATTTAAATTCAAGAAATAGAAAATAGCATATAATTTTTTGATGATTCCATTCTTGTATTCAATCTCGATTTAAGTGTTCTGTGACACATTGTTTGTACTTACATGTTTAAATTTGATTTTTATCTCACAATGGAAGTGTTAACAAACATCCGCAACTGGCGGGAAGGAAATTAATGTTTCAATTGCGATATACCGTTATTTCGCTGAAAACAGCTTGACAGCATCGCTATGAAATGAGAGTTTACTTCAAAAGATGCTGGATCAATGTACAAGAATGTTGTAAAGCAGGACTTCGAATGGACGATATCAGCAAATCCTGCGGATGTAAAATCGAAGTTATTTCGTTTTTTTAATATACTGATGATACAGGGCTAGAAGCATTTTGATATGTTAAAAAAAAAAGCATTTTGATACGTACCAGCTCTAATTCATTTTTACGAATATATTTATGCATTCCATTCTCTTTATGTTATCAGCATCTAAGATTTGTTTTTACTGTAATATAAACAAACAAAAAAATGCAAACCCGTTGCCATTGAGCCAATGCCAACTCATACCAATCCTATAAGACAGAGTAGAACTGCCCCACAGGGTTTCCAAGAAGCGTCTGGTGGATACGAACTGCCAACCTTTTGGTTAGCAGCCACTGTGCCAATATGCCCTGATGTTAATATCATTTCTTATCCCCTGAATTCTAGTATGGGAAGAACCAGAAGAAATTCATGTCAGGAATTTTTCAAATATGAAAAGATTGAACATAAAAGCATGTATAAAATTTGCAACACAGATATGGTTGGAGACCTTGCAGCATATTTAGAGAGGCACCTGAAGGAAGCCTCACCATATAAACTCATCCAAGGCAGTGCAAAGCAAAAAGACAAAGAAGATTGAAGAAAGTGTCAGAAATGTTTCAAATAAGCGATAAAAAAACTCAGTTGAGTTTGCCATTCCAGAATGCCTTAAGGTGAAATTAGATAAACAATTGTCAGTACATGTGTTGAATTAGTTACTGTTCACGGCTGGTTTGAGTTAACTGAATATTCAGGATTCTGTAAAATTTTAAATCCAATTACTGCTTCAATCGATCAAAATTTTTGAATCAACTCAGAGGATATTAGGGAGATGGTACTTCACTTGTCCTTAAGACTAAGCTCCAAAATATTAGTAGTAATCTAGAACAACGAATATTCCCTTTGAAAGTGGATGTCATCATTGGACTGAATCAAGCTTAAGTTTAGCAATTAACCCTCAGTTCGTACAAGATGGCAACATACATCTGTTGACACTGGGAATGAAAGAATTACAAGAAAGACACATAAGTCTGTACGTAAAAAACACCGTGTATCAAATTTTAGAGAAGTACAACGTTGATTTACGACAGGTTTATTCTGTAACCATGAATAATGGCTCTAATATGATTGAATTTGTTGATTTGCTTAGAAATGATAGTGAAATCAAATGGCAAATGTCAGGGCAAAATGCCATTTCTGAAGACTCTGACTTAGTGCACTCCGACTTGCAGACATTAACCATTGCAGAGCGTGGTGAAAGGGACAAGGTGTATAGGAGAAGATTGACTGGTGTAAAGTGTGCTATGCGCACTCTAATTAGTCACTAAAGATGCAATAAAGGATGCCCCAAAGAATTTTTCGGAGAATGTTGTGAACTCATTCAAATACATTCTTTGTATTCTGACGTTGCCTACCAAATTTTCAGAAAATAAGGAAAACTGTACTAGATTGCCCAAGAAGATAGAACAGTATGTACACCATGTTAGAAACCTTACTAGGATGCAAAAATCTCCAAGATGTATTAGCTGAGAATAATATGAAATATTACTTCTCTAATGACAAATTGGCACATGTCAAATTATTTTTGGAAACTTTAAAACCTTTAAAGAAAGTCATGGTAAGATTGTAAAGTGAACAATTAACCATGAGTGATGTTTTTGGAATGTGGGTGGAAACTAAGCTAAAATTAAGAACTCTTAATAATACATTTGGAAACACACTGATTGAAAAAGTTAATGTCAGCGAAAAAGTTATCATTGAAAATGATAGTGTATTAGGTACAGTTTATCTAGATCCTCGTTATCAAATTCTAATTAGTTCCGAACTTAACGTGAAGGCCATAGTATATTTAAAAAGCATTTGGGAAATGACAGAAAACCTTAAAAGGAGCAATACTGAAAGTGTAACAAAGGAAAGCAATTCAGGAAATACTCTTGTTTCAAATGATGATGTTGATGAGATGAAATTGTTTCCCAAAATGAAAGAAAAAATGTTAAATTGAGATTAAATGACTGTATTCTTAAGATTGACTCTATATTAACAAGCTTAGATGGTACACGAAGAATTGAGAGAAAAATAGTAGTCTTGAATTTTGAGAAGAAAACTGCTCACAATATCTGCAGTCATATGAAATTGCTATGGTAGTTTTGGGTGCATCAGCTACTCAGGTCGGTGTTGAGAGGACTTTCTCGGTTTGAAATTCACCTTGTGAGAAAACAGGGATAGCCTAAATGAAAAAAATATCGGAGGACATTTCTTTTAATTAGGTGTAATTTTTTTATGGTTTATGGCAATGATGTCTTCTAAATGAACTGTGTAATTGTATATGAGTTAAATCTATATAAGAAAATATTTATTTTATGTAACGCTATGGCAGGCAATTCTTTGACTTAGAACTGGGGTTAACATTAAAATATTAAATATTTTATTTGCTCTGCCTTTATGTATTGATGTGTTAGGTATGAGATCACTTTGTATTTCTAGCATCTCATGAATAAATTCTTATCAATTTTATGTGACTATTAAGTGTTAGTACTTAAATGTCACCAACATCAAAATTCAGTTTGTTTTCAGTGTATTTTACAGCATTAAGTTGAGAATTTCCTACTAAAAAAGTATTTCAAATCTTCTACTTAATATTTATGCAGTATGTTAGAAGTGTTTTTTAATCACTGTACTATTTATTATTGTACTTTATATGAAGGTTTACAGAATGAACTAGCTTCTTATTAAACTATTAGTACACATATTGTTTTATGACGTTGGTTAATAACCCCATGACATGTCAACACTCTCCCTTCTCAACCTGGGGTTCCCTATTGCCAGCTTTCCTGTCCCCTCCTGCCTTCTAGTCCTTGCCCCTGGGCTGGTGTGCTCCTTTAGTTTTGTTTTGTTTTAGGGGCCTGTCTAACCTTTGGATGAAGGGTGATCACAATATTATTTTTAAAGCGACTCTGCTGCAGTGAATTCTAATATATTTTTAAAAATAGAATTTTTAAAATATATGTACTTTACGTTGTTTTTCTTTATATTGAAATGTTTTGAGATAGCAATTAGAATAGAGCATCACTGTCACTTTAGATTTTATTATTAATGAACTTGTAAAAAGAAATTAGAAATTGTTTAATATTGCTACTTTCAAAATTAATTACAACATATTGGGACGAACAAAATTCGAGTTAATATAACATTGCAATATAAGGAATGAGTTTGGTAACCATATTTCTTCAGATGAAATTGCTCCAGGTTATCCATTTGCAAAATATAAATTTGAGATCTGAGAGTTAAATAAAAAAAAATTGAACCAGTTTGAACCGGTTTCGTCATGGTCGACGAAGTGAAACCGGAACGGAATTTTTAAAATTATGGTGAACCGGAACAGTAACTGGAACATAAAAACTATGGTTCGAAGCCCTGTTTCTAGCAAAGCGGGAGTGAGGCGAAGGGGGCTGCTAGGATGCAATCCTGTGAGAAGGCAGCACCAGTGTTTTTGGTGCTTACAGGCACCTCCACCATCTAGGGGTCTTCTCCTGCTGCTGTCTCACAGGAGGAAGGATGAGTTTGGGTTGAAGGTGGACTGAAGATTAATTCCATCTGTCAGCCATGCACCAAGGCTTTTCCAAAGAGAAATAAATGAGTCAAGAATGGCAAGAAGGAGATGGGTTGTCTTTTTCCTTTTCTTCTTCTGTTTTTACCCTTTTCCATTTTGTAAGAACCCCATTTAGTGAAATAGGCCTTTAGTGGGATGTGTTTTAAATGAGACACTCTGTGGAACACAAAACATGACGGGCAATGTGAATTGCTTTTTGTGTTCAGAGTTTTTGGTGCCCACATTTCCCTGCCTGCAGTTCACGACTTGAGAGAGAGGAATAGAATGGAAAATGCCGTAGGCACTACAGAGGGCCCATTATCTCCAAATAATTCTTCTCTTTTAGAAAGTCACCACAGCAAGGCTGGGGGCAGAGGACCGATGTGGCTCCTAGTCAAGAATACTTAGAACCCAAACCAGATATTCAACTATGGGAATCGCTGACATCCAGGACGAAAGGCCATCCTTAACATGGTTCTGACTGAGTAACAGCTTCTAGCCCCTAGAAATGCAAATGCTGTTGTTTGCAGCACAAAAGCTCCAATTTTCCCTTCAATGGACCTTGTGCTATTAAAATAGCATGTTCTGTGTGTAGTTGCTGCACATTCTTTCCGTTTTTTTTTTTGGTGCGTGTGTGAGTCAGAGTGCAGATTCTCGACAAGACCGAAAAGAAAGAAAGCCATCTAATTTACATGGGCACACAGTACCCACATCTGGATAGAGTTAGAGTGAGCGGGAATTACTTGCAGCATTTAAATATAGGCATGCAGAGCTTCTTTCTCTTGACCATATGAGGTATTTACATATAATTCCATGAAAGCAAATCCTAAAAGTTCACTTCTTATTAAAAGGGGCTGTTGCTAGTGTGATTCAACCATTAGAGGAACTGACCCAAACTTATAGGAATTGACCCAAACCTGGAAGCTGACAATGTGTGGCATGATGCCACCAGACTGTCACCACCCCTCAGATGCCCAGAGTTACACATCACTGTTGGAGGCACTCTGGATCCTATCATATCTGTGCCAGGATGCTAGTGGAATCCAAGATCTGTCCCTATTGGGGCTCCCACGCATGGTTGCAAGCTGCAGATGCTGGGCAAGCCGGATGGAATCATTGATAGTGTCAGGCCTCATGCTGGATGGGCCTTGAGCATATTAATGCCGGTGCTGACAGACATGTTTGCAGTTCAGAAACAACATGGGGAAAGAGACTATGAAAGCAGGTATCCAAGCACCAGGAAGGAGAATATGAAAAGCTGATATTTAGGCACCAGGAAGACAAGGGGATAGACAAACGGCTGCCTTCTGAAGCTGGGGACTCATCAATACCTAATTACTGGCATTTTTCTAGGGAAGAGCTATGTGGATTTTATAACTGAGCAGACACCTTCATTGACATGTGGAAGATTGTAATAATTCTAAAGACCTTAATGAGGAAACTGGTAGACCAATATAGAAAATTATATTGTTAGAGGGCTAACAAGGCAGAAAATAAGTATCATTTTACAGAATTGTCCTCAAAATGATTCACACAGGGTTCAAACAACAGTGCTCAGTGCATTTGCCGAGTTATACTTTCTCCATGCTAGCTTTCCGTCAGGTGACATCTGGTAGAATTTTACTTATCTGGCCCTGGTGACTTCTTTATCCTCTTCTGGACCCCTGGCAGCCTTCTGAAGCAGCATTGTAACTTAAATTGTCTTTATAGTTGGCAACATCAAAATTCCTTTTAGGGAGAGCATCTATCTTTATTTGCGAAAAGTCCTTGATAAGCTGTTAGTGATAAAAGTGAGACTCTGAAAGCATGGGCTAACAGGGGAGAAGGAAAGTGAAGAGGAGCAAACCTGCTCTGCATTGGATATTGGCTGAAAGTGAAAATGAGCGGTGAGGAAGAAGATGGCAGAGAGGCTGAGGAGTGAGAGAAGACTGTGGGATTGGCAAAGTCCCAGCACTATGGTTGTCAGATAGCAGAGAGACAGGAATACAGATGTCTACAGTTCACTTTGAAGTTGCTTTTATTGTTGTGTTGAAAACCTTGCCTCCTCATAGCCATATCTTTAGTAAAATCAACCTATTATGAATGCAAATTGTTTTGAGTGAGTGAAATTGGGGATAACAATGTATTGGCTGAGTTTCACATTGGGTTTAGTGAAATAGTGAATTGGAAGATAATGCATTAACTAAGGAAATAGATATTTGGAGGCAGAGGCATAGTCAGGGATGCTACTTGATTACCAATGTCCATTCTTCCACGAAAGAACTGCTGAGTTTCAGATGAACAAGTTACTGTCCAGGTAGAGACTATATTTCTAAGTCTCCTTTGAAGTTATGTGTAAACATATGACTTAGGTTGGCTAATGACTGTGGTGGAAATGATATGCATCATTTCTAGGTTATTCCCTTAAAAGGAATGAACGTGCACTCCTCTGCCACTTTCCCTATTTTTTTTCTCGCTAATAATTTATCGAAGAGCTGAAATAGCTACCTTGGGCCCAGATATGAAAGTCACATGTTTAGGATGACAGAGCTGCCCTATCAGTCCTGGATTGCCAATGTCTGGACTGTTACATGAGAGAGAAGCATAGGAAAGAAAAATCAAATTTGAGATGTCATCAATTTCAAAAACACTATCATTTTATATAACATCCAGAGGAAAAAACACATAACCAATTAAGCTATGACACAATGACACAGATTATAAGACACATCTCCATCTCAGAGTTGTTCAAATGTGAAAGTTCCTTAAAATCACTGAAATATAATATCTTGTATCTTGCTTAAGCCACTGCACTTTGGGTTTTTTTTTGTTACAGCAGTTTATGTTGTATCTTACCTAACATGGAATTTAATGCCAGGAGTAGGGTGCTGCCATAACAAAACCAAAACAAGGTGGCTTGGTAGTTGGGCAGTGGGAGACAGAAAAACATTGCAGGCTGGAAATCTTGTGCTTCTTGTTATGCCATGACAAAATATTTGGAAAATTTTTCTCTAATGAAACCTTGGATGACATGCTGCATGATGCAAGAATGAGAAACTTGTGTGGGATTAGTTGGAAAAACTCAGAATGTTGGTGTGTGCTAGGAACTTCTCGCCATTTTTAGACTGATGATCTCAGGCTAGTTAGAATAAGGTGACCCTTATTCTAAAGGTGCAGCTGCAGCAGGTGATAGTATTACAGTACCAAGACTTTCCCATCACCTCCCATTACCACTTTTGGTCTGGAAAGTGGCAGCTAACCCAGAAGCAAGAATCAGATTAAGGATATTACCTCCCACCCAAACCTATTGTTTCAGATGATACCAAGAAAGTTACAATTAATGAGAGAGAGAAAAAAAGAGAAATGGGTAGAACACAAACACCAGTAAACATAAAATCAATTAAAAACAACAGCAACTGCATGAGCTCTTAGCTGTAGTAACATATATTTAGAGCTAAATAGCCAGAAGCCAAAAAATATTTTTGGGGAATTTAATTGCTGAAGAAACCACAGGTGTGGTTTGCAAAGTCTTGTAACTTTTCTATCCCTAAGACAACCTTAAGCCCCCAAATATGCCATAGGGAGGAAGTGAGTTACTAAGAGTGTATAGCTCCCAAGGAGAGCGTGCTCTTCAACATCCACTTTAGATGTGACAAGTGAGAAAAATAGAGAAGGGAGAATTTCTCAGACTCAGGTAAATTTGTCCAGTCAGAGGAGGGGCATTTTGGTAATAGCTATAGAAAAGAAACTATTGTGTTTTCCCATTTCCCCCTTTCTAATAGGAGTTCAAGTTGCAGTTCACTTATTTTTACTCTACTCTTGTATATAAGGTGTGGATGTGGAATGGGCAGATAACTTCCCCCCGGACCATGAGAAGCCATATCTAGAATTGATGGAAAAGACTGCTTATCATTGATGATCTTAGACTTGGAGCTAGATAGAGTACTTAGTTGGGACGTTGGGTTGGATCTCTCAGAGATGGGGCAAGTATGTTCTACTTGTGGGGAGAAGGGTGTAAATGGATTTTTGAGTTCTTGGAGAGGTAAACTGTGGCAGACTGCTGGTTGTCCTCTAGCATCCATTCTCTCCAATCTTTAGAATCTCTTGTTTGTAGCTGGACCTATGACAGCCTAGTAAAACACTTTGATTCCAAGCCTCTTTTGCAGCTAATTGTGTAATATGATAAGTTCTAGGCAATGAAATTTGAGCAGAAATGATATTGTGCCCTTATAAGACATGGACATCAGCTCTGCCCATGTTAATTCCCTCTTCCTGCAGCCTGGGATGCAGATGTGATGGCAGGAGCTGGACCAGTCATCTTGAACTCAGGAATAAAAGCTGTGCATTGAAAATGCCAGAGTGCTTTACCATTCTTGGACTAGCAACCTCTGGACCATTACTCAAGGAGAATAAACATCTATCTTGTGTAAGCCACTGCTGTTTTGAGTCTGTTTATATGACCGTTATTTATTAGACCTCTTAGGCTGGACCCTAAATAATACACCCAATAACCCAGTGCCATTGAGTCGATTCCGACTCATAGCAACCCCATAGGACAGAGTAGAACTGCCCCACAGAGTTTCCAAGGAGCGCCTGGAGGATTAGAACGGCCGACCATTTGGTTAGCAGCTGTAGCACTTAACAGCTACGCCACCAGGGTTTCCAAAATAATACAAGCAATAATCAAAAACATGTCCAACCCATAAATTGACATGGCTTCTGAATTGAGAGTTCAAGACAAATATTATCTATATTTCAGTGGGCAGATGAAGAGGGAAGATAAGATCTAGATCTTATGTGGGTCTCCCACTTCCAGAAAACCAAACCAATTGCTGTTGAGTCAATTCCGACTCATAGAGATCCTACAGCACAGAGTAGAATTGCCCCCATAATTTTCCAAGGAGCACCTGATGGATTCCATCTGCTGACCTTTTGGTCAGCAGCCGTAGCTCTTAACCACTATGCCACCAGGGTTTCCAAAACGAGCAGAATGTTTCTGCCTGGTTTCCAACAGGGGCCCTTTCAATGTGTTAGGTGAATGTGATAAACACTACACTATGGAAAATAGACCAGAAAACCCAGGGAGGAAATGGAAATACTAATAGTGCTGCAGTAGTCACTGCCCTGAAAGCTGGCCAGTAGGCAATGGGAATGTCACTCTTTGCCCTAAGATGTGGCTAATTTTGGTATGCTTAGGGCCATCATGGAGCCCTGGTAGTGCAGTGGTTAAGAGCTCAGCTGCTAATCAAAAGGTTCCAGTTCAAATCCACCAGCTGCTCCTTGGAAACCCTGTGGGACAGTTCTATTCTGTCTTATAGGATTGCTATGAGTTGGAATTGACTTGACACTGGTTTAAGGGTCATGAGACCCTTTTTTTGACACTATTGCTTGTAAACGAATACTTTACCACCAGCAGGGAGACGAAAAGAGACCAAAACACAGTTTTCCTTTTTTTTCCAAATAGAAAAATTTACCCAATAGTTTTTAAACAAAGAGTGATGCAAAAGATATTTTATTTCTGAATTTGTTAGTCACTGGACTAAACTGGGCAAGTTGTGTTATGGGTTTCTTGGGAGATCTTACGCAAAACAATAATTACCATTTCTTGGGATTCTTGGAGCAATCTTTCTATGTAAGTCACTGGGATGTTCTATTAGCCACATGTAAAATGGACGAGGTAACTTTACTTGCTGAATCTAGTCAAGCTCTATTAGAAGCTTTGATAAGGGCACCTGAAATACTCTGACTATGTAGGTATTAAATAAACGCTGATCCCATTGCTTAGCTCCCCTTTCTACTCATAGAAACGTGGCCGTTTCACAGGCGGCTGAGCCTTGACCAGTTACATGCTTCTCGTTTTAGATTCGTGGAAAGCTGAGGTGACTTGACCCTTAGGGGCAGCGGTAGGACTGGAGCTCGGTCTCCGGCCTGCAGCCCACCCTTCTGTCTCACTTGCTTTAGAACTTCCACAGGAGCTAATTAGCAGAGGGACACATACTGACTTGGGGCTCCCATTTGGGGTTTTCAGGAGGTTTCTTAGGGACCTCTGAGTTGAAGGTTAGCAACAATCACTCCCTTCATTTTAGACGGAGCTTCCACTCTTGAAGGTAGGTGGCCATTCACTCATGAGCAAATACTTACAGAGCACAACTATGAGCCAAGTGATTTTGTAGGTCCTGAGGATATGTTGTTGTTAGGCGCAGTCGAGTCGGTTACGACTCATAGCAA
This sequence comes from Elephas maximus indicus, assembly GCF_024166365.1. Lineage (NCBI taxonomy): Eukaryota > Metazoa > Chordata > Mammalia > Proboscidea > Elephantidae > Elephas > Elephas maximus. The sequence goes on from NC_064834.1 coordinate 38,829,343, forward strand.
CCCTGTGCCCAACAGAACGAAACGCTGCCCCGTCCTGCGCAGTCCCTACACTGGTGGTTTTGCTTGAGCCCATTGTTGCAGTCACTGTGTCAATCCATCTCGTTGAGGGTCTTCCTCTTTTCTGCTGACCCTGTACTTTACTAAGCATGATGTCCTTCTCCAGGGACGGATTCCTGCTGACAACATGTCCAAAATATGTAAGAGGCTATCTCGCCATCCTTCTAAGCAGCATTCTGGTTGTACTTCTTCCAAGATGGGTGGAAACAAGCTCAGAACCTGAGGATATAGCAGCAACAAACAGACAAAAATCTCTGCTCATCTAGAACTTACAGAACAGTAAACATAATAAATGATACTGAATGATAAAAATGCAATAAGCCAAACCAAATCCACTGCCACCTAGTTGATTCTGACTCATGGCGACCCTATAGGACAGAGTAGAACTGCCTCCATGGAGTTTCCAAGGAGCAGCTGGCGGATTCAAAATGCTGATCTTTTGGTTAGCAGCCGAGCTCTTAACCACTACACCACCAGGGCTCAGGTGATGAGGCTGAGGAGTGCCAGGTTGGGGTTAGTAGTGTAATTTTAAGTTGGGTGATGAGGGTAGGCTTCACTGAGAAGTTATGACTGCAAAGACCAGAAGGAAGTGAGAGTATGGGTCATGCAGGTATTTCATTGAAGTTCCTGGTTAGGGAAAAAGCCCGTTCAAAGGCCTTGAGGTAGGAGGGTGCTAAGCTAGTAAGCCGAACTTTAGCTTCTTGCATTTTTTATAAATGGACATAATTCTTTTGAATACTTTTTCCCCCCAATCATGGATAATATCCTAAGTGTCACTGCTGTTTCATTTACTTGGTTCTTTTACAACATGGCCATTACTAGCATATATCAGACAGTGCTCAAAGTACTTTGTTTAATTCATTTAAACTTTACAACAGTTCCAGGATGTAGGTAATATTGTTATTTTCATTTTACAAATTGGGGCTCACAGAGGTTAAATAACTGGCCTACAATCACATAGATAGTAAAGGTCAAAGACAGGATTCTGATCCAAGGATTTTGGTACCCCAGGATTTTGGTAGCAGAGCCTGTACTTTTTCCCCAATATGTTACAAGATGTCCCCAGCAATCTGGCACTGATAGGACATAGTCAGCAGTCTAGTCTTAAGTAAGGGTCAAAGCCTTTGCCAGGTCCTCTGAAAATTCAGCTCACATTTGGTGACTGATTCTAAGTATGTTCCTTAGTGTGGAGGTGGGTCTTCCATAAACAGAAATGGTCGCTGAAGGGAAGAAAAAAAAAAAAAAACCCATCTGTTTTTTTTAGAACAAAACATTTAAGTTACATGGGAACACACCACATGATTTTTGTGAATTGAAGTCAATTTGGCACCAACAGAAATAACCTTAGGAAAAAAGTTTGTATACAGTATGTTCTTACGGAAACCACAGTTAGGACGTAGAGTAAACTGTTAAAGAAAGACCCTTCTTTCTGGAGTTGCATTAACTGTCTTTGGGTGGGGACAGCAAATTGTTTCGTTTATAATTTAGTACATCAAAAGCTAGAGCTGCTTATACTTTAAAACCAAAAGGAGGAGAAACACTTATTTTTAGCTATCTGAAATTTAAACCAAACCCAACATGGCCATATGAATGTCTCAGGCTGGACCATCTCAGAAAATTTCTCAGAGACAACATTAAACAACAATATACTATTTCAGCTGTAGAAAGGCAGCATGGTTCTTCTCTTACAACCTGGTTTAGTAACTACTGGGCTACAAGGCTAAAGATATTGGGTTTCCTAGAATTAGGGCAGACTCGCTGGAACTGGGGTTGTCATGTTCGAATTGGATCCAGTTCCACAGGAATGAGGACACCACTGTATCGTTGAGAAATAATTTTTGGTGCTTTAGGTGGACAGTTCGCTGGCCAAAAGGCTACCTATTGTATTTAACTTGTAAGACAAAGGTTTAATTTTTAAAATTTATTTGTGGTATGTGTGTATGTGTGTGTTACAGATAATATAGTTACTCCTTTTAGGAAAGCTCAAAAATATAGATTAATCAAAAATATCTACCAGTAGTCTCTAACCTCAGAGATAACTACTCAACCCATTTTGAGGTATATTTTTCCACCTAGGTAAATAAATAAATATAGAATAGATGTAGAGAAGGATATAAATACATAGGCATAAAAAACTACAGATTTTTTTTTACTCTTAAAAAAAGGGGGGTTAAACCACCTATACTTTTGGGTAAAGTGTTTTATTATTTATTTATTTTATTGTACTTTAGGTGAAAGTTTACAGAGCAAATTAGTTTCTCACTCAATAATTCATATACAAATTGTTTTGTGACATTGTTTGCAATCCCTGTGATGTGTCAACACTCTCCCCTTCCCTGTTTCCATCTGTCCGTTTTCCCTGTCCCTTCCTGCCTTCTCATCTTTGCTTTTGGGCCAGTGTTGCCCATTTGGTCTTGTATACATGATTAAACTAAGAAGCACATGCCTCATGTGCATTATTGTTTGTTTTATACAACAGTCAAATCTTTGGCTGAAGGGTGAACTTTGGGAGTGGCTTCAGTTCTGAGTTAAAAGGGTGTCCAGGGGCCGTAGTCTCAGGGATTCCTCCAATCTCTGTCAGACCAGTAAGTTTGGTCTTTTTCTGTGAGTTAGAATTTTATTCTGCATTTGTCTCCAGCTCAGTCTGGGACCTTCTATTGTGATCCGTGTCAGAGCGGCCAGCAGCAGTAGCTGGGCATCACCTGTTTCTTCTGGGCTGGGGCTGGCGGAGGCTTTGGTACTTCTGGTCCATTAATCCTTTGGACTAATATTTCCCTTATGTCTTTGGTTTTCTTCATTTGCCTTTGCTCTGGATGGGATGGGACCAATAGATGTATCTTAGATGGCCACTCACAAGCTTTTAAGACCCCAGATGCTACTCACCAAAGTAGGGTGTAGAACATTTTCTTTAAGCACTATGTTATGCCAGTTGAGCTAGATGACCCCTGTGATCATAGTCCCCATCTTTTAAAATTATTTTAATATTTTTTAGTGTGGTATTTCACTCGGCATTTTTCATGCCATTAAATATTTCTCAATACTGTCACTTTTATTTATATTTCATTTTAGTCCATGCATGTTCCAAACCTTATTTAACTGATATTATATTGTGGTAGGCACAATAATAAAAAAAAAAAAATGGCCCCCAAATATCTCCATGCCATAATCCCTAGAATCTGTGAATATGATAAATTACTTGGCGAAAGTAACTGCAGATGAAATTAAAGTTACTGACTTTAAGACAGGGAGATTATCCTGGATTGTAGGTTGGGTCCAATGTAATCATATGGGCCTTTAATAGTGGAAAAGGGAGAGAGATGTGAGAAGGACTTGCCCTGGCACTGCTGTCTTTGAAGATGAAGGATGGGGACCATTAGCCAAGGAATGTGGGCAGTTTCTAGAAGCTGGGAATACCCCTCAGCTGTGAACTAGCAAGAACACAGGAACCTCAGTCCTACACCCACAAGGAAATAGGGCCCCACTCTCCCCAAGAGCCTCAGGAAGGGAATGCAGCCCTGCTGATACCTTAATTTTAGCCTGATGGTACTCAAAACAGAGAAATAGCCAAGACCATTACAGAACTGTGAAATAATAAATTAGTGTTGTTTTATGCCACTGAGTTTATGGTAATGTATTACAAAAGCAATAGAAAATGAATACATCCGTTGTTGTATATCTAGTTCATTTGTAATTGTTCATCAGTGAAATAATGCTGAAATGACCATCCTTATAGCTGAAATGACCATCCTTATAGCTAAACCTTGAGGTATATCTTCAATTGTTTCTTAAGGATAAGTTAATTTAAGGGGAACTACTGGATCAGTGGCATATGATTTCAGGCTTTTGCTGTGCAGTACATTGTCAGAATTAAAGAGCATACTTTTCTGATTGTAAATGGTACCTTTGCCATTCCTTCCTTTCAGCTATTAGTTCTAGCTATTGTGTACAGTATATCTCTTTCCTCTTCTCAAATGGCCACAGCAGCCTTCGTGCTTTCTGCGTGTATTGAAATCATTGCTGCATTAGTGGAATAATGGCCAATTTAAGAGCTGCTTGAGAAGATATAGAGTCTACAGTGAAGCTGCTCCCTAAAGTTTGGAATGCTAGTCAAAGTGCATCAGACCAAGTTTAGGGACTGAAATGGAATTTACTTTGCTCTTCAAACACCACTTGTGCTGGCATTAGGGAAAGGTGGGAGCAAGTCAAATATCCATTACTGGGCAAACAATTTGAAGTGTGTTTATTTTATGGGGCTCTCTCTATATACATTAGTTAGAGTTGGTCCGAGGCTAACTGCCTCTTTTATAAGCCTCAAGGGTAGCTGTGCTCAGATACATTCACCCACATCAGAACTCAGGAATTGTTGATTGGGAGGCTGCTGATGTGGATGAGGGGTTTAGAAAAAAACACCCCCCAGGTGACCGGATATACCTTAGCTATGTTCCCAGTTCTAAGCCAGCTTTCATCTTTCATGTTTAGGATGGCTTAAAGTTTAAAACAACACTAGGTTTTAGATAACATATTTAACATTTTGGCTGTTTATTCTTTTCTGGAGCCACACACTGATGACTCTTTTTTGATCTAAAATACATGAGGGTCAGACTAGGAATACTCAGCTATAAACATATCTTTCTATGAATAACATAGAAAGTAGTCACATTAAGAAATTATTCACTTCACAAAAAGACCCATTCCAGTATTCTTTTGAATAGTGAAAATCTTTGGGGAATGTAGCTTCACAATTAATTTACAAAAAATCAGAATTCTGCATAAATAGCGTATGGTAGGGGTACTCTATGAGAGTTTGTGTGTGTGTGTAATTTTAAGTTCCCATGACGCAAAACAGCTATTGCTTTTGGCAAACCAGAGACTCATTCCTGACAAGCAACTTCATCAGCAGTGAAACTTTCTTTTTTATTTTTTTTTTAGTTGGGACTCCATTCAGTGGAAACAATATGATTAGCAAGCTCGGTTGTGGAAAGGCAGCCGAATCTAGTGGAAAGAACACAAACTTGGAGTTGGACCGACTAGCTTTGAATCGTACCTCTCTGCCACGTACTAGTTGTGTTTCTTGGGGGCATTTTCTTTCAACTCTTTGGAACCTCAGTTTACTTCTTGCTAAAATGGGGACAGTAATATTCACCTTGCACAGTATGTGTATTGCCTAGCACACTGCTTGCCATAGATTAGGGGTTCAATGAAGAGCCCCATATTAGCTTTCTGTTATTATTTATATCCAGGGGCCAAATCGATGTTTTCCTTTAGATGGAAGCTGTGTTGGCTTGAATGCCTTGCATGTGGAAGGAAGAGCTCAATAAGTGAATGGCTTAATTAATAAAGGAAATGTGAGGCTTTGCTTTGCTTAACCTCACTTTATATTCACATCAGCTAATGTGTGAATTTGATCCAATAGAACTACTTTATCAGACAGATGAAGTCTTCTTTTTCGTTTTCATATGATTTCATAGATATTTAGAAAACTGTATGTAGACCAAGTGGCAGTCATTCAAACAGAACAAGGGGATACTTCGTGATTTAAAATCAGGAAAGGTGTGTGTCAGGGTTGTATCCTTTCACCGTACTTATTCAATCTGTATGCTAAACAAATAATCTGAGAAACCGGACTATATTTCAAAGAACGCAGCATCAGGATTGGTGGAAAGCTCGTTAACAACCTACAATATGCAGATGACACAACCTTGCTTGCTGAAAGCAAGAGGACTTGAAGCTCTTACTGATGAAGATCAAAGACTACAGCCCTCAGTGTGGACTACACATGAACAGAAAGAAAAGAAAAATCCTCACAACTAGTCCAATAAGCAGCATCATGATAAACAGAGAAAAGAATGAAGTTGTCAAGGATTTCATTTTACTTAAATCCACAGTCAACGCTCATGGAAGCAGCAGTTAGGAAATCAAATGATGTATTACATTAGGCAAATCTGTTGCAAAAGACCTCTTTAAAGTGTTAAAAAGGAAAGATGTCACTTTGAGAACTAAGGTGCTCCTGACCTAAGCAACTTCCAATTGCCTCATATGCATGTGAAGCTGGACTATTAATAAGGAATATTGAAGAAGAATTGATGCCTTTGAGTTGTGATGTTGGCGAAGAGTATTGAAGATACCATGGACTGCCAAAAGAATGAACAAATCTGTCTTGGAAGAAGTACAGCCAGAATGCTCCTTGGAAGGGAGGATGGCAAGATTTCATCTTATGTACTTTAGACATGTTATCAGGAGGGACCAGTCCCTGGAGAAAGACATCATGCTTGGTAGTATTGAAGGTCAGCGAAAGAGAGGGAAGACCCTCAATGAGGTGGATTGACAGAGTGGCTGCAACAAGGTGCTCAAACATAGCAACGATTCATGGGATTTAGTCATTGCTAAATCAGAATGATGCAGGACTGGGCAGTGTTTTGTTCTGTTGTATACAGGGTCACTATGAGTCAAACTGACTCGATGGCACCAAACAACAACAACAGGCCACGATTACATAGTAAACAGTAAAGACAGATTATCAATTATCCAGTAAATTCAGACTAGGTGTGCCATGAAAAAGAAGTATTGTGGGGAGTGGGGACATCTGGAAGTATTGGATTTGCCATCTGCATAACATAGATTCACTAATTAATCCTTTGCCTCTGTCCCTTTCATCCTCACTTTCTACCACCTTCACCCAATTGGTCACTAAGATCTGCTCATTTTACCTTTGAAATATCTCTGAGTCGATCACTGGACTATCTTTGGTCTCATTTAAAGTATTGCCCCTTAACAACCTTCCTTCTTTTTATATATTATTTTTCCAATCCATCCTTCATATTGCCAAGGTTGTTTCATTAAAATAGATGAGGTAATATGCTATCTCTGCCTCAAAATTTTTTAAAGGATTTTTATCTTCAGTTTAACAATTCCAAACTCCTCACTATGGCCCTCAATATCTTCCCATCATGTAGTTCCAACTTATTTTTCACATCTTATTTGATCAATTTTGTCATGTAAGAACTCAGTGTTAATTGATTATTGGTTTCTTTATTCAATGGATACATTCTTTGACTAAATCACATGAATCAACCAAATATTTTGGTTTCAATGCTCCACTAGACATTTTGAGACCTGTTATGTGATAAAGAGCTAAAGAAATGGCAGGCTTAATAGGCTAACAAGGAGAGATATTAAAAAAAAAAAATAGGGTATTATATCTGCATCATTGGGCTACAAAAAAAACACATAAAATTTAATCAATATCTTTTAAAATAAAATGACTTTACCAAGCATATTGGAAAACATTGCCAAAAGCATCTCCTGATCTTGATTTTACTAATCTATTTTAATGAAGTCTTTTTTTCACCAAGAATCTGTTAATATTTCCGGGAAGCAGCTCACAAAACTCTTCTTTCCTGGAAAGTATTGCTCAACTGTACATTTCTAATATAACAAGCCCAGAGATTACCACAAGTGAAGACCAGAGGAGATAAGAAAAGTCACAGTTTGAGGACTCCCAAAGTAAAAAAATAAAGTTAAATCAGCCATTGAAATGAAATAAGAGCATTTTCCAGCTTGGTCAGCAAATACATAGGCAGAGGGTTTAACTATACTTGAAATAAACTGATCATTTTTAAATAAATGAGCAAAGACTAGGAAGCTAAATAAGGAATTCTGGGGTTAGGAGTGATGGAAGAAGTTATGTTAGACAACTGCTCTTGTTTTATGCATCCTAGCAGAATAGCCAGAGTAAAACCTGCTTATCCCATATTTTTAAATATTCAGGATTGAGGATGGAGTTACCATTTCCAATAAATGACATATACCACATAAACGCATAACCAAGTACTCACACCTCACTATTAAATTCATACAACACCATCCCTTGCCTCAAAGAGCATGTATTTTACACATGCCATTTTTGTTCATCTCTGCCTGTCTGTGGAAACCCAGCAAAAAAAAAAAAAGTGTTGAGTGACTCTATCAAGGTCACAGTGTGAAAGCACTTGGAAGCTGGAAGGGAACCCAAGACGCCCAATCCGGTGCCATACGCATGAGTTCACACTGCTCAGTAGAGCACTTCGCAATTGCCTAAGTGATATATCAGTGCTAAATGGTAACACATGTCATGCTTCCCACTTAGGATACGTTCTTGGCTAACACTGCTGGAAAATATTATATGGGGATTTCTCCATGGTTTAAAAAAAAAAAAAATTTTTTTTTTGGAGTAAAGTTTAAACAAAAAGAAAGAGATCTGAAGCCCAGAATATTCCCACCCCCATTCTTCTGGGAATGGTAGAGGCTCTGGCAACCTTACTTTATTGAGGCTGTTAATAGTGAAGGCAGAACTGCATGGTTCAGGTATTTTTTCTACAAAGAACCATCAGACTGACGTAAGCAAAACTCTGTCCTGAAATAGAAAGAAATGTTACAAAGCCAAACCCGCATGGAAAAGAACAAAACCCTTCTTACAATATTGCTCAAACTCAAGTCTCATAGCTGTCTAACCATGATGTCACCGGGGCTGGAAATATGCAGGTACCTCAGGAGTTGACAGAGGGCCAGCACATCACTGAGATGTGCTGAGAAACACTGATAAAAAAAAAAAAAAAAAGGTCTGAAAAACACTGTGCAGGCTAAGAAACACTGATAGGTCTACTAAGACGGCTCTTCAAAAAAAAAAAAAAAAAGATAGAACTTGAGCATCCCACAAAGGTAAAGTGGCTTCTGACTGTGCTGTTGTGGATATGAACTGATCAGTTCCTAGCACTCATGTTGGCATCAGAGTTCAACGAATTAAAGGAGAGCAGGAGAAAACCTTCTGAGGTTAATGATTGGGAATAACCTTCAATTTCTACCAGCATATATTTTGCTGGAGGCAGATTAGGGTCATTCCCTGGGACAGAGACATTTACTCCTCACTGAATATTCATATTCTCATCACATCTCTCAGCCCACTTGCACTTAGGTGGCCAATGGGCCAAAGCATTTAAAAGCTGAGGCACTACCCTTAGTTTTCTTTTCCACTGCCAGGCTACATAGCTATAGGACTTAAGCAGAGTCCCTGAGATGCCCTGGAGAGGCCCTGAACAGGCAGATTTGTGGGACTGAGAAACAGGCCTTTCTGTGTTAAGCCACTGAGATTTAGGGAAATACTTGTTACCACAGCACAACCTAGCTCGTTTAGACTAACACATACAAGATTGAGATAACTTTCTTGTCCTGAGGGGACTTGCATAGATATGACTAGTATCTCGCTTTTTCCAATTCACCTTGTTTCTCAGTCTTAGGACATAGGGTCATGACTGTAAATTCCAAGTCAGTCCTATCACATGGACAATAAGAGCTTACATTTGGTATTAAATTTGCACAAAAGCAAGCGAGCATCCTTACAACACTGGCTCTGAAACATCAGTGTGTGTTTATTAGACACAGGCCTTGTTCTTTACTTAAAAATAAATCCTTAGCTATTTCTCTAGATTGAAGTCTTTAAAAATGCACTTCAGTTTATATGATGTTGAGTGGATTTTACTCTTTTACTCTTTTTTGATAAACTCTTCAGCCATGGTATCTTTGAAAACATGCCCTGTAACTAGCAACATTATATAAATAAATTACATTGTTGTCGTTAGGTGCCATTGAGTCAATTCCGACTCATAGCGACCCTATGCACAACAGAATGAAACACTGCCCGGTCCTGCGCCATCCTTACAATCGTTGTTATGCTTGAGCTCGTTGTTGTAGCCACTGTGTCAGTCCACCTTGTTGAGGGTCTTCCTCTTTTCCGCTGACCCTGTACTCTGCCAAGCATGATGTCCGTCTCCAGGGACTGATCCCTCCTGACAACATGTCCAAAGTATGTAAGACGCAGTCTCACCATCCTCGCCTCTAAGGAGCATTCTGGCTGCACTTCCTCCAAGACAGATTTGTTCGTTCTTTTGGCAGTCCCTGGTATATTCAATATCCTTCGCCAGCACCACAATTCAAAGTCGTCAATTCTTCTTCGGTCTTCCTTATTCGCTGTCCGGCTTTGACATGCATATGATGCGATTGAAAATACCATGGCTTGGGTCAGGTGCACCTTAGTCTTCAGAGTGACATCTTTGCTCTTCAACACTTTGAAGAGGTCCTTTGCAGGAGATTTGCCCAATGTGATGCGTCTTTTGATTTCCTGACTGCAGCTATGGAAGCTTGTGGATGCAAGTAAAATGAAATCCTTGACAACTTCAATCTTCTCTCCATTTATCATGATGTTGCTCATTGGTCCAGTTGTGAGGATTTTTGTTTTCTTTATGTTGAGGTGTAATCCATACTGAAGGCTGTGGTCCTTGATCTTCATCAGTAAGTGCTTCAAGTCCTCTTCACTTTCAGCAAGGAAGGTTGTGTCATCTGCATAACGCAGGTTGTTAATGAGTCTTCCTCCCATCCTGATGCCCCGTTCTTCTTCATATAGTCCAGCTTCTGGGATTATTTGCTCAGCATTCAGATTAAACAGGTATGGTGAAAGAATACAACCCTGATGCACACCTTTCCTGACTTTAAAACCAATCAGTATCCCCTTGTTCTGTCCGAACAACTGCCTCTTGATCTATGTAAAGGTTCCTCATGAGCACATTCTTCGCAGTGTTATCCATAGTTTGTTATGATCCACACAGTCAAACGCCTTTGCATAGTCAATAAAACACAGGTTTTTTTAAACATCCTTCTGGTATTCTCTGCTTTCAGCCAGGATCCATCTGACATCAGCAGTGATATCCCTGGTTCCCTATCCTATTCTGAAACCAGCCTGAATTTCTGGCAGTTCCCTGTCAATGTACTGCTGCAGTCATTTTTGAATGATCTTCAGCAAAATTTCGCTTGCTTGTGATATTAATGATATTGTTCTATAATTTCCACATCTGGTTGGATCACCTTTTTCTTGGGAATAGGCATCAATATGGATCTCTTCCAGTCAGTTGGCCAGGAAGCTCTCTTCCATATTTCTTGGCATAGACAAGTGAGCACCTCTAGCGGTGCATCTGTTTGCTGAAACATCTCAATTGATATTCCGTCAATTCCTGGAGCCTTATTTTTCGCCAGTGCCTTCAGAGCAGCTTGGGCTTCTTCCTTCAGTACCATTGGTTCCTGATCATATGCCACCTCTTGAAATGGTTGAGTATCAACTAATTCTTTTTGGTTTCATGACTGTGTATTCCTTCCATCTTCTTTTGATGCTTCCTGTGTCATTTAATATTTTCCCCATGGAATCCTTCACTATTGCAACTCAAGGCTTGAATTTTTTCTTCAGTTCTTTCAGCTTGAGAGACGCCGAGTGTGTTCTTCCCTTTTGGTTTTCCATCTCCAGCTCTTTGCACATGTCATTATAGTACTTTACTTTGTCTTCTTGATATGCCCTTTGAAATCTTCTGTTCAGTTCTTTTACTTCATCAATTCTTCCTTTTGCTTTAGCTGCTCAACGCTCAAGAGCAAGTTTCAGAGTCTCCTCTGAAAAGACCATCTTGGTCTTTTCTTTCTTTCCTGTCTTTTCAGTGACCTCTTGCTTCCTTAATGGATGATGTCCTTCATGTCATTCCACAACTCGTCTGGTCTTCGGTCATTAGTGTTCAATGTGTCAAATCTATTCTTGAAATGGCCCCTAAATTCAGGTGGGATATAGTCAAGGTCATATTTTGGCTCTCATGGACTTGCTCTGATTTTCTTCAGTTTCAGCTTCAGCTTGAACTTGCATATGAGCAATTGATGGTCTTTTCCACCGTCAGCCCCTGGCCTTGTTCTGACTGATGATATTGAGGTTTTCCATCGTCTCTTTCCACAGATGTAGTCGATTTGATTTCTGTGTGTTCCATCTGGCGAGGTCCATATGTATAGCTGCCATTTATGTTGGTGAAAGAAGGTATTTGCAATGAAGAAGACGTTGGTCTTGCAAAATTCTATCATTAGCTCTCCGGCATTGTTTCTATCACCAAGGCCATATTTTCCAACTACTGATCCTTCTTCTTTGTTTCCAACTTTTGCATTCCAATTGCCAGTAATTATCAATGCATCTTGATTGCATGTTCGATCAATTTCAGACTGCAGCAGCTGATAAAAGTCTTCTATTTCTTCATCTTTGGCCTTAGTGGTTGGTGCGTAAATTTGAATAATACTCGTATTAACTGGTCCTCCTTGTAGGCGTATAGATTTTATCCTATCACTGACAGCATTGTACTTCAGGATAGATCTTGAAACGTTCTTTTTGACGATGAAAGCAACACCATTCCTCTTCAAATTGTCATTCCCAGCATAGTAGACTATATGATTGTCTGATTCAAAATGGCCAATACCAGTCCATTTCATCTCACTAATGCCTAGGATATCGATGTTTATGCGTTCCATTTCATTTTTGATGATTTCCAATTTTCCTAGATTCATACTTCGTACATTCCAGGTTCCGATTATTAATGGATATTTGCTGCTGTTTCTTGTCATTTTGAGTCGTGCCACATCAGCAAATGAAGGTCCCGAAAGCTTGACTCCATCCACGTCATTAAGATCAACTCTACTTTGAGGAGGCAGCTCTTCCCCAGTCATCTTTTGAGTGCCTTCCTACCTGGGGAGCTCATCCTCCAGCACTATATTAGACAATGTTCTGCTGCTTTTCATAAGGTTTTCACTGGCTAGTGCTTTTCAGAAGTAGACTGCCGGGTCCCTCTTCCTAATCTGTCTTAGTCTGGAAGCCCAGCTGAAATCTGTCCTCCATGGGTGACCCTGCTGGTATCTGAATACCGGTGGGATAGCTTCCAGCATCATAGCAACACACAAGCCCCCACAGTATGACAAACTGACAGACACGTGGGGGAAATAAATTATATATATATATATATATATATGCTTTTTTTTTTTTTTTTACTTAGCTGTTAATGGAGCCTTAGTGGCACAGTGGTTAAGAACTCGGCTGGTAACCAAAAGGTCAGCAGCTTGATTCTATCAGCTGTTCCTTGGAAGCCCTGTGGGGCAGTTCTGCTCTGTCCTATAGATTCGCTATGAGTCAGAATCGACTTGATGGCAATGGGTTTGTTTTTTTGTTTGTTTTTAAGCTGTTAATATGACATTTCTGATGTCAGACATATTCCATTACAATAGCTGCTTTTTTAAGTCAGACTTTATAAGCAGAGTATCATACTATAGGTGATTGTCACACGGAGATTGTGCTTACATGACTTTTCCCTTTGGACTGAACCGCAAAAGTACCAGATCTACAAGGGTGCACTACGGAAAAGGACCCAGTGTTGCAACCCGTGGCTCAAATCTCACATAATTACAGTCCGAACACTAATTTGTTTTCCTTTTTGAGTTTGTTTCAGAATGAATTATTTAGCTTTTTAAAAAAGCCAGCTCCAATTTCTAGGAAATGCACAATAGAGACAGTTATTACTACAGTCACCAACTGAACCGTATAAGTAAGTAGAACTGAATATTTTAGAAGTTGTTTTTCATGTGACCTTTATTTTACTAGTTAACATGATCTGATTGCACTTTTTTATTCTTTTCTTAATTGCTCTTTGAAGGCTCTGTACCTTTCCTAGGTGCCAAGATCTTGTAACTGAAATATTTTTGCATCAGAGCCAACAGATCTGAGTTCTAGTTCTTTAACCGATTTTTCAATCTTGACTAAGTGATTATCTGGAATTCAGCTTCCTCATCTCAGAAGTGAGGAGCCTGGAAAAACTAAATAACCCCATTACAAAAGAAGAAATTAAAGCGGTAAAAAAAAAAAAAAAAAAAAAAACTCTCAACCAAAAGAAAGCCCCGGCCTGGACAGCTTCATTGGAGAATGCTACCAAACTTTCAGAGAAGAGTTAACACCAGTTCTACTAATGCTATTTCAGAGCACAAAAAGGAAGGAATACTACCAAACTCATTCTATGAAGGCAGCATAACCTTGATACCAAAGCCAAGCAAAGACACTACAAAAAAGTTACAGACCAATATCCCTTATGAACATAGATGCAAAAATCCTCAACAAAATTTTAGCTGATAGAATTCAACAGCATATCAAAAAAACAATACACCAGGACCCAGTGGGATTCATCCCAGGTATTCAGGAATGGTTCAACATTAGAAAATCAATCAATGTAATCCACCACATAAATAAAACAAAAGAACTATTTGATCTTATCAGTCAGTGCAGAAAAGGCATTTGACAAAGTCCAACACCCATTCCTGATAAAAACTCTCAGGAAAATAGAAATAGAAGGGAAATTCCTCAACATAATAAAGCACATTTATACAAAGCCAACAGCCAACATCATTCTAAATGGAGAGAGATTGAAAGCATTCCCCTTGAGAATGGGAACCAGACAAGGATTCCCTTTATCACCACTGTTATTCAACATGGTGTTGGGGGTCCTAGCCAGAGTTGTAAGGCAAGAAAAATAAATAAATGGCATTCAAATTGGTAAGGAAGAAGTAAAATTAGCCCTATTCACAGACGATATGATCTTATACACAGAAAACCTCAAAGAATCCACAAGAAAGCTACTGGAAATAATAGATTTCAGCAAAGTAGCAGGATACAAGATTAACATACAAAAATTAGTAGGATTCCTCAACACTAACAAAGAGAACTTTGAAAAGGAAATCACCAAATTAATATAATTTACAATAGCCTCCAAGAAGATAAAGTATGCAGGAATAAATCTAACCAGGGGTGTAAAAGACCTGTACAAAGAAAACTGCAAAACACTACTACAAGAAACCAAAAGAGACCTAGATAAGTGGAAAAACATACCATGCTCATGGACAGGAAGACTCAACATTGTGAAAATGTGAATTCTACCCAAAGCAATCTACAGATAAAATGCAATCCTGATTCAAATTCCAACAGCATTTTTTAATAAGATGGAGAAACAAATCACCAACTTTATATGGAAAGAGAAGAGGTCCTGGATAAGTAAAGCATTACTGAAGAAGAAGAACAAAGTGGGAGGCCTTATACTACCTGATTTTAGAAACTATTATACTGCCACAGTAGTCAAAACAGTCTGATACTGGTACAACAACAGACACATAGACCAATGGAACAGAATTGAGAACCCAGACGTAAATACATCCACCCATGAGCAACTGAATTTGACAAAGGCCCAAAGTCTGTTAAATGGGAAAATGAGAATCTCTTTAACAAATGACGCTTGTATAACTGGATATCCATCTGTAAGAAAATGAAAGAGGACCCATACCTCACAACATACACAAAAACTAACTCAAAATGGATCAAAGACCTAAATATAAAATCTAAAATGATAAAGATCATGGAAGAAAAAACAGGGACAATGCTACGGGCCCTAATACGTGGTATAAATAGTATACAAACTATAACTAACAATCCACAAACACCAGAAGAAAAACTAGATAACTGGGAGCTTCTAAAAATCAAACATTTATGCTCATCCAAAGACTTCACCAAAAGAGTAAAACGGCAACCTAAGGACTGGGAAAAAATTTTTGGCTGAGACATATCCGATAAAGATCTACTCTCTAAAACCTACAAGATACTGTAACACTTCAGCAACAAAAGACAAATAATCCAGTTAAAAAAATGGTTAAAAGAAAAGAACAAACACTTCACCGAAGAAGACATTCAGGTGGCCAACAGACACATGAGGAAATGCTCACGATCATTAGCCATTAGAGAAATGCATATCAAAACTACATTGAGATATCATCTCACCCCAACAACGCTGGCACTAATCCAAAAAACACAAATGACAAAAGTTGGAGAAGTTGTGGGGAAATTGGGACTCTTACCCACTGCTGGTGGGATTGTAAAATTGTACAACCACTTTGGAAAAGATATGGTGCTTCCTTAAAAAGCTAGAAATAGAAATACCATGTTATTGTTGTTGTCAGGTGTTAGTGAGTAGCTTCTGACTCATAGCGACCCTATGTACAACAGAAGGAAACACTGCCCAGTCCTGCGGCATCCTCACAATCCTTGCTATGTTTGAGCCCATTATTGCAGCCACTGTGTCAGTCTATCTCACTGAGGGCCTTCCTCTTTTTCACTGACACTCCACTTTACCAAGCATGATATTCTTCTCCAGGGACTGGTCCCTCCTGATAATATGTCCAAAGCATGTGAGACAAAGTCTTGTCATCCTCGCTTCTAAGGAGCATTCTGGCTGTACTTCTTCCAAGACAGGTTCGTTTGTTCTTTTGGCAGCCCATGGTATATTTAATATTCTTCACCAACACCACAACTGAAAGGCATCAATTCTTCTTCAGTCTTCCTTATTCATTGTCCAGTTTTCCCATGCCTATGAGGCGATTGAAAATACTGTGGTTTGGGTCAGGTGCACGTTAGTCCTCAAAGTGACATCTTTGCTTTTTAATACTGTAAATAGGTCTTTTGCAACAGATTTGCCCAATGCAACACGTTGTTTATTTTTTGACTGCCGCTTCCATGGTTGTTGATTGTGGCTCCAAGTAAAATGAAATCCTTGACAATTTCAATCTTTTCTTCATTTATCATGATGTTGCTTACTGGTCCAGTTTGTAAGGATTTTTGTTTTCTTTATGTTGAAGTGTAATCCATGCTGAGGGCCGCAGTCTTTGATCTTCATCAGTAAGTGCTCCAAGTCTGCTTCACTTTCAGCAAGCAAGGTTGTATCATCTGCATAACACAGGTTGTTAGTGAGTCTTCGTCCAATCCTGATGCACCATTCTTCCTCATACAGTCCATCTTCTCAGATTATTTGCTCAGCATACAGATTGAATAAGTATGGTGAAAGGATGCAACCCTGATGCACGCCATTCCTGACTTTAAACCACACAGTATCACCTTGTTCTGTTCAAACAACTGTCTCTTAATCTATGTACACATTCCTCATGAGCACAATTAAGTGTTCTGTAGTTCTCATTCTTCACAATGGTATTCATAATTTGTTATGATCCACATAGTAGAATGCCTTTGCATAGTCAATAAAACACAGATAAACATCTTTCTGGTATTCTCTGCTTTCTGCCAAGATTCATCTGACTTCAGCAATGATATCCCTGGTTCCATATCCTCTTCTGAATCTGGCTTGAATTTCTGGCAGTTCCCTGTCAATATACTGCTGCAACCACTTTGGAATGATCTTTAGCAAAATTTTACTTGCATGTGATATTAACAGTATTTTTGGAAATACCATACTATCCAGCAATCCAGCTCCTAGGAATATATCCTAGAGAAGTAAGAGCCATCACAGGAATAGACATATGCACACCCATGTTCATAGCAGCACTATTCACAATAGCAAAAAATGGTAACAACCTAAATGCCCATCGACAGTTGAACGAATAAACAAATTATGGTACATACACACAACAGAATACTATGCAATTATAAAGAACAATGATGCATCCATGGATCATCTCACAACCTGGATAAATCTGGAGGGCATTATGCTGGTTGAAATAAGTCACTTACAAAAGGACAAATATTGTATGTAGGACAGCACTACTATGAGAACTCAAGGTTTACAGACAGAAAAAAGCATTCTTTGATGGTTATGAGGGTGGGGAGGAGGAGAAATCACTAACTAGATAGTAGACAAGTATCAACTTCAGTGAAGGGAGGGACAACACACAATGCAGAGGAAGTCAGCACAACTGGATGAAAGCAAAAGAAATTTACGAGACATATCTAAACACTTTGAAGGACCTAGTAGCTGGGGCTGGGGCCTGGGGACCATAATTTTGGAGGACATCTAGGTCAATTGACATAACATAGTTTATAAAGAAAATGTTCTACATCCCACTTTGGTGAGTAGTGTCTGGGGTCTTAAAAACTTATGAGTGGCCATCTAAGATACCTATATTGGTCCCATTCCACCTGGAGCAAAGGAGAATGAAGAAATCTAAAACCACAAGGAAAATACTAGCCCAAAAGAACTAAAGGACCAAGTGATGCAGAGATTCCACCAGCCTGAGACCAGAAGAACTAGATGGTTCCTGGCTACCACCAATGATTGCCCTGACAGGAACACAACAGGGAGTCCTGGAAGGAGCTGGAGAAAAATGTAGAACAGAATTCAAATTCAGGTAAAAGGACCAGACTTATTGGTCTGACAGAGACTGGAGGAACCCCCGAAACTATGGCCCTTGGACTCTGTGTTGACCCAGAACTGAAACCAGTCCTGAAGCCTACTTGTCAAAGATTAGACAGGCCTATAAAACAAATTTTTGTAAAACAAAAGGAAACGCTGGTGGTATAGTGGTTAAGTGCTATGGCTATTAACCAAGAGGTCGGCAGTTCGAATCTGCCAGGCAATCCTTGGAAACTCTATGGGGCAGTTTTACTCTGTCCTATAGGGTCGCTATGAGTCAGAATCAACTCAATGGCACTGGGTTTGGTTTTTGGGGGGGTATAAAACAAAAAAATAATACATGTGAGGAACATGCTTCTTGGTTCAATCAAATATAGGAGACCGATTGGGCAGCTCCTGTCCAAAAGCAGTATGAGAAGGCAGGGAGGAACAGGAGTTGGATGAATAGACACAGGGAACCTGGGATGGAAAGGTGGAGCGTGACTTCACATTGTGGGGATTGCAACCAATGTCACAAAACAGTATGTGTGAAATTTTTGAATGTGAAATTAACTTGAACTGTAAACATTCACCTAATGAGTGCACACACACACACACACACACAACAGAGATACTGGGAATGTGCACAGAAAAAAAAACAAGCGAGGAGGTTGACGTAATTTTCTTAGGGCACATGAAGTTCTAACATTCTAAGCCTCCATGGTATTGATGTGCATTTTGAAGATGCAAGGAGAATCTCAGAGCCTGATATCATAGCCACCTATATGTATATACATATATATTTTTATACATATATGGATGAATGTGTACATATATGTATATATGTATATGTGTATATATATATATGTTTATATATACACACACATATGGATGAAAACATACACACACATTCTCCTAACATTTCTGATATATCTTTAAAAACTCTCTAGGGTAACATTTCAGGCTAACATTTGAATATCATTTTCTAGGTCATTCATCTTATATTTTTTCTTTTGCGATTTTGAAGTGTCAATAATGTATTCTCTCACTCTCTGTATTTTAGGTTGAGCATCAAGGCAGGATAACAATTTGGATTTCTATAGGGATGTAGTAAGAATCTTGTTATATGGAAAACTTGTGATGGGGTTTAACCTGAAACTAGAAAAATGACTCTTCAAGACAATAATAATATACTAAGGGAAGGAAGGAAGGAGAAAAAGAAGACGGAGAGAAGGGAGGGAGGGAGGAAGAATTTCCTTTTGCTCGAATGGGAAGCTTCAGTGTTCCAGGGTCTGATTCCCGGGACAGCTTTCCCAGTGCCTCGCAAGGTGCCTGGCATGTGGTGACAGTCAATAAATATTTGTTGACTGAATGTGTGACTGACTAGGATAAAAGCTTTGGCATTCATGAAATGAATGATGGATTTTAAATTATTCTTATCTATTAACAAATTTTTGACCAGGCACACAATACAGCAAAAACACTGGGGGATAGAAGTTTATTACATAAATGCTATTTTCAAGGTGTAGGAAACATTTTTCTGTCCATTCTCTGTACCTTTATAGCTATCCCAACCAAGGATGGCAGCCATATTTAAAACACTGATCCTTCCCACACAATATCAAAACCAGCCATGGGATGGCTAAATGACAGCGGGACCATAAACAAGGGCAGAAAGCTAAGGGCCTCTGGTTTGGAATTAGCCCCAAGTTTGGATTTTCCACTCTTTGGTACTTTTCTTCATATCCTCTGACCTGCTGAGCTCTGGATCTTTTCCTGCAGTCATCTTATACCTGACTCCTCAATCTGTATTTGTCTCCCTAGATTCAACCCATTGTATGCTCTGACATAGAAGAGCTGTTTCATTCTTTCGGTCTCTCAGACCTGGACTTCTCATTCACCATCTGTTTGGATCTTGGCCACCTGCCTGAGACCTTGAGCCATGCTTGAATCCTTGGCTGTACAGGCAGTCCCCCGGGTTACAACGTCTGACTTACAGGGCAACTCGTACTTGCCCTTTAATGTTATGTAGATTTGCCCTCGTTTTGAAAAGATCGAACCAACCCCTACTCCTAACAAATTTACCACAGTTACCTTCACTCACTGCATGTGCAGCTTTTAAATCATTGAAAAGTTTTCAAGTGTTTTCTTTCGCTAAAGTAAGGCTAAATAAGAACTGTATGTACCTGTTACCAACTTACAAATTCAACTTAAAGGCAGTTAGAAATGGCTCTTGTTTATAACTCTGGGACTGCCTGTACTCTTCTAGAAACTTCCTACTCTCTGGCCTGACCCAAAGAGCTTTGTATCTAGTTGGGAGACAGGACACACATATGTGGTGCAATTAGAGAACACAGCACTGAAAGGGGAGGTCTCTGTGGACTGGAGAGGTTAGGGAAGACTTGAGGACCAGGGGAGATGAAACTTGAAGGACAGATTAACTTTGTACTACTTTTTCCTGGTAGTAGAAAATGTTGCACGAGCCCAAATGTAATAAAATGGAATTTCTTTGGCATGCCATAGTATTGAGGCTCTTCATTCATTCACACCTACCTTTGTAGTTTCCATATAGTATCTTTTCTCTTTCCTCTGCATGCTATAAGCTCTTTGCAATTGGAGTTGGTTGGGCATGGGATCCTGCCTATGTGTTCTCACACTCCCTCCTCCTCCCTTGCTAGTGCACATCTGTGCTTGCTAATTTTCCATCTTCTCAGATCATAGTTCACGGTCTGGAAAGCTCGTCTTGGAGTTGGGTTTCCTCTTGGGGAACAATCAAGTTGGCTGTGTCTGCCATATTGTGTGCAGCCATCCAGGGTACATACTGAACAGGCCTCTCTTTGCAGTGAGGGCTAGGGCGGGTCGGGTACAGAGCACAGGAAAGCACCCAGGGTCGAGTGGCAGGCCTGCTCCGGCTCTGCCAGCTTGATTCAGGGTTTGGAAGAGGAGGGACAGAACCATGCCAGGATCTTTCTCTAAGGACTCCTGTTCTTAGACCTGGCCGGTCTGGCTCAATGACAGTGACATGTGTGGAAGCAAGCCATGAGCTCCTTTTCCAGGGGCTCTGGCAGCTCCTGCAACTGTGGAGGTGGCTCCCTAGTGTTTCCACCCACACCTACCTTCAAAGGCTGCTCATCTCTTATCTCCCACCAACTCAGCAGCTCCCTTCTTCTGATAAGCATCATATGCTGTATCTACCTGCTGTGGGAAATAGGAGCATTTTGGAGAAATTAAGGAATTACAACTGCACTGTGGTTTCAAGTCTGAGTCCCAGGGAGGTCTATAGAATAAAACGCACTTCACTCTGAAGAAAAGTATGTTGCGTATTTTTTAAGTTTTTCCTCATTTAAAGAAATCAAATACAGGGGTTGGAGGGCAAAGTGGAAGTTAAGTAGGCCATACCCTTGGGCTGAGACTAGCCAGTGCTAGTCAGAAGAGACTAGTTTTTGTTTGCTTATTTCATCAAGGCTGCTCAGTTTAAGCTGATTACAATCTTGAAAATTAGCAGCAATGTAGCTATGTGTAGGAAAGGGTCCTAGATTGGGAAAGAGTAGCCTAGTTGTAACTGTGAGCTGCTTGATCACAGCACATACTCTGTCTGAGGTCCAGCTTCCTCACTTGTATGTAAAGTGAGAGGCATGGCTGATGGTCTTGAAAATCACCTCCACTGGTACCAGTCTGGGTTCTGGGATTTTGTCTCTGGCTCCAATTTACCTCTGAGTCTACACTGTCCCTTGATTTGTCCATACTGTTGGCAGTGTCGCCTGTGGCATTTTCAGCCTGGGTTGGCCAATGTGTATCCTTCCCTCCCTCTGCCTCTGGCCCATTATGATAGTTTGTTGAAACTACAGCACACAAATAGGTATGAGTGGGGTACCCATGGGGAGGTGCAAAGAGAATTGAGGGAGCATTCACTAGGAGCAATTTCACCCACCTAGAAGCAGTACAAAGAGCCCTGGTGGCTCAACAGTTAAGCGTTTCGTTGCTAACCAAAAGGTCAATGGTTCAAACCCACCCAGTGGCTCTGTAGGAGAAAGACTTGGTGATCTGCTCCCATAAAATTAAACAAAAAAACAAAAACCAAACCTGTTGTCAACGAGTTGATTCTGACTCATATTGACCCTGTAGGACAGAGTAGAGCTGCCGCATGGGGTTTCCAAGGAGCAGCTGGTGGATTCAAACTGCCGACCTTTTGGTTAGCAGCCAAATGTTTAACCACAGCACTACCAGGGCCCCAAACCAAACCCATTGCCATCAAGTTGATTACGACTCATAGCAACCCTATAGGACAGAGTAGGACTGTCCCATAGAATTTCTAGGGAGTGGCTGGTGGATTCAAACTGTTGACCTTTTGGTTAGCAGCCAACCTCTTAACCACTGTACCACCACCAAAAGATCAGCAATTCAAATCCATCAGCTGCTACTTGGAAATGCTATAAGGCAGTTCTCTATTGTCCTATAGGGTCGCTATGATTTGGAATCGACTCGACAGCAATAAGTCCTGTAAGAGTACAGCCTATAAAGCCCTATGGAGCAGCTCTACTCTGTCACAGGGAGTCACTCTGAGTCGAAATTCACTCGATACTACCTAACAATAACAACGACAAGTAGTAAGAGGCGATAAGGGACTTTCTCAACAAAAGAAATAACCCTCCATGTTCTTCCCCAAGGCAGCCACTCTAGGACAGAGTTTTCCACGCCATGTTCCATGTATTGGTTAAACACACGAACTGAATGGTGTGGGCAAGTTATCCACTCTGTGCCTTGGTTTCCTCATCTGTATAACAAAGAAAATAATATCTGTCGTGTAGGTAAAATAATTAAATGAGTTGTAAAGTGTTTAGAACAGTGCCTGGCACATGGTAAGTTCTTGTTAAATGCATAAGTGCCCATGAAATTTTGGTAGCTCTTTTATTAAAAAAAAAAAAAGCCCCCAAATAAAGTATGTTTGTTTGGAAAATCTGAGTTGCTCAGAGTCAAATACATTTTTTTCTTTAGTTCTCAGAACATTTAGTGTGATGCTATGCAGGGGAATTTTAAAACTTTGCTGGAGACTATACAGTGCTTAAAGTCTGATTTGGAATTTCCCAAACTTACTTGATGATGGAGCTATTTTTGTGAAACAGTTAATATCATCTCAGGGAACTCAAGTGTGTCTCATGGAACACAGTTTGAGAAACACGGCTCCAGGTGCATGCAAGCCTCTCTCCAGCTTGTTCAACCTTCATCAAAGTTTCTTCTGCTCTCCTTATCTAGAAGGATGTCACTCTTTGTGCTGTCTTCTACTTATATATTTCATATTTATATGAAAGCTGCCTTTCATATTATACTTTTACGTGAGGAATTCCTTGCTAATTTTAAATATTGTGGGTAGCTTAGATAGAGCCACTCTGTTGAAAGAAGCAACCAAAAACTAGTCTCTATAGACATAGAGTTACCACGGGCTTCTTCAGCCCAACATCATGGCCCAGCTATCTCACCTTCACATCCCTGACATGATAACAAAGGGCTGGCTTTGTTAAGACATGGTATATGGGCTCCTGGGGTTAAGGAGAGCCAGAAGCCTGGCTGCGTGGTGTTTACGGTGCTGTTTTTGCATTAGCTAGAAAATTTTCTCCTTACACTCCTGATACTATCTGCAAACAACCAAATGCTCTTACCTGTCACCAGCTCAGTATTCAGCAGGACTCCCAGAGAGCTGAGTCTACAGCTAGAAAACGGGAGCTGAGCAGAAGGGGGAGGTGGGGAGCTAGATCTCTGGGGCAAGTATGAGCCGACATGCCTTATTAACTCTGCCCAAGAACTATTTAGAGTTATAGCAATTAGATTAGGGATTAAAGCCTCCTGGTTCTGAGGATCCAGGTGGCCCCTTATTACTCACAGAATAAAATCCAAACACATTAACCAAGCAGTCAAAATCTGCCCAGTCTGGGCCAACCTTACTTCTCTCCCTCACGTATCAATGAAAACTTCCTATTCACTATTCTGGCACCAACCTCTATCCTCCCACCCTCACCAACACCAACCTGAATATTTTTGCCTCTGAAGCTTTGCTTGAATAGCCTTGTTCTTCTGTCTCTGTCAAAATCATGCCAAATTTTTTAGACCAAACTTAAATATCATACATTTCCTTGACCCTTCTTCTGATGCCTACTTACTCTCTCTTCATCGGGAGATTGAGGATTCTCTTGTGTTCACTATAGTCTTATATATTCCATTTTCTGACCATCCCTCTCTCCTTTATGTCATAGCTCTTGGGGTAGTCATGAGCTCCAGTTATAGAAAATAATTTGAGGACAGAGACTGTGCTGTTTTTATTTGTGTCCCTGGCCACACCTTATAAGGGGTTCGTGCTAAATCAATATTTGCTTAAATGAATTAGTTGGAGTTGTTGATCCACGATGACGTGGTTTACTTTGTGTCAGAATTCCACATGCATGTGTCTACTAAGAGCTATTTATTTTGCGTGGTTTATCATTATTTAGCCTCCTCTAGGCTAATTGTTTTGCAAACACACATGATTTTCCTTATTTTTCTAAGCTTACTAAATATGGAAAAGAATCTACACGCCTAGGAATGGCATTCAAGAAAGATCCTCCACCATCTGGGCTGAAAGTACCTTTTGAGCACATGGAGAAAGGGTGTAAACTCTCCAAGTTCTCTTCGAAGAACAGCTGGGTCTAGAGCAAGGTTTCTCAACCTTGGCACTATTGATAATTTGTGTTGGATAACTTTTTTTTTTTGTGGGCTTTCCTGTGCATTGTAGGATGTTCAGTAGCACCCCTGCCTTTCCCCATTAGATGAGAAGCACCCTTCCACTTCCACTGGATTGCAAAAGCCAGAAAATGTCTCTAGACATTTCCAAATCTGAAGGGCAAAATCAGTCATGATTGAGAGTGACTAATCTAGAAATCTCCAGTGTTTTGTCCTGGCTCTTGGGATAAAGTGTCTCAAATCTCCTCTAAAAACTGAGGAGATGCTCCCTCACCTGGGACTTATAACAAATGAATGTGGCCAGGGATAAGCAGATCCTTTCTGAAAAGCAGGAGTAGACAGTACACTGTTGTTCATAGGTATAGTCAGAAACAGACTACAATACAAGTAGCCTAAAAGTAAATCAAAGAAAACCAGAAAGGTAGTTAAAAAACAAAATTGCCATTGAGTCGAGTCCGAGTCATGGCAGCCCCATGTGTTATAGACCAGTGCCTTACAAGGTCTTGTTCGTTAACCACATCTTTTGGGGTGAGGATTAGAATGTAGATTCCTCAGCTATGCTGCAGGCCTACTGTATCGGGATCTGGGTTTTTAACAAACTCCCAAGGGGATTCTTATGCTCCCAAGAGTTTGAGAACTACTGCATTAGACACCCATGCTCATTTATCTTCTTAAAAATTTAGTTATTTTTGAATAATCAAGACCAATGTAATAAATAGCAAAAAAAAAAAAAAAAAAAAAGGAAGTTGGCTTTGATATAATAGTGTTTGTACCTTAACTTAGTTTTCTTTCTTCTCTCTTTTTTTAACTGAACTCCCTCCTAAACACTGACACAATCCACATGTTCATAGAAAAAAAAGTCCCCACCAGCGTGTGATCTCGGTCAGGCACACTTGAGGGAGTTCATCAGACGCTGAGACCTGGTGGGTGTTGGATGCAAGTTCTCTCTTCAGCTCTCTGTGGGCACCCAGTACAGTCAGTAGTCACCCCCTTTTCCTAATCGGCTTGCTCTGCACTTCCTTTTCATGATCCAGGAGGAGATATTTTCGAGGCATAGAAGGAAAGGTGAAAAGGAAAGCAAACACAGATAAAGTGCTCCTTGGCAAATACTGGTATAAAATGAATCGCAATTGCTTCTGAATTACTTATCTGATTTGGGTCTTGTGTTTTTATAAGCAAAGCTCAAAACTTGTAACCCAAAGTTCCCCAGGTGTAGTGCAACGTAAGCGACAGCGATGAATGGATTGTAACTGCTTTCTGCATAGAGAACATATATATATGTGTATGTGTGTGTGTGTGTATTTTTCCCCCTCCCTTTGCTACCTCCAGTGCCTAGCAACAGTGCTTGTAACTACTTGATAATTGGAAGGCAGGGCTGCACCACCCAGCAGACCATGAATTGTTGTTAGTTGCCGTTGAGTCCATTTCAATTCATGGTGACACCATGTGTGCAGAGCAGAACTGTGCTCCATAGGGTTGTCAAGGCTATGACCTTTGAGAAGCAGATCGTGAGGCCATTCTTCCAAGGTGCCTCTGAGTGTGTTCAAACAGCCAACCTTTTGGCTAGTAGTCAGGTGCTCAACAGTTTGCACCACTAAAAGTTGAGGGCATCAGGATTCTGACCTGTGCACTAAGCTCCAGGAGAATTTTTATATAACTCACGTAAGACTGGAAGCAGAAGGGGATCTAGGTGCTGCGTGGGCCCCTACAAAAAGCTCATCTAGTGGTCTTGCTTCTTGGGAATTGAAATTGCTCACACTATGGAGCTGGCCTGAATAAGGCAGAACAGAAAATGATACCAGGGAAGATCTCTATTAAAAAAGACCGAGAAATCTAGTTTTCCATTGGAACTGTGTCTTCCCAGTTCAAAAACAAGCCCATCATTAGAGCTGCTGAGCCAACACAATGAAATGTAAATACAGTTATATCCAGTAATGTGACACGACTAGAGGCCTGCCCTGACTTTCTGCCATGAAATCTGGCCTCAGTCCTCTCAGATTTATGCTTCTAGGGGCTTTCCTTTTTTGTTTTGTTAGGTCTCTTGTTCCCATTTGTCAGACAGTTAGGCTGGTGTCTGTGTGTTTATAGATTTCAGGGGTGTGGATAAAACACCAAATGGGGACTCTGAGACCCAAAGGCAGAAGGACACATTTTTTTTTTTTCACAGAAATATGCCAAATGCTACTTTTATAGATGGCTGAAACTTGAGACAGGAGGAATCTCTCTTTTTAGGCAGGCTTGCCTAATATTCTGGCATCCTACAGTTTTGTATACTTTTTAAGAAAAAGGAAGAAGAAAATGGGAGGGCCGAAGGGTTTGTCTTTCAATATCTCAGTTGGAGAAATGAGGAAATGCGGTGTCTTACTCATAGGCAGAGTCCTTTCTGGCAAATCATCTTAGATGTTTGTGGGGGTTTATAAGAAGCCCTGGTGGTACACCAGTTAAGCACTCTCTGTGCTAACCAAAGGGTTGGCAGTTTGAATCCACCTAGCAGCTCTGTAGGAGAAAGACCTGGAGATCTGCTTTCGTAAAGATTACAAGGAAGAAAACCCTATGGGGGCAGCTCTACTCTGTCACATGGGGCCACTGTGAGTCAGAATCGACTCAACGGCACCCAACAACAACAACATAAAACCTCTCTGCCTGCTTCATCTCTTCCAATCTTACTGTTCCCTCCCTCCCCCCATCAAATCAGATAATGTCTTTGGTAGTAGGAGTTATTGGCCTCAATTCTTCAGCCTTTTCTTTATGCACACTTTACCATATGACTTTGCAGCTCCTCCCACCAAAGGCAGGATCGACTTGCCCATCTCTCAACTTCCACTTGTGACTTGCTTTGGCTGGTGGAATGTGGTGGCACCCACCATGTGCCAGTTCTGCAGTTAGTCTTTAAGAGGTGTTGCTTCTCCAGTCTCTGTGAGAAGAGCTTCTTCCAAGTAGCTTGTGCCCCTCAGCCTGAGGCTCAGAATGAATATGTAAGAAACCTGCAGCAGGAGCCAAGTGTAGCCAGGTCTATAGCTTACGGCAGAACCATCTAGTTGAGCCCAGCTCAAAAAGACAGTTGTCTTGGAGTCAGACATGACTCATGGTGACCACATTTCAGAGTACAACTGCACTGCATAGGGTTTTCAAGAGCGGTGGTCTTTTGGAAGTAGATTGCCAGGCCTTTCTTCTGAGGTACCTCTGGATGGGTTTGAACTGCCAACCTTTTGGTTAGTAGCTGAGCACTTAACTGTTTGTGCCACCCAGGGGCTCTGAGCCCAGCCTAGGTGAGTCAACACCCAGTTGACTTTTGGACCTGTAGCAAGAATAAATTATTATTATTATAATCCACTGAATTTTAGAGTGGCTCGTTACATAGTAATAGCTGAGACGATGTCCTTAATGCTGCTCTCTCCTCAACTAAAATATCATTCTGCTCTATTGACTAGAAGAAGAAAATAATGTTGGAGTAGTATGAGTTTGGAAAGCTTCATTAATGAACGCTTATATGGGGCAAACACTTTAGCTAGCATATATTGTTTAATTGAACAAAAACAATAATACAGTTTAAAAGGAGCTCCTATATGTTTAGGGACAAGTGGGTTATTTTTTTAGCCCCTTCAAAATGCTACAGAAACTGATTCTATATGTCAGTTTCAGTGACAACTTGTTGCTAGAGACTGAGGCCAGCTTTGCTTTCTGACCAATAATGACTCTGAAAAAGGGGCCATATCGTCCCACCTCTAGGTCCACAGTACCGAGCTTGTACGTAAGACAGTCCAGCCCAGGGGTACAACCCATGGCTTCGGAATCCAACAATCTTTGAACTGAATCAAGATTCTGCCACTTACTAGCTGTGTAACTTTGACAAAGCCATTCAACCTCTCTGAATCCCAATTTCCACATATGTTGAGGTTGGTGGGAGAGAATTAGTGGAAATAATGTAAACGAAGTATTCAGCATATAGTAAGTTTTTTATAAATGGCAGCTGTTACATTTATGAAATATATTAGTGAATGCTGTTTTCTGTCAGCCTGAGGGAACTGGTTTCCTTTAAAGGTACCCATCTCCTCCTTCCTGCCAAATATGGCATCTTTCCTGGGCATTTCGCAGGGCCTGTCTGTTTGCATCTGATTTGCATGTCAGCGCTGTGTCTGCTTGCTCTAGTCCCTACTCCGGAAACTCCTGCCTTGGTGCGTGTCAAGCAGTAGACTTGTCTGTCCTGGTCAGATGATGCTCTACATGCCTAATAATGTAATAGTTGTACTAGTGGTAAGGAGCCCTGGTGGTGCAAGGGTTAAGTGCTCAGCTGCTAACTGAAATGTTGGTGGTTTGAACCTACCTAGCGGCTCACGGGGAGAAGGACCTGGTGATCTGGTCCTGTAAAGATTTAAAAAAAAAAAAAAATTTTTTTTTTTTTTTTTTTTTTAAATTACAGCCTAGAAAATCCTTTGGAGCAGTTCAACTCTGTCACATAGGGGTGCTCTGAGTCGAGAGAAAGAAAGAAAATAAGTTGTTTTGTTTTTTTGGGGGGTAGGAATAAATTCTTTATAGTATAAGCAATTCCACCCAATGCATATTTTATTAAGTCACTGACTGGCATAAGGAAAGTAGCTGATTATATGCTATTTATTAATATTAATATAATAGGGTATTTTTAAGGAGCCCTGGTGGTACAATGGTTAAGAGCTTGGCTGCTAACCAAAAGGTCAGCATTCTGAACCTACCAGCTGCTCTGCCAGGAGAAAAGACCTGGGTGATCTGCTTCGGTAAAGATTTACAACCTAGGAAACCCTACGGGGCAGTTCGACCCTGTCCTATTGGGTTGCTATGAGTTGAATCTACTTGACGGCATACAACAACAACTGAGTGTTTCTGAAATACCTCTCAGTTTATCTTCCCTCAGTGATAAACCAGCTTCTCTTCTTATACTCACTCCACCATTTTGGCTTCAGAGCAGACCCCAGTGCAGATGACATCTTCAAAAGGAGGAAGAAATGATTTGGGCAATCTCTGGCACACAGGAAAGGTTGGGAAAGCCCACTGCTTCTGTCCACAAGGAAGTATGAGAAGGAGAAGGGGATGTAGGCAGGGCAAGGTGGTGGGGTACCCGTGTCTTTAACTCCCACTTTCCTCAATCTCAGGTTGGAATCCCAGGCTGGTGGGAGAGGGTGGCAGTGCTATGTGATGGAAACATCTAGATAGGTTTAAGGAAAATTGAGAATCTTGAATCCAGTGGCTTGCTTTCCTCTGCATGGCCTAGGGGGTGCTGTGAGCTTCTAGAACAAATTTTATCAGCCTCAGCATTATTGATATTTTGGGCCAGCTAATTCTTTGTTGTTGGGGGCTGTCCTGTGCATAGTAGGATGTTTAGCAGCATCTCTGACTTCTGGTGACTAGATGCCAGTTGTATTTTCCACACTGAGCCAATAAAAAATGTCTCCAGACATTTCTAAAATGCCCGGCGGTGAGGGGGGGGGGGAATTGCCCCGTCCCATAGGAACCATTGTCCTGGGAGATGCCCAGTATTCAGCTGAGTGGCGGAGTGAGTAATAGGGTGACTCTGGTGGAGGGATATGTATAGATAAGTGTGAGGAAGAGCTCCCAGCTCTTTAGGGCCTGCACATGGTATGATGGTTAAGGCTGTGTGTCAGTTTGGCTGGGCCATGATTCTCAGTGTTTTTATGTGATCACCCCCACGATGGGATCTGCTGTGAGTGGCCAGTCAGTTGAAAGGGAGTTTCCTTGGGTAGGTGGTCTGCATTCAAATATAAGCTGATGTTCTGGCTTTTGCCTGCTCTGGCTCCTGCAGCTGGCTCCTGTTCGTCTGACCTCTGGTTCTTAGGACTTGAGCTAGCTGCTTACCTGCTGATCTTGGGATTCATTGATCTTCACCACCTGTTGACAAGAGTTCTTCTCTTTGACCTGCTGATCTTGGGTTCGCCAGACCCTGCGACTGCGTGAACTGGGAGAAGCCTCTATCTTGATCCATGGACTTGGGACATTCCAGCCTCTACAACTGCATGAGCCATTTCCATGATATAAATCTCTCTCTATATATATTTATATGCTTTCCTATATCCCCAATTCATTTATTTATTACTTTTGCAGTATTTGTAGACAAACGGCACCATTCTGTTCTTCTCTGTAGCAATGCTTAAAGAGAAAATCTCTAGCATCTAATCCCTGTTGAGCACTGATTTCTTCTCTTTCCAGAGCTCGGATACTCTCAAGGCATTTGTGGCACTAGATTATTCCTGGTAAAGAATTTGCGGCAACCGGAGCAACAAAGGACTGTTTGTGTGCCTGCTGTAAGGATGGCATCTGTGCCACACTGGATCCCACAAGCAAAGAACTGAACAATGAGCTTATCTCCTGGCCCCATGAAGTAGCCAAAGTAATAGTGCTTTGTAGATTGAGTTACTGGATACTTCTTAGAGCCTCCCAGTGCCACTCTTTTCTGAAACAGCCAAGGACTCAGCATTTTCAAAGATAAAAAGTCAATTACATTAAAATGAGTCCTTTTTACAGCTATTAGTTTCCATTTAAAACCAGCTTTTGGTCTGTCTCCAGTGTCTTCATGACCTTGGCCTTCCTCAGCAATCAACCTCTTGTCTGGTTATGAGAGCAGAGGCCATCGGGCAATCATTGGATATCCAAAATTTTAGTTGTTTTAACGTGGCTGTTTAGTCAGCAAAACCCCAAAAACATTTATTTTAAAGAGAAAGTTCTGTACATGCTACAATGTGGATGAACCTTGCAAACATTACGCTGAGTGAAGTACGTCAGACACAAAAGCACAAACATTGTGTGGTCCCGCTTACACCAATTATCCGGAACAGGCAAATGCACAGAGACAGGAGTATATTAGTGCTCACCGGGGTGTGTGGGAGGAAGTGATGGGGAAGTGCGGTGGTTAGGACTGCGTGTCAGCTTGGCTGGGCCGTGGCCCTCAGTGTTTCAGCAGCCGTGTGATGTCACACTTCCCTGTTGCGATTGGACCTGTGATTACCCCCGTGATGGGACCTGCTGTGACTAGCCAATCAGCCGAAAGGGAGTTTCCTCAGGTGTGTGGCCTACATCAAATGTAAGCGGACTTTCTGGCAAGGCTCGGGGGCTTTTCGCTCCTACTGAATGCTGCAGCTGGCTCCTGTTTGTCTGACCTCTGGTTCCTGAGACTTGAGCCAGCAGCTTACCTGCTGTCATGCCTCCCGATCTTGGTATTCATCGATCTTCACAGCCTGTGAGCAAGAGCCCTGCCCTCTGCCCTGATGATCTTGGGTCCATGAGCCTGAGGTTACGTGAATCAGGAGAAACCTTTATCCTGACCCAAGGACTTGGAAGACAACTGTGTGAGCCATTTCCTTGATATAAATCTCTCTCTCTATATATTTATATACTTTACTGGTTTTGCTTCTCTAGGGAACCTGGGCTAAGACATTTGGTACCAGGAGAGTGAGGTGCTGCTCTAATAGATACCTAAAATGTGGAAGCATTTGCCTTGAAGATACTGTTGGTGGAATTACAGATGCCAGCAATTCTGGTGAGGACTCAGAAGGAAGTGATAGAAACAACAGCAGCAGCGAAATGGCAGCAGCAGAACCAGAAGACCAGCGTGAGACAGTACTGAACCCAACCCACAGAGTGAGATAGCTCAGTGCCTTTGTTCAGGAGGCTTTCTGGTGGAGTAGTGTACCTCCAGGCACTTACTGGTAGAGCTACAGAGCTTTGGAACACTTGCCCAGCAGGGCAGAAGTGGGCAGTGAGGCTGAGGAGCAGAGTGCCCAAGGAACCAGGAAACCTGAAGAGACAAGGACCACAGGAAGCAGAGCTGCCTCAGCCTCAAAGGGTAGAGTGAGTTGCCAGTCAGATGAACTAGGAGATTGGGGCTACCCAAAGCTGTGGGAATAGATATGCTGTTCCAGTGGGCCTGGAAGACAGAGCCCAGGGCCGAGGGGCCTCCACTCAGGATCCAGAGAATATGGCCAATACCTAGAATCTGGAAGGCAGGGCTATTGTGTAAATTGGTCTCAGAGAACAGAGGATTATTTTCAAGCCTTGAGGACTAAAGTAGTATGTTTTGCTGACTTGCTTGGTGCCTGTTATGCCTTCTTTCCCTCCAATTTCTCCCATTTGTAATGGAAATGTCTACTTTGTGTCAGTTCCACCATTGTACTGGAAGAAGATAACTTGTATTCTAGATTTCACACATGAAGAGAAATGTTTCAGATTTTGGACTTAGAGTTGAATTAAGACTTTTGCTATGATATGATAGGGTCAATGTGTTTTACATGTGGCAAGGACACAAACTTTTGGAGGCCAAAGGGTGGAATGTCATGGCTTGAATTGCATCTCCCAAAAATATGTGTATCAACTTGGCTAGGCTGTGATTCCCAGTATTGTGAAATTGCCCACCATTTTGTCATCTGACGTGATTTTCCTGTGCATTGTAAATCTGATCTCTATCATGTTGATGAGATGAGATTAGTGGCAGTTATAGTAATGAGGTAGGGCTCAATCAACAAGATTGGATTGTGTCTTGAGCCAATCTTTTTTTGAGATATAAAAGAGAGAAATGAGCAGAAAGACAGGGGGACCTCATACCATCAAGAAAGCAGCACCAGGAGCCGAGCACGTCCTTTGGACCCACGTTCCCTGTGCAGAGAAGCTCCTAGTCCAGGGGAAGATTGATGATGAGGACCTTCTTCCAGAGCTGACAGAGACAGAAAGCCTTCCCCTACAGCTGACACCCTGAATTTGGGCTTACAGCCTACTGAACTGTGAGAAAATAAACTTTTAACTGAAGCCATTCGCTTGTGGTATTTCTGTTATAGCAGCACTAGATAACTAAGACAGGAGGTATTACTTAGGGGGTACTGAGTTTTGGTTAAGGGTGATTAAAAAAATGGAAATAGATACTGGTGATGGTTGCATAACACAGGGAATATAATTGATATCACTGAATTGTACACATACAAATGGTTGAAATGGCTAATGTTTTGTTATATGTATTTCACTATAATAAAATGCTTTTTAAAAAAAACAAACCACTGGTGTTGGGTAGATTTAATCATATTGGAAATTAATTCCTAGTTTCTCTTAAAATGCTGACTGTAGTGGATTAATACCTGGGTGGTGTAAACAGTAAACTGCTCAGCTGTTAAATGAAAGATTGGCAGGTCCGAGTCCACCCAGTGGGACATCAGAAGAAAGTCCTAGTGATCCATTTCCAAAAGGTCAAAGCCACTGAATACTCTATGGAGCACAGTTCTACTCTTACACACGTAGGGCCATCATGAGTTGGAATCGACTTGATGGCAACTGGTTTGGTTTCTTTGGTTTGGTGGCAGATGAAAGATAGTTGGGAATTTTATGACACTCCTCCCATTGAGCAGTGGGTTCTAGTTTCTCTACACTTGAATCTAGGTTAGCTTGGGAATGTTTTGAGCAATAGACCACAATGAAAAGTGACGCAATGCCAGTTCTGGTCCTAGCCCTGAAGAGGACTGGTAGCTTCTACCTGGGTCTCTTGGAACACTGAGCCTCCGTGTAAGAAGTCTGACTACCCTGGGGTTGCTGTGCTGTGATAAGCTCAAGCCCTGTGGAGGGGACCTGGAGGATTGTTGCCAGGTAGAAAGAGAGAAAGACACTGAGGCATTAGACCTGTGAGTAAAGAAGCCACCTCAGAAATGAATCCTCCAGCCCCAGCCTCTAGAGCTGACACCAAAAAAATCAGAGATGAATCACTCAGCTGAGCCCTTCCTAAGCTCCTGACCCACAAGATAGTGAGCAAAATAAAATGTTTGCTTTAAACCACAAAGTTTTGGGGTAGTTTGTTACACAGTAACAGATAATCAACCTTTTAATTTCCAAAGACCATTAGTAGCTGATGCTAAAAACTTCTCAGGTATAGAGGGGATAAAACACTGTTTCTTAGAATGTTAGATTAGGAGGGGCCACAGAAGTCATCAACTCCAATACCTTTATTTCACAGATGAAGAAACTGAAATCCAGAGGTGTTAAAACATGAGGAATGACAGCCATTTAGCCATAGAGTTGGGGGGTTAGCGGTTGTTTTAACAATTTTGTGACAGCCTCAGCAGATAAGAATGCGTCTTAGTCTACAAATTTCTTATGAAGATATTTATTGCTGCCACTCAGTTCAGAATCTGTGTTTGTATTCCCCTTCTCATCACCTCCTTTCTCTTACTCTGTACCTGTGCGTCATTGCCAGGCTTCTTCCCAGTGGACACAGTCTGGTCCTGGTACCTAGAACCCTTCCATTGTCTTCCTGTCACCTTATCCATAAGCTAAGTTCACTCAACTTCAAATGTAGAGAGGGCACAAAGTACACTGTGATTCATGTTATCAAGTTTCCTTCCTTCAGAAGAGGCGCCTGGTCGGTCCCCTGGAAGCCAAGAAAGAGCAAGCCCCATGATGGGGGGATTAGAGCAGGCACCTGTGTTATCTGCCTCTTGACTGGGTGCCTGGGTTCCTCTGCTTCACTTCACCCTTTCACACAGCTGCTTACGCACAGCAAACCAAAGCCCTGGATTCCCCTCTACATACACTGCTGTGTATTTGTGGCCATGTGTTCTGTGTGCAGACTGACCACATAGCCTTCAAACTAATAGGGTAGGGGCAACTCCCAGTAGGTCAAGTTCCGTTGACTTCCTTGAGTTTAAATTACTCTTGGTGGGGAAACCCCTCAAGACGAAACATTTCTGGTTTTCTCTGTTATTTTCTAGCTGAGGTCCAGAATAAAGGGGTCTTCACTAGATTTGCCCTGCCCCTACTTATTGAAAAGACACATTAGCTTTTAATGACTAAATAGTTCTCAAAAAATGAAAAAAAACCCACTTTGTGCAAATGATGAAAATCTTAGGCTTAATGAGAAAATAGGGGAGAATAGTGAAAAGTTACCCCCAAATGAAAAGGACAGAAAAATTATGCATTAAAAAAAGGAACACATAAACTGTAGACCAGCATTTTTCAGAGTGATTCAAAGATTTGCATGGGAATTACATGGGATGCTTGTTAAAAATAAAGATTCTGGGGCCCCATCCTGGGCCTACAGAATCAAGCTCTCTGGAGGAGGAAATATGAATTTTTAGTATGCTCTCCAGGTGGTTCTTGTGCTCACTGAAGTTTGAGAATAGCTGCCTTATATTTATTTTGCAAACAAATTTCATGAAACATTTTCTGAGAAGCCAGTTTAAACTCAGCTATGATTTATTGCATGCTTCCTAATGCCTGTGCGTGCGCGTGCGCGTGCACACACACACACACTTTCTGTGTGTATGTGTGTTTTATAAGCTTCTAATGAGGCTGGAGGGAGGTAGCAGGGAGCCTAATTTAAGTCTTCATGTGTGGCACCTAGACATCAAGATCTCCCCTCCCCTTTGCTTTAGCTTCCCCCTTTAAGATTTCTTTTATGCATGAAATGTTCCCCCCTTCGGGTTTCTGGCCACAAGGGAAATTCCCAGGTGCAAGTACATTCAGTCCTCAGCCTCAGGAAAGACTCTGATGTGGATCTTTGAAGATGGAGAAACTTAAATACTAAAGGATCCACCAGGTGCCAATAGAGTTGAGAGGAAGTCCCAAAGGGGAATTTGTTTTCAGCATAAATACTAATAATATAATAATTGTGAACTGAATATTTATGGTGTGTTGAGTGTTCTGATCAGCACTGCCCTCGCTGTCTTGGAGGATCTCAGTTTAGGAAAGTCAGGAAAAATATGAGAAAGCAATGGCCTGGGTGATTCATGCTGAGCATGCATTCCTTTGTCTCTTTCATCCTTGACAATTTTTGGTTTCAGGCCTCATCCTCATTAACCCTTTAGTATCTGAGTCTTCTGCAAGTGGTCCTGGACATTGGAGAATAAGAAACTTAGAACTGACTGGAAACTTGGAAAGTCCTCGGATAAAAACACCTGTTTTCATTCCTTAGATGCTGCATAGTTTAGCATTGCCTAAATGCTACTCATTCTTCAAGAGTTGGCTCCAGTGTCAAATTTCCCATGAAGCCCTTACCGTGTCATGAATAGTATTATTATACTCTTAGTTTTATACTAATTAATATTATAATTATATTAACTCTAGTGTTATATAGATATATAATAATATGTTAAGTATAATTAGATACTAATACTATGATTATACCATATATTAATGCCTACAATAATATTACCATTATCTAGTTAAAATAATAATAATACTTGGTGGGTGATAATAACAGCTACAATAAAGGTTAACATTCATTGAGCACTTATTAGGCACTATGGGTGGCATAGACAGTTTGCACTTGGCTGGTAACAGAAAGGTTGGCGGTTCAAACCCACCCAGTGGCACTGTAGAAGAAAAGACCTGGTGATCTGCTTCTATAAAAGATTACAGCCAAGAAAACCCTATAGAGCAGCTCTACCCTATAACATAAGAGGCTGCCATGAGTCAGAATCAACTGGATGACATAAGACAACAACATGCTAAGCCTTCCACAAGTATTATCTCATTTAGGGCTCACAACATTTCCATAAGGCAGTTACTCTAGGTACTCTCGCTTTGTATATTAGGAAATTAAGCTTCATCTAGCTAGCAAATAGTGAGACAGTGATTTGAACTCAGAACCCATTCTCCTAATTACCAGGCCAACTTTCTTGAGTCCAGAGCACGGTCTGTGCTTTCGTTGGAGCACCTACTGCATTCTGCCTTTTCTTAGAGCAATTTATGAGTTGCCAGTTCCTGGAGGGTAGGAGCCAGTTTATCTTTGAAGAGTCTCAGAACCCTAAGCCTAATGCCCTAAATATATGGATAAGTGATGTTCAAATGGCTGTCTGAATCAGTTAAAATTCCACACTCCCAATAGGGTCAGAGTTGCTGATGGCAGTGGCAGCCCGTTCTCCCTTGTATGAGGTTCCAGGATAGCACGGATTACAGACAACTTATTTCTAAAGATAAAAAAATAAGCTGCTGTCGAGTTGACTCTGACTCATCATGACCCATGTGTGTCAGAGTAGAACTGTGTCCCATAGGGTTTTCAGTGGCTGCCATTTCAGAAGTAGATTACCAGGTCTTTCTTCTAAGGTACCTCTCGGTAGACTCAAACCTCTGAACTTTTGGTTAGCAGTTGAGAGCATGAACTGTACCCCCCAGGGACTCTATTTCCAGTAATAGCAGAAGGTAATTCTTGGATGGTTACCATGCTCATTTCATCCAGCAAGGACCAAGGCAGTTATTGCCCAAACATTTGCAAAGTGTCCATCAGATTGCAGATGCATTCCAATCTGACCATTGAGCAACCATTGAACACTTAACATGTGTCAAGTACTAGGCTAAACCCTTTGCAAAAATAACCTCATAATCCCCACCACAGCCTTTGGTGGAGGTATTATTATCTTCTTTCTGTAGATGAAAGTTGAATAACTTGTCCAAAGTCACCCAGCTAACAGGGTTTGGATTTGAAATCCAGTTTGACTCCAAAGCCTGTGCCTTTAATCGTTTTACTATTCTTTGATATTCTAATAAAACTACTACTTCCTTCTCTCTCCTCCTTCCTTCTTTCTTTCCTTTCAGAAAATATTTATTGAATGCTTCCTCCGAACCAACCTTGAGTTAGGCAAATGATACAAAGATGAGCAAGCAAGTCATGGTCTTCAGCCTAACAGGACATGGACAGAAGTTAGGTGATTAAATACCAAAACAAACAAACAAACCAGATGCTGTCAAGTTGATTCCGACTCACGGCCACCCCTTATGCTGCAGAGTAGAATTATACTCCATATGATTTTCAAGACTGTGACCTTTTGGAAGTAGATCACCAGGCCTGTCTTCCAAGGCACTTCTGGGGGGGCTTGAACCTCCAACTTTTCAGCTAGTAGTCAAGTGCTTAACGTTTGTGCCACCGAAGACTCCTAGATGATTAAATAAGCAGTTATAAAAGATGCTGGTGAATGCTATGATAGGATGTACAGGGCTGTAAAACATGCCAGTAGCCATGACTGCTGGGTACCTTGCTCCGTCTTGAAGTGTAGCAACTCCCCGAGCTGCGTGTCATACCCTTTTATAGATGAGGACACTGAGTTTCAGCAAGGTCAGAACTCTTGCTCAAGGCCACCCAGATGGCAAGTGGCAGGGCTGCTATTGAAATCCAGGTCTGTAAAACCCAAAGGCTTGTACTTTCCTTACCAGACCAAGCCAGCTGGGACCAATATAAAGCAAACTCTAACGAAATGGCTGCCTTACTCTATGGTGAGCAATGTGTTTCTACTAAATAAAATGGAATTAAATTTTTTCCCAGCAAAACCATTATCCCTCCACACATTCAGGAAAAAGAAAATTCCAAATTTCCTGGGTTTCAGTGAGCCTCCTTGTGAGGGACAGAGGAAACCCTTGAGATAATAAACAGGCTCCAGATAGTTATTTCAAGCTCTGCTGTAATGGAGTTTGCTAGGAAAATTATTCCTCAGTGTGTATTTATTTGGATTTTATACCTGCTTTCGTAGTTGTTAGGTGCTGTTGAGTCAGCTTCGACTCATGCCATCTTCATGGTCATTGGTATGTCTAAGTCCATTGTTGTGGCTGTTGTGTCAATCCATCTCACTGAGGGTTTCCCTTGTTTTCGCTGACCCTCTAATTGTAAGAATCAATAGCTCCATTTTCAGCGCTGATGAAATGATCAAGAACTAGTACTAAATGCTGAAAGAAAAAGGCCAGAGTTTTTGCTTGCTGATGCAAACTCAAGAAAGTGGAGTTCCAAGTGCTACCTAGGCCTTAACTATTGACTCACCAGGACTTGGGTGCATTTAACTTCTTGCTGGTGTTCTGGATTTCCTTCATTTTTGTATAAAAGAAATAAAATAGTATGGAATGACTTCAGAAGATGGATAAGTCATCCCACTGCTTTGGAAATATTGCCTATGTCCTGGAAGAGGAGATGAAGGGGGTTCAGAATTAATCTCTTTTAGGACGAATAGAAAACTTTCACTTCTCTGAAAATGCTACTTACTGGGGTTCCATACTCCTTTTGAACTGTTCTTGAAATAGTCAACAGAATAATGGGGTCTCTAAGATAAGTTTATGCTTGTTGATCTAAATCAGCATCTCAGCTGTTAATATATGAGAAGTTTTGTGCATTTTCAGTGTACTGGGCCTCAATAGTTGTCTTTGCTCCTTTGAGTTCCTGAAGTTTAATGCTGCAGTGGTTTCACAGGGTCCAGCAAAGCGTTCTCCCAATAAAAGTCTCTGCTGAAGTCCTGTTCCCTCGCTTGTGGACTGCTGGTCCACACAGTGCCATGCTTAAGCCTCAGTGCTCTCATCACGCATTCTGAACTGTTCACTGCCTTTTAGTGAGATCTGACTGCATTTTTAAAAACTCTCCTTAGTGAACTGTGTTTGGACATGAGACAACTAATTTCCTGCATCATGTGTGGATTTCCAGAACAATGCCAGAGGGGCTAAGAATACTCTTTCTCTGTTGTCTACACAAAAATGTTTTTTAACATCTGCCCAGGGCCAGAACTTTATCTCTTCCAGCATATTAAAAACATTTTCAGGGAAAGCCTGTGTTAAAGGAAGGGCATTTAATTAGTGAAGTGCTTTTGAAATCATCTTTTTGAGTTTTGAGATAGCACGGAAGAATAAAGGGTCCCAGCTGGCGCTGACCCTGATCACCTGAAGAAGTTCAACAGAAAAGTCCGGATTCTCTCTGCCCTGCCCCTGCACTCTGCCCCATACACTGCTGGTGGGAATGCCAAGTGGTAAAGCCACTTTGGAAAACAGATCGGCAGTTTCTTGAGAAGTGAAATATTTCTCTATCATATGACTTACACATTCTGCTCCTCGGTATTCACCCCCTAAAAATGAAAGCCTATATCCACACAAAGAGTTATATACAAATGTTCATAGCAATTTTATTTCTAGTGGCTCCAAACCAGAAGCAATGTAAATGTCTATCAACAGGTGAATGGATGTACAAAGTATAGTGTACTCATACACTAGAATACTACTCAACAAATAAAAAGGGATGACCTATTGCTACACACAACATGGATGAATCTCATAATAACAATGCTGAGTGTAAAAAGTCAGATCCTCCCCAAAAGTGCATACTTTATGATTCCATTTATATATATAGTTCTAGAAAATGCAAACAAAGCTATAGGGACAGAAAGCAGATCTCTGGTTGCCTGGAAATGGTGAGGAAGGTGGGAGAAAGGGACCATAAAGAAGCAGGAAGGAACTTTTGGGAGTGATGAATATGTCTTTAGGTTGATTATGGTGATAGTTTTCATGGGTAAATATCTGTGTGAAAACTTACCAAATTGTACATTTTCAATGCGCCTAGTACTCATGTATCTACTGTCCCATTACCTGACATTTCACATTTACAATAGTAAAAAATCTACTCCCCGTCTATTTTGCACATTAACGTTGTACATCTGACAGTAATGGACTCCAAGGTGTGAGGTAAGAGTAACACTGGCTGTGATGGTTAAAGTTACGTGTCAGCTTGGCTGGGCCATGATTCTCAGTGGTTTGGCAGTTAATGCAATGAGGTAATTTGACAGCTATGTAATGATGTAGTCATCCTGCATTTTGTGATCTGCTGTGGTCATCCTCCATTTTCACGTGCTGATTTTTGCATAACAACCTGGTCATTGGAACCTGTGTCGACATATTGTATGTCAATAAATTGCACATTACAGCTGTTAAAAAAAGGGAGATTACATGTAAAAACTGCGAATGTTGGGTTTTTCTTAAAAATATGTCAACTCTGGGCCTGCATCCCTACATGACAATAGGTTGGAACTAAGGAGTCACCATCTTCATAGCCAGTTGTCATTCAGTAGACTTTGACTCATGGTGGCCCATGTGTATGAGAGTAGAACTGTGCTCCATAGGGTTTTCGATGGCTGATTTTTCAGAAATAAATCACCAGGCCTTTCTTCTGAGGTGCCTCTGGGTAGATTTGAACCTCCAACCTTCTGGTTAGCAGCCAACCATATTAACTGTTTGAACTACCCAAGGACTGCCTTCATAGACAGGATGTTTCTCTTCTGTTTACTCCTGTCTTAGCTAGCTCCGTATTATTCATTTAGTTTACCTGCCTGGCCCTTGTAGACATTTGAATTTGTAAGCTCTAACCTTGCCATGTTGCTTATTGGCATTTCATTTTTCAAGTGTTCTCTTTGTTCCCCAGATTGAGCTCCCTTTAGATAAGTTTTTCAAGTTAAGATCACTAGAACAGAGGGAATTAGGGAACTTTATGAGGGTGAAGTATTTCTTTTGGCTGAAACTTCTACTCAGCAGCCTGAAACATTTGTTCCCTGGCCTATTCAGGAGGCTGATTTCAACCCTCCAACTCATAAAACGCACTAGTCAGCATGAATCAAAGGAATACTTCCTTAAAAGACAAAAAAAAAAGTCCATAAAGCTTATGTAATCCGCCATAGCTAAATCAGAGGGCTCAAAAGTTGAGTGGAACGTTCCCCAACTCGACATGCGGTGTTTGCTTGAAGATTTTCTCCACACTGGGACTTTCTCTTGGCTTGATTCTGTTCCACAACCCCCTCTTGCTGCTTCTGGAATACCCATTTGTTTCACCAGGGCCTCCAACGAGTCTCCTTAGGCTCTCTAGATTTTGGCTGGAGCGTCCAGGAATCCCCACACTGACCTGGGCAGAAGTTGCAACCCTTTCAGCCACCTCCCTCCTTTTGAGATTTATGTCTTCTGTTTATGGATTAGCTGCTTCAGCAGACCTACAGGTTCACCAGAGAATGGGGACATAGTGTCAGTTCATGATGACACA
Organism: Elephas maximus indicus; assembly: GCF_024166365.1. Classification (NCBI taxonomy): domain Eukaryota; kingdom Metazoa; phylum Chordata; class Mammalia; order Proboscidea; family Elephantidae; genus Elephas; species Elephas maximus. Next base: position 38,871,928 of record NC_064834.1, read on the forward strand.
GCCCAGTCCTTTGAAGCTCAGAGCCGGTCTGGACCACAGGACGGTAGCACACCAGGTGACCGAAAACTCCCTCCAACTCTGGTGTCCTTCCCATCTCTCTTCAGTGAAATTCTACAACTTTTCCTCAAGGAACAACTCCCTACTTACACATAATTTAAACCTGGCCTCCACTGTCTTCAGATACTCATACCATATGGAGTTGGCCTTCAAGTTCCTAAATCTTTGTTTTTCTTTTGTTGTGCTTTAGGTGAAAATTGATAGTGTAAATTAGTTTCTCATTCAAAAATTTATACATAAATTGTTTTGTGGCATTGTTTGCAATCCCCACAATATGTAAGCACTCTCCTTCTTTCCCTTTACACCCTGGGTTCTCTGTGTCCATTTGTCCAGTTTTCCTGTGCCTTCCTGCCTTCTCATCTTTGCTTTTGGGCAGTTGTTGCCCATTTGGTCTTGTATACTTGATTGAACTAAGAAGCATATTCCTCACTTGTGTTATTGTTTATCTTATAGGCCTGTCTACTCCTTGGCTGAAAGAGGGTCTTTGAGAATGGCCTCAGTTCTGAGTCAGCAGGGGGTTCCGAGGCTATAGTCTTGGGGATTTCTCCACTTTCTTTCAGACCAGTGGGTCTGGTCTTTTTTTGTTCATTTGAATTTTGTTCTACATTGTGATCCCTGTTAGAGGCATTGGTGGTGGTAGATGGATGCCATCTAGTTCTTCTGAGTTTAGGCTTATCTTTCTTTTTTAAGAGTTGATTTCACAATGTTGTCTACAGGACATTCTTCCCCCGGCCCCCCCCCCCCCATTTTGAAAATCAAAACTCTGTGCTAACACCATTCTTCTTTAAGCACCTGTCTCCATCTAAAATCTGCCTTCTTTTTCAATGGCAGGATTTCATCTGAGATGGAGTACATCCTTGAATTTCTGTTTGCATGAAATGACACATTAATGCTGCCTATCTATAGGAATTTGTGATATTTCTGTAAATGCCAACACTATAACTACACAAGGCTTGGAGACTAGAAGTGAAAAAGAGGTAACTCAGCTTGAATAATATATCCTGGCCAGATCAAATTTAGAGGAAGTCTCCACCTCCATTATTATTTTTCATGAGAGATAGCTCGTCTAGGCTCTTTGAGATGAGAGTCAGTTGGTAAACATAGGTATTTATGAGTAGTCATGTATGTGGTTGGACAATAGGGTGAAGTAACCAAAGGTTTAAAAATCATCAGAACACATACGTGGAAATAGACATGATGGTTTTAAGTGAATCACAATGGTGGCCAAGCCATATTTTCCAATAAGGCTGCCAACAGCTACTGTCTGAAACATATCTGGCACTCCTTTCTTTTGATAGCTTTTAAAAATTTGCATTGGGTTCTTTTTTGAATGTCTGCAAGAATGTAAAAATCTTTATTCTTTTAGAGTTAGATTTTGGGGACTAAACTGGATGACTAACGGGGTGATCAAGCTGGGTAATTCTGCTGGTGGTCAAAAAAATGTATAATTAACAAGACTGATTTTATCCTATAGATTTAAAACTAAATTTAAATGACACTGCTAACCATGACTACCTTCGGTGGCAAGCCCACTCTAAGAGTAGTGCTTTTTATGCATTATCTCATTGATCCCCAAAAAACTGTAGAGTGGCATCTTGTCTCTATTTTACAATAGAAAGAATCTGAGGAGTTATAGGTTAGGGAACTTGCCTATGGTCATGCAGCTGGTAATTGGTACCGTCAGAATTCAAAATTTATGCTTGTTTCACTACACTGCACTGCGTCTCAGTGCCTGAAGACACCTTCCAAAAATGTTTGAGCAATATCACATCTCTGAACTAATTGTACCATGCCCCAAGGTGACAGATTTGCAGAACAGCTCTCTTGCATAGTAAGTTCTGGTATTTTTTGTTTAAAAAAATTCCCTGTCATTACTTTACAGCCACACCTTGTCTATATTATGTTGGATTCTTTGCCTGCCTAACTTATATTATCACTCCGCTGGGAGGGACTGGGACTTCTTTTCCATCTTGTACAGAGATGAAGAAGCTGTCAACGCTTAGTAAATAATCAGTATCCAAGCTAGCACAGTGATCCCTACAAAAAAAAAATCCCTCAGGCCCTGAAGACTAAGAAAAATGTTCAGTTGTGCAATTTTCCACTCTTCTAAAAATCTGAATTGCATGGATCAGATTAGTCCTAGTTTAATATTATAATCCAAACAACAATTGACTGTGAATGCAGAGTGAGGCTCAGGAATCACCACGCCACTATATTCTGAGACTCATGGTAGCTGGCCGGGCTATTGTGACCTTTCCAGTATTTGCAAACTGGCTGAGATTTTTGTCCCTCCCTCGCCTACGTGGTACTTACCAGGCACATAATAATAGGACAATTGTAACATTCTTATTTTTTTCTTCTTCTTCTTCGTTTTTGATCTTGTTAAGAAGAACCAGCTCAGCCTTGCCGGTTAGGTAGCTTGAGGAATCAGCTTGCGTGTTTGCTGGCACTCCAACTCAAGTGGAGCCAAGCTTGAGAGTGTTCATCTCATCTTTGTTGTTGTTGTTATTAGTTGCCACCAACTCAGCCCCCAACTTATGGCAACCCCAAGCACAACAGAGTGAAATGCTGCCTGGTTCTGTACCATCCCCACAATCGGTTGTGGATAAGACCGTTGTGATTCCTAGGGTTTTTGTTGGCTGATTTTCAGAAGTAGATTCCCAGACCTTTCTTTCTTCCTAGTCCATCTTAGTCTAGAAGCTCCACTGAAACCTGTTCAGCCTCACAGAAACATTCAAGACTCCACTAACAGATGGATGGTGGCTGTGCTTGGTACCTAGGCAATCCCAAGTCACGCGCAGGGAGGGTAAGAATTCTACCATTGAACCACCACTGCCTCCATTCATCTCCCCTACTGTAAATCTTCATTGTCCTCCTCCCAAATCAAAACAATGTGGCTCCCCCTTATGGAAAGTGTTATTTACAAACCGCCAATGTAACTTCATATTCCCCTTTTTCTACGTGCTCGGTGTATACCAGTGTTTATGACATGGCACTGAGGAAGGATGGCCTACGTTTGTCTCTAAGGACCAATATTGGGTTGAGTCTAACCATTTAAAAAAAAAAAAAAACATTTAAGGTCCCTAAATATTAGTAAATTTCTAAGAAACACTTCTAGACTATACACTTAATTGTATGCCTCCTTTTGATCCTCTTCTTTTTTGTGAAATAAAATCCTTGACGTGTGTTGCTTCTTCAATCTTTCCTTTCTATAAAATCAGTTACATCTATTCCTTCTTTTGAGTATCAATTTCATCATGCCTTGTTTTTCCACACTTTATATTCCAAATTGTTTAATAATTCTGAGACACTTTCAAAGTAAAATTAAGAATACTTGGCCTATTGTTCAAGGTCCACAATCTCCTCCCAAATTTTTCTTACAATATTCATTGATTCATTCATTTGTTAATCCATTCATCCATTCATTCAAACATACCTTTACTGAATATTTAGTAAGTACCAGATACCGTGCCTGGAATTTGCTGAGCATAGGGTGGAGATGCAGGCAGAAGTGGTCCCTCTCTTCATGGAGCTTACAATTTAGTGGAGAAAATGAAACATCAAACAAGCAAGGATCAGGCAGTGCAACAAGCCCCAGGAGAGGAAAGCACAGGCTGCTATGAGAGAATACAGGAGTGGCACATAACCCAGACCCTAAGGAAACTGATAAGATTTCCATTTTAGAAAGACCATTCTGGCTGCCTAAAGGAGAGTGAATCAGAAGAGGGCAAAATCAAGAGACAGGAAACCCAAGAAAGGGGCTGCAAATCAGACAAGAGATAATGGTGTAAACTAGGGGCATGGCAGAGAGGACAAGAGATGTGGACAGATTAGAGATATTGCCATGCCTGTGATAGTTAGGGTCTTCCGAAAAAATATCATATGAAGGCATCCACATCACTGTTCCCCTGCCAGGCAAGCCTTGCCCCTTCCACCCACTGATTCAAATTCTACCCACATCAATGTCATCTCTTTGTGAAGCCTTCTTTGACACTCAGCCCCCAGAACCTATACAGACAGATGCTTGCAGGATTTTTTTCTCAGTGTCCCTTCATTCACCGAGAGAGCTGATTGACACCATTTCTTTTTTTTTTTTTTCTTTTCATAGCATATTTCTCAAGTAGATGGCAAGCAGTTGAGAAGAAGCCGTGTTGATACATCTTTATACCCTTGCCTCTCAATGCTTTCCAGTTCATCTTAGGTAAGGTGGATACTCCATAAGTATTTGTCCTGTTGACCAACTGTGGTCTTGCTCCATTTCCAAAAATTCTCCAGGTGGTTTGCTTTCAGGTCTCATTTTTAAATGGCACAAGAATTAACCAAGCCAGTAATTCATTCATTTGTTTATTCATCTGCTCATTCTTTTATTCATTTACTCAATGCATATTTATTAATTGCCTGCTATGTCTTCTTTTTTTGTGTGTGTCCTAGGTGGGGCATTGGTGATTCAGTGGTAGAATTTTCATTTCCACACAGGAGACAGGTTCGATCCCTGGCCAATATACCTCACGCACAGCTACCACCCATCTGTCAGTGAAGGCTTGACTGTTGCTATGTTGCTGAATGGTTTCAGCAGAGCTTCCAGACTAAGACTAAGAAGAAAGGCCTGGTGATCTACTGCTGAAAATCAACCAATGAAAATTCTGTGGATCCCAATGTGGGATGGCACAGGACATTTCATTCCATTGTACATGGAGTCTCCATGAATCCAGGGCAACTCGATGGCAGCTAACAACAACAATGTCCTAAGCATTTTCTAGGGCATTGATTCTCTTCTTTGTATTGAATTGTCCATTCCATTTTGGATATTGTGTTTTTCATCACAGAGCCAGATCCTGTCTCCTGTTTGCCATGTAAAATAAGGATTGAACATATTGGAAACGTTTTTCTGCTATAGGCACAGCCTAGCACATGGTACCCAGATGAGGCATCTTATGGTATAAGAAGGAAATAAGGTGCGGAATGATTCCTTTGGCTTTCCAGGTGAAGCGCTGGCCTTCTGTGGTTGGCAAACATTTTGCCCAAGGGACCCAACCCTGGTATCCGAATGTGCACTGGACTGAGTTGATTCTGCCATGTTTTTAAACAGTTCCTGAAGTTTACCCAGTAGAAGCATAACTAAATAATGCCAGATACTCCAAATGCATGAATCAAAAGAATGCTAGTGGCCTAATACGGAGCTCTTAATGTAAAGAACAATTCCGGCTTTTGCTTTGTCGCCCCCCACCTCTCAGCCTGCTATCACACTATACTCCACCCCGACAGGAATGGGCGGGCACTGGATTAACTGTGGTTTGGGAAGAAAGCTTCTGAGTTCCAAGATCCTTCTAAACTGTGCTTGCTTTAAGTGATTTTTATGCTAACATTGCATCGAAGACCTTTTTTGGCAAATAAATTGCCATATAAGATTAAAAATAATTTGGGGGCAGGATTTCTACCAGGAATTGAACAAACAATGTACTGTCCTAAACTGGTTCCAAATTCCTAATGCATCTGCTTTGTACAGTCCCCATTTCATAAAACTACAATCCCTCGTTTGTCTGAGTTCCTTCTGCTTGTGTGCTGGAAGAGTCACACCCCTTTATTTCTGGCCCTACAGGCACCTTCCCGAGTTTGGGAAAGTCTCTTGTTTGAAGTCACAGAAGCCCAAAATACTGCAGTTGTTCCGAGCATCCCTGTTCAACATTGAGCAAGCTACCCTATTGCTTTTCCTGATAGGGCAGTTGTTGTAAAACAGCTGACTCCTTGGCTAATGTCCTGAGGAGACCTCTCAAATCCTACTCCGTTTTCTTGCCAGAGCCACCATCTTGAATTCTGATTCTTTTTCTAGTTTCTGTCTTGAATTTCCACCAGTTGAACAGATTTAGCCATACAACGTAATGGAGCCTTGGTGGCGCAGTGGTTATGAGCTTGGCTGCTAATCAAAAAGTCAGCAGTCCAAATGCACCATGGAAACCATATGGGGCAGTTCTATTCTGTCCTATACAGTCCCTATGAGTCAGAATCAACTTGGCGGCAATATGTTTGTTTCTTTTGGCTCTTGAATTTCCACCAATTGAACAGATGCAGCCACATAGCATAAATCAGAGGTTTTATTTTTTTTTTTTGCTTAATTACTCTCACCTGAAGGAGCATCATAAGTTTGTGAATCAACCTGTAGTAATTTCTAGGTTCAACAAGTTATTACTAGGGCTTAGTTAAGTTGTTCACAGATGTATTCCTGATTTGTTTATGCCCAGTTTAAACTTGGAGTCCCTGGGTGGTGCAAACAGTTAACATACTAGGTTGCTAACTGAAAGGTTGGAGGTTCAAGTCCACCCAGGGGCACCGTGGAAGAAAGGTCTGATGATTTACTTCCAAAGAATCAGCCTTGAAAACCCTATGGAACACAGTTCTACTCTGACATACATGGGGTTGCTGTGACATAAATACCACACATGACTGGTTCTAAAGAACAGGAATTTATTTTCTCACAGTTCTGGAGGCTAAAAGTTCAAATAAGTGTCTTGGTTGTGTTAACTCCTTCCTTTTTGGTAGCCCAAGGCATTCCTTGGTTCTTAGAGATCCTCACATGGCATCTGTTTCCCCCAGTATGTACTCCTATCTGAATATAATTTGCTCTTTTTATAACTCAGAAGTGATTAGTTTTAGGACACACTCTACATTGGTATGATCTCATTAATATAACAAAGAAATCCCTATTTCCAAAAAGAATTACTGTATTTTTATGCAAATAACTTGAACTATCTAGTTTGTTTGCCAACCACTCCTTCCCCCTCTGAGGTATTTTTGTAAGCACTGCTATGCTCAAAAAAATTTTTTTTACATGTTGCTATAAAAAAGATTAGCACAGCATGCTTATGAAAATACCTCACAGGGGAGGGTGGGGTTGGCAAACAAAAGTAGGAAGTACACATTATTTACGTAAAAATACCGTACAACCTCAGGTATAGGAGTTAAGATTCCAATACATATTTTGGGGAACACAATTCAATCTATAATGCAGTTTGTTTTTAAGGTCCTGTCAACTGACAAGGAGCCCTGGTGGCCCAGTGGTTAAGTGCTCAGCTGCTAACCAAAATGGTCCGGTGTTTGAACCTACTATCTACTCGGAGGGAGAAAGGTGTGGCAGTCTGGTTCCGTAAAGATTACAGCCTTGGAAACCCTATGGGGCAGATCTACTCTCTCCTATAGTGTCACCATGAGTCAGAATTGACTTGATGGCAGTGGGTTATTTTGGTCAACTGACAAACTAAGTCTTTAGGTCTATGAGACAGAAGTAACATAGCCTTGGCAAGTTCTTTTCCCTGGCTCTGATGGGCCAACTCTGTGTATAATGTCATGTCCGTGATTGCCCTTTTGGGGACTGGGCATCAGTTTTGTGCGTCAAACAGATCGTATGGTCCAGTTGCTCACATTTAGAACTTTCAAAAACAGAAATTTATTTTCAGCCATTGCATAGGAAAACCATCTGTAACTTTTGCTACTCCTTCATTACCTTTGTCATGTTTGGGAAGGGAAAGATTAAGGATACTGATTAAAATGCATTGGAAATGGTTGTGGAGTCCATAAAAATTTACATATTTCTATCCTGTGTACTAGTCAGTGGTCACTGGCTAAAGGAGAGGTGAATCAACCTATTCCTGGACTTCAGCACATCAGTAAGAACAGGGAACGCTTGATTAACAGTGGGCTCAAAGTCCCAAGGCATCAGGCTAGAAAGGCTCTTCAAGGACGGCACCATTTTCTCAAACTGCCTCAAGCAAGAAACGGAATTTTTTCGGCCAGCATAATTAATAAGTTCAGGCATAGTTAGTTAGCTTCAGGCTCAGCTGGTTCTAGGGGCCCAAATAATGTCAGGAATCTGTGTCTCTCCACTTTTATCTCTGTTTTCCTCTCTTGTCTGTGTATTCAAGAAAGTTCTCCTGTTATGATGGCAATATGGCCATGAGAAGCTTCACACTTGCAATCTATCAGTGTTTAAATCCAGCAGAAAGGGGACATCTCTTTTTCAATAGTTCTAGCAAAAATCCTGAGAATGACACTTGGCTTGGGTCACACACCCACATCCTGAATCAATTACTGAAACCAGGCACGAGAACTGGCCAGGCCTGGGTTCAGTGCCTTCCTCTGGAGTATAGGAGTGGGATGAGGCCCCACAGAGGCATAAATGCTGGAGATATGGAGAAAAATCATTTCCCAAAGGAAAGTCAGGAAGAAGGGGGAGTAAAAGAACAAGCCAAACAAACACAAAAACCTGGGCGCTCCATACTTTCTCTAGAACTCAATTTCTCCATCTGAAAATAAATCTAACTCCAGAATACTATGATCCCTGTGTACTCACTGAAGTGGGGAAGCAGGCACAGAAAGGTGTGGCACATGGAGTGTTGCCCAGAGATTGGTTAAGGTAACAGAGGAAGGCTTTGGTCATCCTAGCAGTTCAGTAGGCCTGGAGGCTATGGTAACTAAGATGAGAGAAGGGTGGTAGGAGAGAGCAGGAGCAAGCTTGAGGAAAAACAGATTGATTTTCAAACATCCATTTGGGGTGAGTTATTACAACAAGCCTTTTAGAATGCTTCTAAGCCCAGTATTATGCTACACCCTGCTGGGTGGTACTCTCAAGATGTGACATAGGAAGATAACACCCACTGTTACTGGTGATTAGAAAACAAGGATGAAGTGGCAAACTATGCCAAATGATACTGGAAAGTCAGAAACAGGAATGATGTTGGTTGAGCTGAGTTAGTTAGAGGTCTTCTGATAGGGTATGGATTCGTATATTTTGCAGAAATCAGTTTTTCATCAGTTGGATGAAAATATTAAAAAGCTCAGTGTTTTTTTTTTTTTTAAAGAAAGATAACAAAAACCATAAAGAAATATCTCGTCCTCCCAAAGTAAAAAGTGATCCTCACTCTATCTGAGAGTATTAATTGCTGTAGAATGCCAAGAAACCTTTGGTTCAGAGCAGGGAATCCTGAGTACATGTTACTAGATAACAGAATAAATTACAGGTCATTCAGGAAAATAAAACAGAGCGCTTCAGCTAGAAAGAGAAACCCAAGTTGTGGAGAAGATCTGAAAATAGGGCACTTTAAATGTTAAAAAAAAAATCTTATTGCTTTTCTAAACTCAGAAATTTAATTCAGTTTGATACTGGAGAAAAACTCTTACTGCCTTCAAATTAAAAAAAAAAAAAGAGTAGGAAAAAAAAAATAAATAAAAAGATGCCCCATTTTCTGGTTTCCTGCTCTGTGATTAGTGCCAGAGTTGCTCCTGGGGCTAAGGAAAGCCACCTGGAGTGAGTGCCCGGGCAGCTGTGTCCCGCCCTCAGCATGGACTGAAGGCGGCACCTCCTCCATCCTGAAGCGGATGTTGGCCCAAGCAACCAGCCCTATGCCTGTCAAAATATAAGCCAGGTATGGCATATGGGATTAGAAAGGGATCACAGAACCCCAAACGTTTCCAAGAAAAATGAATAATATAAGGCTAGGCCTTAGATGGTCTGCATTTCATTAATCCCCTCTTTCCACAATGGTGGGCGGGCGGCTGGGGATGTGGCTGCAGATGGGAAGCACACTTTCCTGGGTTTTTTTTCTATTCTCCAGGCTCCTCTTAGGCACCAGAAGTATTCATTTCTTGGCACTAGCAGAGATTTGGAGCACTGGTTTCCAATTTGCTCTTTGGACCACTTGGCCAGCTGGGTGGGCCCTGGATTATTGGCAAGGACTAATGGGCACCAATGACAGGCTGTGCCTAACTCAGCCTGCCAGCCCCATCTCTTCACCTCTGGATCACTGGTGTAGCCTCCAGCTGGAGCTTCCTCAACTCTCCTGCCTTCAATCCAACTCGAATGTTGCTGCCAGATTCGTCTTCTTTAATCACTGTGTAAAGTGGTGTGCTCTGTCGTAAAAGTCGGTGAGAACTCTGCTTCTAGGAGAACACTTGAATAGACTTGACGGCAATGGGTTTGGGTTTTTTGGGGGTATCTCACAGACAGGCCTGTGTCGTAACCCCAATGTCCTCAAAAACTCTCCTCATGCCTCCCTCCAAATCTTCACCACTCTCGCTCCACCCAACTCCTCTCTCCCAACTGGGAATGCTCTCTTTCACCAGCTCCCTTACCCCCACCAATGTGCCCTGTTGAAGGCATCCCTGTTCTCAGGGAATTCTCCTTCAACAGACTGCTTATATCGTATACTATCTTCGTGACTCCTGGGCAATAAATTGTACCCTATTTTACTGTTTCTTTTTAGTACATTTTTATACACTTCAGTTTATGAATGGAGTCCCTGGGGAGTGCAAACGATTAACGTGCTCTGCTGCTAACCAAAAGGTTGGAGGTTAGAGTCCACCCAGAGGTGACTCAGAAGAAAGGCCTGGCGATCTTTTCCCCCCACCCCCACCCCCAAAAAATCACCCATTGATAACCCTATGGGGCACAGTTCTACTCTGACACACATGGGGGTCACCATGAGTTGGCTTTAACTCGAGAAAACACGTAGTAGGTATTCAAAAATTATTGAATATATCCATACATAATATACGTGTTATTTGGGTAAACATAGGCTAGAAAATTACAACCTACCCCTGAGGAGCCCTGGTGGGCCGTTAACTGATAGGCCTGTATTTTGAATCCACCAGCTGCTCCAAGGGAGAAAGATGTGGCAGTCTGCTTCTATAAAGATTATAGCCTTGGAAACCCTATGGGGCAGTTCTACTCTGTCCTGTGGAGTTGCTATGAGTTGGAACCCACTCGACGGCAGCGAGTTAGTGGGTTACCCCCATCCTTGCTATTTCCAAGTCTGAATTTGATCTACTGGTAGGTCAGTGTGCCCTTCTTACCTCTTGTTCTAACCTGTGGCAAAAAGAGGTACTAGAAACATCTTTCATCTGCAGAATTTTCACAAAGTTGATCTTCTGCTTAGAAACCTATAATGATTTGCTACTGATGCTAACATTAATTAAAAATTGGCTCCCCTGGCTTCTCTGGTCTCATGACTCGTTGGTTTTATCACTCCCAGCAAACTTATCTGCCTGGTTCCTACCTCATTCTACTTCCTGGTTCCTACTTCACTGGGAGGAGGGCTGATCAGCCAGCCTTTGCCACCTCCCTCTCTCCAGTCAGATGGCTGCTTTCCCTGCCTCCTGGGCACAGAGTGAGGGCCTTCTGAAGTTTTATCTTTAAAGCTGTGTAAAAGCTCTCCTTAAGCTGGAGTACCAAATGGAGGAAAAACACAAATCTGATTTATCATTCAGTCTCTGTGACTTCTTGAGATTAAAAAAATAAACAAAAGCAGGCATAATTGAAGCATTAAAGACACATCATTACTCCCAGTTTGTGCTATTTCCTTTTGAACTCTCATCTTATGGGTGTAACTGCCCCTTTCCTGCTCCTGAGCTCTTTTACCCCCTTCTGGGGTCTGAGCCCACTTTTCAAGGAAGTCTCTCCAAGGCCCAGGGGGCCAGGGAAAGAGTGGTAGTCCCTGAGTTGAGCTGATGCCTTGAGGTCTTGGGAAACCCCATTCTACCATTCTCTTCCCACCGAATGAGCTGTTGCCTCACCTGAAATTGCAGAGCAGTGCCACGGGGGATGGACCATCCTACTTTCCTGGCAGCCCAGTAGTTGGTAGCCCCTGGTTCACAGGTGAGGGGGCTGAAACCCAGAAAGCAGACAATACTAGGGTGAGTGGGTCAAATGAATGAGCTGAGGCTGAAATGTACCCTTAGGTCTCACGTTTACTCCTGACTGTCCCTTGTTTTGATTTAAAATTGGCTTGGAGTCAGCTTCAGGAAGAAGCAGAACATTATGGGATTTCTGGGTGAGTAGGATCAAGTCTTCAGCTGTTAGCCCAAGGACTGTTGAGGTCAAGGGGCACATACTGTGACTTCCCTGGGACTTGAGTCTTATGCCCAGGACAGTAACTCATAGTGGATTCTTTCAGCTGTGTGAAATACAGATGTCAAAAGAACATAACTAAAAGGTATCTGAGAAATCAGTCTCTTCCTTGGGTAAATGAGAAAACTGGGCCCAGAAAGTTTATGTAAAATTCTTCGTGGATTTGTTTATTCATTCATTCCTCAAATATTTATTTAATGCTTTCTATGTGCAAGGCATATCAGTCTTAGAAGAAATACAACCAGAATGATCCTTAGAAATGAGGAGGGTGAGACTTCAACTCACTTATTTCGGAAAGACCAATCATTAGAAGAAGACATCATGTTTGGTAAAGTAGAGGGTCAGTGAAACCCTGCATGAGATGGATGACCCAATAGCCCCAATAGACTCATGCATACCAAGGATCATGAAGATGGAGCAGGACCCAAGAACATTTCATTCTGTTTTACATAAGGTCACCATGAATCAGAGCCAACTTGATGGGCAACTAACAACAACAGCATGTGCAAGGCATAGGGCCCAAGGTTCCAATGCTAGTTCATAGCACAACTTGGACCTGAACTCAGGGCTTCTCTTTTCTGGACCAGTATTGCTTTCACCATAAAACATAATAAGCCTACAAATTAATTGATGACTTGGTCTTTTGCTTGGTCTTTTGCTGAGCACCTACTAAATGCCAGGCACTGTGTATGGGTGTTTGACGTAATTATCTCCCTCAGTTTTTATACCATCCTGAAAGAGATATTATTGTCTCTTCTTTATGATGAGGAAACTAAGGCACAGAGAGGTTGAGCAACATGCCTGGATCTCTCAGCTAGAAAATGGCAGTTAGGATCTGAGTGCAAAATCTAGGTTCTTTGCTACATTTGCTTCTCCATTGCTCCTAAGACTTCATGCTCTGCCAGGGCTGACCTCACCCCCTACCAAGGGGCACCACTCATTCTCAGCACCAAGTCTGTGTGTGCAGTTCCCCTGGTTGGCAGTCCTCCTTTCTTCTTCCTGACCTTTGCATTTCAGCTTGTCCCTCAGAGCACACATCTTGATGAGTTCATACTTAAGGAATGTTTAGAGATGATGAAATCTGGTCGCCAAGATTTGGCTTAGCTGAGTTTGTTGTTTGGAGAGCCATCATTCCTTCAAACCCCTTTTATTCTGTCATGCTTTACTGACAAGCCCAGGTCAGAATAGCAAACAGTACCATTCCATAAACATTTGTCACTGGCCCTTTAGAAAAAGTCCTCAGACCTTGACCTGTCTTCTCTCTTCTTGTTCAGAATAAATTGCTACTTGCCTGAGGGATGGTTATTTGCTGTTATCCAGCCGAGTCAGGGAATGCTGTGAATAATCAGATATTCCAATGAATAGAGTGAGATTACATGGATCAGCAGCTTTCAAGGAATTAGAATGAAATACACTGGACACAAATACTATACTAAACATGATGTAATTTTCCCACTGGTTTCTGCCACTGATCCCGTGAGTACCAGTTATCACTTAACTCGAGTTGAGATGCTACGGAAAGAGCGCTGGAAACCAGGTTACCAGGGCTTCAAACTGGTTCATTCTGGTTCGAACCCCTGCTGAGAATTTGGGTTTCTAACAAGTTCTCAGGTGACGCTAATGCTGCTGGTTAGGAAGTAACATAAAAGAAAAACCCCGTTCAAAGTGACAGGAGGCCTGAGTTCTAACCCTGCTCACCATTTAACAGTTTTCTCACCTGCAAATAGTAGTAAAAGTACCTGCTTTGGCTACACTTATAGGACCTTCCTGCATTTCTACCCCAGATGTACCGAATCACAATCTACATTTTAACAAGATCCCCAGGTGATTCTTATGTATAATACATTTTGAGAACCACTGCTCTACTTGGGGTTCTCAGAATGGGTCCTGACTCCCTAACCAGTATTAGCATTGCCAGGGAACTTGTTAGAAATGCAAATTATCAGTAGGGTTTCAAACAACAATGAACTGGTTCAAAGCTCTGCAGGTAACTCTGCCACTAACCTGTTAAATGATTCTGGGGCCCTTGACCTTCCATTTCGGCTCCCATTTCCTTCTCCGTAAAGCAAGAATGATGACTAGATTCAGTCTCGTGTACATGTTGCATATGTGCTATCATTCTCCACTCCTGGGGCCACATCAGACATCACTAATCAATCACAGCACTTTTTCCTTTGTCCCAGCAACCACCCTCGGTGGATTGGAGTTGCAACATGAAATGAAATCTATTTTCTACCCTTTTTTTTTTCTACTAGATGATCTCCAGGGTCTCAGCTTTTAAGAGCTGCCTGAGGCAAGTGCATGGTGGATGAAAAGCTGGATGGTAGATAGCTTGTAGTATTATCAGATATTGAGTATTTTACCCCCAACTGAGCTTTCTTCTTTTTCCTTTTCTTCCAATCCACTGACACATAGGCCTACATGGCTACTGAAAATTATTGGCAGGAATCATATCCAAAATACTGAATGAATAGGTCCAAGTGGATGGTGACAAGGTAGGGCTGGTCAACTTGGCTTTATGCCTAAGGCCCAACCCACCTGTTAACTTCTCTGGGAAGTCCTTCCCATAGAAAAAGGCAGAAATAATCAAGTCCACATCTGATTTCCCTCAGCCCATTGTGCTCAGCTGGGATGTGTCATTCTATGTTATCGTGAATGCGATCTGATATACAAGCTTCCTGGTAGATTATAAGCTCCTTGGAGCCAGGGAGAAGTTCTAGGCCTCCTAGGATCCTTTTGGATTCACAGCCTGATTACCATCACTAACAGGCTGTTTAACCTCTGACAAGTTACTTAACCTCTTTCTGCCTCAGTTCTTCATTTATAAAACAGGGGAATAATAATAGTACACACTCGAGGGGTTTGTCATGCACATCAAATGAGATTACTGATTTAAGTATTTCAAAGACCATCTGGCATACTGTTGTTGCTTTTATTATTATTCTAAAGTCACAACCTAGCACAGTGCCTGATGAATAGGCGCTAAGGTATGTTGGCTGATTTAGTTGTTAAATGACCATCAGAGGTGAGCTCCCACAGTTTGGAAGGGCTGATCCTAGACCCAACAGGGAGACTAAAAAAACCCAGTGCCCTCGAGTCGATTCCAGACTCAATTCATCCACAGGGTGGTGAGGAGCTGAACCGGGCAGAGTTAGTACAAAGGGCCTGGACCCATTTGCCTCTAAGACCCCTGGGAGCTGCTGAAGGGAGTCATATGGCAAGGGAGGGAGGTCTAATCAGCTACCTGAACTCAGGGGGCATTTTAAACCAGTATCTTCCATTTTTTGAACATGTTCACAAACCACGAAAGTACTTAATGAGAGCACATCATTTTTACCTCAGCTTGTGAGCTCAACAAGGCAGGTAGTATCACCACTGTATACTAGTGAGGGGAGAATGAGGCCCAGAAAGGTTATGTGCCTTATCTAAGGACATGCAGCACATGAGGGGCAGAGCCTGGGCTCAGACTCCCAGCTCTGTGATCTCTCCCATTCCCCCCTCCTTCCTGTCCTCTCCAGGAACATATTTCAGTTTTAGGGTTCCCAGAAGGTTCTTCTAAACAGCAACAAGAAAAAGCAATTTTATCAATTCATTAATTTAAACAATGAGCTGGTAAGGGACTTTTATCTTTCCCAAATCCTCCAACACCACATCAAATATCAAATTTATTTTGTGGCTACAAGAAACCATAAATGTAGAAATGAGGAAAAATATTCCTACAAAAGGAGTCTGCAAAGCATGTCTGGGCATGACTGTTAAAAATGAGGACAGGAATGTCATATAATGCTCAATGAAACGTATAAAGGACAGAGCTGGGCTTTTATTCGAGACACGATCTTCATTTTGCTGCCAAATAAAATAAAACAAGTATGAAACAGGCACAAACCACTGTTGGGCGTGTTTCCCAAAAGACTTGGATATAATGTGAAGCCAACAGTTTATATGTTGCCCTTAAAAAAAAAAAAGGAATATGCACCTTCTAAGTAGACATGACTTTTAATTTTCTTTTTCCGTGGGATAGATTTGCAAGGGACCATTACCAATGCTTTTCCCAATCCTCCTGGAGACCAGGACATACAATAGACCCATTTGCCAAAGTTGCCCTCACCTACATCCTGAAAATAGTGGGACTAGCTCATCATGTTTATATACTAGAAAGCCCCCACTCTTCACCACACTATGGCTTCCTCCAATTAAGGGGGGCATTGGTAGTTCAGTGGTAGAATTCTCACCTTCCATGTGGGAGACCTGAGTTCAATTCCTGGCCAATGCACCTCATGTACAACTACCACTTATCCCTTAGTAGAGGCTTGGGTGTTGCTATGATGCTGAACAGGTTTCAGTGAAGCTTCCACACTAAGACTAGAAAGAAAGGCCTGGCAATCTACTTGTGAAAATTAGCCAATGAAAACCCTATAGATCACATGGTTTGATCCCCAAGCAATCACGGGGATGGTACAGGACTGGGCAATGTTTTGTTCCATTGTATATGGGGTCACCATGAGGCAGGGCCAACTCCATGACAGACAACAACAACCCCAAGGGGAGCCATAATCTGGCTAAGCCAACCAGGTCTCTTCCTTAGGAAATTTTAAATCAGAGAAGGGAGTATTCCAGGTGTAAATACATGAGTGGGGAGAACATGGAGAGTTGGAACTGAGACAGCTATATTAGACCTTCCCCAAAAGGGAGCACATAGAGAAAAAAGACCAGGAGAGAAAGAGAGAAAAATGAAGTAGATACAAAAAGGATAGTGAAGGCATGAGATATGAGAAAGACCATGTAGATCTTGAAAAATAGAGAAAATGGCTTCCAAACTCCAGATTCCAGCTCCAGTCCACAAGGTCTGGTTGGATTTTTTGCCCCAAGATACCCCAGTCACTTGGCAGACAATGGGCACTCAGTTATAACCCTCCTTCTTTCTTGGAATACTTTGAGTAGGTTTTGTTCCTTACAGCCAAAAGAGCTTTACTTGGCATCATACAGCTTTCTTTTAGTCTACACACAGGTTGGTGGCTTGTTCCAACCATCAGACAAGGGTTCTTAACAGGTATTCATAGATAGGCTCCAGGGGATTTGTTAAATCCCCAAGTTACATGCAACATTTTATGTATGTGCCAGTGTTCATTCTTTTTTTTTTTTTTTCCTGGAGACAGTGTTTTCACATAGGTCTGTGATCCCCAAAGTGAAAAATCTATGCTTTAAAGAAAACTTAAGATTCTCCTTTGCCCCAAACCATAACTAACCCAACCCTAGGAAGGAAGGGTTTGGCAGTGGATCATGATGTTCTAGGGGCAGTTTTCAGGTGATAAGGAAAATAAACAAATGAATTAATGGTTGAACTTGAGAGTCCTGGCTTTTTTTTTTCAGAGACAAAGGACTTTATAACTTATGGCTGGGCAGGCAGCTTTACGTACACGTTCTAACAAGATTCCCTTGACCCCCCTGTTATGAATAGAATTTTGTCCCCCAGAAATACGTGTCGGAATGAATCCTGGCCTTTTTGGTTTGTCTTCTACGTTGCTTCTTTCACTTGGTGATCTGTGTGGCTGAAACTGTGGACACTGTGCTCTCTCCTGCTTGGGAGGTGGTGTCACCCTGTTTTAGGAAAGGTGGAGTCTCTTAGGTCTGCCTATCCTGGGCAAAAGAAATCCTCCCAGAAACATAGGTTTGAGCCTCTCTGGTCAGGGGATGAGAGCCGAAGCCTCAAGGGGAAGTAAGTTCTTTCTTTGCCAGGCTTTGGTGTCTGTCCCTCATTGGTGGTGGCTTTAAAAAAAAAAAAAAAATTTTTTTTTTTTTCAGCAGGAGAGAATTTGGAAGTTCAGTTCCCATCTTATATCTGATGCCTTTTATTAGAATAATTTAAGCCAAAAACTCAAAACTAAACCCATTGCCATCAAATCAATTCTGACTCAAAACGACCCAATAGAACAGAATAGAACTGCCCCATACGGATTCCAAGGAGTGGCCGGTGAATTTGAACTGCCAACTTTTTGGTTAACAGCTAAATGCTTAACCACTGTGCCACCAGAGCTTCTAGAACATTTAGCAATTTTTAAATTCACTGTCATTTCTGATTACCTACACACCCACATGCATACACATACACGCACATAGTTGCAAAGTCTCAAATGGAAGGTGACAATTTTAGTAGAGGACTTTCAATCATTCGATTGGCATTAGTTGGTCAGGATCTAGAAAAGTGTCAAAATTTGAGGCAGTAATCCCATGAATAAAATCAGCCATTTAGTCTTTTTTTAAACCATGTAATTCAAATAATGACATACAACATTTACTGAGCGCTGATTATACGCCAGGGACCAGTGTGTTACATGCATTATATAATTTAATCCCCCAACTCTTCCTATGAGAAGGACATATCGTTATCCGCATTTAAGAAATCAAGCCTTGAAGAAGATGAAGAATCTATCCAAAGTCACCTGACAGGTATCATAGTGAAAATTCAAGTTACTAAATTGCCATTGGTTTGCTTCATGCTACACTTGGAAGTGTGTGATGTACAAGTGGAATGATACCTGTGAAGATAATTGGGTTTAATTTTCCTCTTTCTCACAGTGGAATAAACAAATTTTTAGTTTCTCCATTCAGTAAATCAGATATCCTGGTACCTGCCTTCTACTCTCCTAATGATGAGACTTCTTCATGAATGTACATATACACACCCCAAAGGCAAAAGGTTATTCAGCTTAGTCTTTACATTCCAGATTCTTAGGAGCCAGTAATAACATACTTCTGAATATTGTAAGGAAGAAAATCCAGATTTGTTACTTTCTATCAAGCCAACAAATGGAAGAAGTCAAAATTTCAATATACCCTCTTTCCCCAATTTCTTGCTCATTAAATAGTAGAACTATGGCTTAAAGCAACTGGGGACTAATGTAGTGTTGCTAACATATTATTTTCTTTAAGTAACTATTTAATTAAAATTAATTAAATTCAACTATTTAACATAAAAATAGAAAGGGCCTAATTTAGACTAAAGGAGAGTCCTTTAAATGAAATGTGTTCAGATATATAAAATATGTATGCCGTTTTCCTAATATTTTACATATCTCCGTGGACTGGTGAAACTGTTGTGAAATGGATTTTGTGAACCATTGCTATGGAGGGCTTTGTATGAATTTGCAATTAAAGAGACAGAAACTTTGCCTTATTTTTAAAAAAATGTTACTGGGTTGGACTAATAATTGTGCATGGTTAGGGCTTTTGAACTGTTGGGTTCTGCTCTGAGGCATTGCTTACACAGAAAGATATCGAGAACACTTAGTTACTGCTGCACATTACAGTTGAAGACATGTTTATTCTGCCCAGTGTCAAGGACTCTTAAAATGGACAATTTTAGCTCATTATCTACCCTTAGGCCACGCCATCCTTGGTTATGCAAAATATTAGTTTCAATCTTCAATAAATAACTAGACTCAGATATATTCATTTCTGTAGTTAACTTATATCCCAACCAACCATATGCCTTCTGGATAGTGTTGGAGAAGAATTTCAGCTATCTAGGACTCATCAGGTCCCAGCTTCAGCTGGGATTTCAAATCATGTTTCTAGAACACATACACACACACACAAAAAAAAACAACTTGATAAAGTTGGAGAGATATGGTTTTCAAAAATAGGTCACCGGGCAGCTTGGGAGTTACTTAACAGAACCACTCTATAGGGTATGAATTTAACCTTCAATCTCTGAAATGAAGGTCAGCAAATTCATTTTTACTATGTATCTCTTATTTATAATCAACTCAATGTCTGGGTAAGTCAGTTCTAAAGAAGAGGCTGTGTTTGCAGATGAGTGATACTTCTGCCTTCCAATTTTTAACTGTTTAAACTTCTCTCTTCTCTGAATTAAGTTTTACTGCCCACCTTAATTTTCATTACTGTTGTTGTTGAGGTGGGAATCTAAAAACTTAAGATGCAGTATATTGGAAGGGGGAAAGGCCATACTGTCACTCACAGAAATAATAATAAAAAAAATCCCACAAAATGTTGTTTTCTTCTAAGAGAGGAACACATGAAAGAGAAGATACTGACTCTTATCAGTTCACCTAAAGTCATCTTGCTAACACATATTCTAAACCAGGGACTGGAAACCTACGTGGGCTAAATACAATCCATTACCTGTTTTTGTATGTAAAGTTTTATCTGGAATACAACCATGCTCATTCATTTATGTATTATTTATGTTTTTTTTTCTTGATACAATGGCAGAGTTCAGTAGTTGCATCAGACATTATATGGCCCAACAAAGCCTAAAACATTTCTTTATTAAAAAAAATTTTTATCGTGCTTTAAGTGGAAATTTACAAATCAAGTCAGCCCTCATACAAAAATTTATATACACCTTGCTATATACTCCTAATTGCTCTCCCCCTAATGAAACAGCACACTCCTTCCCTCCACTCTCTCTTTTCGTATCCATTTAGCCAGCTTCTGACCCCCCTCTGCCCTCTCATCTCTCCTCCAGACAGGGGATGCCAACATAGTCTCATGTGTTTGCTTGATCCAAGAAGCTCACTCTTCACTAGTATCATTTTCTATCCCATAGTCAAGTCCAACCCCTGTCTGAAGAGTTGGCTTTGGGAATGGTAAAATATTTCTTATCTGGCCCTTTACAGAAAAAGTTGGCTGCCTCCCTGCTTAAACCAAAGAAAGAGGCTTGAAGATAAATTTAAGCTTGAAGGTAAATGAGGGTGGACACTGGACACTGGCTTTAATCTAAATATTCACTTTCCAGAAACAGGGTCTTAGAACAATACCAAGCTGATGAAAAGAATAATAGTTGAGGATCCATTGTAATGAGGCATAGACATAGTAACTGAATTTATTCCTCTGATTCTCCAGCAGCCTATCTAGTAAAAATATGCTATGGTAGAGATGAACCCAGAATCCTCGGCTAGTGTCAGCCATTTGGGAATAAAAGTTCCTTCTCCGTAGCAGATGTGTGGCTCAAAGTTCATCATGAGAACACTCGCAGAAAGAGTACAGCATGTGTTGTTCTGTAAAGGGACCAACAGTGGCCTGTCAATGGAATCACTAATTTAGTTAAAGGACATGGGGAAACAGTGAGGGTGGGAGGTTAGGACTTGGAACAGTTAACCCTTTCTGGGCATGCCTTCATTTATTTATTTTTCAATAATAATGACTCTATTTAAGAAATGCGTATAGAGTTTAAACCAAAAGAACAAAATTCAGTTTGTTCCAGTCCTTGCCAGTCATCCCAAATGGACAACTGCCAGGAGACTGATACGCAAAGCTGGTCCTTGCATGCATGGTTATTTCAGTCGTAGACGCTCGTCATCCCTGGAAATCGCTCCACTCCTAGGATTCCAAATTCCGGCCTCTGCTTCTCAGAAGTCAAGCGTGTGAACTGATGAGAGTGGGCTCCCTCAACTTTGTTGGCCAAGTCAAACTGCTGGATATTTGTTAAGGGTCTGGATTTTTACTTCTCTCTTAGAAGAAGCAGGACAGACACTCACCTGCTTTCCTACTTTCTTTAGGACATTGTTTTGTCATCTTCGGGCTCCTGCTATCTACTGGCTCTTTCTGTTTCCTAACAAACTTCCTTATTTGTCTCACCATAAAAATATGAAAAATAAAAAACAACAGAAGTTTCCCTCTTCAACTTTCTTCTCTCCAGCCTCTTTCCGAGCTTTCTTCCATTTCATTGTCTGTTAGTAAAGATTGGACTAGGTTATGTTGTGGTAACAAACAACCCCCACATCTCAGTGGCTTAAAAGTTTATTTGTTGTTTGTGCAATGTCTGTTGAAGGTCAGGTGACTCTCAAGAGCAGTTATTCGCTATCAAGTGACTCAATGATCAAGGGTCTTCGATTTTTTTTGTTTTGTCATCTTACCCTAAGGCCTCCTCCTTGATCACTGTGACAAGGAAGAGAGAAATGGGAGAATCAGACTTTTCACTGCCTCAGTCCAGAAGTGACACACTTCACATTTCACTAAAGAACTGTCACATGGTCCCTCCCAAGCACAAGGGCACTTAGCAGTACAGTTTCTCATGTGCCTGGAAGGGGAGCAGAATTGGGTATTGGCGAAAGCAGTCATGCTTTCCAAAACTACCAAACTTCTGTAAGAACGTGCCTACACTTGCTGCCACTACTTCCTCAGTGTCTGCTTACAGTCCCCTCAGACCACATTTTCTAAATCTGGCTTTTGTCATCATCACACCACTAAAATTCCTTTCTTCTTCTTCTTCTTTTTTTTTTTTTAAACAAAGACTTCCTAGTTGTCTATCTAATCATGCTTCTTCGTCTGTAGTTTCTTTGTAGGATTTGATCCAAGCTTTAACCCCCTTCTTCTTCAACCCTTTTCTTGGTTTGCACGACAGCATTTTTTCAGCATTCTCTCTTTTTCTACTACTTCTTCTCAGTCTCCATTGTTAATTTCTCATCCTTTTTCTCTCCCTCCATGTAGGGAGTCCAGGTAGCTTTGTCCTCAGACTCCTCTCTGAACTCTGCATGCTGTCTTCTGGGATTCAGTCCTCAGCTTCCAGCACTTAACTCCTCAATCAGTCAATCAATATCTCCAGATCTAGAATTATGTTTCAAATTTTAAATTGGATATACACTTGCACTTTTAAATTAACGTGAATTCATAGTCTCTGAAAAACCAGCCCTTTCCCTGACCTAACAATTGGTGTTAATGGAACTGTATCAGGTAGAATGTCATGGCTACAAGTGACAGAATACCCCAACTCAATTTGGCCTGAAAAATAAGAACATCTATTATCTCAAGTAGTGAGAAGTTCAGATGATCCTTTCAGCTCTGCCCAGATCTGACTTTAGGCTTCCTCTTCTCATGGTAGTTAGATTCCAGTATCAGTTCCAGTCGTCATATTCAAATACATCAGACTCCAGGAGAAGAAGAGCCAACTCTTCTCTGTGTTTATTTTTAAGAGTGAGATGTCTTTTCCCAGAACTCTCCCCAGCATTCTTGCCTTCATTTCTTCTTCTTCTTTTTTTAAATTTAATAACAGCTTTATTGAGATATAATTTACATACCATACAATTCACCTATTTAAGGGCACAATTGAAGGTTTTAGTATACTCACAAAGTTGTGCAAACTTCATCACAATCAATTCTAGGGTAGTTCCTTCATTCTTAAAAGAAATGCCATACCCATTACAGTCACTCTCCACTCCTCCCCAGGCCCCTAGTACTAATAACCAGAAATAAACCTAGGCAACCACTAGTCTACTTTCTGTCTCTATGGATTTGCTTATCTTGACATTCTATATAAATGGAATAACAAAATATGTGTTCTTTGTGACTGGTTTCTTTCACTTAGAGCAATGGTTTCAAGGTTCATCCCTGTCGTGGCATGTATCGATACTTCATTCATTTTTATTGCTGAATAATATTCCACTGTATGAATGGACCATATTTTATTTATCCATTCATAAGTTGATGGACATTTGGGTTGTTTCCACCCCTTCGCTTCTTTTTGGCAAGAATTTTTCCATATGTCCATACTAAATCAGTCACTGACAAGGAAATAGAGCTGGCCTGGGTGGCTTGAATAATTAAGACTCACTTCCTTGGGTATGATAGGTGAATATTCTCTGAAGCAGTGGCCACTTAGAGGAGGTTGAATAGTTGAACAAAATTGGGTTTCTGTTAGGAAGAAGGAAGGGAGGGGTGGTGGGGAACGTGGGATAGACAAAAAATGTTAGGTGCTATCACATCGGTTCCAACCCATAGCAACCCTATGCACAACAGAAGGAAACACTGCCTGGTCCTACTACATCCTCACAATCATTTCTATGTTTGAGTCCATTGTTAGAGCCACTGTGTCAGTCCATCTTGTTGACAGTCTTCCTCTATTTTCCTGACCCTCTACCTTACCAAGCATGATATCTTTCTCCAGGTACTCGTCCCTTCTGATAACATGTCCAAAATATGTGAGACAATGTCTCGCCATCCAGGGAGCACTCTGTTGTACTTCTTCCAAGACAGACTTGTTAGTTCTTTTGTCAGCCCATGGTATATTCAATATTCTTCATCAACACCATAATTCAGAGGCATCAATTCTTCTTCAGTCTTCCTTATTCATTGTCCAGCTTTTGCATGCATATGAGACAATTGAAAATATCATGGCTTGGGTCAGGCGCACGTTAGTCCTCAAAGTGACGCCTTTGCTTTTTAATACTTCAGAGAGGTCTTTTACAGCAAATTTTCCCAGTGCAATATGTCCTTTGATTTCTTGGCTGCTGTTTCCTTGGGTGTTGATTGTGGATCCGAGACAGAAGATAAGACCTATTAAAATAGGCAATGACCAATGTTTTTTCAGTTCTGAAATTTTGGCTCTTTCTTCTTCCTGATGAATGATATCCACCTGGAAGTCAAGGTTGTATAATTGATCTCTGCAATTTCTCCTCTGTTTCTATGCTTTCCTTCAACCTCCCCCGCTTTGTGCTCATATTACTTCTCATCTGTTCTTTTCTAACAGCCTCCTGCTTATACCAGTCTTTCTGTCGTATCTTTTTTTCCTCCAGTCCATCTTACACATCTGGGTGAGAGCAATCTTCACAGCATATATCTACTAACAATAATGTCACTGCCCCAGCTCAAAAGTCTTCCATGTCCTGATTGTCTACAAAATTAAGTCCAAATTAATCATCCACACATTTAAGAGCCTCATTGTAACTTTAATGATCTGTTCTTCTCAGCCACAAATTCCTTTCTCTTGTTACAAAAATCCTACCCGTTCTTCAAGATATCTCAAACAATAATATCTAATCTCTATTGAACTTTTTTTGTGCTGGACACTGCTCTAAAACATATTGGGATTATTCCATTGATTCCTCACAGTAAGTCTATGAAATCTATGTTATCCATATCTATATTGTCTATTATTATTCTCCTTTTACAGATGAGGAAATTGAGGCTAAGTAAGTTGCCCAAGATCACATAGCTTGTAGATGGGAGAGCCAAGATTCACATCCAGGCAGTATGGTTCCTATATCCTTTGAACAATTATTACTTAGTCCTTAAATGTCATCCCCTTCTTGAAGCCTTTCCTGATGCTCTTTCTATTCCCTCTATCCCCTTACAAACCCCCACCCTCGCTAATGACAATTGCTCCCTCCTTTTTAACTATATAGTGTTTTCTTTATAAATTTTTTATGTTAATTCTTGTATGTTGCTATTGGCCTTATTAGAAGGGAAAGGGATTAACATTTATTGAGCACTTACTATGGATCTTCTAATCATTTAGGTACACGTTGTTACCTTCCTCTCTTGCCTCTACTAGATTATACACTGGAGGGCAGGAGAGTTTCTTTCTCTTTTTGTTTTCCCAGTGGCACCCACCAGGGCAGATGATAGTGGCGGTGGTGGTGGTATGGTTGCTGAGGATCTGGCTGAGACGAGAAAATGGAGAAGTATAATATATAAAGAACACTGGACTTTGGAGACACAGAACTGAATATGAATCTTAGATCCTTTGCATATCCAGCTGTGTGACCTTAGGGTAAATTGATTAACCTCTCTGAGCCTTAGTCACCTCATCTGTAAAACAGGATTAATAATACAGACGTCATTGGATTGCTGGAGGATTTAGTGGGATAAAATGCTTAACACAGTGCCAGGTACTCCCTGGTTTAGCAACCAGCCAATGACTGTTTTCTTCTCCCTGTCATCCTAAGGTAAGAAGGCCCTTTGGGAATAGGTAGCATCAGGCTGATAGGGGATTAAGGCTGAAACCCCTGGCCACGGGCAGATAAACAGGTTGATATGAGCTGAAGGAGAGCCAGTAGCTGCAAATAGGCAGATTCCAAGATCAATCACTGAGTAGCTAGAAATTGATTGAGAGTTAGGGAGAACCACTGTATCTGCTAAGGCTTCTGCGATTGCAAAGGAACAGAAAGCCTGTCTCAAATGGAATTCAACGAGAAATAGAATGTATTGGGACCTGCCACTGAACAGCCCAGAGATAGATACAGAAACTTGAAAGATGTTATGGGGCTGCGTGTGCGTGTGTGCGCGCGCGCATATTCTGCCACCCCCGCGGTGGCTAAATTCCTCCTGTGCTAATTCTGTTCTTCAATAGATTTCATGGTTGTAATTGTAAGATGTCTGCCATAGCTCCAGAACTTCACTTCCTTTCAGTTCCTTTCACTTCCTTCAGTTCATTTCAAGCACTCAGGGAAGGCCTTGGGACCAGCTCTGCTTGGGTTTGGTTAACTTTGCTTGAGTCATGTGCTGATCTCTAAACCCATCTCTGTGGCCAGGGGAATGTGATAATCTGATTGGGCTGGTTATTTGTGCCTGGATTGAACCTGAATCACCACATGAGGTCTGAGGGAAGGGAATCAGAACAGTGACCAGAATAGTGACTAGACAGCTGCTAAACCAGATAGCTACCACACTCATGTAGACAGATGATTTTTAACAATAAAACAAAAAGTTCTCTCTTTCTCTCTCATGCCCACTTCTTAAAGTAGACTCCTGACTCCCAATAAGTATTTCTGGTGACTTAATTCAAAGTCCATTTGGTCATCTGATCGTTGATTTTAGTAAATGGTTGGTCAGCCAGACTGCTGCCGGACTGAATCAGGCAGGGCCCCTAAAAGTGCAACGGAACCATCTTTCAATGGAGTTATCGCTTCCTGATATACAAGGCTTAACAGCCTTCTAGAATATGTGTTGCTCCAAGTCCCGGGCTTGAGAAGTCTCAATTCCAGGCTATATCAAAAGAGCACCTACTAAGTGTCCGGTACCGTGACAAGCACTGTCTGTATTCCAGTCTCATGTCATCCTCAGCTCAACCCTGTGAGTACCCTCATTTTGCTGATGAGGAAACAGGGGCCCAGGGAGGCTAAGCAACTTACTCCATGGCCTTAAGGCAGTATGTGGCAGAGCCAGCAGCCCAAACATGTCTGCCTGGCTCCAAGTGCCTTCTGCTTTACCACTCAGTTCCACCATGCCACCACCACAGTTGGCAGGCTGGGCTGGGCTGCAGTCTGCAAGCAATTAGCAAAAGCAGGTCTCTAGCAAATCCAAGAAACAATCTGTAGAAGGGGAGGGGGAAGCCATCTTAAAAGAGAAAGCTTTCTTTCTCCCTAGCTGGTTGAAGGGGATCAGTTTGCCACAGGCTGCTGAGGGCAGGGACGGGGCGGAATGTTCACGCTCTCAATTGTTTTTCTACGACATTGAGCTCACACTCCAGGGAAAATGTAGGGCCTGAATTGAAATGTCGTCCAAAGCCATTCAGCCAGGGCTTTAAAAGAAGCTTTTGTTGGTGGAAATCTCTTTACTGTCCTGACTCTTTCTGGGTGTAGGGTTGCCTGATAAAATCCAGGATGCCTGGTTAAATTTGAATTTCAGATAAACAATGAATAATATTTTAGTATAAGTATGTCTCATGCAATATTTGGGACATTTTTATATTAAAACATTTGTCATTATTTATCTGAAGTTCAAATTTAACTGGTTGTCGTGTATTTTTATTTGGTAAATCTGGCATACCTGTCTGAGCTTCGAGAAGAAACTTATTCCCTTCCCACTTGCTACCCAACTAGAACTCAAGTGGACTCCAACAGGTTATTTCATTCTTGTGAAGGAAGCAGAATCTAAGGACTTGTTCTGGAAGCTGCATGCTTATGCTTGCTCTGTCTTGTTCCTTTAAGATAGCTTCTTAAAAATGATGTGGGCTTTGTAAATAATAATGGTAATGATAATAATAATCCTTTCAGGATCTGGGAAATGTCTTGAGGGTTTGGAGGGAATCAACTTTCCACTAAAATTCCTGGAAACAGCTCAATGCAATTTGTATTTAATAAAGAGCAGCAAGCATCATTGCCACAGCCTCTTGAGAGAGCATCCCACAGAGGAAGTGGGAGACGGCCCTGACCTCCCTGGAGCAGGCACCCCTCCCTGGGGATTAGGGGTGAACTTCACGTTCTGCAGGACCCAGTGACAATGGAGGACAGGGGGCAGGGGAGGGATGTGGGAGGGTTTAGAAAGAAAATAGACAGAGGATGGAGGCTTCAGTGCAAATTCAGCATCATTTCTCCCATTGTAGAGCTCCCTGCTTCCTTCTTGGTTCTAAATCTGAGTGCACATTCTTGGCATTGAGACTCTCCTACTTGGATCCTTCTCTTCTCTTGGTTCCTGGCACCATGAACCTAGCCATTTGGTGCAGTGATGGGCCATTCCAGGGAGTGGCCCATCTAACCAGCAGTAGGCCAGCTGTCAGATGAGCCTCTTCAAAAGTGAAGATTGCCTGAGAGGGAGAATATTTGCCAAGCAACTAAGTGTCCCCATGTTTCCAGGCCTTTGGTATATGTTTGTGGGTGTGCACAGTGGCAAATACAAGAACCTATTATATCCTGCACCCTGAAGTTGGCAGAAGGCCTGGTAGCCAGGGTGGGTCACAATTCATTACAACTCAACACATTTTTATTGAGCTTCTAGGTTCAATGCCCTGTGCTCAGCCTGCAGAGAATTTGAAGATAAGGCTGATCCCTGCTTTCAAGGGACTTAGACTCTAATAGAGGATAAAGCAAAGAGACAGCAGCTTCACAATCATTGCTGTGTTTGAGCTCATTATTACAGCCACTGTGTCAATCCGTCTTGTCTAGGGTCTTCCTCTTTTTCACTGACCCTCTACCTTACTAGACATAATGTTTTCTTCAGGGACTGGTCCCACCCGACAACTTGTCCTAAGTACATGAAACAAAGTCTCACCATCCTCACTTCCAAGGAGCACCCTGGCTATCTTCCTTCCAAGACAGAGTTGTTTGTTCTTCTGGCAGTCCATGGTATATTCAATATTCTTTGTCAACATCATAATTCAAAGGCATCAGCTCTTCTTCAGTCTTCCTTATTCATTGCCCAGCTTTCGTGTGCATATGAAGCGATTGAAAATATCATGGCTTGGGTCAGGCCCACCTCAGTCCTCAAAATGACATCTTTGTTTTTCAAAGCTTTAAAGAGGCCTTTTGCAGCAGATTTACCCAGTGCAACAGGTCCTTTGATTTCCTGACTGTTGCTTTCTTGTGTGTTGATTGTGGATCCAAGTAAAATGAAATCCTTGACAATTTCAATCTTTTCCCTGTTTATTGTGATGCTGCTTATTGGTCCAGTTGTGAGGATTTTTGTTTTCTTTCTTTCTTTCTTTCTTTATTTTTTATGTTGAGGTGTAATCCATAATGAAGGCTGTGACCTTTGTTCTTCATCAGTAAGTGCTTGGATTCCTCTTTGTCTTCAGCAAGCAAAGCTGTGTCATTTGCATATATCAAGTTGTTAATAAGTCTTCTTCCAATCCTGATGCCACATTCTTCTTCACAGAGTTCAGCTTCTCAGAGTATTTGCTCAGCATACAGATTGAATAGGTATGGTGAGAGGATACAACACTGATGCACCCCTTTCCTGATTTTAAACCATGCTATATCCCCTTGTTCTGTTCAAACAACTGTTTCTTGGTCTATGTACAGGTTCTCCATGAGCAAAATTAAGTGTTCTGGAGTTTTCCTTTCTTCTCAATGCTATCCATAACTTGTTATGATCCACACAGTCAGATGCCTTTTCATAGTCAACAAAACTCAGGTAAACATCTTTCTGATATTCTCTGCTTTTAGCCAAGGTTCATCTGACGTCAGCAATGATACCCCTTGTTCAACTTCCTTTTCTGAATTTGGCTTGAATTTCTGGCAGTTCTCTGTTGATGTACAGATATAACCACTTTTGAATTATCTTCAGGAAAATTTTACTTGCATGTGACATTAATGATACTGTTGAATAATTTCTGCCTTCTGTTGGATCATCTTTGTTTGGAATGGGCACAAATATGGGTCTCTTCCAGTTGGTTGACCAGGTAGTTGTCTTCCAAATTTCTTGGCATAAATGAGTGATCACCTCCAGTGCTGCATCTGTTGAAACATCTCAGTTGTTATTCCATCAGTTCTTGGAACCTTGTTTTTTGCCACTTCTTCAGTGGAGCTTGGACTTCTTCCTTCAATACCATTGGTTCTTGATCATATGATACCTTCTGAAGTGTATAAACATCCACCAATTCTTTTTGGTACAGTGACTGTGTATTCCTTCCATCTTCTTTTGATGCTTCCTGCATTGTCCAATATTTTCCCATAGAATCCTTCAGTGTTGTAACTTCTGGCTTGAATATTTTTTTCAGTACTTTCAGCTTGAGAAATGTTGAGCATGATCTTTCCTTTCAGTTTTCTAACTCCAGGTCTTTGCACATTTCATTTTAATACTTTAATTTGTCTTAGCAAGCCACCCTTTGAAATCTTCTGTTCATCTCTCTTACTTGACCATTTCTTCCATTCACTTTAGCTACTCTATGTTCAAGAGCAAGTTTCAGAGTCTCTTCTGACACCTATTTTGGATTTTTCTTCCTTTCATGTCTTTTTAATGATCTTTTGCTTTCTTCATGTAGGATATCCTTGATGTCATTCCACAACTCATCTCATCTCCCGTCGTTAGTATTCAATGCATCAAATTCTTGAGATGGTCTCCAAATTCAACTGGGATATACTGAAGGTCATATTTTGGCTCTCATAGACTTGTTTTAGTTTTCTTTAGCTTAAACTTGAACTTGCATATGAGCAATTGATGGCATGTTCTGCAATCAGTGCCTGGCCTTGTTCTGACTGATGATATTGAGGTTTTCTATCATCTCTTTCCACAGTTGTAGTCAATTTGATACTTCTGTTTTCCATCTGGTGAAGCCCATGTGTACAGTTGCCATTTATGTAGTTGAAAAAAGGTGCCTGCAATGAATAAGTCACTGATCTTGCAAAATTCTATTATGCAACCTCCCGCATTGTTTTTATCACTAAGGCCATATTTTCTGACTACCTATCCTTTTTTGTTTCCAGCTTTCACACTCCAATCACCAGTAATTATCAGTGCATATTGATTGCTTGTTTGATCAGTTTCAGACTGCAGAAGTTGGTAAGTATCTTCAATTTTCTCATCTTTAGCATGAGTGATTGTTGCATAAATTTGAATAATAGTATTAACTGATGTCCCTTGTAGGCGTAAGGATATTATCCTATCACTGACAGTGTTATACTTCAGGATAGATCTTGAAATGTTCTTTTTGATGATGAAATGCAACGTTACTCCTCTTCAGTTTATCATTCCCGGCATAGTAAACCATATGATTGTCTGATTCAAAATGGCCAATACCTGTTTATTTCAGCTTACTAATGCCTAGGATATAGATTTTATGCACTCTACTTCATTTTTGATGACTTACAATTTTCCTAGGTTCATACTTCTACATCACACATTTGACTATTAATGGCTGTTTGTGCCTGTTTCTTCCCATTTTGAGTTGTGCCACACCAGTAAATGAAGGTCCAGAGAGCTTGACTCCATCCATGTCATTAAGGTAGACTCTACTTTAAGGAGGCAGTTTTCCCCAGTGATATGTTGACTGCCATCCAACCTGAGGGGCGCATCTTCCAGCACTATACCAGGCAATGTTATGCTGCTGTTCATAACGTTTTCACTGGCCAGTTATTTCAGATGTAGCCTTCCATCTCTTTTTTCCTACTCTGTCTTAGTCTGGAAGCTCTGCTTAAACCTGTCCACCATGGGTGACCCTGCTGGTATCTGAAATACCATGGGAGAGCTTCTAGCATCACAGCAACATGCAAGCCACCATGGTGCAACAAACTGACAGGTGCATGGTGGGTGTAGATGTTCGTAGTTACTAAGTTGTTAAAAAGAAGAAGAAAGAATGAATGAAAAGTAAGAAGAAACTCTTTGTTAAAGTATCCATATAAACGATTAACCATTTAGAGTAGATGTTAGTAGTTTTTAAGTGGTTAATCACTTATATGGGTAATTTAACAGAGTTTCTTCTTACTTTTCTTTTCATTCTTTTTTTTTTTAAAATAAAAAAGGAATTATAGGCTAGATCTTGTATTCTGAAAAGCTTATTTGTTCACCTACAAAGGAACTGCCATAACTAAGGCTTCTCCATCCCCTACAGAAATAACCAACATGAGGCCTATTAACCAACATCTCTACAGATTGCCTTGCATATTCCAATATATCAAGCTACAGAAAATATCATAGCTGTTTTACAGTGGTATATTTATATACTTGCCATCTTATTTTATCATATAAAATACATTATTCTGTCTTAAATACTGGTAACCTAACCTAACCTGAGACCATTCTAAGATGCTTCCTTCTAAGTACAAATTTATTAAAAAAAAAAAAAGGAGGAGAGAATGATGCTTTTTATGTAATGCAACTTTAACTGCTGTTCCAAACCAGACTATATTTCTAATATCTTTTAATTAACAAATAGGTCAGTCAACAGTTATTGAGTATCTGCTTCGTGCAAGAATCCATTTTGAATCTTGAGTCACCAAAAAAAAAAAAAAAAAATTTAAGTAAATAAATAAGAAAGAATTCATTTCTTTGAGAATTACGTAGTTGAGGAGATAGCAAAAAGTACTATGAATTCAAAACCAAAGAACAGCTGAACCCCCAAATACTGATACAGGGGAGAGTTTTGGAAAGGGTTTGTGAAGAAGGTTGTTCTTCAAACACAGGTTGGATTTAGGTAACTCGTTTCTTAAAAATTGCATAACAGCAAACTAGGGACAAATGTCTTCCAAACGACTTCATCTGTCATGTGTACAAAACAGACTGTATTTCCAGTATTTATCAGCTAACAAATTAATCAGTCAACAAGGGTTTCTTGAGTATCTGCTTTGTATAAGAATCAAAGCTGGATTTCTTAAATTTGTTTCTTGACTTTGAAACTTAATGAATTTCAGAACATATGTGTTGAATATTAGAGGACAGATTTGCAATCTCTGGGAGAAGTTGAGCCTAGCTGCCTAGAACTAAACCACCCCCTTTCTGCCTGAACCTCAGAAGCCATGCATTTAAAATCCCCTGTAGTATGGATAAGGAGCCCTGATGGCACAATAGTTATGCACTTGGCTGCTTACCGAAAGGCGGGTAGTTCAAACCCATCCAGCTGCTTTCTGGGAGAAGTACCTGGTGATCTGCTTCTGTAAAGATTACAGCCAAAAGAAAACTACGGGGCAGTTGTACTTTGTCACATGGAGTCACTATGTGTTAAAATTGATTCGATGGCACCCAACAATATAGTATGGATAAAAGTCCCTGGGTAGTGTAAAGAGTTAAGCACTTGGCTACCAACCAAACGGTTGGTGGTTCAAATCCACCCAGAGGTGCCTTGGACAAAAGGCCTGACAATCTACTTATGAGAGGTCACAGTCATTGAAAACCCTGTGGAGCATTGTTCTCCTCTGAAACACATGGGGTTGTCATGACTTGGAACTGACTTGGTGGCAGCTTGAGGTTTTTTCTTCTTTTTTGATGGATGAAGCAAGTACATTGTTTGCAAGCTCAAAATGTAAGACAGAGGACAGCCTACTGAGCTCTTCCCCACTCATGGGAACTTTATATCTGAGTAGAGGGGAGGGTCAGGTGAGAAGGCTGATGAGTCCTGAAGTGCTGCTCCCTGAAACTTTAAATCAAGTGAAGTTCCCTGCTCATGCGAAATAACCTGGTAATTCCCAAAGTGAAAATAGGGACTAACTCTTTGTTCACGTTCAGGTCTGTGGGACCTGAGTGATGAATTAAGAGTTTTGACTGATTAGGAAAGACAGATTTTTGGGCATACTGTAGAACTACCCATGTTTTATGAGGTTGAGTGTGGGTTACACAAAGTACCCAAGAGTATGAAAAGAAAATGTTTGGAAATATTTTTCTGCTTAAAGCTCTGAGATTACAAGGGGTTTCTTAGCCCTTGTGGAATTCCTTTAATTGCCTGGGGATTTCTAGGTTTCTAAGAAGCTCGAGGTGGCTGTTAACCTAAAACACAGTTGAAGGGAGCCAAGTCAGCCTCCCTATGCCAGCTGTGTGGTAAGATGCCTTCTTAAAAGGTTCTTTAAAATCAAGCATGTAAAGGAATCCGTTCCCAAACTAGGGTCTCTGAAAACTGGGTCAATGATCCCCATCCTCATCATTCTGCTTGCTTTGCTGAAGCACAGCGTAAGCAAATAAATATCAACGAGTTGCTTAATGATTTTCATAAGGCTCAATATTTTCAAGGCAAGGGGCTCTCCTGAAATGTTTGATCTGTTCTGTATGAATCTGTTTTCCAAATGGCCAGCACATGTCGAGGCCTGCTGTCCTCTGGGTTACAGGAAGACGCCTTTGATGGGTTAACCACAGAGTAACTGAACTCTTTTCAAGTCCCTTTCAAAAGTTCCTTTGTCCCGCTGTGGATCTCGCCACTTGGATTGGATCAGTGGGAGATTGCTCCTGGCAAAGGGTTCTAGCACATTCTCTGATTTGAGTTTGGTCCTTGGGTAATGCCATTTGAAATTGGATTCCCAGAGGTTGGAGTGTGTCTTAGGCTAGATTCTCTAGAGAAGCAAAACCAGCGAAGCATCTATATCTATAGCTATAACTGTATCTGTATCATCTATATCTATTTATCTGTATCTTTTTTTATCTATATATACAGAGAGAGAGAGAGATTTATTTCAAGGAAATGGCTTACATGGTTTTAGAGGCTGGCAGGTCCCAAGTCTGTGGGTCAGGCATCAGGCTAGGGACTTCTCCTCACTCACATAGCTGCAGGGACTGACAAACCCAAGATCAGTGGGTCAGATGGCAGGCCTCTGGCTCCGGGGCTGTGGAGTCTGAAGAATCCCAAGATCAGCAGGCAATACAGCAGGCTGCTGGCTCAAGTCCCAAGAGCTGGAGGTCAGATGATGAAGAGCTAGATGCAGGATCCAGAGCAAGGAAGCAAGTTTCACCAGAACATCTATACATATATTGGATGCATGCCACACCCCTGATGAAACTCCTCTTACAACTGATTGGCTGATCATACCAGATCACATCATGGAGAATGACTACATCAGAGTGTTAAGCACCAGGCAGTTATGAAACAGTTACCCAACCTCTAGATGGGCTGCTTATACATTTCTAGCACACCCCACTCAACTCATGCTTGAATGAATTTTCCTGAGGCCAAATCATCACCACCTCAACTGTCTTGGGCAAGACTGGTCTTGCTATTAATATAGTCTCAGTCGCTGCCTGATGCTCCCTTTAGTGGGATTTAAGCCTGTTGCTATTGATTCCAACTTATAGCAAACTTATAGGACAGAGTAGAACTGTTCCACAGAGTTTCTAAGACTGTAATCTTTACAGAAGCAGCCTGCCATATCTTTCTCCCTCAGAGCAGATGGGTGGGTTTGAAATGCTGACTTCTGTGCCAACAGAGATATTATTGCTTTGGAAATGACCTTCAATGTTTCTTTTCCCAGGCTTGGTGGAACCGTTTAGTCAATAACTTTCTTGACGCTTTACATATATGGAGGAAAATGGTGATTTGAGTTGGTTTGCTTCTATTGATTTTGATTCATATTCAAGTTATTGCATAATGGGTGGGTCACATGTGGACATTGTCAAGCTGGGAATGTACATTGGAGAAATAAAGGGAGAAGAAGACAATTATGATTGCTGCCAGCATGTAGAAGCTGTGCCTTGGGTAGGTATGGATCTTTGAGGACCAAAGTGTTATATTTTATTATTTTCTATAAAAATTAAATCTTTTGTGAACAAAGCTTAGCTTTTTATGCAAAAAATACAATAGCTATAAAAATGTAACAAAATGTATGATGTAGCAAGATTTAAAAAATAAATATATCTTTCCCTCTTTACTTTTTCAATGTTAGAAACATTTTTACCAGTGACCTCACCATTATTAGACACTATGTATCTCAAACATGGAAAAACAAAGAGTTGTTGTCTACTCAATTCTGACTTATGGTGACCCCACGTGTTGAAGAATAAGATTGCTCCATGGGGTTTTCATGGTTGTAACCTTTTGGAAAGGAGCGTTGGTGGTGCAGTGGTTAAGCATTTGGCGGTGAACTGAAAGGTCAGCGGTTGGAATCCACCAGCTAGTCTGAGGGAGAAAGATGTGGCAGTCTGCTTCTGTAAGAAATTTACCATCTTGGAAACCCTATGGGGCAGTTCTACTCTGTCCTATAGAGTGGCTATGAGTCGGAATTGACTGCAATGATTTTGTTTTTTTAACCTTTTGGAAGGGGAGCCCTGGTGGTACAGTGGTTAAAGCACTTGGCTGCTAACGAAAAGGTCATGGTTCAAACCCACCAGCTGCTCCAGGAGAGAAAGATGTGGCAGTCTGCTTCCGTAAAGATTTACAGCCTAGGAACCCCTATGAGGCAGTTCTACTCTGTCCTCTAGGGTCACCATGAATCGAACCCACTCTATGGTCATACATTTAACCTTTTAGAAGCAGATTGCTGAGGTGATCCTGAATGGTTTCAAACTGTCAGCCTTTCAGTTGGTTGCCAAACCATTTGCACCACCCAGGAATTTTGATCCCAAGATAACTTGTATTTTTTCTTACCAACTGGGTACCCCAAACTCTCAGCTCCAGATACTGAGTAAACTGCTTGTAGTTTGGGGCTAGTTCAGTAAATATTTATCAAGTGATGATCCTTTGCCAGACCCAGCGCTAAAACTTGTGCTTGAAAAACCCTTAGTGCCTTCTCCCATCCCACCCCTTTTCCTGATATTCACTGAAATGCGTGATGGCAAAAGCTCTTTTTTCAGGCTGATGACACTCAGTTCCCTTAAATCGTTATTCCTCCTTGTGCAAGAGAGCCTTGTTAATTTCAGACAAACCCTCACACTGTATTTTCTATTTTGGTTAATTGAATTACCATCCACCCAGCTATCTAGTCCAAAAATCTGGGAGTCATAACAGACTCCTTTCTCTTCATCACAACCCTCCTCCCACATCCAGTCAATCATCAGCTCCTCTCAATCTTACCGCTTCGTTATTTCTGAAGCCCGCCCTCTCCTCTCTGTCTCTACCGTGGGGGGCTTTTCTCCAACCTTCCACGAATTGTACCTGAATTTCCACACGACTGCCTCCTAATTATTCTTTTTGCCTCCACTCCTTTCCTCCATTCTTTTTCTTTTTCATGTAAAACTTAGATGGCTTTCCTTTCATTTGAATGAAAACTCAATAATTAATAAGTCGTGGAGTTATGAAACCAAACTCTTTGACTCCAGATCCTGTAAATATAACCACTATTCAACCATGGTGCCTGGTACACAGGCTTTATCCGCCTGAGTCCATTGGCAGAGATTGTGTTTTGTTTTGGTTTGAAATCACAAATGGGTCTAGAGTTGTGCCGAACGTTTTATCTTATCTGTCAAGATGCTTATACAGTGTTTTGTTTTTTTTTTTTCCTTTGATATGCCAGGGTGATAACTTATGTAATCAGTCTGCTAATGTTACACAATTCTTGCATGCCTAGGATAAGATCTATTTTATATGGCATTTATATTTACACTCACTTTTGGATTGCGTGCTAATACTTTATTTTCTATTTTTGCTTCTCTGTCCGTATGTGAGATTGATTCTTATTCTGTCCTTGTCTGGTTTTGACATCAGGGTTATAATGGCCTTATAAAATAAGTTGGGGAATTTTTCTTTTTTTTTTTCTCCTCTCTGGAACAGTTATTTATTTGGAGTTATTACTTCTTCCTTGAATTGTTGGGAAAAATTGTCCACAAATCTTCTGGAGCTAGTACTTTTTTGTGGAATATTTTTGACTCTTGAGTTAATGTTTTTCCCTTACTGGTTATAGGTTTATTCAGTGTCAGTTTCTTGAGTTAATTTCCATAATTAATACTTTCTAAAAATTGTACGGTATATCTAAATTTTCAAATATATTGGCCTAAAGTTGTTCATGTGATTCCCTTATGATTTTTAAATATTTACTTTTTCCATATCAATGTCCCTTTTCATATCTATTACTGTTTATTTCTGCCTCTTAAAAAAAAATCAATCATGCCAGGAGTTTGTCTATTTAATTACTTTTTTGGAAACAACTAGCTTTTCATTTTGTTGATCAGATGACCAACCATTCATTCTTGACACCACCACAACTGTAATTTTCTGGAAACACAAATTCACCTTTTAAAACCATCAGTGGCTCACCAAGCCACATCCAAGCTCCTTTACACGGCATAAGGTCCTTCCCTGTGACCCCAAAACTACTTCACTAGCTTCATCTCTCTACACTTAGCCCTTCTGCTATACCCTCCAGCAATATTGGATTCTTTCTAGGCCCAATCACGTCAACCCAGTTCACATTCTGGGCCTTTGGACAGGCTTTCTCTTTTTTTGTCCCCAATATCCACTTGATCCAAGTTTTTAAATTCTATCTCAAGTTTTCCCCTCTTTGTGAAGTTTTCCTATCACCTGCCTTCTTTCTCAAGGTGATAATTCCACCTTTTCACACTGTTTTCATTCTTTGTACATATTCCTATTACTTCACCTGTCATAGTCTTTTGTTTATGTATCTGTTTCCCCTCTGAACCATGAGATTCTTGGGAGTAGGCACAATCTATTTTTCTTGGTACTCCTAACTTATTTTTCCCTTTTCAAACAAGAAAATAGAGAAAGATTATACTATGTCCTTTTTCCTCAATTTTAAGAAAGGTTGATACCAACTCCTTCAACTAGGATACTAACTAAATTAACTTCCCTCTTCCTGCCTCATCACTATTCTCTGAGCATTGAATCATCTATTTGCTAACTTCTTTAATTCTCCAACTTTTTTAAGCCAGTGTTCTCTTAAAGTCCAAACTAAGAAGTCTTGGTGGTGCAAATGGTTGAGCGTGAGCTGAAAGGTTTGTGGTTTGAACCCACCCAGAGTCTCTGTGGGAGAAAGACCTGGCAATAAAGATTACAGCCAAGAAAACCCTAAGGGGCAGTTCTACTCTGTCACATGGAGTCATTATGAGTTGGAATTAATTCAGTGGCACTAAAAAACAACAAAAGTCCAAACTATTTTATGTCTGAACATTTTAATGCTTTTAAAATACGAGTCCAGATTTTAATCAAGGTTACCTAATATCTTCCTCACAGTTTATTTATAAATGTGTATGCTATTTGGAGCCCTGATGGTGCAAATAGTTAAGAACTCAGTTGCTAACCAAAAGGTAGGCAGTTTGAATCCACCAGCTGCCCTTTGGAAACTCCATGGAGCAGTTCTACTCTGTCCTATAGGGTTGCTAAGAGTCAGGATAGACTCGATGGCAATGGGTTTAGCTTGGTTGGTTTTTATATGCTGTTTAAAGGTAGTATTTCATGACTAACCCATTACCTTTTAGAAACTTCATATTTGGGTAAAATATTGCAAATGGGTAATTCAAAGAAACCTGAGTTTTAGTTCACAGTTTTTCTCATCTAGGAAATTATACAACAGACACCCTATGTATGAATATACAAAATGAGATGTTTACAAGAGGCAGCTGAGTGGCTATGAAAACTTAATGGGAGTTAGAAAACTTCTATTTGAATCAGGGCTTCAGCTTTAACCTCTGCTGAGAATCTGCATTTCCTCGTCAGATATATTGAATTAGAATCTACACTTTAATAGGATCCCCCAGGCGATTCCTCTGTGTGTGTGTGTACCAAATTAGAATCTACATTTTAACAAGATCCCCAGGTGATTCTTGTATATCAGTACATCTGATTCAGTTCTATCTACGGTGGATATGCAAATTCTCGGCAGGGGTTTGAACTGGAATGAACTGGTTCAAAGCCTTGGTTTGAATCTCAGCTCTGCTACCTATAGGCTCAAGAAGAACTTTAAGCTTTTTAAGTCTCATCAGTAAAATGGTGACAAAATCTGACTAGTAGATTCTTGTGAGGGTGAAATCACATAATGTGGGGACATGCCTCACACAGTGCCCAGGAACATAGCAGCTACTCACTAAACTTTAATTCAACTTGCATGATAGGAAATCACAACTATACCTACTGAGAAAGTGATAAATTCATGTTTACAAGATTATTACTGAGGCGTTTAACCTCAGCCTAATGAAAGAAAATTCCATTTTCCTTGAAGCTCTGTTTGCTTTCTGAAGTGTCTTGGCCTGGAACAGTACCCTCTGCTAATCTGTTCTATTTTCGTTGTTTCAGGCAAAGAACAATTAGTCAGACACTGGGATTTGAGAGTCTTGAGTTTCATTTTGACCACACACAGGCCACTGACCTTGGACAGTCGAGGGAACCATGTTCTTTTGTGAACATTCTGCATTGCCCCAAAGGCAGGGCATTAGTCCTATTCGTTCTTTCCGCCTGCTCAGCACTAACCTGGCAATGCTTGTTACCCCAAATCAGGGTGTTGATGTTTTAATTCACAAGAAAAATCCAATTCATGTAATATCTTTATCCTTCAATGAACAGTGGGGGAAAGCGAAGTAACCAATCCGAAATGTTCAGCCTAAAGCATTTGCCAATACCCCATCAGAGTAATAATCTCTTCGCCACACCAGCACCCCTTTAACTGACACCTCATTGAGCTGTTGGAAAGGAAAACCTTTTCTGCACTCTCTGCCTCCACCTGAGTTGCGTGGTAATTGAAAGTCATTTTGTTTCTTCAATCCCCCTCGGCAACTAAGTGCACTTTACCCATCCACTTGGCTATTTAAATTAAGGGTTGAGGAAAAGTCCCTGTGGGAAGCTGAATGGCCAGCTGCTGTGTTGGTCTGGCCAGCTGAACATCAGCCTGCTCCTTGGCCCAACCCCATGGCTGATAAAACCTTTGCTAAGCTTTAGATTTCCCCAGCATTTGGGAACAAAATGGAAGGGCTAGTTTTATCTGTCCTGGTGCTTTCAGCCTTTCTTAGTGCTGTTTGGGCCTGTTAACTTGCTTTGGGCAGGAAGAGGGTGGGGGAGAGGTGGGCTTGCTCCGGGGTACACATGCTTCCAGCTTGTTTCAAGTTGTCCAACAAGTGTTGACCTATATTCCAGTGACACACACCAGACCTGAGCAGGACATACTGCCCAGGGAGCCATCTACCACCCCTGTATCTTGAGCCAAGAGGTCAGCCAGTTCTGTACACCATGTTCTCTCTCGTCAGCATGATGGCATGACAGGGCACAAAGGGAGTTTATTATAGGCAAGCACACCACAGCCTGAATCTTTGGGCCACAGTGCATTGTATTCTCTCCGGAGAGTGCAGCAGAACACAAAAGAGTGCCGAAAAGTCATTCTCTGGGGTTTGATCAAAATTATTTCCTTCCCGTCATTGTTTTCTGAATGCTTTGCTGTGTTTCTTTAGAGTAGGCAGATGGCAGGATCCTAGAGGTGTAAACCAGATACAAAAAACAAGATATTCAAGCAGACGGAATATGTATCAACCCTGCTGGATCATCTCAATACTAATCAAGAGAGTTGGCTTTTTTTTTTTTTTTTTAAGTTTTCCTGTCTTTTTTTTTTTCCTGCTTTTTAAAAGGACACATCATTGTATAAATGGATCCCTTTGGGGCTTTGTCTGGGAAAACTGGTGTGATTTTTGCATTTGGCGGATTTTGAGGAAGAGCCCAATAGAAAGACTTTACAGCAAGACCACACTCTTTGAGTAGACGGAGGAACACCAAAATGGAAATCCTGTAGAGGAAAGCCGACACTGGATAGTCAGAGATGGTGCCATCCAAAGTACAGGAACTGTGCCTAAAAGAGATAATTTCAAGTTGAGCTGTGGTTTACCACAGCGTCCTCGTGATCAGTTGAGTGGTCAGATGTCAGGGGTGACTGAAAATAAGTTCACTTTCCCACAGTGAAGAGAGAGAGAAAATCTTCACCCATATGAAATAAATATTTTTACATTTTAGTTTGGCTGGAGGAGGCTTGAAAATGTACCATTATCCATGT
The DNA here is from genome assembly GCF_024166365.1 of Elephas maximus indicus. Lineage (NCBI taxonomy): Eukaryota > Metazoa > Chordata > Mammalia > Proboscidea > Elephantidae > Elephas > Elephas maximus. The sequence continues at coordinate 38,913,670 of NC_064834.1, forward strand.
GACTTTTGTGAAAAGGCTGAAAAAGAAACAACTGTTGTTGATTTTGATCAGCGTAACATTTTAACCACCCCCCTTTAAAAAAAATGATTATAAATAGTTTTTCGTGGCATGATTGGTCTGCCACATTATTTTGTTCACCTCAAAAGATCTTGTTAGGCATTTATGTTATTATGATGCTGGGCCCCTGGGGAAGAAGAGAGCAAGACACGGAATGACATCAGGTGAAGGCTTGGTGATCATGCGCTGGGGCCTCAGGATCTGAGCACTAACCAGACCTTCCTCTTTCAGCCTACCATAAGGCTGGCTTTATGGTGGCAGCTGCAGAACTGTCTTGTCATGCTGTGTGTGGGGGTGAGAACTGTAGAATTCAAAGAGTTAAAGTGTCATCTGTAATGGGAAAAATGGCTTAACCACAAATTCATCCTTGCTGGCCCTAGTTATGGGTTACCGTGTGTAATCCGCGCCCCCCCCTTTTCAAATACTGTTCTTTTTCATGATCTTATATCCTAAAATGTCTCCTTTCTAACTTAGGGGAAGGGACTCCATAGTTCATTACTTTGGGACAGGCGCTGTCTCACATCATGCATGCAAGATGAGCACTGAAAATCTCAAAGGTGAAAACTCAGAGCATTAAATCACTGATTGGATGACCAAACCAATTCAGTCATGGCCAACCAGGCGAAACCAGAACGGAGCCAAATTTTTACAATTTGGGTGATCCAGAACTGTAACCAGAATGTCAAAAATTACAGGTTGAAGCCCTGGAATGCGAGACTCAGAAGAGACATAGTGAGCCCTTTAAAGAGCCTTATGGATGAGACTGGATTATCGGCAGGACTCCGGAGAGAGACACGCATTCAAAGCAGCATGGTGCGCCGCCATCTTTCAGCGATGCGCACCGTTTCCGACTCTTAGCAGAATACCACAGGTAAGATATTTGGCTGACATGCAAAGGGTATGCTGCCCTTGTTTTCTAAGTGGGAGATTAAGTTTCTAGCAGGGCTTCAAATCATAATTTGTCCTTTTCCGGTTATCATTCTGGTTCACCTAACTTCTGAAAATTCGGGTCTGTTCCAGCGTCACTTTCTCTGCCATGAACTGGGAGGAATCGGTTAGAAGCCCTGCTGAAGGTTTGATTTGGAAATCACACACCAGGCAACCCCAAACCCACCTTCCCAATGCCTTTCTTCCTCTTTGTCTTTTTGCTCATAATGCATGGATCTCAACCTGATCTTCTGATTTAACAGCCTATAGCACCTTAAGCAATTCAGTGGCTATAAAATCCCCTGCTGACTTTGTTTTGGCTGGAATTGCAACCCACTGATGGGAGAATTTTTTTTTTTTTTTGGATGGGAGAATTAAGCTAAAACATCACAGAGCTAGTAGCGTGTCTCTGTGCAGTGGTAGGCTCATCTGTTAGAAAAAGGTGACATCATCGATATTCCAGGGCTTCAGGTCTGCAGTGCAAAGCAGCTTCCTTGCTGCACATCAGAGTGAGAACCTGGATTCAAGACAAAAACAACTCCCCTCACATAAATATCTGCTCTGGGACTCAAAAATATTCTAAGTGCAACGACTCCGAAATGGTCCCTTTCCCTTGGCGACCCATCGGATTTTCCAAATCCAATCACAAACTTTTTAATAGCATGTCACGAACCTCTCAACTCATAATTTCTCTTCAAAGCCCTCCAGTTTGCCAGCTTATAGCCTGTGAAGTGTTGTTTGATGATGTGCTGCCCCATAAATAAGCACAGGCTAAAATCCATCCTTCACTACTTCTGGCTTTCCCACCAGGAATACTGCCATACAATCAGGGGTGTGTGGTTTGCAGCAATTGCTCTGAATTGAGGGTTGTTTTTTATTTTATTTTTTTAATACATCCAGTGTGAAGTGTAGGTAATATAACAGATTTATTGCGTTTATATAAATCCCTTTTTTTTTTTTTCTCTCGCCCTTTCAAGTCTAGGACATTGGAAGCAAAGAGAGTAGGTATACAGACAAAGTCTCCAAAATAGCAACTGCAGCTTTACCCATTCTCCGCCACAGGAAATCCACACACTGGATAATTCACCATGTCTCTCTAGCAGCCAGTGTTCTCTCGGGTGTTTTTAAGTTGTGAGCAGAGAACCATTTTACACGTGTAACCAGTCAATGAAGGTTAGTGTGCAGAATGAGGTCACACTGTTGTAATCAAATAAAACTCACACAAGCTAATCTGACATGTGTTTTGACTAATTTTTTTATTGTATGGTAATTAGGCAAAAATGGTAAGCAATTGGCCTGAATAACTGCTATTTTGTATTATTTCGCTGCAACTCATGATGAGATTAAGATGCAGGGACATAGGAACACTGACTGAAATCTTATTCTCAACCAGCTCCCCTCCCCGCAAAATCATTGAGGGAAATGTATGTAGAGAGAACTGTGGTGTATAAAGGAACTTTTTATTAATACATGCGGCTGTGGACACAAAACCCATTGTGTGGCCCAAGTAAACACCACTAGGAGAATTGCCTTTGCTTGGGCTAGATGATGCCCCAGGAATAGGACCTAAACAGTCCAGGTCTTGGTATTTGATGAATGGTCTGTGTACCAGCAGCAACGGCAACGGCATTACCTAGGAAATGTAGAATTTCCAGCCCCCAACACCTCCAATCTAAACATGGGTTCTAACAAGATCCTGGAAGATTCCTTTGCACATTATGCACATTCAGGTCTGAGAAGCACTGGCCCAGTCAAACTGCTCTCTTCCCCTGGACCAGTGGTTCTCAAAATGTGAACTCTGGATCATCAGCATAAGCAACACCTGGGGACTAGTTAGAAATGCAAATTCTAAGATCCAAACACAGACCTACTCAATCAGAAACTGAGAGTGAGGCTTAGCATTCTGAGTTTTAAAAAGCCCCCCAGGTGATTCTGGTGCCATTTGAGTTTGAGAAGCAGTGCTGTAGACTAGAAGTTCTCAGGCTTTAATGTGCATCTGAATCACTTAGGGAGTTTTAACCCTCCTGATGTTCAGGCTGCATTCCAGATCAACCATATCAGAATCCCTAGGGGTGAGACACTGACATTATTAGTCTTTTGAACTCCCCAGAGAATTCTGATGTTCAGCCAAAATTGAAAGTAAGTGCTTCTTAAACTTTGGTGTGTGTGTGAATCACCTGGAAAACTCTGTAAAAGCTAGTTTCAGGTCCCATCATATTTCACCAACCCTGGGCCCTATGTAATTCTTAATACAACCAAAGTTTGAGAACTGCTGACCAATGGTATTCTAAGTGTGGTTCAAAGACCATCAGCATCCAACTTCCTGGTGGGATCTTGTAGAAATTCAAATTGCTACAGCCCACCCCAGAACTACTGATTCAGAATCTTTTGAAAGAACCCAGGGATCAGTGTTTTACAAGCTCTCCAGTTGGTTCTGATGCACATTGAAGATTGAGTACCAGTGGTCTAGGCCACTCCCACAATTTATTTGTTTTTTAGGCTGAGTTTATCAGTTCTAGCCTTGGGAAAGAAACAGCTTCAAACTGGTTCATTCCAGTTTGACTCCCTGTGGAGAATTTGTATTTCCATCTCAGATATACTGAATTAAAATCTATAGTTTAACAAGACTTCTAGGTGATTCTTATGTATAACTTATTGTGCATGCCACCACGTGTCTGTCGGTTTGTCCTACTGTAGTGGTTTGTGTGTTGCTGTGATACTGGAAGCTTTGCCACTGGTATTTCAGGTTTCAACTGAGCTTCCAGACTAAGGCAGACTAGGAAGAAAGACCGGCAGTCTACTTCTGAAAAAAATTAGCCAGTGAAAACCTTACGAATAACAGCAGAACATTGTCTGATATAGCACCGGAAGATAAGCCCCTCAGGTTGGAAGGCACTCAAAATACAACTGAGGAAGAGTTGCGTCCTCAAAGTAGAGTCAACCTTAATGATGTGGATGGAGTCAAGCTTTTGGGACCTTCATTTGCTGATTTGGCACAATTCGAAATGAGAAGAAACAGCTGCAAACATTCATTAATAATTGGAATGTGGAATGTATAAGGTATGAATCTAGGAAAACTGGAAATCATCAAAAAAGAAATGGAACATATAAACATCGATATCCTAGGCATTAATGAGCTGAAATGGACAGGTATTGGTCTACATATGGTCTACTATGTAGGGAATGACAAATTGAAGAGGAATGGTGTCACGTTCATTGTTGAAAAGACCATTTCAAGACCTATCCTGAAGTAAAATGCTGTCAGTGATAGGATAATACCCATACGCCTACAAGGAAGACTAGTTAATATAACTATTATTCAAATTTATGTACCAACCACTAATGTCAATGATGAATGGAAGATTTTTACCAACTTCTGTAGTCTGAAATTGATCAAACATACAATCAGGAGGCATTGATAATTACTGGTTATTGGAATGTGAAAGTTGGAAACAAAGTAAAAGGATCAGTAGTTGGAAAATATGACTTTGGTGATAGAAACGACATTGGAGACCACATGATAGAATTTTACAAGACCAACAACTTCATCATTGCAAATACATTTTTTCAACAAGATCAATGGTGACTCTACCCATGGACCTCGCTAGATGGAATACACAGGAATCAAATCAAACACATCTGTGGAAAGAGACGATGCAAAAGCTCAATATCATCAGTCAGAAAAAGGCCAGGGGCCAACCGCAGAACAGATCATCAACTGCTTCTATGCAAACTCAAGTTGAAGTTGAAGAAAATTAGAACAAATCCATGACAGCCAAAGTATGACCTTGAGTATATCCCACCTGAATTTAGAGACCATCTCAAGAATAGATTTGACGCCTTCAACACTAATGACCGAAGACCAGAAAAGTTGTGGAATAACATCAAGGACATCGTACATGAAGAAAGCAAAAAACAGGAAAGAAAAAAAAGACCAAAATGGATGTCAGAAGAAACTCTGAAAGTTGCCCTTGAATGTCAAGTAGCTAAAGTAAAAGGAAGATGATGAAGTAAAAAGCTGAACAGAAGATTTCAAAAGGCAGCTCAAGAAGACAAAGTATTATAATGACATGTGCAAAGATCTGGAGTTAAAAAGCCAGAAAGGGAAGAACATGCTCAGCATTTCTCAAGCTTGAAGAACTAAAGAAAAAATTCAAGCCTCAAGCTGCAATATTGAAGGATCCTACGGGAAAAATACTAAAAAACTTTATCAAAGAAGACATTCAGGTGGCTGACACACGACGAAATACAATCATTAGCCGTTAGAGAAATGCACATTAAAACTACAATGAGATACCATCTCACCCCAAGAAGGCTGGCACTAATCCAAAAAACACAAATTAATAAAAGTTGGAGAGATTGTGGAGAGACTGGAACACTTATGCACTGTTGGTGGAAATGTAAAATGGTATAACCACTTTAGAAAGTGATTTGGTGCTTCCTTAAAAAGCTAGAAATATAAGTACCATACAATCCAGCAATCCCACTCCTTGGAATAAATTCTAGAGAAATAAGAGCCGTCACACAAATAGGCATATGCACACCCATGTTCATTGCAGCACTGTTCACAACAGCAAAAAGATGGAAACAACCTACATGCAACAGACGAATGGATAAACAAATTATGGTACATACACACAATAGAATACTATGCAACAATAAAGAACAATGATGAATCTGTGAAACATCTCACCATATGGATGAATCTGGAGGGCATTATGCTGAGTGAAATTAGCCAGTCAAAAAAGTACAAATATTGTATGAGATAACTATTATAAGAAGTCAAGAAAAGGTTTAAACAAAGAAGAAAACATTGTTTGATGATTACAAGGATGGGGAGGGGAGAGAGAGGAATTCACTAACTAGATAGTGGACAAGGATCAACTTCAGTGAAGGGAAGGACAACACACAATACAGGGAAAGTCAGCACAACAGGACCAAAGCAAAAGCTAAGAAGTTCCCTGGACACATCTAAACACTTTGAGGGACAGAGTAGCTGGGGCTGGGGTCTGGGGACCATAGTTTCAGGAGACATCTAGGTCAATTGGTATTACAAAATTTATTAAAATGTTCTGCATCCCACTGTGGTGAATAACATCTGGGATCTTAAAAGCTTGCAAGCAGCCATCTAAGATGCATCAATTAGTCTCCTCCCACTTGGAGCAAAGGAGAATGAAGAAAACCAAAGACACAAGGAAGATATTAGCCCAAGAGACTAAAGGACCACATAAACCAGAGACCACCAGCCTGAGACCAGAAGAACTAAATGGTGCCTGGCTACTACCAGTGACCACCATGATAGGGAACACAACAGAGAGTCCCAGGCGGAGTGGGAGAAAAGTGTGGAGCAGAACTACAATTCATGTAAAAAGAACAGACTTAATGGTCTGACAGGACTGGAGGAACCCCCGAAGCCATGGCCCCCGGAAGGTCTGTTAACCCAGAACTGAAACCATTTCTGAAACCCACTCTTCAGGCAAAGATTAAACAGGACTATACAACAAAAAATAATACACATGGGGAGTGTGCTTCTTAGTTCAATCAGATACATGAGACCAAATGGGCAGCTCCTGTCCTTAGGTAGAAGGAGAAGGCAGGAAGGGACAGAAACTGGTTGAATGGACACAGGGAACCTGGGGTGGAAAGGAGGAGCATGACTTCACATCATGGGGGTTGCAACCAATGTCACAAAACAATATGTATATAAACTTTTGTATGAGAAATTAACTTGAGCTGTAAAATTCCACCTAAAACACAATAAAGAGAGAGAGAGAGAAGAATGGGGATTCTAGAACACTTAATTGTGCTTACGAGGAACCTGTACATAGACCAAGAGGCAGTTGTTCGGACAGAACAAGAGGATACTATATGGTTTAAAGTCAAGAAAGGTATGCCTTTCTTGTACGGTTGTAGCCTTTCACCATGCTTATTCAATCTGTATGCTGAGCAAATAATCCAAGAAATAATCCAAGAAGAAGAATGCAGCATCAGGATTGGAGAAAGACTCATTAACAACCTGTGATATGCAGAAGACAACCTTGCTTGCTGAAAGCAAAGAGGACTTGAAGCAATTACTGATGAAGATCAAAGACCACAGCCTTCAGTATGGATTACACTTCAACATAAAGAAAACAAAATTCCTTACAACTGTACCAATAAGCAACGTCATGATAAATGGAGAAAAGCTTGACGTTCTCAAGGATTTCATTTTACTTGGATACACAATCAATGACCATGAAAGCAGCAGTCAAGAAATCAAACAAGCATTGCATTAGGCCAATCTTCTGCAGAAGACCTCTTAAAGTGTTTAAAAAAAAAAAAAAAAGTTATCACTTTAGGGATTAAGGTGTGCCTGACCCAAGCCATCATGTTTTCAATCACCTCATATGCATGTGGAGGCTGGACAATGAATAAGGAAAACTGAAGAATTGATGCATTTGAATTATGGTAGTGGGGAAGAATATTGAATATACCAAGGACTGCCAGAAAAATGAACAAGTCTATCTTGGAAGAAGTACAGACAGAGTGCTCATTAGAGGCAAGGATGGTGAGACTTTGTCTCACATATTTTGGACATGTTATCAGGAGGTACCAGTCCCTGGAGAAGGACATCATGCTTGGTAAAGTAAGTGGTCAGCAAAAAAAAAGGAAACCTCTCAAGGATATGGATTGACACAGTGGCTGCAGCAATGGGCTCAAGCATAACGAGGATGGTGAGAATGGTGCGGGACCTGGCAACGTTTGGCTCTGTTGTGCATAGGGTCGCCATGAGTCAGAATTGATTCAATGGCACCTAACAACAACAACTGTGCATAGGAATCACCTGGGAATCTGGTTAAAGTGTAGATTATGATTCAGTGTATCTGGGATGGAAATGCAAATTCTCAGCAGGAGGTCAAACTGGAATGAACCGGTGTGAAGCCCCGGAAAGACAGATTCCTGAGAAACAAGAGGAGGTGACCTAAGCATGGGCTTATTTATATTTGTTCTACTCGGCTCTACCTCTAACAAATGTGGTTCATTCAGCATTTCTGATTTTGACCAACCTTCCTCTTCACAGTGGAGATTTTGGTGGAAATAGAGAAAAGTGGAGCCATAAACTCCTCCTGAACGTTAAAGGCAATAACACTTCACAGTTTTAATTTTCTCTGTCAGTTTTCTGGTATTTCTAAGTAGAGTTCATCTTGATAGTCTTCCATATGCTCATATCCACATCCACACTCACAATGCTCACACACGCTCACCCAAGGACAGAAACTATAATTAATTGCTACGAGTCATGGTGCAAGGCACTTGGGCTTGGTTTAGTGGGAGAGACAACATTATGCAGATAAGGACACAAATAGCCACATAATCTCAATCACCATAAGTGCCATGGAGGAGAACTGCTATGAGGGTGTAATGCCAGGCCTAACTCACTGAAGTGTGATGTGAAAGCTGGGGCCCGAAGGGTAAGGCATTAACCAAGCAAAGAAGTGGGAAAGCTCTGCATAGGGCAGATGTATGCAAAGGTCCCAAAGCGGGGAAGACCTTGGTGAGTTCAAGGAGTTGAAAGGTGAGTATGGCAAGAGTGAGGAGAGTAAGGAAGGGAGTAGTGGGAGAGATGAGCCTGGAGAGGGGCAAGAGCTGGTTCATGCAGGGCTGTGAGAAGGCTTGGCGATTTTATCCTGAGAAAAGATAGAAATGCACACAAATGATCAAGTATAATTATACTTGATAGACGCACTTGGCCTCATCTGGGGTATCAGAGAAGGTTTCCCTGAGGAAGTGACATCTAACTAAGATGGAGTTTGAAGGCTGAGTAGAAGGAGGTCAGGTGAAGAACACGGTAAGCGGTTGCTGGGCAGAGGGAACAACACGTAGGAAGGCCTTACAGTGGAATAAGACTGGCTTTGAGTCCCTGGTCTACTATTTACTGTGTGACCTGAGCTAAGTAACCTATCTGAGTCTCAACTTCCTCATCTGTAAAATGGGGACAATAGTAGAGCTTACCGTGTAGGGTTGTGGTGAGAGTTAAGTGAGGCATGGTAAGTATTTGGTGCAGAGTAAATTCCATATCATAGTAGTGGCAGGCAGAGTAATGTCCCTCTCTCCCCGACCAAAAAAACAAAAACTAAACAAAAAAAAAACTTCCAGTCCTGATCTCTGGAACATATAAATATGTTATGATAGTATATGCAAAGGAGGAATTAAGGTTTCAGATGGAATTAAGTTTGCTAATAAACTGACCTTAAAATAAGGTTATTCTAATTACCTAGGTGGGCCTAATAGAATCACAAAGGCCTTTTAAATGTGGAAGAGGGAGGCAGGAAAGTCAGTGTCAGATTGATAAGAAGACTTCAACCTGCCCTTGCTGGCTTTGAAGATGGAAGGGAGCCACAAGCGAAGGAACGCAGGCAGCCTCTAGAAGCTGGAAAAGGTAAGAAAATGGATTCTCCTCTAGACTCTCCAGAAGGGAATGCAGTTTTGCTGACACCTTGGTTTTAACCTCATTTATCTCAGTCTGTTCTGTTTTCAGCACATGCCTGGAGCATAGTAGACAATAATATCCAATGACTGAATGAATAGATACTTTATTATAATCCTACTGATCACCAAAACCACTTTGCATGCAATACCCTGAGAAAATTGGTTAGAAGCCTCTACACAGCTCTGAAACATTTTGACCCCCTGGCACAAAGTAAAGGCCATAAACTGAAACGCTAATGGGGCCTAGCAGTAAATGAGCAGAGCAGGCAGCTATAGGGCACACGGAGTGAAGCGGACTGTGGTGAGTACTTGCCCTCTCCAGAAAAAGCCGCCCTGTCCATCCAAAACCAAACCAAACCCGTTGCCATTGATTCTCACTCAGTTATCTTATAGGACAGGGTAGAACTGCCCCATAGGCTTTGCAAGGCTGTACGGTTTCCAACGGGGCCCTGGTGGTGCAGTGGTTAAGCGTTTGGCTGCTAACCAAAAGGTCAGCAGCTCCGAATCCACCAGCCGGTCCTTGGAAACCCTATGGGACGGTTCCAAGGCTGTAAACTTTTACAGAAGTAGACAGCCACATCTTTCTCCTGCAGAGAGGTTGGTGGGTTCAAACCACTGGCCTTTTGGCTAGCACCACCAACTTTTTGCTTACCGAACTCTTAACTACTCTGCCACCAGGCTACTGTCGTGTTCATAGCCCTAGCCAACTCATACTGTGGAAGAATGCAGCTCAGTGTCTTGCGATTTTCTCTCTCTCTGGCTTTTTTTTTTTTTTTGATAAGCCAGAATCTTGAGATATATGTACATTTCCTGTGCCTTTTTGTTGTTGTTGTTGCAAACTAATTAAAACATTTAGAAACCCTTGTGTGGGCCAACACTCTGCAAGTGGGTTTGGCTCAGACCATTCATTTGTGTCCTCTGATTTAGAGTTGCCTAACAAGTCCGAATCAACTCAATGGCAATGGGTTGGGTTGAGTAGGAAAGATCCAGGAGCCCTGGTGGCATGGTGGTTATGCACTTGGCTGCTAACCAAAAGGTCAGTGGTTCAAATCCACCAACCTCTCTGCAGGAGAAAGATGTGGCAGTCTGCATCCATAAATATTACAGCTTAGAAACCCTATGGGGCAGTTCTACTGTGTCCTGTAGGGTCACTATGAATCAGAATCAATTCCGTTGATGGGTTTGGAGAAAGGATTCACAGATTAACTTCATTAATTCAACCTTTAATATCTTGAGATTGTTAGCCTAAAAATATAATTTAGGAAAGAGGCATATAAGTTTAACTGGTTAGCCTCTTTAACACAACAAAAAAGATAGCAGTCTAATAGGAAAATATAGTAAATGGCACCTAAAACCTACTCAGTTTGCCACATTATGTCCACCATGATTGTTTTACAAGCTATAAATGTAAAATTTACAACAATTTTATCTTTTGAGGTCAAAATATTTTCTCAACCTTTGCCGTTGATCAAAATGCTTGTGTATTCAAAGGAGATGAATTATTACCAAAAAATTAGATCACTCTTCCATCACTGCCAATCCCTCATGATGACATGCAGGCTGATGTCTCTAATTTAGATACCTAAAATATAAATTTCAGAATGCAAAAGGTGAGCACTGCCTGGAAGTCTAGATAATTGTCTTCTAATATTTGGATTTTCCAGTGTCTGCATACAATGCCTGACACAAGGTAGGGACTCAGTAATATTTGTATGAATTTATACATGAAAGAATGGGCAGTCATATGACATTGAACAATTCATCTAAACTGTTTTCTCAGTTGCCTTATCTGTAAAACAAGGAATTTGAAGCGGTTAATTTGCTTTGGCTACCATTGGTAAATGTGCCAAGCCCATGCTAAGCATCTTAATAAATAGGTTCTTATTTAATTTCTATGCACCTTACAGCTCTAAGTTTCCTATATATGGCTTAGGTAGCTGTGTAACTACCTGATGGACATCTGTTCCCTTTAATTTTGGGTCATGTGAAAATGGACAGAGATCTAAAATTCAGCAAAAGACACACCCTGCCAATACCCACATGTGCGTGTACACACACGTACACACTCTAAGCTGAAATGACACATTTTGGTATTTGACATCTTGTGATTTAACTCTGTGTTAGTGTGGAATCCTAAATCTGAGTCCCCTCTGAAGATTCCTTTGCCCCATATTTTGTTTAAGCTTTGTCAAGTCTTAGGCATAGGCCAGGGAGAAATCTAATTGGATCATACCAGAATATTCATTCCACTTTAAAGTATGTTAGAAAACAAACTTCACTGGAAAATAATGCTTTATTGTGCTGAACTGAAATTCCTTCTGAGTATGCTTATTCTTGTTTGGTCTCAACAGAGAAGCTGTCAGTCATCAATCTTTAGATAAACTACTGTTGGGTCACCTAGCCTGCTCAACAACATTTCCCTTCCTTCTTTCCTGCACCTTTAAACACTTTTGCATCTTTCTTGCCTCTTCTCTGTCTGCATTGTCGTATTTTATTCATCTCTGCCTTCCCAGCTGTGTGAGTACTCTAGTACGCAGTACCATATTTGATAAACTTTGCAGATTGATATAACTTGTTTTGACAAAAAGAAGTGGTGGTTTCTGCCAGTCAGAAAGTCAGTTTTGTAACAGTTCCTGGAAGGGGGAAGCCTTTGTTTTCATTTGTGTGTCCAACCTTTCACCCATTCCAACACTCACGTAGACACATACCCTATGTTTGTAAACCCCACTCACAGTGGGGCTTCATGATATGGGATGGGTCAGAGTATGTTGCTGAAGGGTCTAGGGTCTACAGTTTTGTTCCTCATCTTCACCTGGCCAATTCCCTTACTTCCTTTAGGATTCTGCAGAACTATCTTCTGCTCTAAGAAGCCTTCTCTGACCCCTTAATGCTCTGTTAAGATTCTCTGGGGTATGCCAAGTACCCTGTCCTTAATCCTGTGAGCATTTATTATCCTGTATTGTAATTTCCTGTCTAGTTATCTTTATCCCTTACTGGACTGTACATACCTTGAGGCAGGGCTGAATCTTATTCAGTCTTCCATACCCAGTTCCTGGCATACTATGGGAACATAGTAGGTGCCCAATTAATTGACTATCTTATTGAGGGTATAATTGTTTATAAATAAGTTATATAGTTAACTTCGTAGCCCTTCATACTATAGGGTACAAAGGTCTGAATGCTGTAGAAACACTACTGAAATCACACAAGTTGGTGATATTAAGGGTTTTAATTAAGGAAACAGTAACAGAAAGGAGGGGGGAGCCGAAAGGAGGGGTTTCCAGCTCCAGAACTCAGGATCTACTAAACACCTGGTCCTAGAGTACTTAAGCAAAGCCCTTAGATCAAAGTGAATTTTTCTGGAGTTTTGGCCTTACATAGCTTTGCTGAAAATAAAAATGTTTAAGGAAACATTTGGGCAATGTCTCGGGGCAGCCCACTTGAACAGTTTTGGAAGCACTGTTTCTACTCTGCAGCCTGAGCTATGGATATGATTTGCCCACTGCATTTCAGGGTCTCAGTCACTGTCCAGGCAAGAGCCTCATGGGCCTGTCTCTGGGGTAGGAGTTAAGCTCTCACCATGCTCACAAAGTTGCTTCATAAGTCTTTGGCTTTAACATGACAGTGACCATCTGTCCTACCCAACCCCTGAGGGAAACATTAGAAGAAGAAGCACGTTGATATTCGGGCTAGAAAAAGCAAAATGCCAAAGACTAAATGGAAGGACTTTTCCTGGGTTATCCTCACTGCATCCCAGGGTGGGAACTGGGGATAGAGTGCCAGATGGGCTTGGAGGCTGCTAGGGTGGGCTGGAGCACAGTTGTGTTATAGAAATGGCACTATAGATGTCCGTAGGGCCTTTGGAAGTTGGCATCAGTCTTGCCCTGAAAGCCAGGCGGTACCCTTTCACAATGTTCCTGATGCCTTTTTATTACCAAAGGAGTTTTCTAGTAGCTGCCCAGTCCCTGGCCTGGAATTCACTGACGTTCTGTGAAAATACGATAGGGGTTTCAGAATTCTGAGCCAGGTTTCTGTCTTTCCAGGAAGAGAGGGCGTTAGTATCCACACAACCCTGAAGAACAAGAAGCTCGTGTCCAGTACCCTTGGCACTTTTTTGCTGCCTCCCTCCCCTCCTTCTGGCCTGAGTCTGTCCTCCTGGGGCCTGGCTCTCGGCCAGTTGTCAACTAATCCTTGCTAAGGTGTTAGGTGGTAAAGCCTCAAGGGTTATTAATCCTTGCAGGAACTTTCCCACATTAAACAAAGTTTTGTTATTAAATCTAAGGGCATTAAAAATCATCACCATAACATAAAAATAATCTGTGTTCTCTGTAAATCTTTGCCTTTGTAAGTGGGTAGACTTAATGATCATAACAGTACATAATATTTGGTTCTTTTTTTCACATGGAAAGACATTCACACATATCTTCACATTTTTTAATATCGCACTTTCATTATCATAATAGTTTGAAGGTATCTTTTGCAATGTCTGCCCATTTCATGATGGACATGCCCCCAACTGCCCGCCTATCTCTGCCAGCCTCCCCTCCGATGAAGTGAGCCCTAATGGCCATTTTGTAACTGACCCCTTCCACCTATGCCTACATAACTCCCTGTTGTTAGGTGCCATCGAGTCAGTTCCTACTCAAGCAACCCTATAGGGCAGAGTAGAACTGCCTTATAGGGTTTCTAAGGAGTGGCTGGTGGATTTGTACTGCTGACCTTTTGGTTAGCAGCCAAATTCTTATTAAAGGTGAGCCAATCTGAGTCCTTACACTAGAAATATTGAATTAAAGCTGGGGAAAATACTTGTGGTCTCTTTTTGGGTAGCTGAACCTGCAACATGTCAGCTGGTTATTGTTATGTGCTGTCGAGTCAATTCTGACTCTGTTTTATATGACAGAGTAGAAACGCCTCATAGGGTTTCTTAGGCTAGAATCTTTTTGGGAGCAGATCCGTCAGGTCTTTCTCCCATGGAATGGCTGATAGTTTCAAACTGCCAATCTTTCAACTACCAGCAAATCACTTAACCATTGTGACACCAGGGTTCCTTACATGCCCACTTAGGAGCTGGGAAGTAGGTGTTCTCCATCAGTGATGATGGTTCTGAGGAGAGAAGAAGCCAAGAGAAGAGAATGCAGCAGATACACAGAGAAGGGCAGAAGGGACCGTACCTTTCTGAGGCCCAGGTACAATCACACTCTTGGGTTCTGTGATACATCATTTTCTTGTACGTAAGAGAGTTTGGGTTCATTTTAATCACTTACAACCAAGAGTCCAAACTAATTATAGTAATAATGACAATATTGACTACGCTCAACATTTGAATGTTCCAAATTCTTTACCGTCATGGTCTCATTTAATCCCTACAATCACCAATAAGATAGTTAAGAGAGGTTTAGTAATTTTTCAAGGATAACACAGCTTAGTGAATTATGGAGCTGAGATTTGAAGCCCAATCTATTTGATGCTACAGTCTTTGGTCTTAACCATTACCCTGTGTAGCCTCCCAAAGTAATTGTGACATCAGAGAGGTGGAATGAATAGAGAAAAGAACCATTATGCCTGCTAGGAATAAATTTCAAACACTCTGAATTTCAGGCACCAGAGGAAGACATTTTGAGACAGAAGTTCCTCCCTGCTCAGCCTTTCAAACACTGCCATATAGGTGATTCTTCCTCTCATCCCAGGCCTGCTCTAGATTTCTGTTATTGTTAGGTGCCATTGAGTGGATTCCAACTCATAGTGACCCTACGTACAACAGAATGAACACTGCCCAGTCCTTTCCCATCTTCACAGTCGTTGTTATATTTGAGCCCATTGTTGCAGCCACTATGTCAATCCATCTTGTTGAGGTTCTTCCTCTTTTTTGCTGATCTCCACATTACCAAGCATGATGTCTTTCTCCAAAGACTGATAACATGTCCAGAATATATGACAGAATATCTCTGGCTGTAGTTTTCAGCAAGCAAGGTTGTGTCATCTGCGTATTGCAGGTTGTTAATGAGTCTTCCTCCGAACCTGATGCCGTGTTCTTCTTCATACAGTCCAGTGTTTTGGATTATTTGCTCTGCATACAGATTGAATAAGTAAGGTGAAAGGATACAACCCTGACACATATCATTCCTGGTTTTAAGCCAAGCAGTATTCCCTTGTTCTGTTCGAACAACAGCTTCGTGGTCTATATACAGCTTCAGCAAGAGCGCAATTAAGTGTTCTGTGAGTCCCATTCTTCTCAATGTTTTCCATAATTTGTTATGATCAACACAGTTGAATGCATTTGCATAGTCAATAAAACAGGAACATAGCTTTCTGATATTCTCTGCTTTTCAGACGGACCTGATATCAGCAATGGTATCCCTTACTCCACGTCCTCTTCTGAATCCAGCTTGAATTTCTGGTATTTCCCAGTGAATGTATAGCTGCAACTGTTTTTGAATTATCTTCAGCAAAATCTTACTTGCATGTGATATTAATGACACTGTTTGATAATTTCTGCATTCTGTTGGATCATCTGTCTTTGGAATGGGCACAGATATGAATCTCTCCCAATTGGTTAGCCAGGTAGATGTCTTCCAAATTTCTTGGCATAGATGAGTAAGTGCTTCCAGCATTGCATCTGTTTGTTGAAACACCTCAACTGGTATTCCTTCAGCTCCTGGAGTCTTGTTTTTTGCCAATGCCTTCAGTGCAGCTTGGACTTCTTCCTTCCATACCATTTGTTCATGGTCATATGCTAACTCCTGAAATGGCTGAACATCAACCAGTTACTTTTTGGTACAGTGACTCTGTGTATTCCTTCCATCTTCTTTTGATGCTTCCTGCACTGTTTAATATTTTGCACATTTTGTTGCTTTTACACATTGTCCATTGAGTTCTGACTCAGCAATCTTATGTAGAAAAGAATGAAACACTGCTCAGTCCTGTCTCATCCTCACAATCATGGCTATGCTTGAGACCATTGTTGAAGCCTCTGTGTCAATTCATATCATTGAGGGTCTTCCTCTTTTTCACTGACCCTCTACTTTACCAAGTATGATGTCCTTCTCTAGGTACTGATCCTTCCTGATAACATGTCCAAAGTATGTGAGATGAAGTCTTGCCATCCTCACTTCTAGGGAGAATTCTGGGTGTACTTCTTCCAAGATGGATTTGTTCGTTCTTTTGGCAGTCCATGGTATATTCAATACTCTTCACCAATGTCATAATTCAAAGGCATCAGTTTTTTGGTCTTTCTTAATCATAGTCCAGCTTTCGCATGCATATGAGGTGATTGGAAATACCATTTCTTGGGTCAGGTGCACCTTAGTGCTCAAAGTGACATCTTTGCTTTTTAACACTTTAAGGAGGTCTTTGCAGCAGATTTGCCCAGTGCAATATGTTGTTTGATTTCTTGACTGCTGCTTCTGTGGGTATTGATTATGGATCCAAGTAAAATGAAATCCTTGACAGCTTCAGTCTTTTCTCCGTTTATCATGGTGTTGCTTACTGGTCCAGTTGTGAGGATTTTTGTTTTCCTTATGTTGAGGTGTAATCTATACAGAAGGCTGTAATCTTTGATCTTCAGCAGTAAGTGCTTCAAGTCCTCTTCCCTTTCAGCAAAGTTGTGTCTCCAGTCCTGATGCCCTGTTCCTCATATAGTCCAGCTTCTCAGCTTATCTGCTCAGTATACAGATTAAGTATGGTGAAAGGGTACTGCCCTGATGCACACCTTTTCTAACTTTAAACCACGCAGTATCCCCTTTGTTCTGTTTGAACGACTGCCTCCTCTTGATCCATATACAAGTTTCTAATGAGTGTAATTAAGTGTTCTGGAATTCCCATTCTTTGCAACGTTATCCATAATTTGTTATGATCCACACAGTCAAATGCCTCTGCATAGTCAATAAAACACAGGTAAATATCTTTCTGGTATTCTCTGCTTTCAGCCAAGACCCATCTGACATCAGCAATGATATCCTTCGTTCCATGTCCTCTTCTGAATCCAGCTTGAATTTCTGTCAGTTCCCAGTTGATGTACTGCTGCAATGGTTTTTGAATATTTGTATCTGATATTGATGATATTGTTTGATAATTTCTGCATTCTGTTGGATCACCTTTCTCTGGAGTAGGCATAAATGTGGATTTCTTCCAGTCAATTGGCCAGGTAGCTGTGTTCCAAATTTCTTGGCATAGACAAGTCAGCACTTCCAGCGCTGTAACCATTTGGTAGTCCATCTCAATTGGTATTCCATCAATTCCTGGAGCCTTGTTTTTTGCCAGTGCCTTCAGTGAAGACTGGACTTCTTCCTTCAGTACCATCAGTTCTCGATCACATGCTATTCTGGAAATGACTGAAAGTCAACCAATTCTTTTTGGTACGGTGATTCTGTGTATTCCTTTCATCTTCTTTAGATGCTTCTGGTATTGTTCAGTATTTTGCCCATAGAATCCTTCACTATTGCAACTTGAGGCTTGAATTTTTTCTTCAGTTCTTTCAGCTTGAGAAATGCTGAGCGTATTCTTTCCTTTTGATATCTAACTCCAGGTCTTTGCATATGTCATTATACTACTTTGTCTTCTCGAGTCACCCTTTGAAAAATTATGTTCGGCT
Organism: Elephas maximus indicus; assembly: GCF_024166365.1. Lineage (NCBI taxonomy): Eukaryota > Metazoa > Chordata > Mammalia > Proboscidea > Elephantidae > Elephas > Elephas maximus. The sequence continues at coordinate 38,931,713 of NC_064834.1, forward strand.
CTTTTACTTCATCGTTTCTTTCATTCACTTTAGCTACTCTATGTTCAAGAGCAACTTTCAGATTCTCTTCTGACATCTATTTTGGTCTTTTCTTTCTTTCCTATCTCTTTCCTAACCTCTGCTTTCTTCATGTATGATGTCCTTGATATCATCCCACAACTTCTGTTTTCACAAAATGAAGACGTGGCAAAACCCATGTGAAGATGTGGACTACAGATTAGCAAGTAAACACAAGCCTGTGCATACCTTTTTACTAATCTACCCCTTATTATCTGTGGTACATTTGTAAGGGTTTTCCTGTTGCCACCAAGCACATGCTTGAACCACCTTTCCTTGGTTCTAGATGGTATAACTTAAGCATTCCAACTAGTTCCAGTTACTCATTTATTCACTATTTATAAATTCTCAGTTTGTACAGCCAATGGGCTGGGAACTCTCCTAATCTTGGGGATACAGGACAAATCAAATGTCATTTCTGCCTCCTTAGAAGTCATGGTGGCATTTGAAGAGACTCCCTAAAATCGCTAGACATTAATCTCAGACTGGAGGCACACACAAGTTGCTCTGGAAACTTACAAGAAGGGGCAACTAACTGTCTGAGGAATTGGGAAAGCCTTAACGGAATAATTGATTTTGGAGGCCATGAGCCTTTGGATTCACCTAAGTAAAGCAAAGACACGTTTTAGTCTATTGTAATAATTCATCTCTTGGGAGCCCATCTGAATTGCCTATTTCTCCTCACATCTCCCTTCAAAGGGCACCAGGATCTCAGGAAGCTATAGAATTGGTTATAAACCCTTACATGCAGTTAGAATTCCTTGCTGATCATCCAAGGGTATTGCCTCAGCAAAAAGAATCTTTAGCAGGGACGACCTTGCCTCATTGTTCTCCCAAATCTTTACATATCTCATCAGAAATGGCACTTCAATCCTGTTGGTTTGTCTGTGTGACCATGGAAAACTGAGGAAGCCATGTGCCATGCTTCAAAGATGGCAAATGGGAACTGTGACTATGTGGAGAACTTATCTTGCTCTAGCGTGGGTACAGTGGAGGAAAGTTACAGCTGAACAAGAAAGGTGGCTCAGGGTGGAGAATGGAGAGTTTCAGGAATTTCAGACAAAACCAGCTTGTGGGGATTTTTTTTTTTTTTTTAATTCCAAATTCTTTTAATGACTAGATAGGAATATAGTCAGTGTTCCCAGAGTAAAGACTTGCACTTCTCACTATTGATCTCGGAGCAATTCAGAAAGCAGAGTGCAAGGAAATGGTCACTCTTTCCCTTTACATAACATTCACAAATGTGCAGCCAAATTAAATGTGTCATCAATGAAATTACCAACCAGCGTACCACCCGGCTGTCTCATGTGAGCTCAGTTTATGGAGCCAGTGTTCTCCAGCGAGCATCACAAATCCACATAATGTTCCCGAGCGCTAAATTTGGAGCGCTGATTTAGCTGACAGATGTTTAAAATCATATTTAGTTGGACAACTCCCTGAGGAGGACACAGCTGCAGATGTGAAAGAGAGCAACTTATTCCAGTTAAGGTCGGCGGGAACTCAGCCTAAAATCCTTCTGTCTTGATCCGCCTTCTACAGACAGGATGATAGGGGAGAGGGAAAATTTTCATGCTGATTCCACCCAGCTTTGGACAAACCTCACTCCCTTGCTGGGCTGTTGCCAAGACAAATGCAGAAATTGCATCTTGGGGGAAGGGTGGGGTGCTCCACTCAGCCATAAATGAGTACAGAGTAGGCTGCTAGCCCTTTAAAGACAGGCACGAAGCCATGGTTTGGAGTCTGCTTTGCCCCTCTGGTGGTATCTTAGGCCCAGGAGTGAGTATGAACCTTGAATTCTGCATTTCAGGATCAGTTATTCAAATGTCAACTGCTCTGGCTAGGTTGAAGTCCATGTATAGAATAAGGACAGAGAGGAAAATGGTACCATTCACCCTCCCCTCACTCTTCCGACATTCCAAACAGCTCTTCCTTCATTTTTCAAAAAAACAAAAACAAAATTAAAGTTCTAGAATCTTCTTTGCAAAATCACATATTTTAGACTTGTCTCAAGACTTAGACCAAAATAGATTTGTTAAAAAAAATTGTCTGTGTATTTGATGTGGGAGACTAGTGACCTTTGATATTTTGTGTATTAAAAAAAAGAAAAAAAATGTTTGATGTCTAAAATTTCCCTACTGAGCTTGTATTGTTTCTGGTCTCTTTCTGTGATTTTTCCATCCTCCATCATTCCTCACTTTCAGAATCAGTTCTTTATTTACTCAGCAGAGGTTTTGACACAGTGATGAGCTCATCCTGATGGCAGCCTTAAGTCAATGCAAATCACATTATAAAGTCAAAATTGATATGATGTGAGTGTAAGTTAAGTGATTGTAAAACAATTTTAGGATGGAGCCCAAGGGACACTCTCACACTGTCCAGAGAATGGCAGGAAGGAATTAATGGAAGAACCCTGCTATATCCACACCAGGGCATCACAGCATGCATCTTGGGCAAGAGCAACAAGACTTCTCTCTCGTTTTAAAGTCCTTATAAAGGCATCCTATAGAGACCACAAAATATTCCCAGAAGTTGATGGACATCTGGTTAGGGTGATAGAGGGGGTTTGGCTCACAATTTTTACACACTAGGATGAACAGATATTAGTCAAGTGGGTGATAAACTGGGAACACACCAAGATTAACCAGTGCCAGTTAATCCCTGGACCCTGGTTTGTAATGTTCAGGCTGGGAGGCCTATTGCTGAGGAAGAAGATTCAGCAATGGAGTGAATGAGGGAAGTAGATGTAGGCTATAGGACCAAGGAGAGGTTCTCATAAAATCATAAAAATCATGCTTCCTGACTTCCGGCAAGAAGTTCCTTTTAGTAGATGACTCAATTTATGATATAATCTTTCAAATAATGAGTTTCTATAGTCTAGAGTGGAATGTTATACATCAGTCTACTATTCTGGATGACTTAGGGAGGGTGGGATTGGAAGAAGAAAGGGAAGACAGTTAACTTCAAACAGATCTGTACTTTGGTATGTTACAACAAACACTTTTTTTTTTACTTAAAATATCCAATAAAATAATTGAATCATATATAAATGCATGTTCCTCCCCTAAAAAGAAATTTTCTCTGAAAGAAGAGCCAGGAAACTTTATAATTGACTAGGCAAGTCCTTTAACATCTATGGGCTCCAATTTCCTCCTCTCAAAGGAATCACAGTATTTCTGAGAGAATAACATGCAAATTTGAGAAGCTGAAAGGGGGCTTGGAATGTAAAATGTTATTGCTGCTATCCTTGGTACATAAAGGTTAGTTTATAAATATTGTTGACTGGCTATGACATTGATGCTAATTCTTGTAAGAAATTCTTTTAGAAATAAGTTTTCAAAGGACTTTGGACACTGAAGATAAATGTTCAGGACTGTATATTCTAAATTCTAGCCCCTATTAAATAAAACCTAATTTGACTTGACTGAACAAAGTCTTTGGAGTCAGATCAGAACCCCGACTCCAAAGACTCACCTGTTCTGATAGCTTTGAGCACCTTAGTTAGCTTCTCTGAGCCACAGTTTCCAGGGCTAGAAAAAGAGGAAATAATAATGCCTTCCTCTTAGATTGTAGTGGGAAATACATGAGATAATGCATATAAACAGTATAACCTTGGTATAACCCTGGTGTGCATTCTAATTTGGCTCTTCCCTTCGCTGGGAGATCTCCAAGCAAAGCACAATGATTATTTGATGATTGCAAGCATTGCTTCTCAGTTTTACCAATGGACAAACTGAGGTAATGGAAAAAGTGATAAACTCACAGCTGCAAGGTGAGATAAGGTGGTGGTTAAGAATATTCCCAGGCCTAAGAGCTGATCATTAGGCCATAAATATAAAAGGTTTGATCGTCTTCTACAGAGGTGCTCTTACCTTGGGAGTTTTATGGGCTGTATCCACCCTTGTGATGTCTGAATATAGAAAAAGGCAGCCCTGCCACAGGGATTGTGGAAGTGAAGAAAGAAAGTACAGTCTCTAATGCTCTGTTACTTGTGAACTTAAATTTCTGAAGCTACAGAGCATTCTGGATGCTCCTGAGTTCCCTGAACATTCACCCTGTGACTGTAATCATCTTCTAATTCTGAATATTATGGGAACAGTAGCAAAGGCTCATCTCAGCCTTGTTCTTTCCTACTTAGCGTTAAGGTATACTCTAGACAACACTAAGTCATTTTAATCATCACCTACAGAAAGATTGGTCTGGTTCTAGAGAATGCGCACTAAATATCTAACAGTATCCTAATCCTGGACTCCCAAGAGAACACCACCACTGCCTGTGGCCAACCCCACCGCATGATTTCCTTACCTACAAATTGCCCAAAAGATGAGCAAACTTGATCTGGTTTCTTTGAGTTCTGCAGTCACTTCTCTGTGGTTTTATTCTGATTTTCTTTCAATCCAAGCTATGTAGATGGGTAAAGAAAAAAAAAAAAAAAGATGGGTAGGTGTTATTTATGGCTGACTTAATACCTTAATACAACTCTTCATCAAACGCTTGTTAGATACTAGGCAACCATGCCAAGGGCTTTATCTACATGATCTCATTTAATCCTTATAACAACTGTGGGAGGGTAGATATTATTCACCTATTTTGCAGGTGATAAAACTGAGTTTGGACTTGAACTCATTTGGCTTTAAAAATCTGCTCTTAAACACTAGCTAGTGCTGGTCTGTCTTCCTGGACAGCATTGCCCTTCCTAAGCCTTCATGGGAAGGGTTCTCTAGCTGAGTTAGACAATGATGTTATCTTGCATTTGGACTTCCTTCAGCCTCCCTAATTTCAGTGCTTTACCAACTCATTGATACTGTCAGCAAAAAGAGTTGACTTTATTTTTTTTTTCAAATAAAACTTTAAGGAAACCATGTTGTTATTGTTGTGTGTCACCAAGATGATCCTGATTTACAGCAACCCTATAGAACAGAGTAAAACTGCCCCATAGGGTTTCCATAGCAGACAAAAATATATTTGTTTGGCTTTTAATGAAAGACATGTTTTACTTAACAGAAACTAGAAAAGAACTCTTTTAAGGACTTTTAAACATCCAACTGGAAAATGAACATGATAATAATGTATTCTTTATTTCCATTAGTAAAGGACAGATACTTTGTGTGTAAAAACTTTGTAGGGTTGCCCTGAGTAAACCGTAATACTTGAGACAGGATTAGGGAGTAGAGGTATCAGAGGATATAGGAAGGGTTGGTAAAGGAGAATTCACTTAGACGTTCTCTGAAAAAACAGCACCTCTCCAATTCCTGCCAGTGTCTGAAAACTCTGGGGGGGTGGGAGGGAACAAAACCTCTTGCCGTTGAGTCAATTCTGACTCATAGTGACCCTAAAGCACAGAGTAGAACTGCCCCATAGAGTTTCCAAGGAGCGTCTGGTGGATTTGAACTGCCAACTGTTTGGTTAGCAGCTATAGCTGTTAACCACTACACCATCAGGGTTTCTGAAAACTGGAAAGGAGGTAATAGAATGTTTGGTGTGGAAGAAAAGTGATTTCTTCCCTTTTCGCTATTAATAGTTAGCAATGTTTGAATCCCTACTCAGCCATCTACCATTTGGGTGTTCTTATCTAATTGATAAAAAGAATACCAGAAATCCTTGGTATTACTCAGAAGAGGCTAAGTTATGCTGCAGTAACACATGCAAAATATCAGTGATTTAAAATGATGAAGATTTATTTCTTCTCCATACTATCTGTTGAACATAGGTCAGCAGAGGGTGACTGAGGTTTCATAACCTTATGATGATGCCTGCCCAGCACAAGTCTTTAGGAGCTACCATCGTAGAGGGAAGAGTAACAGTTCTTGGATAATAACACATGGAAGTGACACATGTAAGTTCTGCTTAAATTTCCCCTGCCAAAGTATTTCACATGGCCATGCCTAACTTCAAAGAGAGAATCAGAAATCTTAGTGAGCCTAGTAATGTCCATTTCTACTACTTCCTCCCTTTAGGGTTATTTTAGGGGTTAATTGTATGATTTATTTCAAGCACCCATGAGAGTCTAGGCATTAGGTGATTAAAAAGATGACCACCATTGGGTTCCTGACTTCAAGCAGCTCAGAGTTTAATGGAGTGAACAAATTAAACTAAGAGCCAAAATACAATGTGATTAGTGCCCAAATCCCTGAGAATTATGCTTTAAGGTGAGTGGGGTTGGGGGAAGGGTCTTCATGAAAAGCTTCATTGCAAATGTGGCATTCTTGCTGAGTTTTTGACAATAAGTAGGAGTTCATATGCTGAAGAATAGGGAGGAAAGCAATCCGGACAGAGAAAAAAGCCTCTACAAAGGCTTAGAGGCATGAGCATACATAGTGAGTACGTTATGTGAAAGGTAAAGAAGAAGAGTTCATGCTAGGGCATGATGGGAGGTGAAGTGACATTAGATAAAAGCAAGGTCCATATCATGTAAGAACTTACCTGTCAATGCCATAGACAGGCATTTTTAAAGAATTGCAGGCTTAGCGATGCATCTACTAGTGTATCTTAACCATGGGCACTGTGGGTGTGATATGAACTCCTCTATCCTAGTCCTATAATATGCTTAGTAATCCTACTCCTATAATATGCATAGCTAATAGTGCTTATTAGCTGTGTGTCCTTTGGCATCTCAGAATCTCACTGCTGCCTCTGTAAATGAAGGGATTGAGCTGTGTAAACTTTGAGGTTCCTTCAAATATTAAAGTTTAAGGAACATAACTCAGATATGTACCCTCCATGGTGCTTCTGCCCCAGAAAGACTGCCAAGCTAGTTTGACTAGATAATTTTACCCTTGACTTAGTTTCCTTAGATACCTGGCTATAAGCTCGAACTAGGTTTCAGGGGTATCACATTTTTCTGCTATAGGTAATTAAGTAATCATTACAGAAGCATAATATGCATGATAAGCATATAAATTCAGACACTGCCAATCTTATTATTTGGGCTTCAACATTTGCAACTCAGAGGAAAATGTATTTCACAATGCTGAATCACACAATGTCAAGTTGTTCTACATCACAGAAATAATGATTTGATTTGAAATACTTTTTTGTTCTTGCACTATTCACAGGTGCCAAATAGGGATTCTGACCCAAGTACTGAGTCTGTGACTCACAGAATACCTTGCCTTGTATTTGGTATTTATTGAACATTATAATCTCTATAATCTATTTTGGCCTCTATGGACTCTGATTTAACTGTAGTGTAGTAGTTAAGAATGCAGATTTCAGTGCCAAATTGCTTCATTCAAATCCTGACTCTGCTACTCACCAGTAAATGTGACATCAGTCAAACTACCAATGTATTCTGAAAAATGGGAATACTAGGCTTTCTTATAGGTAATGAGAAAATAGCTTAGAGCAATGTCTGGCACACAAAGTGTTAAAAAAAAAAAACCTTAGCTATAATAATTACTATTAAGAAGTTGGAAGTGAGGATGGAATTGTTAGGACCAATAGAGATGCAAGGGTAATGTGAAGAGAATTTGGACAGGTGAAGTGTGACTCAGAGACAGAGAAAATTATATGGTGGCTGCAAAGGGGGCATGTGTCTAGAACATTTCACTTTACTAAAGTAAAGCCTAAATTAGATTTTCATATATTTGGTTTTCAAGAATAATTTTGTTCTTCATATTAACATTGTTGGATATAATAGTATTATCACAGTCAATAGTGGATTTAGTCTGAAACTAATGAAGTTTGAGCTTCAGTCTCCTTCACTTGCATAGACCCCCTCTAAGGCTCTGAATCTAAATTTTTTTCTTAAAGAGGGCTGCCCCCCCCCCCCAATTGTAGAAGCCTCAGGGTCCACAAAACCCGAACCTTCCCTGATTGCAATGATTGGGAGGTAGGAGACTGTGGTTATAGGCACAGACTCTGGAGTACTCTTGACCTGAGTTCAAGTCTCAGCTCAGTCACTTGCTAACTGGATTAGTTTAGGTGATTTACTTAAGCTTTCCAAGCCTAGATGTCCTCATCTGTCTAAGTAGGATACTGATAGGGCTGTTCTAAATATGAAACAAAATCGTGTAGAAGTACACTATTAATATTCATTATTATAACTGATCTTTCCCTTTTGAGTAAGAGGAGGGTCTGGGTTTATTCATAGGTGATTCGAGTAGGGAATTAGTCATCCCTTTAGGGAAAATATCAACCTTTACTTCTCTTCGAGTCTCTTCATCTCCCCAGTAGCTAGCCTGAGTCAACTCACATTAAATATATACACACATAAAGCATCATAAAAATTGTAG